>NW_026542595.1:113601366-114230872 GCF_028750875.1 Macrosteles quadrilineatus | reverse complement strand
TCCTTTTCAGACAGTATAGTGTTAAAACGATATTTTTTATTACAACTTATAATATATTTTTATAAAATCTATTATAGATTTATGTATTTGTTCACCATGAATCACTAAACTACCTTGGCTAGTCGAACGATGATATAAGATTAGATTTAAGTCTCTTTCCTACCCATTGTGGATGAAACTACTTCGAATAAAACCTCAATCTTTAAAACATAGTTGTGATATTAACAAATAACATTATCTTGACCTTTCAAACATAAATCGCCATTCACTTTCCAAGTATTGAATACACTTGACAAGTAGTTGACTAATCAAAGCTTCCCTTATAAGGCTTCCTAGACAACTCAGGAGTTCAAAGTTTTAACGAGATCAGCTTCAAAACTGTATGTGCTTCGGTTAACCCATATACAACAATAGAAACCAAAGCCACCATTGACCTACTAGTTAAATTTAATAAGACAATTTCCACGAAATTGGATCAATAGTTGATAGTGTCTCTAATAAATTTATATAGTGTTAGTTATACTCTTTTGGAAAGATACTGCTAGAATTGGCATTAGTGGCAAATGGATGAAGCACTTTAGAGTTTACCATCTTTGTGTAAAAATTAGGGGAGGGGGTAAAATGTGTTTGAACGCAACTTATATTTATACCCAAGTATACAAAGTAAGGTAGTAATAAAACAGCTGTTTAACAATCATAAAACATCCCCCTGCAGTAAAGATGGCTGTAACTTTTACGGTTTCCAAACAGTAGTTTCGTAAACAAATTTGAGAACCGACAATAACCTAACTCCTTATAGAGGCTGTAAAGTGGGCTTCTTCCAATGTAATTTGAGTGGCAAACTTTTGATGTTTCGGAGGTTACAATGAATAATAAAGTTATAACTTGATAGTAGTAACCGACGTTAAAGTTGAGTTACTTTTTTAAAACTGAATATTTAATAATTTATATCGTTATCTTGTTTAACTGTTAGAAACTCAAACAAAAACTGTCAAAATTGCTATATTATATTTTTAAATATACTAAATAGTACTACATAACAACCGTGGCTTTAATACAACAGAGTAACCTAACCAATTTAAACACCTTTTCTTACTGAATAAAACACTCTTAACAATTATCTTGTCATTAATTATGTCAATTTTGTCAAATTAAACTGCAACAACAAAGCTGATAAAGTTGAACGGTTTAATCGTCACTTTATGTTATGAATATTAAAATCTGTGTTGAAACCAAGTTGAGTGGTATTTGAAAGGATTGTTTTTTAGAAGGATGGCACGTTTAATAAATCACCCGCTGAATGGAGAAGTCTCGTCATTTCTACATTTGAATCACAAATGTGTCCACGGGTTACAAGGGGCAATGTTTAAATCTTTTTTTTCAGGGATAAAGAGATTTATGTTTGTAAACCTCATCATTGCCAAACAATTCTACTACCATTGTTTTAATTAGCCTTTTAAATTATTTTCTTAGAATTGAAAAGATTCATTTAACAGTATTGTTTACTTACTTTCTAAATATATTTAATAATAATTTTGTTGTTAAAGTACTCGTAAGATATTGGTCAATAATATTAAACAATGACAAACAATATTGTTAGACCAGCAAAAGAAGTATCCTTATTATGTTATTCTGTAACAAAATTCGCTACTATCCTGCAGCAATAATGTTCTTTAGCTTCTGACCAGTATTATCCTGTTTTAACGAAATTTTAAAGATGATAGAGTCTGGTAAAATTATCCATGGCACGTCCTGATGTTAAATGATACTCTTTGGAATTTGTGTAATATGTGGTAGTGATATCCGTATAATATTATCCAACAGTGAAAAACATAACACATTTTTTACTTGTATAAAAATATTTAGTAGACAATAATTTTGTTCTTGAGATAAGCGAGATATTTTGTGGAGGTAAAGATATTAAGCTGAGTAGCAGCAGGTGGCGAACCACTCAGAACAAATTAAAAGTAAATTTTCTTCCAGTAAAATATAATACACCGTCTCCAGTTGAAAATAAATTTAATTGGATGTACAATATTCATTAAGTATATTTTGGTTCTGAAAAGTAGTAGCACAGTTTTAACACAAAGTTTCTTTAACCTGTAAAAGGCAATCAGAGCTAAGCGCTTTGATTGGTTGTTTCAGAGTTACTGCAAATAATGTTGGAACTGTGTTTTTTGCCTAGAAGAGGTTTCATTAGCTTTTGGTTTGGTTCAATTTATATTTCTTTTAGTTGTTCTTTTAATTACAGTGTACTCTAATTCTATTATCTGTTAGCTCATATGTATGATTGTCTGTGTCTAAAAGTAGGAAAGGCAAAAGTGGGAACTCCAGAGGAAAAAGCTTATATAAATCTTGAATGAATTTTTAAGGCTATAAACGATTCAATGATTCAAAAGAAATTCATTATAACAATAATAACGAAACTAAAAACTAATAATGCCACACAGGCGTATGTTTTAATGAGGTTTTACTGAGTGTTTAAGAAAACAAGTCTCGAAAATTCCACGCTCCAGGAAATAGTGTGTTTGACCAAAAGTACTGAAATATTTTAAAGAGAAGTTTGATAAATTTCACTTTAATTACTACAACATGTTTAAAATTCATCGTATCAACTCTTACCTGGTTGTGTCAATATCTTAAGTTTTATTTTCAATTCCTTTAAATGATATTCGACACAGATATCTTTTAGAATCGATAAACACTCTACGATGTCAGGCTGGAATATATCACACAATATTGCAAGCTCTACCCTTGTGTATGGCTTACATGCTGAGACTGTGAGAATGTATTACTTTTATGTGCTTCAATAGGTGTAATATGCAATATTATCGATTATATACAATATACTGATTTTGAAATATCTATTTTGATAGATTTATTCGTTATGCCTTATGTTCCTTACTGTTCATTAAATGTGTAAAGAGTAGTATTATCATGAATAAATTCAGCAACTAATCCATTTGGGCTAATGGTACTGATAATGTAGTGGCAGTAACCAGGATCCTAACCCACGATATCGCTGCCTTGGGCTTGAATTCCGTGGCGCTTACGACTGGAAAAAGTGAATAATTATTCTTGTTTTTGTGAATGTAATAAATGCTAACCTCATTTTTCAAAGTTAATTATCATTATTTTCATTCATATTTTTGCATCAGTTAAAGCTATATTTAAACAAAAAACACACAATGGGTTGCAAAAACCTATTCTATTACAAAAACGTCAACGCTTCATCAAAATTGTTTTTATAGGGAAAAATGCAGGTAATGATCTTTACAATGTTAGTTTTGCTCAAAACAAATCTATTTTGGTGGTCATTAGAAAGAAAGCATCGATTAGGTAAGATTGAAGACCTGATAATGAGAGCAAATTATTTTCTTCAAGAACGTTATCTATCAATCATTGAGATCGTTTGGAAATTGCAGGGAGGCATTTCAATGAACTCAAAACCATTGCCATACTACTAATGTTTCATGCATTGCAATTTAATAACGTTATTCTAGTATATCTGAATGCAAATTAAATAATAAAAAGTAACTCTTAATCAAAATATTTAAGTTGATAATGTAAAAAACATAATACATGAAACATGATGACGTGAATGTCAACGCTAGTTATAAATTGTTTTTAAATATAAAAGTGCTGGAATAGAACAATGGTAACAACTTTGTACTCTCATAAAATAAACATATTTGTCAATCGAACCCTGAATAATAATAAACAATTTTACTAATGTTGAATATTTTGTACTGTTGCACTATTCGCTCTTATTATTACTACTGATTCTTCTCAAATAACTTTTCACTGCACAGAACAAATCATCTCAATAGTAGTTGAAGACAGTTGAGATAAACGGGTACTCTTTACACCTTCTAAATCCTTGTTATCGACATTCCATTTATCAGGATCAGCTGTTTCGGACAAGGGCGTTATATTTCAAATTATTACTACATTCTTCTTTACATGAACCAATACTAAAATGGCTCATAGAACAGGCGTAATATGACGAAAGTAACGTAGATTAAAAAAGGTAACTGGTGAAACACTAAATGCAGAAAGACAAGCAAAAATGAAAATGATGATTTTTAATTTTAAGATTAGCGGACTCAAATATCATTTCGTATTTAACGGAAAACTTGTGAGATCCAAATAATATGATATTACAACAAACTCGTAATGAGTTTAAATTAGCACTAACTTAACTAAAAACTCGTGACATTGAAGATAATCAGAAATCATAATTATCATCTGTACATTACACAGGTTACACACATATCTGTGAAAAATGAACTAGTTAAACTTTAAACTGTTACAGCCTTCCGCTAAGTATGAAATCAAATTCTAGTGTCTAAGCTCCAAAATTTGTATACTGAAAGATAATATCTTGTACATCACCCCAAAGTAAGCTATTAAAAATACAGTTTCTTTTCCGCGCGATGACTTTCCAAACATTTTAAATTTGAAAATACACATGTTATTGTAATTATATTCAATTTCAGGGTCACTATTGATTACCATAGTATAAAAACCTCAAAATACCCCAAGGCCTAAGGAGTAACACACTTTTTAAGTGATTCATTTCATATTTGTCTGAGTAAAAAATTGATAAGGATATTTTTATTTCAGACACCTAAAATAACCTAAGTTGACCTAAATATAAGAAGAAAAATCCATAGCAGTATTTATAATGAATACTGTATAGTTAAGACATATTGAACAGATTTTGTAGTACCTTTAAAAGGTTTGCATTTACAGAAAAGTAAACCAGAATTATTATTTTCGATTTAATCCATTCTAAGCATATTTTTTTGTAGAAGATATACCAATCAATTGCTTGACTGAATAGTAAATAGCAAAAAATGATCTTAGCATTGTTTTGGGGAAAATGGAAAACTTTTGAAGATCTTGATCTAAATCGATCATATTGTTATTCATGTTCATGTTAATCATACCCTAAATAGAATAAACATATGTTCTACGTATCATATCTCAAACTCCGAAAAAGCTGATCTCTGAGCTTGGTTCAGTACCATTGTTGAACAGTCAGCCTCAGGCCAGCGTCTGACAAACTTTCTCAATAAATCAAACTATACAAACACCAACATCAATGAGATGAAATGTATTCTGGGATGAAACGTGATTTATCTCACTGATATTAGACACAAGTTACTTTTCTTAAATAAGATATTTGAGTATGATTTTCGTTGACATTATTGACTTTAGATACCTAAATAAATATAATATGTGTCCTCAAAAAGTTAGGGAACATCATTTTATTGTTCTATTGCAGATAATAGAAGAAGGTTTTCAACTAAGTTCTTCCATACTGTCATATTGAGCTGAAGATCCTGGCTTAGATTGTTTTGGTTTGGTCTATCTGCGGAATATTTACAAAGTTTTTTTTTCTTGTAGCCTAATTATGGAATGGTGAATTTACTTCTCGTTCGGAAGACGATTATTTGGAAAGTCGGCGTGCGGAAAAGAAACAGTATTTTTTATAGTTTACATGTGGGGGAGGGGGGGGATGAACAAGATATTATTTTTTGTATACAAATTGCTGGAGCTGAGACAATGGAATTGAATGCATACTTCGTGGATGACTGAAACAGTTTAAAGTTTAACTAGCATATTTTAAAGATATCTGCGTAACCCGTATAATGTATAGAGGAGAATGATGACTTCTGATTATCTTCTAGGTCACGAGTTTATTTTATTGTTAGTTCGGATTTCAACCCGTTATCGAGTTTGTTAAATTATCCTATTGAGGTCGCATGAATCTTTAAAGTAAAACCCATTTTTTGTCTATTTTTGCATGTCATAGTCTAATCATGTCATTCACTGTTTCGTCAGTTGCTATTCATAATCCTACCACCTTTGTAATGTATAGCCTATTCTACGAAACAATTAAATAAGTAGAGCATAGATAAAACCCACTCCTTTCTATGGTATTGGTTATTATAAAGAAGAAGGTAGAAATAATTAGAAATTTAACACCATTGTCCGAAACAGCTGATCCTGATAAACGGAATGTCGATAAAGAGGATTTAGGTGTAAAGACCAAAGAGTAGTTTATCTCAACTGTCTTCAACTACTATTGAGATGAATATTGTTCTGTGCAGTGCAGAGTTATTTTAGAACAATCCAATGTCATAAACTTTGCTCCTGAAGATGCTACACTTGTGGCGAAATTTGCATAAAGCAATAAGTCTACAATTTTCAAGAACCTGGCAACCATAAGGTAAACCAATCTGGAATTGTATTATTTATTTATTTACTTTTCAGTTAATTGTTCAATTGTTTGGTTTAAAAAATACACGCATTTTTATCACATCTTGAATTTGGGAGTTTTCATCTTCACTTGTTAAGTAATAGAAACCATAACTTTTTCTAAAGATATTTTACCTCCTTCAACGTTGTCACAATACATATTTACTTAAATAAACCTCTCATTTAGATAAAGTGGTTTAAATACCTGCATAAAAGTTATCCAAAATGTTGCTCACGGCAACCGGTTTCAATCCACAATAGGGATCTTCATCAGGCCGATCAGGATGTCAAAACATTTTTTCTCTTCTTGCGAAGGTCGTCAAAAGGCGTAAAATCTCTCATTTAGGATTGCTGAAATTTCTTGTGCACTTTGAATGCGGAATTCATCAAAGAATTTGTCATATCTGTGGAAGAACAGTTTTTTGCGTTTCCTAAAGAACAAAAACCCCTTAAAAAAGTTGAAATACTCACACGTTTGTACTCAAATCTTTCCTTTAAGCTTGGTTTGATAAAGTCTCTCGCTTAGGACGTTCTCTTTTGATGTCTTTTATGATATGTTTTTATTCACCTAATACATCTGTGGAACTACTACCGCTATACAGTTTTTATAAAAATGTTATACTTAATTTACTGAGTCAAAACACTGCATTCTATTTACAAAAATGTATAATAAAGTGCAAAGATAAAACACAGATAAGTACGAGCAAAACTAAGGTATGTACAAGGTCATATCTAAGTATTTGCTGCTTTATAAACTAAGTACACTTCTTGGATAGCAAATATTTTAGCTACTTTTAAAACTTTATATCAGGCTTTAACTGAAAAATTTAAGTAGTAAGTACAATCATACTAAATTGGTATTTTTATTTCCCGACAAAAACGTGAATTTTACATTCAAATGTAATCTGTTTGGGAAAAACGTCTTGCAAGATTGCAAATAAGAAGTCCTTCTTCTACCAGACCACATGTTTTACAAATGAGATGATTCTTGTTATTAGTTCTTGGAGCTGCCGAGCTCCAGTTGAAGAATGATAGTCATGATTGATGATAACATTCCTATGAACTGAAACGACAAACAGGTGTTAATTGTACAGTAAAACATATATTATTCACAGATTGGTATTTTGTACACAGGCTAGTTACTATACATTTGAATCGGGGTTTTCTTAGGGTGTATTACAAGTAGAATTTTTATCATTTCCTGGTAGAAAGACTAAATAGAAACCCTTTTTGTATGCCTTTTTACTATAGTAAATAATCAACAAAACTCAAATTGACCAAAAAAAATAAACGGACCAAAATGTTTTTTCAAGTCTCTCATACATCGAAAATCGTTCATGTCGAACTTATACTGAGAGAAAAGTCATCCGCAAATAGTACATTTTAAAGCTTAAAACTTAATTTCAAGGTTAAAATAACAATACAATACTCTTTTACTACAAAGATACAGTATAGGTGTACAAAAAGACTGAGTGTGATTTACACAACATAATCAGGTTGCAGTTATCAAGAAAGTAGCCTATTTAAAATCTATTTTCATAAACTTTTCGTCTGTTACAACGGATTGTAACAGACGAAAAGTTTATGAAAATAGATTTCAACAACGTCGGAACGTTGTTGAACATTAATTTGAAGAATCAGCTGTTAATTACAATTCATGAATCAGCTGCTAGATAACAATTCATAAACCGTTACAAAAAACTTTCTCAGCAACACTGGATCTTTGAAAGTGAACTTAAATAATTGAAAAGAAAGGGGACGAAGCCCTTAAGGAAATTCCTCTTTTTTGTTACCGTTTGCAGATGTGCTAGATTATAAGATTTAAAATCACTACTAAATCTTGAAAATTAGTTAAGTAGGACAGCTGTATAAGGTATGTTACAAAGAAGCCATTGTTGTATTGTAGAAAATGAGTTACTATAACTCAGTAACTCAATAAAACTAGCTACGTTATGACGGTAGCTAATAGTTATTATAGTTTATATTTATAGCTATAGAGTTAATTGTTCTGCTATACATCAAGAAATTATCTAGTTAATTACTCACAGATAACACGAGAGGCATGTCCAAATCAAACATGTGACACACGGTGAATGCAGTTCTACTCTCCATTATTTGATCTAAAGTGTATTTTACCTGTAACATTATAGTGTGCTAAAAAAAAAATTGATAAAATAGTGTTATTTGTTTTACATTTACCTTGAAAATATAACCTCTTTCATAAGAAATAACGGTTTTATGTACGTATTTAAGCTGTATGCGATTGGATGGTGAGTATAGAATAGAGTTAGATGATACTTTCAGTTTTTTAGTGTAAGATAAGCAGTTTCTTTGGATGGAATTATTTAGTAAAAGCCCAATGATAAAAGAAAGAAGAGTTTAGCTTTAACCGTAAATAGCTATTGAGTTTTCGAAGGATGTGCAGGCAATTTTCACATAGTTAGACTAAGCATTCGAAAGCCATTCGAAAACAGGCTGTAACTTTTAGTTAGGGTGTAAAAAGATGTTGGCAATTTAGCAAACGCATAATATGTTTTCGTTTTGAACAATATATCAAGAATAACGTATTTATTTAAATTACTTACCTCTTTTTTAATTACCGGGTCCAAATCGTGACTCAACAAGCAGCTGACGTGATAGGCTGTCCTTTTGGCCTGTAAAAAGTAGTAATTAATTTAACCTATTTAAAATATAAAAACAATAGAGTTCTAGATCATATTACAAGAAAATTACACGTTTTGCACAAACTGTTTAGAAATGAGAATGAAATAAACTACAACATAACTGTTTATGTAAACATAAAATAAATATTTAATCACATCTTAGCAAGTAATTGACACATTTTTGCTTTCATCATTTTTTTTAGATTAATTTTATAAATTTAGTTAATATAGTTAAGTGTAGGCATCTTTTGCAACAAAACTTAATTATATCTAACACCATGTAAAGGAGATTTTTCATTATCATATTAAAGTAGCATCAAGGTTTAGTTCAATGAAATCAGTGTATGATTCTATCATACAGTTTAGATGATAAAGCATGTGTAAATTTTACGCCAATACTAAAATGTTTCAATAAAAGAACCAGTCATTAAAATACATACTCAACATCAAACCACCTTAAAAGTATTTAATGACGTGGTTAATTATAATAAATTGACTGTCATATAACATATCCTTTACATAAACTTACTTACTTTAAAAGAAGCATCCGAAGCTGTCCACGCCAGAAGAACCAGTAAAAATCCACAATAAGAAAATGACAATAGATCAAGTATAATCTTTAACCCTTGTACTGAAACTCTTCCTTTAATTGTTAGTAAGACAAAATACGGATTGATTATTGTATTTAAGAAAAGGAAAATGAATAGCCATAAGAGTTGGAAGTCAAAAAAGGAGTTGACTTTTGCAATGGTTGTTGTCAATATTTTGTGAATTTGTCTGACGTCTTCTATGGTGATGTCAACTTTATCTGGAAATGAAAACAAGATGTCAGAATTTGTGGTATTTAGGCTGCGGCCACACGGGCGTTTTTTTCACGCACAAACGCAGCGTGAAAACACGCGAAAAATTAAAGTAGCATTGAAACAAATGGGCGCCCGCTACTGCGGGAAAACACACTGCGTGTGGCATACCTCATTACATTTAATGCTGCTCATATTTCTCGCGTTTTTTCACGCTGCGTTCTTGCGTGAAAAAACGCCCGTGTGGCCGTAGCCTAAGTGTATTTTGTATCGATTTTGTGTATCAGTTCTTTGTTACTTATATGAACAACAACATTTATTAAACTGAACACTATAACATATCCTTTTCTGTCGTCCTAAATCCATAATAGATCCATATATATATTATTTAAGATATTTCTACGGGTTTGTATATAATACATTGAAATAATTTTCTAATTGAATTTACTTTCTAGTTTATAAAAAATATGTTTAAAATATTTGGCTTTTTTTATTTACCTAGGTGTATTTCTCGTCCTAACGATGATAATCTTTAACAATGCTAATCTTCAACGATGCTAATCTTTAATGATACTAATCTTTGACGATAATAATCTTTAACGATACCAATCTTTAACGATAATAATCTTTAACGATGCTAATCTTTAACGATACTAATCTTTGACGATAATAATCTTTAACGATACTAATCTTTATCGATAAAAATCATTAACGATACTAATATTTAACGATAACAATCTTTGACGCTACTAATCTTTGACGATACTAATCTTTAACGATAATAATCTTTAACGATACTAATCTTTAAAGATAACAATCTTTAACGACTGCAATCTTTAACGATAACAATCTTTGACGATACTAATCTTTAACGATACTAATCTTTGACGATACTAATCTTTAACGATACTAATCTTTAACTATGCTAATCTTTAACGATAATAATCTTTAAAGATAATAATCTTTAACTATACTCATCTTTAACGATGCTAATCTTTAACGATAATAATCTTTGACGATACTAATATTTAACGATAATAATCTTTGACGATACTAATATTTAACGATAATAATCTTTGACGATAATAATCTTTGACGATACTAATCATTGACGATAATAATCTTTGACGATGGTAATCTTTGACGATGGTAATCTTTAACGATAGTAATCTTTGACGATACTAATCTTTAACGATACTAATCTTTAACGACAATAATCTTTAACGATAATAATCTTTGACGATGGTAATCTTTAACGATACTAATCTTTAACAATAACAATCTTTAACGGTAACAATCTTTAACGATAACGATAATAATCTTTGACGATAGTAATCTTTGACGATGGTAATCTTTAACGATAACAATCTTTAACGATAACAATCTTTAACGATACTAATCTTTGACGATACTAATCTTTGACGATAATAATCCTTCGATACTAATCTTAAACGATGCTAATTTTTAACGATACTAATCTTTAACGACCCTATCTCCCAACATACCTGACGGATCTTCGAAAAATAATGACACTGTACTTCTTCGGATTCCTTCATTGGCTGTACAGCAATATTTAACGTTCTTGTTTAGACTTTGAAATAATTCTTTAATTAAACCAACAATTCTCAAGTGAAAAGCAATAAACAAATGGTAGTACATCATCAGATTGTTGATTGATACCAAATATAAAATTGTTTCTAAATTACCGTTTTGAATAAACAAAAACAACCAGAGTGGCATGATTATTAGTAGTATAGTTTGGATTTGAGAAAATTGCTCTTTTGAATCGACTTTCAAATTCTTCTCATTGTATAATTCTTTAACAAGTAATATATCCTGTGATAAGTCATGGAACCTGTACAAAATGGTTTTAGTAATTGTCGTTGTATTTGATATAATAGACCCAACCAAAGGTAGCACCATAATGGCTGGTATTATTAAACTTGCAAATTCTTGATTATGGATTTGTTTCATGAAACTATCTGTCAGGAAAAAGTCGGCACTTATTGGGAGACTTATCAATACTATCACAAAATATCGAAAAGCGGACCAATATGATATAATGTACTTTCCGCTGTTGCTTCGAGATATAGGTAAAACTCCAACAAGGTTATATAATACTAATACCCATCTAGGAAATATAGTTTCCATTTTAAAATCACAAAACAATCAATAACTAACGTAAATTACTAAATGAAGCACTTATTAAGTCAACAGAACACTGGTAGAGTTGTTTCTCGTCATTACATAGGAAATGCTATATTTGGATGTCGTTAGTTTTAACTATCACAGCCATTACAAAAGGATATCAAGTTGACATTTAGTCCATTATTGTAATTGTACCATCGTTTCATTGTTATATTCTGATGTTCTTTAACAACTGTTTGATTTCCTGATTACAGATAACTCTTTATGTCATAATTGCTATACGAGTAAGTTTACGTAACTTGTATAAAAAATAAGTAGATTTGAAAAAAATATAGGGGTTTCAGTAAAACTTACCTGTGAAAGTACACTATTTTATTTATAGTTGACAAAAGAAATAAATTTCTTGATACTTTTCTCTTTAAATATGTTGAATTTTGAATATTCGTTTGCTACCAGTTTCAATAAAAATTTCTAAGATAATATAAATATATAAGAGAAAAGATCAGGCGATATCTAAGACATCTTCCGATTTAACAACAATCTTTAATCATATTCCGATTTCTTTTTAATCAGCTATCCGAATAATGCGAAATAGAGTCCTATTACTGTGGCGTGTGTTAAGAATTAACACTCGTTTTATATGGGGAAAGCATGTTATTTGTAACTAAAAAACTAAAAGTAATTTGGTATGGTTTAAATTTGAAAATTGCTTGGAATAGATAACGATAATAATCTTTGACGATAATAATCTTTAACTATACTCATCTTTAACGATGCTAATCTTTAACGATAATAATCTTTGACGATACTAATATTTAATCTATATGTTATATAAATGTATAGTGTATAGAATGATGTTTCACATATAATTCTATTTGAAATTTTTTAGTTTATATAAATATTTCCAAAAACAATTTTTTTTTTATTTGTTAGTTTTCAAGATACTATTATAATATCAGATACCAGAAGATTAGTTGATAAGGAATGCGATATTTGAATCAGGGTAAAGATAGGCTATGTACAATTTCAAGAAAAATAAAGGTTATTCCGTAAAATAAAACTTTTTCAATATGATAAGTGTTTGTATTTGATATTTCCTAGAATAGAAAGCCTTCTGAAGTAACAATCATCAAATTTGCCACACGTACTACACGTATAATACAACGTATAATGTATAATACGTACGTTTGTATAAGCATTTAAAAGTAAGAAATAATAAAACTAAATGTTAAGTTTTTACATACCTATTGGTCTACACAATAGCACACTATTTTGGTAGCTTTTATTCCTTGCACAGTATTTCACAGTCTTGTTCAACCCATGACACAATTCACCAACTACATAAATAACTTTCAAATACATTGTCGTAAGTAAGTGGTAATTCATGAATAAAATATATAACGCAGACATAGTTACAAATCCATCAATCCCTCCCAAGATAAAACTTCTCAAAATTAATTGAGTAAAAGCAGGAATAACAAACATCACAACGGCAACAACTTTAAATACTTTGTCTTTGGTTTCTAATTCAATTTGTTTCACACGAAAGAACGTTTTGACTTTGTTTAAATCATTTATTAAGTCTGTAAACTGATTCTTGAATGATTTTCTGATTGTAAACACAGTAATACATATAGAACCAACAACTGCTACTGTTAAAGATATAGCTAATGTTGTTTGGACTAAAACACGGTGTACTATTATAAGTTTTATATACTCATCAGTAAAGAAGTATTTAATCCAAATAAACAATACTATAATTGTCGTCACGGTATATATTACTGGAGACCAGTAAGTTACAATGTATTTTCCGTTTCCATTTCTTTGCAAGGGTAAAATCCCGAAATATGTGTACAACATTAGTATCCATCGGGGAAATAAAGTCTCCATTTAATGGTTAAAGGGACAAACATGGAAAACTAGCGCTAAAGTTTTCTTTTTTTAACACTCCTTTATGGAATTTGAAGATTATAATTGTTTCGTCACTGTCAAATTGAGTTTGTTGTTCATTTTCATTGTCCATTGTGTAAGACAGCACCAATTTCAGTGAGAATTGGATCGTTATTATCGGAGAATTCTTTATAACCCGTTATTGTTTTCCTGTTTATTATTAGGACTAGATGCTGTACCCGTGCCCCGCAACGGGATCAAAATCCAGTTTCGAAAAATGGGTGTCCCCTGAACATAACATGAAACTCTATCTCTAGATTGATACAGTAAAGTTTATAGAATCTTTTTCCATAATCAACAACATAGTTTTAGAATAAATTTTCAATAACAAATTAGAATTAACACACCTATCACTTAGTTTTGTAAAATATTATATTTAATTAGTTTGGATTAGCTGTCTAGAGTTGTGAAGACATTTCTCAGTTCTGAGGTAAGCTTTCTCATGCTTCCATGGAGACCAATCCATAATTACTTTTGAAAACCTCACCTCAAAACTTTGGATGTCCAAGGGGCGTAACCCGAGAGGAACTCAGGGAAGTGAATAAGCCTAAGACATTCCTAGATATTAGGACTTTCGGTGTGTTTAATTTTTGCTGTATTGGTTTAGTATTTTACCACACAGACAGACAAGCAACATCTCAATTTAATAATAGTATAGATTTTCCGTTTTCTAATATATTTTATCCTATTCTAAGTACTGTATGTGTTTCCAAAATCAGGTTTCACTATATGTAAAGCTAATACAAGGCAGAAACTAATCATTGAAAGCCTTGGCAACAAATTTTACTAAATAAAGCTTTTATGCAACAATCAATTGATGTTTTTGTTTAAACAAATCGTCGATTAGCTAAAGCTATGATTTTTAAACGTTGTTAAAATAATTTTACAACATGCATTAGGCCTACATATACGTATACAAAAAAATCATTGTATGTTTGTGAATACTGATTAAGGTTAAGTTAGAGGCATAGAAGTGAATTTATGAACTCGTGTTTTATGAGATAAGTTATATATACGTGTTTATGTATGTTTTAAGCAAGTTAAATATTACAAGTTTACCTCGTGTTTATTCGTGCGAGAAGCAAGTTTAATTGTGTTTTAACTAGTCACAAATTTAAGACATCTTGTAATTCTAAGCCACTTCTAAAAAAAAATAGTTTTTGGAAAGCGAATTAAAAAAGCCAAATCCACGTGTATCGAAACGTAAAAAACTGGTAAACTTCGTGGCTTTCACCTTGTTAAACTTTGTTTAGTTTTCAGATAATATCCTGCTTCATTACAACACTTGCGAGGTGCTTTGTAGACTTAATTGTTAACAAGTTTTGATCAAACTAATTAGTGATAAGGAAATTTATCACATTACGTAGCAGTTGGAAATTGGCTGTAATAATAAATGTGTATTGTTACTAAATGTATAACTGATTGTATGGTTATTATATTATTTGATCTAGTGTTTGTAGTAAAGAATTTTTTGCAGAAACCCACTAATGGATGTCAATTTATTTATTTATCTGGACTGTCTGAAGACTTGGCTTTTATAATCACTTCTCATCAACGGCAATTTGTATGTAACAATATTTGGTTAACAATCTGGAGCTCACCTCAATCAGCATATACAGGGTGTCCCACGAAGAGGTTTAAACGTTTCACTTTATTTTTCTTGCCCATTCTATTTCTTCATTTTATTTCTTGTCCAATGTTTTTGAAACTTTGCATAATTTATTAAGTATGTTTAAAAAAAAATGTCTGGAAAAAGTTCAGCTCCCTAACACTTGTAGAAACCAAAATGGTGGCATAACGAATGTTTTTATTAACTAGTTATATTAAAATATTTAATTTACTGTTATTCATTAACTAGTGATGACTCACAGTTTGAATTATTTTGGACTCTACTTTCAGGTTTTTCATTCGGCTATGTTCTATTTTCCTGATTAAAAAGCATTATTTTCCTAGGATGTGATAATACAAATATTTAACAATACCAAAAACACTATTTTTAATGTGTTTAAATTTTCATTTTTTCAATATACCACCATTTTGTTTTTACGAAGGTTAGGGAGCTGAAATTTTCCCAAGACATTTTTTAAACCTAAATTGTGTAAAGTTTAAAAAAAATGTTCGGAGCATAAATGGGCAAGTAATTTTAAATCAGACGATTAAACCTCTTCGTGGGACACCCTGTATAATAAATAGTATTGTTTTATGTGGAGAAAAGTGTTTCCGCTGGAGAACTCCTTCTTTAACAAGCCATCTTAATGTTCTTTAAAGATATTTATTTTAAACGGATGATTCTCCTGAAAAAAAAAAATAAAATAACAGTTGGACTTTTTTACCTTTAAGAAGACCAAAAATAGTGTGTTTTTCCATTAACAACAATATTATAATCTTATAATGATAATGGGCAAAAATTTTAAAACTATATAAAACCAACTATTATAGTGTTAGAAATCAAATAGAATATAGAATTTCAATAATACCACATTGTAAGAGGGTTGTGCACCAAGTATAAAGCTTATCAACATCTGATCCATGTGTTGAGGTATATTCACCGTAGTGACTGTTACAAAATTAGATATGAAACAAACAGGACAGAAACCTAACAAGTTGAAACTCGCAGTAATTACAAGTCAGAAGTTGTATTAGGCTGCTAACTACACGAATACATTACTGGCTCATTTGTGTACGAATTAACCAACTTGCAACTTGACAGAAGTTGTATAAATGTATAATCACAACATCAACACAAAGTTTTTCATTTATGTATTTGTAAAGGATATTTTTTTATCTTCACAATACATTTTTAATTTATAGACTGACAGAATTGATGTATATAATCGTGACTGTTAACTGAAATATTTCTGTTATTATCCTAGTCTTGATAATCAAACAAAAAAATCAACAGTGTTTAAGATTCTTGCTGTGTAGTGGCCAAATAACTAAGAAGTAATTAAAATTTAAACCCCATATAATTAAAAATATTATTTTAAATAAAAAAGATTCTTTCATCAATAAATTTAAATTCCTATGTTATTTAAATGGAGAATAAGTACAAACTGTTGTAGTTTGCTTTTTAATTGATATATTTTGCTCAAACTTAGCAAATTTATTTATTGTATACTAAGCTATTAATATCTAAAAAAACACACTTTAATATCCTCCCTGTAGCAGCAAACCTAGGAATTAATTAAACATAAATGTTATTTAAATAGATTGAATTGAAAGTCAAATCAGGTAAATGGAAATTCGCTTCTTCTGAAGGTTTGCTGCGGTGGGGGTATTTAAAAGGGTTTTAGTAAATTTAAAACATTTTCTTCATTGAAGATGCTTCATTTGTAGAGAATGTGAACCTATGAACTTACATTAAATATTTTGTCTTTTTTATCAGAAACAAAAACTTCTTTTGGGACGTTTCCTTAACCATTTGTTATAAATTTGTTTAACTGTTTTTTATTTAGTAAAACGTACTCAATAAAAAACATTTTATATGTTAAAAAGTAGGACTCTAAAAACTGTTAATTATACAGCGAATTTAATACTCGGACGAATTTAATTACACGAACGAATTTAATACTCTATCCATAATTAATTGTGAGTTCCAGTAAAAAAATTTATCCTTTAATAATTTTCTACCAAAAGTAACATCAAAACCTCTACTAGTTACTATAAACTGTTTAAAAATATAATTTTATAAAAAGATTATCGTTATAAATTACATCTCTGAAAGATCATTTATATAAAGTGTCAAAGACCAGCTTTTCATAAATTACACTCAACCTCTGAAATCCCACTTGTGCGAATACTTCATCATAAGAAGCGAGTGAAACTTAATATTGTTATCTTGCGTTTTTAAAAATTGTTACTTTTTCAAAATCTTACGATACATGAAAGGCTATTACCTACTTAAAATAAAAATAAATGGTCTTGCTATCGAATAATCCTCGTACTATAGAATTTTCACAAACTTTTGCTCACTAAAAAGCCATGGAAGGAAAATCAATATTGTGTTTGATTAACTATTGATATGTTCATAATAGCCTGTAAAAGGGCAATAGTTGACTATTAGTTTACTGGTATCAAAATTAGGTAGTAAATGGTTCCAAATAGTAATATAAATGTCGAATCATTCCTTCAGAAAAGTCAGTAGCTTTAAGATGTTTCGGAACCTGCTTTCCTTGATTATTGGATTAATTCAATTACTCTGGCTAAGAAACAATCGATCTAATTTAATAATAAAGATACATAGGTAATCTAACACTATTAAACACCTACCCTGAATTTAGATTGATTTAGATTAAAATACTAATCGAAAGTACGTCTATCTTTATTGATTAATTGATTAATTGATTAACTGATTAACTGATATAAGCTGGGTGGCTGAGCAATTTCACCGATTCTCAATATTACTTAAACTATAAAAACTTCTATAATTTTTGATACTCAAAACTCTAAATGGTATGTATTTAATCCCCTTAAAATAAAAAATAATTTAGGAGTTTTTAAAATATTTATTAACATTTTATGAATGAAGAACGTAAATTAATGGTAACTAAAAAACTCCGTTATTGTTGATCTGTCATCACTACACTAGCTCATCGGCGAGAGTCTATTTAAACTCAATTCTCTCTACTTATGCACTTGATATCAAGCTACTTATGTTCTGCTTCTTTACTGGGTTGATATCTTTAGTTAATGTTATAAAGTTAATTATAAAAAACTTTTCAGAAACTGAATAATGAGACGTTGAAACTTGCTACAGCAATGACAAGTTTGTCAAATTAAGCTCTAACTATCCGAATACATTACTGTGTCATTTGTATAGAAACGAAACAACTTGACAGAAGTTCTATAATTTCAAAAACAAGTAGTTATATTAATGTATTACTTACGTATAATTTTTTGCAAAAGCTATACAAATATTATTACATTTCTTCACTAATATTTCCTAGAGAGGATTTAACAAAAGAAGTTTATCAAAGATAGGTAGTCTAACTACGGATTATTTGAAAATAAGGTATGAGTAAAGGTAAATACCTAAAACGCCTGAATCTAGGTTACAGAACACATGAGATATTGGTAAAACGTTACATGGTCTTTTTTTCTTTTGATTTTTTATTTTATAATAGGCTAGTAGTAACGCTATGTATAACACCTAAGCTTTCCACAATAAAGTGAAAATAATTGTACACCAAAGATATTCTGCAACTACACAGGTTATAATCACTAAGTCAAAAAGTTGTAAACAATCTAGACGATAAACAATGTGTTAGGAGAAGTTTTGTTTCCCAACTTTTGTAATCTTGTCAGACAGCTGCGAAGTGAAAGAACTTCATTTTTTATAACCAAGATATCCTGTTGTGACAACAGCAAAGTAAATCTTTATTATTTACTTGTAGAAATTTTTACTTTAGTTTGTAGAGAGTCTATTTTAGTTTTCCATACGATATCTAAAAGCTATTTGGCTGTGTTATGAACCATAGTTTTGTCGTAATGTACAGTTATTTAGTTAACTAACGAAACATAACTTTATGTTCAAACTTTATGTTTATGTTTATGTTAACTTTATGTTATATTTGCGTTTTTCCTCCAGAATGGCTTCAATCTACTTTCGCTAATAAATAGGAACAACTGTTTAATTCATTGAGATGCATTAGATATAACTTAACCTATACTAAAAAAATTCAATTCATAGAAAGATTTTAACATTTTAAATAGTAAAATTATTATTTTATTCATGTGAAATGTACAATTAAGCACATCGATAAATTAAATGAATAAAAAAAGTTAAAGAAAAGATATCTTTTGATTATTATTATTGGATTATTAAATTATATTATTTTATTTTTAATTAATTTACAAAGAGGTAAATGTGTAAATGAATACAAAACACTTTTTTAGGAACTTAGTAGTTTGAAATAAAGTCCCGGGAAACCGTGCCATGGCTCGGTATAGTTTATTTCGATTGTAAAAGCAATATAAATAAAACTCACGTTTTATGTAGGCTACAACAAATTTTGGATTTTATTATAAAGGTGTCAGTGGAATTTCAATTTGTTATTATGGAAATGTTCCTGAATACAGCTGTCAGAATTATGTAAACTATAAATAAGAGTGCCTAAAATTATTGATTGAAATAATGAAAACTAATAAATACTTAACAATAAGGTCAAATATGAGTTTATTTAACTAACGTTTATTTCGTCCTAATAAAGAACCCGTAATATACATTTTACTTTGTTTCCTAACACTATGTCTTTGAAACTTTAAATATTGCTCATATACATGACGTTTGGTGTTTGTTCCTAACACGACAGAGAAAATCAGACAAACAACTCAGAAACAGAACAGTCAGATGTCAAAACTTGCCACAGTAATTACAAGTTTGAAGTCATATTAGGCTCCCTACTACATGAACATATTACTGACTTATTGTATATAAACATACCATGTAGCCATTATTGACAAAGCGTGGTCTATGAGCTGTTTCACCCTAATGGAAGGTTCCTTTTTTTTGTATTTCTACGTAACATAATGCTTTTGCATCTTTGATTTGGTTCCAGTCAAAAACTTTTTCACCGCATGAAAGGTTTTCTAGGAAATTACAATAGAGATTAAGTTTTCCTTGTTAAAATATTCAAAGTAGGAATCAATTTCGTAAACATAATAAATTCTAAAACATATAACTTATATTTATTTGTTTGAGAATCTCTTAAATCTAACTTACCGGCACTTTTGGTAGGTTTGTGTGTTAATGTACAACGAAGTATCTCTCAGAGCAAAGAAAAATAAAGAAAATATACATATAGTGATTTAAAATTTGCAAGTTTCAAATTATCAGGGGGTTAAAATGTATAAAGATAAAAAATAAGGTTGAAAAATATTTGCAAATTGGAAAACACCCCTTTATAGCCAATTAATGAGACTTCTTGACCATGGACTTACATAAGAATAGGTTATATTGTACCATCATATAACATAATGTATATGATTTTAAAACTATTTTTGACTTGGAAAAATTACGAATAAAGACAATTAAAACAGAAGTTGTACAAGAACGAACATTTAAGTACAGTAAATAAAAGACAATAGCTAAAAAAGAGCGAAATAAAAAGAAAAGCCGAAGTATCACAAAGGATGAACAATTCGTGGTAAAACAAAACGAACTATTGTTTGAAGGAACAAACTTCAGAAATCGGTCGTCTCCTACTTTAGGAGCTTTGTGTATGAATTTTATAGTGTAAATGAAAAATAATCATGGTTAAACTTTTTAACGTTAGGTTGGTCGCAGATAGTATTTTTCCCCAAAGAATGTATACAAGAGTACTCAATTTGAAAATGTTAAACAATTTTGTTTACTATTACCCTGTTTTTTTTCATATTTATGTACATAAAAAGGTTCATATGTATGTACATATTTATGTTAATGTTTTTGTTGGATGAAACGGTACGATACAATTAACGTCTCTCATATAACAAATCGACATTAAACTTATATCCAGAAAAACTTAAGAAATGTGTGTTACTATTTTCGATTTAATACGATTTTACGATTTAATAAAACTTTTATATAAGCCTGTTATTAAAACATTTACACTGCAACAAAATTGTTCAGTTTTTTTTACACCCTGTATTTACTGTTCAATTATTCAAACAGTGAATAAATTATTATTTTAGCAACTTAAGTACAAAACTAGATATGGATAACACATGATGTTCATACAATTTTCATATACTGTATTATTATTTTAAATTCTTTGATTTTGATTCTGTATATGAGAAAAATATCAACTGCAACAATAGCACCTACCAGAAATGTAAACGGAGAATCATAACAGCTGATCATTTTAGCACCTTATAAACGTAAAAATGAAACGCCATTTTATCTATTAACTATAAGGAATAAAAGAAACACTGATTATATTTTTTTAAAGCTTTAAATCTATTTACACATAACAAATATCTGTGTTCTTCATACAGATATATGTCTTAGAAAAATCTTGAAACAGTTTTAGACATTTCCACTTCTACATCTAATATTAAAATACACATGAACAAAGTCACTCGAGTAGTTTATCATGTTAGGCACTGAGAAGTGTTCATAATTAAAAAGTTTAATGGATTGTTTCAGTCTCTAATGGGTAAATATTTCATAATTAAGGATCATTTAAAGTTGCTCTGAAACTTCGACATTAGTTTACAATGAAGAATAACTATCTACTTTAAAAACTCCTTGATAACGCCTTATTATCCGTTCTCATACTTTAAGATAGCTTTTTAATTCGCATTTTATGTGAAGATGCTGTAAAAAATTATATTATAAAATACGGGTTCCAATGCTTGTCGATTAACACATTGAGTGTAACTATTACATAACCGTGAATATATTAAAATAAACAATAATAGCGATCGATTTCGAGCATCACGTAAGACCAAGTCGGAGAACATTGCGGGTCTGGTCGAAATCGACCTTTTAATTAATCTTGTTAATGTTTATAGTGTAAATGTAGTTATTTAAGAATTGTTGGAAGACGTATTATATCACATACGTATAATTAAACCAACGCATAAGAACAACACGTCAACGAAGTGGTTTCCTAAAACCCTTTTTGCTAAGCATAAAATTGAAAACAAAAACGCCCACACTGTTTTCCAAAATCAACAAAATCGGTGCATAAAGTTAGCAATGTTGACTTCAAAAACATTATTGCCATTGTTGATTTAAGGTGTGTGTGTGAATCGTTGAAATTAGAGATGGTTTAGTCACTTTTCGTTTAGAAACATGCTCAAAATTATATAAAACAGTTAGTTCATTAATATATACCAAAAACAACCAGACCTATATGAAACTTATCGAAATCTCAATTAAATTTAAACCAGTTTTTGATAAAACATAGTGAATTTTTTTCCAAGGAGATTGTTAAATTTATTAACTGTTAATGTTTACAGAATTTTATTTGGTTTTACATATTACAATAATAGTCCAAGGTTATTTTTATTTCGAACCAAACAGTTTTTGTTTCATTTCAGTTAATATTCAAACCATCACATTTGACAAGTTGACGACGATAACCACCTGGTTATGCATTTAAAATATGTAATTTACATATGTGTTCCAGAAACAAATTTTTTTCACTTAAACACGTGATAATTACAAAGAAATCGGAATACAAAAAAAGCTCGGCCGATTTTGATTAATTTAGTATTGCTCGGTTATTATAATTCTAAACAGAATATAACACTAATTTCTTAAAACATTACAGTTTAAGAGTTATTGCAACTTTTGTGATTTTACCCATAAAATATCCCACTTTCTCCCAACGCTTGCTCATGATAAGGGTTGTTGGCAAGCTGACGGGAGAAAATATGTGTCAGATTGCTGTTACTGTTTGTTTACCTTCGAAGCATTATTTTAATTTACTTTGTATTTATGTCAATTTAATGTCAATTGAATCGGCATAAACAATAAGTAAATTTAAATAAATGTAGATAATAGTGTCAATTTAATGCCACTTATCATGGGGAGAGAGCTGGTATATGTTAGAGCGAGAGATTTCGGTTTCTAAGGTCTCGGGTTCAAATCCCGCCAAATCGCTAATGGATTTAATGCTGCAACGCCTAGGTCCCCGAAGTAATGTAAGAAACAATCCCAAGCTCGTGCAAACTGAAACAATTGTTTAGCAATAGGACAACAAATCAATTACAGTATCATAAATGATGACATTTAGCTTCTTCTCTAATTGGTAAATTACTGTTGGTAAACATGAAATATAAACGAAACAAGACAATCATTATAATAGACAAGATGTCAGCTTGATACAGTTTTGTTAATGGGTTTAGTAGAAAAAAGGACATTCAAACGTAAAGAATATATTTATGTCGTAACGTTGGAAAATAATTGTTCGAATTTATCCTAGATTGTTATAAGTGTAACTAAAGAAATTTATTACTCTTTGTTTCTACATGTATTCAATGGAAACGGTTTTCCCTAGATGGACATTATTAATATATACATTTTTCGGTATATTACCGTTGTCTCGTAGTGTCAATGGAGAATACACTATTTCCTATTGGCCCGCGTTTAGATACATAGTTATGGCATCGATAAATTACCAAATTTGGTTGAAATTTTACTTAACAATAGGTGTATTAAACCAATTGAAAGAACAGGAAATTGCAAAGTCAATAATACCATGTTTCCTTTTGTTTTCGGTAACTGGGTGCATTATTTCAACCTTGACGACAATTGGTAAAACTATTTCCAACAGTTTCAATGATTTAGTGAAAGACTTATTGCTCGTTAATGAAATATTCAAAGATAAAAATGTGAAAGTAAAAACAAAAACTAAATCATCCCAAATTCAAACTTTGAATTTGATTGCCATACCAGTTGTCTTATTTTTTGTTCTGCAAAACCAAAGGTTTAAATATTTTTTGTATTATTTATCTATAAACATTCTGATGACATACTACCATTTATTTATCACACTTTACTTATCAACTGTTTGTGTTGTTAGAGAATTGTTTCACAGTTTAAACAAGAATGTGATGTATTGCTGTAGAATCAATGAAAGAATCCAAAGAAGTACAGTGGCACTATTTTTCGTCGAAGACCGAGGTATTTTAGAAGCGATTGTTAGTTAGTAAGAAGCCCTATAATGTTAAAAATTATATGAAGGGGAAAATCTTTACAGGAAACCTTCAACTTTATCTCATAAATTGGTCTATAAATACATATTAAATTTAAACATCTTCCTCGATGATATTATATGAACCTGTAGAAAATTGTTCGTCTCAAAGGCTTTATAGATCTCAATTTGATCCTTATGGGAATATTATAACCAGGATTCATAAACGAATATTTCTGCACATTTTTAAAATCTATTAGAATACTCTGCAACAACTGAACATAGATACTGGGCACAACTCTCCTCAAACATTGAACTGTAACTAGTAAAAAGGCTATTTATTATTTAAACTTTGCCTTAAACTGTGCTCTCTGATGTGTCGACGTTATATATATAAACCCAACAAATTCCAAATAGTTTTACATACATAATTGATTTGATTTATTATCTAATACCAAAATTTCTTAACTCTGAAATCTTTTTTCTATTTCCAGATAAAGTTGGCATCACTATAGAAGAAGTCAGGCAAATACACACTATTTTAACAAGAACTATTGCCAAAATCAACTCGTTTTTCGGCTTCCAACTCTTATGGGTGTTAATTTTCCTCTTCACCAACACCATACTGAATCCATACACGTTCTTTCTGGCTATTAGAGGAAGCATATTAGTGCAAGGGCATTTACAAATTATTATTAAAATATTGTCATTTGCCTACTGTGGATTTTTACTGGTTCTTCTGGCATGGACAGCTTCAGACACTTCGTTTGAAGTGAGTTTCGATAAATTTGTTGTTGAGATAATGTTGTAGTGATTATGACCGAAAAGTATAATGTTATGTAACATATTTACCATTTTAAAGTATATTCTAACGATTCTATTATACAGGGTGAATAAAAAGTCAAGACCCCCCCCCCCTCTAATATTTTCCAAGTAAATATACAGAGATATCCTTTTGGTGGTCGGCAATCTTAGCAGAAAGTTTCATTTTATCATTTTCAAAATTTTTGAGTGTCCCCCCAAAAGGGGGATTTGGGGGGCAACTCAAATATTTTAAATGTAAGCCCCCTTCAAGTGACACCTCATTTTGAAGTGTTTACAAAAACTTAAAGAATGGTGAAAACTAGAGGTCACTGTTTCTTCTCTAACAAAAATGATAGCCCGTCAAATGTTGTGGAAAATCAATGGTAAAATTGTTAATATTGGCTGCCATTTTGGATAGAGAAGAGATAGCGAGCTCTGGTTTTCACCATTCTTTGAGTTTTTGTAAACACTTCAAAATGAGGTATCACTTGAAGGGGGTTTACATTTAAAATTTTTGAGTATCCCCCAAAAGGGGGGATTCGGGGGACAAATAAATTTTTTTCAATAGAAACCCCTATCAAGTGACACCTCATTTTGAAGTGTTTAAACAAACTTAAAGAATGGTGAAAACCAGAGCTCGCTATCTCTTCTCTATCCAAAATGGCAGCCAATATTAACAATTTTACCATTGATTTTCCACAACATTTGACGGGCTACCATTTTGGATAGAGAAGAGATAATGACCTCTAGTTTTCTTTAAGTTTTTGTAAACACTTCAAAATGAGGTGTCACTTGAAGGGGGTTTACATTTAAAATATTTGAGTTGCCCCCAAATCCCCCCTTTTGGGGGGACACTCAAAAATTTCAAAATTATAAAATGAAACTTCCTGCTAAGATTGCTCGACTACCAAAAGGATATCTCTGTATATTTACTTGGAAAAATATTAGAGGGGGGGTCTTGACTTTTTATTCACCCTGTATATGTCATCGTAACATACTTGAATTGTTACCACCAAAACGCACACACAAAATGGGATAAAAAGCTTGTTTAACAGTTATTTTTTTCGCTAAGCCAGAGTACAACAATAATATGTGAATACAATTCTATTTTATGGTAGTGTCTCTATATCAAATATATATATTAGCTCAATTTCTACTTAGGTACTTTCGTATTATACCGACCACAACTAGTCACACCTAAATTAGTAAAATAGAATCCTTAGGTTAGGTTAGGTAAGGAAGATTTTGTTATCTAATCTAATTGAAATATAATTTGGAAGTAGAGTATCGGTGTGGTCTCTAAAATACGAAAGTACCTCTACCTAAACAAAACCCTAAACAAAATGAAACCTAATCTTCCACTTTGAAAAAAGTTGATGCAAAACTGTTTACACATTTCCTAATAAGATGTAGTTTTGTATAGAAAATGTATAGTACATATATGAATTAAGAAAGGGATTAATAACTACTTTTACAGGCCAAGAGGACAGCCTACCATGTAAGCTGCTTATTAAGCCATGGTTTGGATCCGGCAATCAAAAAAGAAGTAAATATTTAATAAATACTTTATTTTACATACATTATTCAATAATGAATTATTATACGAATGCTAGATATTCAAAATCTATTAACATTATATTACTGTATTACAGACTGATTTTGAAGGGCTTAAAGAATAACTTGGAACAACAATAAAAGCTTTTTTTGTAGATCCTCCTAAAACTCAATAGCATTTTATGGCTCTAACTGGACATGGCTTTCCTTTATCAATTATTATGGTTTCGTCTGAATTCTATAAAGATTATTAAGTCAGCCGCAAAAAACTTATTATTAGTTTCATGTATTCTAAAATCTTTTAACATATTTATGAAATTTAACGCATTCACTGCCTAGTTTCAGTTGACTACAAATTCACAGCAGTGTGATGGCCGGTAGTGAACCTTTTAAGAGTCAGTTTGAGACTAGCGGCCATCTTGGATGATTTCAAACAGCTGCTGAAGAGTTCATTGTCAAAAAATATTTTCTCAAACACCAGAGTGATTGTAATTCAAATGTCTAGTATACTGTGGGATTAGAAAATGCGGTACTTTCCTGTTAAAGGGAACATTCATTATTATCGATGATATTTTTCTCGATATATCGATATTAACAAATTGAAACATATCAGCTGACAACTACGATAAATAAATATTGTTCAGAATCGACAAAAAAATATAAAAAAATATTGAAATAAAACTGTTCTAAACTAACCTAACAAAACTAACCAAACTTGCTGTAACATTTAAAAACTCCATTTAATATTCTCCACTCACCTTTTCTATTATCAAACGGAATTTTTAAATGATACAGCACGTTTGGTTGGTTATGTTAGGTTAGCTAAGAGCTTAGAACAGATTCATTTCTTTCCATATAATAGACTATGCCATTATTTTAGCCTAAATATCAGCTGTCAATTTGTAATGTATCGTAAAGGAAAAAATCGATATATCGAAAAAAATCTTCGATAATAATGAATGTTCCCTTTAACAGGAAAGTACCGAAAATGCATTTGTACATCTTTAATTGTTTTAAGAGTTAGAACGTCTAGGCTTCAAGGACTCTTTAGGCTTATTTATACTTCGCATTTCCTCTAAAAACATCGTTTGGGAGCTTCAGGATGCAGAATGGACACAACAACATTCTCTTGTATATAACACAATGTAACTCCTAAACAAGGAGTTTGGAGAAGAAATGACGAGGGTGTAAACGTAAATAAATTGCATTTACATGCTAAAACAATCATCAAATACAAGATGTTTAAATAGAGTTTATGTAATTAACAACCATTAAAGAAAATAAATTAATTCATGTTTGTTTATGTAAAAAAACTAGGTTCTCCATTTAGTTGTTTACTAAATCCAATCGTATCTAAGGTACAAATGGTTTTACAAACAGTTGTTCCTAGATCAACTTGATTTTACGCCCACCTTGCATTCATATTCATGACGCAAACACTAAGTACTACTAAGTCTTGGTAAAAAGATTGAGTTACGTAAGAATAGTCACCTTACATTTTTAATTCGAATGTAATACACAATTATGTCTTTTAATTACGTATATTCAAATACACTATAATGTTACAGGTAAAATACACCATAGATCAAATAAAGGAGAGTAGAACTGCATTCACCGTGTGTCACATGTTTGATTTGGACATGCCTCTAGTTTTATCCGTGAGTAATAAATTATATTTTTTTCTATATTTTAACGTATATAGGTTCAATCTAGTAAAAAAAAACGATGGTCTATATTGACGATTTTCTACACTAGCTGTAGTTCTACAGAGACTAAGCAATGAGGTGTGTTATGTTTTTGACATGCTGCTATCTACGTCAAATACGCTAACTAAATCTGGAAACATTATGTTGTACATCATGTACAATAAAGGGTTTCTCTCTATAGTTAACACATGTTTACTGTTTCAGTTCATAGGAATGTTATCATCAATCATGACTATCATTCTTCAACTGGAGCTCGGCAGCTCCAAGAACTAAGAACAAGAATCTTCTCATCATTCATGATGTGGACAAGTCTCTTTAAAAGGACAATACAACTACGTATTAAAAATTTATTGTATATTTGCTATACCAAGTTAATAAATAAATAGAAATAAAATTTGTAGAACAGGTTGTCAGGCAAAAGAACATTTTACTGTATTTGGTTAAAAAACAAGTAATCTTAGCTTCAATATTTCTCAGGGGGTGCCCAAAAAAAAAATTGGATGTGAAATAAGCGTTTTTATTAATAAAATAAACATTTTAACTTGGTATGACTATCTTTATTGCCTTTTACATACTTTAGTTTCAGCGTACAGCGTACCTTGGATAAATTGTACGGTACTTTTATAGTTTTTATTATCCCAGATTCAATAACTCGAATTATATTACTTACCATATTTTTTTGCCTCTCGTTCTTGAGCTGAAGGTTTGTGTTCAGTCTTATTTGTGCCAGTCTGTATGGCATCTTCGGATGGGGTTTCTATCATTATATCTGATTTAACACTAACACTACAGATTGTCTATTGTCTATTTACACAGAATACTTACACTGTCGCGGTCGGGTGAAACGGGTAAGTCGCAGACGTACTCGTGGTCGAGCTACGGCATGAGGTCTTTCCCAACTCAGTTTCATAGTACTGAAGGTATTGGAATTTGGGGCGTTGGTTGAGGGATGGGCCTTTCCAGGTGTATGGCCAGCGGTTACTTCGATCTATATAGGCTACTCTCATTTCTAAGTTTAAACTTTCACATTTTTTTCACACGCATCTTTGATGAAGAATTCGCGCAAGAGGGATTTCAAAAAACGAGTGAAGCTAATGAGAAACTGGTCTTTGACACTTTGTAAACGATATTTTGCAGCTGTAATTTACAACGATCAACACTGTGAATAATTTATTGTAAAAATTGTTTGTTAGATAATTTTTAGTAACTTGTAGTTTGTTTTTGTGTTAATTTTTGGTACAAATTTACTTAAGGATAAATCCATTAATTATAGATTGAGTACCAAAATTGTCTTTGACATATTTACCTTAAAAAAGGTGAGTAGGGTAATAGGGTTTTCATCACATCAGCTGTTTTCTTCATATGGTAATAATTTCTATAAAATTACGGAAATGACGTAGAGGGGGGTTGTATGAGGGTGGTTCCGGTCTTACGTCACAAAGTGACGTATGTGGGCAGTGACGTAGGTTGTTGAGGTCATTTGTATGTGCTTAAAAGAATAGGAAGCTAGTTTACAGTTACAGTGTAGGATTGCTTCCTTCTTTTGTTTATTCTTTATTTATAGAAAACACAAGGAATGAGGGTAAGTTATATTGGTTTACTATTACAATACAGAATACTGCGAATTATCTTTGACCGTACCTGTCTGTTGCAATTGAGGGAGGTAATGGTTTTACGTATAATTGTTGTGACGTATCATGTTTTCCTTTTATGGAATACGTCATCAGAGGGTGAGGTATGTGGTATGACGTAGGATTGGAATTATAAGCCAAAACTGCAGACTGTTTCGACTTTATATTTGTATTTGAGGAAACTATCAAGTCCTATTACCCTCATAAACCGCTTACTTAAAAATGTTTGTCATGACGAGAAACTTTACGCAGAAAACTGCCAAATATAGCATAAATTGCATTTATCTGTATTTTTTTCCTTTCAACTAGCAGTTTGGACGTTTCAGTTGAATCGTTTAAACTCATCGGAAATTAATTATGAATATTATTTGCTTCTAAATATATTATTTGTTTTTAGTTAGTCCTTTACCTTTTTGCGATTGCTCGATTTTGAGCTACATGTACACTAGTTCTTGCTAAACTAAACAGTTTATATTTAGTTTTTTATTCATTTGTATGACTGTCGGAAGATGAAAAAAACCCTTTTTCTAATTTATAATATTTGTATATATATTTTTATTTATTGTTTTTACGCGTTGATTTATTACTTTATTCTTTTTGCAAACGGTAAGAGGGAGAAAAGAAAATAATGCTGTTCTTTAGATACACAGATTGACATAATTAGACATCTATTGTTCATAAAAAAAACAATATTAATTTTACCCTCAGTGAAAACACACCTTTTCACATTAATTTAAGAGGGTATTAATCTCCTAGACAGCCTTCAATTGCAGTGTATAAGTGGCGATGTCGTGTTAGAAGATATACATGTTTGAAAATATACACAATAAATGTATTCAGTGGTTTGTGTGCAGTTGCCAAACATCATTACTATGTTGTGTGCGCTCAGGTTATAACTGTATGTAATAATTTGACGCATCTTCAACATTTTAAATGTGATTTAATACAACCCTTTAACTATAAGCCCGTAGGAAAGGGTTTGTCAACAACTGTTATTTAACGGGAAGGGTTCTCCTAGAGATGTTTCATTCAAGTATGCGGTTGATATGGGTGCGAATTACAGTTTTCTCAAAAGTTTGTTATCCATATTAGCTTTATATATACAGTAGATAAGCTCTTAACAGCTGACACGGTACTTTGGTATTATCTGGAGGCTACTTATTTAATAGGGATTTTTTTACAGATACAGGAAATAACTACATAATTGGAAAGAATATTGACTATTTTAGTTTTTTTCTTTGCTTAATTTCTTCCTTCCTTTCGATCAGTTTGTTATGAGTGATTGTGACTTTGGCAGGCGGGGAAGCTTTCGTGACTTGTAGCCTGTTCAAGTTTTGAGCAGGAATAGTGGAAGCTTTGGACTCTGGAATCCTCCCCTGCCTGTCCTCTTGAATCTCTATCCAAAGTTACCAGATGAGGTTGATGTGTTTCCTGAACCAATCTTCCTGCCTTTTCTGCCTCATTGCATTTATGGTATCCAATAGCAAGCAGATGGAAAACACTATCGAAGAACTAGAAGGTCGTCTTGAATAAGATAGGAGTGATAAGATGCAGGAAGATTGGTTCAGGAAACGCATCAACCTCATCTGGCGACTTTGGATAGTGATTCAAGGCAGGGGAGGATTCCAGAGTCCAAAGCTTCCACTATTCCTGCTCAAAACCTGAACAGGCTACAAGTCACGAAAGCTTCCCCGCCTGCCAAAGTCACAATCACTCATAACAAACTGATCGAAAGGAAGGAAGAAATTGAGCAAAGAAAGGAACTAAAATAGTCAATGTTCTTTCCAATTATGTAGTTATTTCTGGTATCTGTAAAAAAATCCCTATTAAATAAGTGGCCTCCAGGTAATATCAAAGAACCGTGTCAGCTGTTGAGAGCTTATCTACTGTATATATAAAGCTAATATGGATAACGAACTTTTGAGAAAACTGTAATTCGCACCCATATCAACCGCATACTTGAATGAAAGATCTCGAGGAGAACCTTCCCGTTAAATAACAGTTGTTGACAAAACCTTTCCTACGGGCTTATAGTTAAAGGGTTGTATTGAATCACATTTAAAATGTTGTAGATGCGTCAAATTATTAAATACAGTTATAACCTGAGCGCACAAAACATAGTAATGATGTTTGGCAACTGCACACAAACCACTGAATACATTTATTGTGTATATCTTCAAACATGTATATCTCCTAACACAACATCGCCACTTATACACTGCAATTGACGGCTGTCTAGGAGATTAATACCCTCTCAAAATAATGCGAAAAGGTGTGTTTTGACTAAGTGTATAATTAATATTGTTTTTTTTTTATGAACAATAGATGTCTAATTATGTCAATCTGTATATCTAAAGAACAGCATTATTTTCATTTCTCCCCTCTTATCGTTTGCAAAAAGAATATATTAATAAACCAACGTGTATAAATAATAAATAAAAAAATATATAAGAACATTATAAATTAGAAAAAGGTTTTTTTTCATCTTCCGACTGTCATACAAATGAATAAAAAACTAAATATAAAACGTTTAGTTTAGCAAGATCTAGTGAACATGTTGATCGAAATCGAGCAATCGCAAAAACGTAAAGGACTAATTAAAACAAATAACATATTTATAAGCAAATAATATTCATAATTAATTTCCCATGAGTTTAAAAGATTCAATTCAAACGTCTAAACTGCTAGTTGAAAGGGGAAAAAATACAGCTAAATGCAATTTATGCTACACTCGGCAGTTTTCTGTGCAAAGTTTCAAAGTCTGCAGTTTTGGCTTATAATTCCAATCCTACGTCATACCACATACCTCACCCTCTGATGATGTATTCCATAAAAGGAAAACATTATACGTCACACCAATTATACGTAAAACCATTACAACCCTCAATTGCAACAGACAGGTACAGTCAAAGATAATTCGTAGTATTCTGTATTGTAATAGTAAACCTATATAACTTACTCTCATTCCTTGTGTTTTCTATAAATAAAGAATAAACAAAAGAATGAAGCTATCCTACACTATAAGTGTAAACTAGCTTCCTATTCTTTTAAACACATACAAATGACCTCAACAACCTACTCCACAGCCCACGTACGTCAATTTGTAACGTAAGACCGGAACCACTCTCATACAACCCCCTCTACGTCATTTCCGTATTTTTAAAGAAATTATTACTATAGGAAGACAACAGCTGATGTGATGAAAACCCTAATATTACCCTACTAGGGCGAATTCGTTTTGCACAGAAACTAATCAAGAATGATAGTTAACAATACTTAAATTTAGGTTAAATATTAAGTTTATAGGTATCAATCATAACAATTGTAGTTAAAATTTAAACTATATTCGTTTTTTGTTTAGTTAAATCTTCTTCAGTTTCAGTGTTCCATTTTTAACATACAAAAGAAGAATGAACTACATAACAAACATTTATTAGAAAACAAAACGTAAAGGAACAAAAAGATTGTTCTGATTAAAAAAAATAAACATACTTTTTATTGTTATACGCAGATAATTCCAGTTTTTAGGTTCGTAGTATACACAAATAAATAATATTTAATGGAAAAAAATTAAAAAAATATATATTCTAATTTGTATGCAGAAATCTTAAATCAAAACAAAAAAAAATTTGAGTCTTTTAATCATGTTCATTTATAATCACCTAATAACGGTTTATGTTTTACATGAAATTATGAAGCAAATTATGTAGCATCATGATATATCAGGATACTTATCAAACTCAGTTTGTGGTACCTAGTTTGTGAGTGTTGGAATACAATTTATTTAAAATAATATTATACGTTAAGTTAATTAAATGGTTGTTTCGAAAAGCAGATTTTCTAAATTTGTTATTTAATTAAATATTTGTTTATGTATTACTAATCAATTCTTGTCAACACAGTATAGAGAGATGCAACACTATTTGATGGTTTTTCCTTCAATACTAGCAAACAAATTTAAGATAAGCGCCTTGATACACATGTATATACAATATTATAACGAGCCTTAGATGGAGTTTGTGATTATATAATACATTTTAGTCAACCAATTAAATATATCTTTTGAACCTAGACAAAAATATTCTTTGTGCAAATACTAAAATGAATACTACTTTTCAAGATACTTATATAGAACTTCTTTCAAGTTGCAAGTTGGTTCGTTTATACACAAATGAGCCAGTAATGTATTCATGTAGTTAGAAGCCTAATATAACTTCTGACTTGTAATTACTGCGAGTATCAACTTGTTAGGTTTCTGTCCTGTTTGTTTCATATCTAATTTCGTAACAGTCACTACGGATGTTGAAATATACCTCAACATATGGAACAGATGTAGCTTTGTACTTGGTATTCAAACCTCTTATAATGTGGTAGTGAACTTCTATGTTCTATTTTAGTTCTCAGACTGTATGAGTTGGTTATATGATGTTTAAAATTATTTAAACATAAAGTTTCCAAGATTGCAGCACTTTTGTAAAGATTTAAATGCGCTATGAGAGCACACTCTTGTTCGGTTGTTAAATTCAATCATTAATTAAACTCTAAAATTTCCAAATTCTTAATTTTAAAGAATTTGCTGTAAACAACTAAAATCTAAGGCTTCTCGAAGAAAAAAGACTCTAACCCAACACGTTTCTCCATGTAACATACAACAATAGTGTTTTTTATTTACTAAATATTATTTATCACACTGATTAAGGTGAGATTTGGATCACCACGTACCAAACACTGTTACTGACAATCTTCGTTTATGAGAGGTTTTGAGAACCCAAGTCTTCAGTCAGCTCCAAAGTGTCTTTAAAAAGTCCTCAAGGTCGACAAATAAATCAATTGCATCCTCTAGCAGTGTTTTTGTTAGCAATTCTTTACTACAAATACTACATGAAATGTTAACCGTACAATCAGATATACATTTAGTAACAAAATAAATTTATAATTAGTTCAGCCAATTCCAAGGCGTTAGGTGATAAATTTCCTTATCATTAATTAGTTTGATCAAAGCTTGTTAACAATTCAGTCTACAAAGCACATCGCAAGTGCTGTAATGAAGCAGGATATTATCTGAAAGTGAAACAAAGTTTAACAAGGCGAAAGCCACTACAGTTTACCAGTTTGTTACATTTCGATACAGGTGAATCTATCTTTTGTAAAATCGCTGTCTACAAACAATATTAAAGCAAAAGTGTCTTAGAAGGTATCTTACGTTTGTGACTAGCGTGTAAACACAATTAAACTTCGTGCATGAGTGAACACGTAAGAAATACTTTTCTGTCTGAACATGAGGAAAACTTGTAAATAATATTCAACTTGATTAAAACATATACTAACACGTAAATATAACTTAAATTTCATCTAACACAAGTTGATACTTACTGCCACCTATTTCGCGTATATCCTAACCTTTGTTCAGTAGTCATAAACATAAATAATTATGCATACAGAAAATAATGCACGTACAACAGTTGAGAAAAAGTATATAGATAATTTTTTAATTTACCATTTTTATGTAATTGACGTAAACTATTATATTAATACTAATGGCATATAAATTCATCTGTAATTGGGAAGGCAAACACTTGTTGAAGAACATCAGAAGACAACAAAAGACACGATGGTACAATTGTAATAGACAAGATGTCAACTTGATATCCTTCTGTAATGACTGTGATAGTTAAAATTAATGACATATGTAAGATAGTATTTCCTATATCATGTTGGGAAATAATTGTAACGGTTTTTCACCAATCGCTATAACTATGGAAAAAATTACGTAATTTATTGTTTGTTTTGTGGTTCTAAAATGGAAACTATATTTCCAAGATGGATATTAGTAATGTATACTTATGTTGGTTTACTACCATTATCTCGTAGCAATGGAGTGTACATGATATCGTATTGGTCCGCTTTTCGATACTTATCGATAGTATCGATAAATGTACCGATTTGGTTGAGTTATTTCTTACAAGATGATTTAATAGCTCAACTCAAAGCACAAGAAGTTGCAAAGTTAATAATTCCAGCCCTTTTAATTCTAAGTGTAAAAGGGTGTATTATTTTAATTATTACAACAATTTTCAAAACTATTTCCAACAGTTTCCATGATTTAGTGAAAGACATATTACTCGTTAAAGAACTCTACAATGAGAAAAATGTGAAAGTAGAAACAAAAACCAAATCGTTTCAAATTCAAACTTTACTATTAATTATCATCCCAGTTTTCTTGTTCTTTGTTCTTCAAAACCGTAGTTATGAATACTTTTTGTATTATTTATCGGTTAACAATCTAATGATGTACTACCATTTATTTATCACACTTTACGTAAGAATTGTTGGAGTGGTTAAAGAACTAGTCCACATTTTGAACAAGAATATTCTATATTGTACAATCAACAAACGTATTCAAAGAAGTACAGTGCCTTTATTTTACGTCGAAACATCGGGTATGTCAGTGGTTTACCTTAAATTGTCAAATATTATTAGAGTGAAATTATTCTTAGTATATAGAACATAGAATAAAACCATTGAATTGTGAAGTCGATTTATTAGAAAGAAGTATACAAATGAAATTTGCAACATTTTGATAGTCAAAGGTATAGCAATATTGCAAGTCATATCAACACGATTGTTGACTTGATCAGTTCGAGATTGGCAAAAAAGGTTTTTCTATATCTTCACATCAAAAAAATTGTAATAACGTAAGATAATCTTTTGTGTATGCTATTTTAGAAGAATATTGCTGGCATTTTCTACCGGTTAGTACAAAATAATCTCACAACCTTTCGGGATCTAGAATTTTATCTTTATTTTTAAGTTTCTAGTTGAGAGCTCTATTTAAATTCACATAAATATTGAGAAACAGAAAATAATAGTTGACTAATTTATGAAAAAAAATATTTAGTTATTAAAAGTTTATAGATGTAGACAATGTGCACAAAGTACTGCAGTTGTGAAGCTAAATTTCTAATGAAGAACAACATTTTGTTTGAAGTGTATAAGAGTTTGAGATTAGTTAAGGTTAATATTGTTTGCTACGAGTAGGTCTAACGCTAGTGAGATTCCACTCTGGGATTTATGAAACAGCTTGACCTTATACATAATTATAACTTCGGCGTTCTTCACATTACAAATATAGAAATAAAATTAAATGCTATTAATATTACAGTTTTTTACCAACCAATCATTATTTTTTCCTTATAACCTAAAATTACTTTGAAATATGGCATCCGTCTTTTATGATCCTGGGCTCATTTTCAAAGGTACTAAGCAAAGTTTGTTGAGTTTAAATGTTTTTTTTTATGGAACGTATCTTATTTTGTGTCTGGGTTGTAGAAATTTAAATTATTGTATTTATTTCCACTTACCAAAACATCTTAAAGACCAACATCTTGTTTTATTTCCAGATAAAGTTGATATCACCATAGAAGACATCAGGCAAATACACAAAATGTTGACAACAACCATTGCAAAAGTCAACTCGTTTTTCGACTTCCAACTTTTATGGCTGTTCATTTTCTTTTTCATCAATACAATAGTTAATCCGTATAACTTCTTTCTAACAATAAAAGGAAGAGTTTCAGTGCAAGGGTTTCATTTACAAATTGTTGTTGATATATTGTCATTTGCTTATTGTGGATTTTTACTGGTTCTTCTGGCATGGACAGCTTCAGATACTTCGTTTGAAGTGAGTAATGGTAAAAAAAATGAACTACTTTCATTCTCTTTATTATGTTAAGCAGCCTATGAACCATTTCTCAGTATGAACTATCTACTTTTTAAGTGAATTCATGCTAAGTATATATTCTAATAAAATTACCTTTACATTATTTTCTTATTTCCCCATTTATTTTAAACACACGCACACAAAACATAATGTGCTTATATACTATAGACACAAACGTCTGATTCAAGTATAAAACTCTATTGTTAATACAGAAGTTTACTATTGTAGACATTATTATTATGTGTTTCATGCATTGTTGGTAACTTGGTACATAACGTGTGTTTAGTTTTACAATGAATTCCCTTCAGTTTGCATTGGTAAATAGTTGTAGTACACATAATAAAACTTCATCTACAACAGCAGACTCTGGTATAGGATAAGCCTAACTCGAAAATCTATTATATACTACATGGTAGTGTCTAAATTTATAAGATAAAAACTAACCTCAATTGTAAATGCTGTAAAATACTGAAACAACCAAGAATAATAATCCATTCATAAAAAAAATTTCTGTGTTCTAGTAAAATATTTGAAAATTTAAAATTTACATTCACATCATAACTTTTATTGTAGCGGTTATATAAATACATAAATATTGTTAATAATTTACTACTTTTACAGGCCCAAAGAACAGCCTATCACGTCAGCTGCTTGCTTAGCCATGATTTGGACCCAACAATCAAAAAAGAAGTACGTATTTCAAATGATTACGTCATAGATATACATTTGATACAAGAATAAATGATTCATTTTTGTATTCCCAGAATCTGTTAACACCCAACAAAATCAGACTGGTTTTTTAGTTGGATAGTTATCAGAGTTTAAAAAAAATGAGATTGACAGTAGGGAAAACTCACCAGCTTTTTTGTCAATTTAACTGGACTCAGCTTTCTTTGGTCTTTAGGCTTTTAGTCAATCATACTGTTTACATGAAAAGCTTTCTGCTGGTCACGAGTAAAAGTCCAAGAGTCTTCAGAGGTATCGCTGCCACCACTACTCTAAAAACGGAGAGTAAGCCCTTTTGAGAACGGGAACATAATTAATTTCGATGCTGGAAGAACTTACGTTTGTGGTTTATTGAACTATCAAATACAATGTGTATGTAAATTTAGAGTTCAAGCAATGATCTGGACAGTATGATTGGTGAAGCGCGATTAACATAGATGTCCGTGTGAACCTCCATATTCCAATTCGGGATTAAGTGACTTTAACGCGTCTCTTTGTTTTTACACTTAAATTGGAAACATGTGATTCACCATTAGATAAGCCTAAAAGGCTGAAAAAATAACGAAGACAACTATTACAACATAACTTAAATTCAAGAAGCATGAACAACTAAAGACTACACTTAATTAAGGGACGGTGACACCCTACACTGTCATCTAACACATCTTATATCTTACATTGTTCTTGGTAATAAGATCTTACAGCAATAAACTTCACAGATCATCTAACTCCATTCTAAACTCACCTTCTAATTTTATTCGTCTTAAAATACTTATGCAAAATAATCACTGTCTTTTTGAAGAGGTTACATTTTAAAGTGAAACTGTAATTTTCAAAGTCAATAAACAACAAACCACTCTATGTCATTAAATTACGTCTATTCTGACACACTATTATATTACAGGTAAAATACACTTTAGATCAAATAAAGGAGAGTAGAACTGCATTCACCGTGTGTCACATGTTTGATTTGGACTTGCCTCTCGTGTTATCTGTGAGTAATTAACTAGATAATTTATTGATGTATTGTTTAACTAATCTACCTTGGTTATAACCATTATGGTAACACCACTATGGTATTAAAAGACAATTTTTTATCTGTTTTTTTTTTTTAGTTTCTACATTCTTGACATGCTGCTAACTACTCTTTAAAATGTAAATTTTTACGTAATCTCCTGTAAATTAACTCCTAAAAGGTTACCATTTAGTTTTGCTTTATAATAAGATTACGAATACAGGGTATTAAATAGTACTGAAACACACATTAAATTTTGTTAAAACCCTAGTTCAAAATTAAAGAAAAATAACCATTATACACCATACTAAAGTGTGAATACCTGTTTAACTCTGTATAATTAACACAATTTTGTCGTTTCAGTTCATAGGAATGTTATCATCAATCATGACTATCATTCTTCAACTGGAGCTCGGCAACTCCAAGAACTAAGAACAACAATCTTGAATCTGTAGAACAAGTGGTTGGTAGAAGAAGGATTTCCTTGCTCAATATTGCAGGTTTAACCAAAGGATTAAGATTGAATGTATAAAAATGTCGTTCATATCAGAAAATCAACATTAGTTTTTCATACTTTACCAGTTAAATCTAAACTATGGCTTTACAAGCATCAGGAACTTCTTAGACTTACCATTGTTATAAGATTGTATTAACCTCTCGTAGACTTATCATTGTTATAAGCGTTTTTTCTCAGTTATACCCTTATAACTACCAATGTCATAAGCTTTTATTTACCTCAATTATACCCTAATACTTATCTGATTATTAATGTCATGAGCTTTTATTTACCTCAGTTATACTCTTATACTTACCAATATCATAAGCTTTTACTTACCTTTATACCCTTATGATTATTAATGTCATGAGCTTTTATTTACCTCAGTTATACCCTTATACTTATCATTGTTATATGCTTTAACTTACCTTAATTATACCCTTATACTTATCATTGTTATATGCTTTTACTTACCTTAATTATACCCTTATACTTACCTCAGTTATACCCTTATACTTACAAATGTTTTAGGCTTTTACTTACCTCAGTTATGCCCTTATGCTTACAAATGATTTAGGCTTTTACTTTCCTCAGTTATACCCTTATACTTACCAATGTTTTAGGCTTTTACTAACCTCAGTTATGCCCTTATACTTACCAATGTTTGAGGCTTTTACTTACCTCAGTTATTCCCTTATACTTACCAATGTTTTAGGCTTTTACTTACCTCAGTTATACCCTTATACTTACCAATGTTTTAGGCTTTTACTTACCTCAGTTATACCCTTATACATACAAATGTTATAGGCTTTTACTTACCTCAGTTATACCCTTATACTTACAAATGTTATGAGCTTTTACTTACCTTAGTTATACCCTTATACTTACAAATGTTTTAGGCTTTTACTTACCTCAGTTATACCCTTATACTTACCAATGTTTTAGGCTTTTACTTACCTCAGTTATACCCTTATACTTACCAATGTTTGAGGCTTTTACTTACCTCAGTTATTCCCTTATACTTACCAATGTTTTAGGCTTTTACTTACCTCAGTTATACCCTTATACTTACCAATGTTTTAGGCTTTTACTTACCTCAGTTATACCCTTATACTTACCAATGTTTTAGGCTTTTACTTACCTCAGTTATTCCCTTATACTTACCAATGTTTTAGGCTTTTACTTACCTCAGTTATACCCTTATACATACAAATGTTATAGGCTTTTACTTACCTCAGTTATACCCTTATACTTACAAATGTTATGAGCTTTTACTTACCTTAGTTATACCCTTATACTTACAAATGTTTTAGGCTTTTACTTACCTCAGTTATACCCTTATACTTACCAATGTTTTAGGCTTTTACTTACCTCAGTTATACCCTTATACTTACCAGTGTTATAAGCTTTTACTTACCTCAACTATACCCTTATACTTACCAGTGTTATAAGCTTTTACTTACCTCAACTATACCCTTATACTTACCAGTGTTATAAGCTTTTACTTACCTCAACTAGGCCTACATCCGTATCCTTACCAGTACTATAACATTTTACTTACCCCAGTTATACCCTTATACTTATCAATGTTATATGCGATTATTCCTCAACTATACCCTTATACTTACCAGTGTTATAAGCTTTTACTTGCCTCAACTATACCCTTATACTTACCATTGGTATATGCTTTTACTTATCTTAACTATGCCCTTAAACATACTAATGTTATAAACTTTTACTTACTTCAGTTATACCCTTATTTTTACCAATGTTATAAACGTTTGCTTACCTCATTTATACACATGGGGTTACCCATAATAACTACCTCAGATACACCCTCACTACACTACCTACACCTCACTTACCTCAGATTACATCCTTATACTTACCATACAAATTTACTATTGTAATTAAAGGTTATACCCTAGTTATGGTTATGCCTTTATTTCATTCCAGAATCTACTTCACCCTTTTATTTTAATTTGGATCGTTATAACCATGTACAGTACTTACCTTCGATTTACTCTAAAACTTTCAAATATTTGGACGGTTTACAGGTTCACACGATAGGTCTACAATAAAACCTAATATGCTGTAATTCATTTACTGTACCAACTAACATCTTTCCCTATTTTTTCGATACATTCAGAACTAGGCCCATACAAATGTAAGGTTAAATCACTCTACCAAAGGTTTCGAGAATTATTTTAAGAAAGAGATCAACCACAAAGATTAACTTTAAAACCAGTTTAAGCTTAGAGAATTTTACAGTATTAGGTGTCAAAACACGAAAGAGTTTTTCAAAATTTTTAAAGAGGTTTTTAAGGTATGCGGCTTTTCTTCTTGCATTTTCCCGTCCAAATAGGTTATAATCCTGTGTGTGGAACGTATTTAGCAAAGCAAAGGGGAAGCTGGGACTGTAAAATGGCGAAATTTACTGATCAAAAGTAGTGACAGTGACTAGGATCCGAACCTACGACATCGCTGCCTTGAGCACGAAGTCGGTGACGCTACCAATTGAGCCACTGACTCACAAAGATGTTGTTCGTTTCAGGGTGATAAATATTTTTAGCTAGTTACTGGCACAGTGGACATATTAAATTATTAACAGGCTATCAGAGCGTTTTGTAGTTTTTTTTTTGTGATTACAAACATTTTTTGTGATTACAAACATTTGTAATGTCAACAAAGACACCCTTAAATATTTTTGTACTCCAAGTAAACAAAAACTCATTTTTTTATTTGTAAGCATAGACATCCTATACTTTAAGAGCTACAATTCAAAACTTTAGCTTATGGTCAACACATAAAGCTTGCAGAGTTCTCTCACAAAGGTTTATCATTGGCCGAATTGTTCTTTAGGATGTAAATAAATGGGTCAATCTCATAAAAGCTCCAAGAACTGTGTATAAGACAGTGCATGAGATTGAATTTCCAAACAATATCCAACAAATCGACTTAGCCAACTGCAGCAGGATCTCCGGCTCAATATAATCTGACAATTGACATATCGTTCTGACAGATTTATCAGACAAACAGTTACTATGACTACAGGAGGACGAGGTTAAACTAATTCAGTATTTCCTGTTCCTACAGAAGATGTGTATCTATTCAACATTTATCGATAACGAATGTGGAGTTTGGAAGAATTTTTTATTGTATTTATTGTACTGTAAATGAGGAAAATATGTTCGACAAAACTTTCGAGTTCGAGTTCACGAGACGTGGCGCTAGACGCCACAGCCATATACACTTGGAGTTTTGGATGGAATTACTGTACCCTGAACCCAAAAGTTTCCGAAATGATATGTGAATGTGTGTGGTTTGGTTTATTACATAGCTACAAATTATACCTGTGGTCCGATTTTAATAAAATTTGGTATTCGGGAACTAATTTGGGGTACATCCAAGGAGCTAATTTGAGAAAGTATGTGTCAGTTTTCTGATACCATTTATTATTGTGTTTTCAACCTGCTGTTAGATCCTTCTAGTAGTAGCAATTTTCATAACGATAAAATACAAAAAAAAAAAAAAAATAGAAGACTTAAATTACAAAAACACATTTTATGTTTCATGAAGATACTATGTACAGCAATTATTCCAAGTTTATAAACTTTTGTTGAAAATCTTTCAATCCATTTCAAATCCACATACACTGGTTTCTATCAATCTTTTAATATCTTTTACATCTAACATACCCTAGTTACCTTTCACTCGCTGCCATATTTTTACTAAGTAACATATCAAATTTGTATTCCTGTACTTAAATTTCAATAGTGGTCCTAACCTTCTAAATCACATACCTTAGTCGTATTAATTAACATACAATAGTTATCGAAACTCCCTAAGTCACATACATCCGTTGTATTACTTACCTCTATACCTCAGTTGTATTAGTTACCTTTTAATAGTTATCTTGACTCCCTAAGTCACTTACATCCGTTGTATTACTTACCTCTATACCTCAGTTGTATTAGTTACCTTTTAATAGTTATCTTAACTCCCTAGGTCACTTACCACAGTCGTATTTCTTAACTTACCTTTCAATAGTTAACTTAGTTCCCTAAGTCACATACTCCACTTGTGTTACTTACCTTTCAATAGTTATCTTAACTTCCTAAGTCACATATTTCAGTTGTATTACTTACCTCTCAATTAACTTAAGTCACATATATAGTTGTATGACTTACATTTTAATAGTTATCTTAACTTCCTAAGAACCAAACCTCAGTTGTAATTACATACCTTTCAAAAGTTATCCTGACTTCCAAAGTCGCCTTATCTAAGTTGTATTTCTTCTGCTTTACTCCACAAAGAATAAAAAAAATTTAAAAAACAAATTTAATAAAATTTAATAAAAAATTTAATTTAATAATAATATATTACAATAAATAATATTTTATAATAAAATAATAATTCATTTAAATTACAATTTAAAGTTAACAAAAATACCTTGATGAAATAAGTTTATATAGATAATTGATCAACTGTTCTGCTACTTTAACAAACTGAAAGCACGTAAAAGTAATACATTGTCACAGTTTCAGCATGTAAGTCCCATACACGAGGGTAGAGTTTACAATATTGTGTGATATATTCCAGCCTGACATCGTAGAGTGTTTATTGATCCTAAAAGGTATTTCTGTGTCCAACATATTGGTAATCTAAGTTATTTCTTGACAGAGATCGTTGTAAAACTTTTAACCCCCTTGAATATCTTCTAAATACTGCATCAGAGCTTATGCCTAGGTACTGTTATTAGTTTTTAGTTAAATTATATTTGTAGGGTTAAATTATTTTGAACCTATTATAAACTTCATAATTCTATCATAATTTATTTGGGGTCTTCATCCTGGAGTTTAAAGCTAGGAGCATCTTCACTTTTGCCACTTCTTAGATACAGAAAATCATACATATCATGAGCTAACTCATAGTAACCGCAGAGTACAACTGTATTAAAAGCACATCTAGATACAAAATAACTCCTGAACTAGTAAACATTGTAAAGGATAAAATATAATTTCAACGATGTTTGTAGTAACTCTGAAACGACCAATCAAAGCGTTTAGCTCTGATTTACCTTTGACATGTTAAAGAAACTTTGAGTTAAAACTGTGGCAATACTTTTTAAAACCAAAATATACTTAATGCAGATTGTACAACCAATTAAATTTTCAATAGGAGACAGTATACTACGAGCACTGGAAGAAAGATTAGTTTGAATTTGTTCCGAGTTTTAACCACCTGCCGTTACTCAGCTTAAATATTACTTACCTTTTAGTAGTTGTCCTAACTTCCTAAGTCACATACTTCACTTGCATTACTTACCTTTCAATAGTCATCTTAACTCCTTATGTCACATACTTCAGTTGTATTACTTACCTCTCAATTAACTTAAGTTAAAAATGTCTTGCTTATCTTAATAACAAACTATTTTTCACAAAATTATATTTGACACGAGATAATGATTTAATGTCTTTTGGGTATTAATTCACAAAGTATTACTCAGATGCCAAAGGGTAGCATATTTTCACAATGAATGAATTATTTTACCAGAGTACAGTATCTCTAATAGTTTGCTAAGCCTGGATAATACAGGTAGTTAGTAGCTAAAGAATACATTTACTGCAATTCATTAGGTGAAGAAAACCTTCGTTACAGAATAGTATTATAAAGATAATTCTTTTGCTGGTCTTAAAGAGTTTACCATGGTTGAAAATCTTGTTGATATTTAACAGCTGTCCAAACTACGTAATAAAATTGTCTGGTGATGATGAGGTTTACAAATATAAATCTCTTTATTCCTGGAAAAATGATTTAAACATTGCCCCTTGTAACTCGTGGACACATTTGTGATTCAAATGTAGAAATGACGAGACTTCTCCATTCAGCGGGTGATTTATTAAACGTGCCATCCTTCAATCTAACTAAAACAATCCTTTCTATTACCAGCTACTTAAAGACTGTATTTGTTATCATAAACAATATATAATTGACATTTTAAAATGTATAACATGAGATAACTATCAAACAGTTACATATGATCAGTCTTACTTCTTGTATTTTGTTTTATGAAATACACTTGATTATAAAGAAGCTTCCAAACGTTTAGTTGGTATTTGCTAAAAAATACTTTTCCTAATTGAAACATGTTTGTTGTCTTGTGTTAATTTGATTACTGAGGTACCTTCTAGAGGCAATGTAAAATTAAAATACCCCCGCCGCAGCAAACCTGCAAACTAAGCGAATTTCCATCAACCTGATTGGATTTACACTAAAATGCCTCCATAAAAATAGCACATTTACTTCCTATTTAAATAGAATTAGTTTAACGAGTACTTAGGTTTGCTGCAACAGGGAGGGTAAAAAAGATTTTTTTTTTAAATGATACTAGTTTAGTAAGAAATAAAAGTATTTTCCAAAATCGATCAAAATATGTTCATAAACAAGCAAACTACATCAGTTGACTTATTCTCCATAAGAATAACATGGGAATTTTAAAATTACAATTTTTTAGAATTTTCTCGGTAACAATAAGGCGCATAATAACGCTTCAATATACTAAATTATTTGTTTTTTTAAGCTCTACAAAATGGTTTAAAAAGAAATTGTGAAATTTTGTGTTTTTAGGGTCAAAAATGGGAAAAACCTATTTTTACCCCATAAAACCCCCCATAAACCCCCGTTCCCATAGTCCGATCATGCTGGTTCGCGAACTCATTCAAGTTTATCTCGCCTTACACCTTCAAACCAATTTTATCAAAATCGGACAAAAATTACTCAAGTTATCGTGCGGATGGACACACACACATATATATATATATATATATATATAAAAATTTGAACGAATGGTGTTTTTGGCCTCTGGGGACATCAAAATGAAAAAGTAAATCGGTCCCGGGCTTAGGTCTTACCATGAGACCTACGGTAATAGCTACTTCCCTAGGGAAATTCGCTAATAAGGCTGGATTTTGGAAAAAAAACTCGTACGTAAAGACGATGATTATAAATGATCAATTATCAATTATTTAAGATGGGGTTGTCACTATGTGCGTATTTTAACCCAAATATGAGTGAAGGCTGAAAATGGGGTTATTTTGTTAAGATCGCGGATAGTTATGTATTACTTTTTTTCAATATTTATATTCAACAATAATATATCACAATGTATTATATTATACTATAATATATTATAATATATCATATTTATATTCAAACCTTAACCACCGCTAGACACAAAGTAAAAGTATGCAAGGCATATTGGAATATCTGCTCTTATTTGAGACATATTAAAAATTATACGGTATATAGTATGCTAACGATAAAATAGTGTTGAGAAAGAAATACAGTTTCAGTTTAAAAAGTAACTTAACATAGGTTACAACTATCTAATGATAACTGACTTTTTCATCGTAACCTACTTAAGCATCAAAAGCTTTTCACTGAAGCTACATTAGAAGCTGCACACTTTACAGCCTAGGAAGTTAAGTTGACGGTTCTCAAATTTGTTTACGAAACTACTGTTTGGGAACCATAAAGGTTACAGCCACCTTTACTGCAGGGAGATGTTTAATGAATGTCAAACAGCTGTTTTATGATTGCTATACAGCTGTTATAAGATTTCTTAACAGCTGTTTTATTGCCTCATACCGTTGTATTCTTGGACATAAATAAGTTGCGTTCAAATACATTTCACTATCTCCACTTACTTTTACAAATACATATACACATTTTAGTACCCACTGGCGTCAACCATCATAACACTTTATCTTTCCAAAAGGATACCATTTACACTATAGGTATAGAAACTATTGACACAATTTCACAGAAATTGGCTTGTTAAATTCAACTAGAACAGATGAGTTCTGTTTCCATTGTTGTGTATAGGTTAACTGAAGCTACAGTTTTGAAACAGTTCTCGTTAAAACTTTGAACTCCTGAGTTGTCTGAGTTATAAGGGAAGCTTTGATTAGACAACTTCTTGTCATGTGGATTCAATACTTGGAAAGTGAATGGCTATTGATGATCAAAGAGTCTATGAGAAGATTTTGGTATTTGTACACAAAGAAATAAAATTATCAAGTTCTAAGGATTGAGGTTTTAATCAAATCCTTTTGATCCTGAATGTGTAGAAAAGAGGTTTAGTTTGAAATCGTCTATTATTGTTCTACTAGCCATGTTAGTGTGATGATCGATCTATTGTTTAAAAATTCGTCAAATTATAGTGAAGTTAATGTTATTTTTTAATTATATATCCACTTCGGCATCTTATTCAAATTTAAATCAGCTGATTGGTCAGGGTCTACTATTTACATATAATAGCTGAGATATATAAATTATTCTTCATAAAACATTTTTAAGTAATTCTTTTACATCTCGGTTTGTCTCTTAATAAGCCTTTTCAGATCGGGCATTAAAAAGAAGATTATGTTACAAACTAAATATTTGGAAGCATCTACTGTTCCAGATCAGATGTCAACTTAAAAGATGAATTAGTATTACCTTTGGCTTATTTCGGTCCTTTCCAAGCATTTGTACACTAGAAGCACACAAAGTTTGTTTAATGTAGACAATATAAAAGCTACAGACGTGTATTGGATATTTCAAGTTTTCACAAACAATGCTCAAAGGGTGTTTAATCTGTTCGTTGTTTTATTAGCTCTTCGAAGGTTCAATATTTATTTTGATCTCTGTCGATACCTAGATTTTTCTTTGTAACAACAACGCCAACGTTTCAATAAAGTTTTAGTTTTTTTATGAGAATTTTATAACCTAACTGAACACTTTGTGACATATTTTTTATTATATTTTGTAGGTAACCGATACAACGTGTTAAATATATTTCCTTTACCTATTTAATTTATGTAAGAATTCTACAAAAAAAACACGGATTTTATGTGCAACTTTAAGCGTTTTAAATATATACAGAAAGTACGAATAAACCAGAAAATTTTTCCATACTAATTCAACTTAAGACTTGTAGTCTTAAGTTGCAATAGATTGCTATCATAAATGTGAACAAATCAATTAAATTCAACTTAAAAATATTTTAATTGCAATATGCATTTTTTGGTTCATTCAAATATTTCCCAGTTATTTCCAAACCATCTCAATGATTGATTGATATCATTCTTGAAGAAAATATTTTCCCCTCATTATCGGGTCTTCAATCTTACCGAAATTGATGTTTTCTGTCTGATGACTGGTAAAAAAAATGTGTTTCCTTAGCACTTGTAAATATTTGTTTCAGTTGTATGATGATGAATTAATAGCTCTACATAACAAATTAAATGCACAGTTAACAACATAAAGCATAAACGATACCTCTTTAAACATTGATATTTTCAATCTGTTATGTTTCACATTACACCCACATAAATAACACCCACATAATAATACACCCACATAAATGTGATACATTTCACAGTCTCAGCAAGTAAAGCTACATACACGAGGGTAGAGTTTGCAATATTGTGTGATATATTCCAGCCTGACATCGTAGAGTGGTCATCGATTCTTGGAGGAATCTCTTCGTCAAAAATGCATAAACACTTAATAATACATTTATATTTTACTATATACGTTTGCATTTATTAACATGTATTTAGCACTTGTCTACTTTCAATATTAGGTTACACCCTAAGTTAGTATAATAACCTTTGTTGTATAACTCACCTTTTAACAGGTACAAAAGGCTAAGGAATTTAGGTGGCGAAGATTGAATGAGTAATTGTATACTTTATAAATTACTTTGATATTATTATAATGTGTGCTTTAGCTCATAGAAGTTAAAAAGGTAAAATTTCGCAACTAAATGCGAATAAAACGGCATAACTTACACTTGATATACACATTGTGAGGATTCGAATAGTTGTAAGCTAATAAGAATTGGATTTTAGTACGGTAATGGATTTATTCAAAAAAGATCATACAACGGAAACCACGAAATGAAAGGAAATTGAGTTTTGGATTGGAGCACATTTACAAATACCACAAAACTAACAGACAGATGAATTTACGTGTTGAGCTCAAGCATAGCTATTTCGGATGCGTAAAAATGATTTATTTACCTAATAAATCTAATTTGACTTGTATAGATAGTAAAATTATTTGTTTAGAGAAAATAATATTTTACATATCCCTAACCTAGATTACCGAGTGGTTGTATGGTGCCACTTACAACTTGCTTGAACTTGCAGTGTAATTAATTTTTATCAAAGTATAATTTCTTTCTACCAATCTATAAATGTTTCTATAAATGTTAACTGATAATATTGTATTAGACTTCCTTTACACTCTTAAGCATTGTTTTTTGGAGTATAAATTGGCTGCACTTTCTGGAAAGTGTATTGCCGTTAGTTTTCTAATCTTTGTGAGTTTGAGTTTCATATATTATTGCTACATAAAATCTTAAAATTATAGTCAAATATCGAAGGTTAAAATATAATATAATATAGAATATAATATGACGATATAACAGTATTATTAGAGTAGCTAAGTCATAAAACAATTATAAAAAATATTGCTCAAACCATAGTTTACAAATAAACCCAAAGAAATCTGTTTACTTAGTTGGTTAGTATAGATTCAACCAGTTTTAGAGGATTTAATTTATTCTAAACTGTTAGAAAACTGGTTATTTACGAAAACATAGCTTAAAAGAAAATTGTAACTTTTACAATGATTCTTCTTCCTTTTCCATGGTCGCAACAATGTAAGTTAATTTTACAAAAAAGTTTGTTTTTGATCATTATTGAAACCAAACGTCCATTAAATAAATACAGGGTGGTAAAAAAGTCCCTGGACAGTTCAATATTTAAAAAAAATAATGTAGATAGAGCTACAATACTTAGTACAAAGTTACAGGGCACAAAACTCTATTTTAACACATATTCAGTGATCCAATAACTCTTCAGGGGGACGGCCTACAAGGAGTCGGAAGAAAATCTTAAATGGAAGCATAGGTCAATATGCACATCAAATTAAAGGTCTTTTTTAGTAGAATACAATGCCGCAAACCGCACTTCAAAAGGTTGATCCTGCGCAAAATAGCAGATGTTCAAAGATTTCTTGAATCCGCCATTTTGAATCTTTGAACGACTGCCATTTTTTACTCAGGCATTCTTTTGAGCTTGAAATTACGGCATCGTAATCTACAAGTGAAGACCTTTAATTTGATGTGCATATCGACCTATTCTTACGTTAACAATTTTCTTCCGATTCATAGGGCTGTGCCCCCTGAGGAGAAAGCGTATAATAGCAATGTTAATTAAATGAATCTTTGAACAACTGTCATTTTGCGCAGGATCAACCTTATGAAGTGCGGTTTGCGGCATTGTATTCTACTAAAAAAGACCTTTAATTTATTGACATATTGACATATGACATTTAACATATTGACCTATGCTTCTATTTAAGATTTTCTTCCGACTCCTTGAGGGCCGTCCCCCTGAAGAGTTATTGGATCACTGAATATGTGTTAAAATAGAGTTTTATGCCCTGTAACTTTGTACTAAGTATTGTAGCTCTATCTACATCATTTTTTAAAATATTGAACTGTCCAGGGACTTTTTTACCACACTGTATAATTTAATATACATTCAAACAAAAATCTTAAAAAATACTGTATTACTCCTAGTTATGAATCCTTTGTCAATTCATTTAAATTAAAAATACTTTTAACAAGTTTTCAAAGTAGTTATGCTGGGCTGTGTAAAATTGAAATGTGAAATCACAACAGATGTATAACAAAGCTTCATAAATCAATGAATCATTAAAAGTGTTCAATCGATGTTTGCACTTGTACACGACAAAACTGTATTGTTCAACTTGGCAAACTTTTCAAACAGTTGCAACTTTGTGTTCTGGGAACCAATAATGTGGACGAGTTTGTAATTTTACTACTTTGAAGTATATTTATTTGGGATCAAACAGATGATTAAAGGGAACAAAAATATCCATTGATCAAATAAGGTTCCGTTTGTAACAGAACATTGTAGTTGTTTTCGAGTTATAACTCCAATGGCTATCCGATCTGTAACTTTACTCTGACGAATATCTTAACACTAACAGGTTTTTATATTGGAAAAAATTATTTACTATTAATAGTCAATCATATAGAATGGCTTTGGTTTTGTATTTAATGAGATTTGTCATACTTATACATCTGGACGTTTGTGGGGGTCCACGCATTTACTACTGGCTTAACTTATGTGATTTTCAAATATATACACTTAGCTCTCCTACTAAAAAAAATGGTTCATGAGAAATGTCAGAATCACTATATACAGAAAATAAGCATTACGAAAGTTTAATGTTTAAAAGTAGTAGCAAGTCTTTGAACAATTATGAACAATCATTAGCGACACAAAGTCTCGTCAAGTGTTGCTAAAACAGCTTAAGTTAATGTTCATACTTATCTGTCACTACAACGAGCAAAACACAGATACATTTATATCATTAAGTGACAGGCAAGCTCTAATCTGCAGAACAAGTTGATACGTATCGCGTTGTTATTTATTTAGGGTATTAAAAGAGGCTAAAGAAACCAGTAGAAACATTTATTTATTTATTTTTTTGTTTGTAATATATTTATAACTATTTTGAATATCTTTTGGTGGTGCAGAATATTATATTATTCATTTACAGAACATTTAATTACAAACAGACCTTTCAAATATATATATATATATATATATATATATATATATATATATATATATATATCTAAAACAACCATACGAGGGTTTAAACTTTTTACTTCACATTTTAACAAACATGTGTTACACTTTTTTTATATGGTTTGATTTAGTATTAGAGAATTATAACTGGTAAAACAAATAAACTATAGTTTATATCTAACCCCGCATTATACATCTATACTGATAAAATAAAAGGATTTAAAACTTAGCCCTTTTTAAGTTTAATGCCACACTTGCAGTTCTTAAAAACAATTAGAATTTCCTTCCGAAGCATACAAATTATCCTTATGATTATTCACCAAAGAAATAAACAGATTTGAAGCCTTAAGTAATGATAGGCTAATTATGCAGTTTAATTTGTTTGAGAGGAATGCAACCAATCAGGTTGTGTTTGTGTCAAAGGAACGTTTGAACGTGTTTAAGCAGAGCTTTTAATCATCAATTGTAACGTCCTTTATCAGGAGGTTCATCTAGTTAGCATGACAGAGCATCGACTCATTAAAATAACTTATACCAGTGCAATAAAAAATATTTTTACCTTAACTTAAATAAAGGATTAAGCTGCACTTTTGAATCTGCAAAATTTACTTGGCAGGAGGTATTTTGGGGGCAGCTTTAAATATGTAAATGTAGTACTCCATCAAATGACACGTCATTTTGAAAGATTACAAAGGAAAAATATAAACAAAAACGTGAGGACTTAACTCAACCCAGTGTGACTACGAAGTGGCGATTATTGAAAAATAACATTTTCGAAGGTGATCTCTAGCGGATGAAAATCTTAAATGATCACCATCACCACATAAGTTAAAACTTGGTCAAGATAATAGAACCCCAGTTTTCACTTAAGTCCTTTTTCAATAAATGTTTTTTAAATAAAGATAATCCAAAGGGGTTTTTTCATTAATTTTTTTTGCTCCACAAATATCCGAGACAAACTTGTTACAATTACCACAAAGTAGATTTTTACACGATAAAATAAGGTGTTCATGGTTTGGTTTTCTTGCTAAAATCTCTGAAAAGTAAGAGGGGATATCTGAAAGTCTAATTACATCTGAATTGGGACGAATCGAAAACCTTTATGTAACTTGAACGGACACCTAATATTTCTTCAATACGTAAGCTCATATTTATTTAAGTTTTTAGTTTACTAACCAATAAGTTTAGTACCTATACTATATGTTTTATTAGGTGTAGCTTACAGTAAATCTCCTTATGAAGGAGCAGATTATAGGAAGGTGGTGAGGTACAAAGGTATAAATGCAGAATAGCTTACTATCATATTCAGCACACTGCTGCAGGCGCATCTTTGAAGACTCATGTACATCGAGTCATTCACAATGAATTGAAGTTTCAGATAGAATTAACATACAGTTCTCCAAGCCTAAAACAGTGAATTTTCAAACATAGCTCTTGTACATGACTGAGGTAGGAATTAAAATTGTTGTTTTAAAAATGATGTAATACATTTTTATAACATCTCAAAATACAGCTTGCTGCCTGTGCAATATGTAAGTATACTGAACACTTAAATATTTATTATAAAACATTTGTAAACGATAAAACTACCATATCCGTCGACTTTGAAAATATTGTTTAAATGGTTTGAAATGAAACAAAGCTTTGAATTTTGAATTTGAGACAACGGACTTTCGTCTTCAATATTACTAGATGCAAAATATTTTAAGCAATGGGGATATTGAGTGCATTGAATAAGTGTTAGTTTTATTTGTTTCCGAACGATAAATCGAAATTAATTCTCAAACTAGTTTCGTGGTTCTACATAAAATGTATATTCCCACCACATACAAACACTCATAAATAACAAAATAACTAATCATCATACACGTTATGCAAACTTATAATTAACAATTATGACTGTTCGATACATCTATATTTTTTTAAACTTTCATCATTGTTACTGTGAAAAACTATGATTTTTTTTTTCTATGTCATAGACCTGCATTGAGTGAAATAGCAATTGTATCGTAATTATAGACATTATAATTTATTGTGAACACATCTAATTAATTACTATTAATAAAAACTTACCTTGTCAGACAAGCCTTAACATGTACTGTAGTGTCGAAATTTACTTCCTACACGTTTCGGTGGTTCCTCAATTCCACAAACGTCAGGCTTACAAAAGAATCCACTCCTAGATGTGTTGTCAGAATTGTTACAAACATTAAACACAAACACAAATTACGAAACGATTACATTTGTCACGGGTATGACTGGAAGTAAACTGCATTAGTCATCAAATATTTAATTACACTAAATAATTTTCATACGTAGTTACATAAGTTTATATGTACAAAGAATAATGTAGTTTAGTTGTTAGGTCGTGAATATAATAATATTAAAAACTATCATAATTTATTTATGATCAATTAATAAATAATATTCAAGTCATTACCTCCAGGGCTAACACAAGACATGGAAGCCCAGCACGTTTTCGCTACATTACACTAAGTCCCACAATCCATCTTGACCAGGAAAATACGTCATCAATTTTGTTTATCCCTGTGATCTTTTAGTATTTTGGGAAAACGTAGTTTTCTTTTTCACATTGAAATGTGTAAACTTTTAAATATACTTGATTAACTATGTAACGACACTGTAGGACTGATAAAACCTAAGCATTAAAATAAGTATTATGTTCCAAACCTTAAAACAATTAACAAGAAGCAATAAAAAAATGCATACTTAAACGGCTGAACCTTGCATGACAAATAAAATTTAACTATCCAACATTTCCAAATAAGTTGTTGCCTAATATTTTCTACATAAAATAATAATGAATTTTAGTACCTGTTGAAATATAGTTAAAATTAATTCCTTTACACAAAATTAGCACCAAGATATGTGTAAGAACAACGTTTAGAATCATTTAACGATTATCACCAATGTATTTCAGTTCTGAGCGTACAAAAGAAAAACTCGTTTGAACACTGTAGGAATCTAATGACTCCTTAATTGCTTTTATAATTGCACCAAACCATCTCAGTGGAGGATTTCCAGAATGAAAGCTTAGATAGTACATTACCTTTATTGCTTTTCGATGTGAATATTGGAAAATAACACATGAAACACAAGTGGAACCAGCTTCCCAGCATTTTAACAGGTTTTCTCTGCATTAGTTTATCAATGTAACGTTTTTAAATGATATTTTTTTTTTATTTAAAAAAGTTTTATTTCAACGATGTTTTATGTGATTTTATTCAGGGAACTGATAACATCCAAACTTAAGGTTAACAAAATTCCTAACCTGTAATCTTTGTCAAAAACTAAGTAAAAGAGTCCCATCTTTTATACTTATTAGGATTCTTTTTTAGCAGTATGGATGTCTTAATAGCTGTACTTTTGTTTAGCTTAAAACTACGTTTTTCGTCAAAAATTTATTTTTATCAGCTAATGCTGGAATTTTTAAATCTCATCTAACATACTAGGTATATGTGAGTCGGTGGCTCAGTTGGTAGTGTCACGGACTTCGGGCCCAAGGTAGCGATGTCGTGGGTTCGGATCCTGGTCACTGCCACTAGAATTTATCAGTTCAATTCACCTTTCTACTGTAAATCTTAAGTCCGGTAAGGGGTACGATTAACAGCCTTCACACAAAAATCATAGTCTGGTAAGGGGACCGATTAACAGCCTTTACACAAAAATCATAGTCTGGTAAGGGGTACGATTAACAGCCTTTACACAAAAATCATAGTCCGGTAAGGGGACCGATTAACAGCCTTCACACAAAAAACATAGTCCGGTAAGGAGTACGATTAACAGCCTTCACACAAAAATCATAGTCTGGTAAGGGGTACGATTAACAGCCTTCACACAAAAAACATAGTCCGGTAAGGAGTACGATTAACAGCCTTCACACAAAAATCATAGTCTGGTAAGGGGTACGATTAACAGCCTTCACACAAAAATCATAGTCTGGTAAGGGGTACGATTAACAGCCTTTACACAAAAATCATAGTCCGGTAAGGGGACCGATTAACAGCCTTCACACAAAAATCATAGTCTGGTAAGGGGTACGATTAACAGCCTTCACACAAAAATCATAGTCCGGTAAGGGGTACGATTAACAGCCTTTACACAAAAATCAAAGTCCGGTAAGGGGACCGATTAACAGCCTTCACACAAAAATCATAGTCCGGTAAGGAGTACGATTAACAGCCTTCACACAAAAATCATAGTCTGGTAAGGGGTACGATTAACAGCCTTCACACAAAAATCATAGTCCGGTAAGGGGTACGATTAACAGCCTTTACACAAAAATCATAGTCTGGTAAGGGGTACGATTAACAGCCTTTACACAAAAATCATAGTCCGGTAAGGGGTACGATTAACAGCCTTTACACAAAAATCATAGTCTGGTAAGGGGTACGATTAACAGCCTTTACACAAAAATCATAGTTCGGTAAGGGGTACGATTAACAGCCTTTACACAAAAATCATAGTCCGGTAAGGGGACCGATAAACAGCCTTCACACAAAAATCATAGTCCGGTAAGGAGTACGATTAACAGCCTTCACACAAAAATCATAGTCTGGTAAGGGGTACGATTAACAGCCTTTACACAAAAATCATAGTCCGGTAAGGGGTACGATTAACAGCCTTTACACAAAAATCATAGTCTGGTAAGGGGCACGATTAACAGCCTTTACACAAAAACCATAGTCCGGTAAGGAGTACGATTAACAGCCTTTACACAAAAATCATAGTCCGGTAAGGGGACCGATTAACAGCCTTCACACAAAAATCATAGTCCGGTAAGGAGTACGATTAACAGCCTTCACACAAAAATCATAGTCTGGTAAGGGGTACGATTAACAGCCTTTACACAAAAATCATAGTCCGGTAAGGAGTACGATTAACAGCCTTTACACAAAAATCATAGTCCGGTAAGGGGACCGATTAACAGCCTTCACACAAAAATCATAGTCTGGTAAGGGGTACGATTAACAGCCTTCACACAAAAATCATAGTCTGGTAAGGGGTACGATTAACAGCCTTTACACAAAAATCATAGTCTGGTAAGGGGTACGATTAACAGCCTTTACACAAAAATCATAGTCTGGTAAGGGGACCGATTAACAGCCTTCACACAAAAATCATAGTCCGGTAAGGGGTACGATTAACAGCCTTTACACAAAAATCATAGTCCGGTAAGGAGTACGATTAACAGCCTTCACACAAAAATCATAGTCTGGTAAGGAGTACGATTAACAGCCTTTACACAAAAATCATAGTCTGGTAAGGGGTACGATTAACAGCCTTTACACAAAAATCATAGTCTGGTAAGGGGACCGATTAACAGCCTTCACACAAAAATCATAGTCCGGTAAGGGGTACGATTAACAGCCTTTACACAAAAATCATAGTCTGGTAAGGGGTACGATTAACAGCCTTCACACAAAAATCATAGTCCGGTAAGGGGTACGATTAACAGCCTTTACACAAAAATCATAGTCTGGTAAGGGGTACGATTAACAGCCTTTACACAAAAATCATAGTCCGGTAAGGGGTACGATTAACAGCCTTTACACAAAAATCATAGTCTGGTAAGGAGTACGATTAACAGCCTTCACACAAAAATCTTAGTCTGGTAAGGAGTACGATTAACAGCCTTCACACAAAAATCATAGTCCGGTAAGGAGTACGATTAACAGCCTTTACACAAAAATCATAGTCCGGTAAGGAGTACGATTAACAGCCTTCACACAAAAATCATAGTCTGGTAAGGGGTACGATTAACAGCCTTCACACAAAAATCTTAGTCCGGTAAGGGGTACGATTAACAGCCTTTACACAAAAATCATAGTCCGGTAAGGGGAACGATTAACAGCCTTCACACAAAAATCATAGTCCGGTAAGGAGTACGATTAACAGCCTTCACACAAAAATCATAGTCCGGTAAGGGGTACGATTAACAGCCTTTACACAAAAATCATAGTCTGGTAAGGAGTACGATTAACAGCCTTCACACAAAAATCTTAGTCTGGTAAGGAGTACGATTAACAGCCTTCACACAAAAATCATAGTCTGGTAAGGAGTACGATTAACAGCCTTTTCACAAAAATCTTAGTCCGGTAAGGAGTACGATTAACAGCCTTCACACAAAAATCATAGTCCGGTAAGTGGTACGATTAACAGCCTTCACACAAAAATCATAGTCCGGTAAGGGGTACGATTAACAGCCTTCACACAAAAATCATAGTCCGGTAAGGGGTACGATTAACAGCCTTCACACAAAAATCATAGTCCGGAAATGGGGAACGATTAACAGCCTTCACACAAAAATCTTAGTCCGGTAAGGGGTACGATTAACAGCCTTCACACAAAAATCATAGTCCGGTAAGGGGTACGATTAACAGCCTTCACACAAAAATCTTAGTCCGGTAAGGGGTACGATTAACAGCCTTCACACAAAAATCATAGTCCGGTAAGGGGTACGATTAACAGCCTTTACACAAAAATCATAGTCTGGTAAGGAGTACGATTAACAGCCTTCACACAAAAATCATAGTCCGGTAAGGGGTACGATTAACAGCCTTTACACAAAAATCATAGTCTGGTAAGGAGTACGATTAACAGCCTTCACACAAAAATCTTAGTCTGGTAAGGAGTACGATTAACAGCCTTCACACAAAAATCATAGTCTGGTAAGGAGTACGATTAACAGCCTTTTCACAAAAATCATAGTCCGGTAAGGAGTACGATTAACAGCCTTCACACAAAAATCATAGTCCGGTAAGTGGTACGATTAACAGCCTTCACACAAAAATCATAGTCCGGTAAGGGGTACGATTAACAGCCTTCACACAAAAATCATAGTCCGGTAAGGGGTACGATTAACAGCCTTCACACAAAAATCATAGTCCGGAAATGGGGAACGATTAACAGCCTTCACACAAAAGTCTTAGTCTGGTAAGGGGTACGATTAACAGCCTTCACACAAAAATCATAGTCCGGTAAGGGGTACGATTAACAGCCTTCACACAAAAATCATAGTCCGGTAAGGGGTACGATTAACAGCCTTCACACAAAAATCATAGTCCGGTAAGGGGTACGATTAACAGCCTTCACACAAAAATCATAGTCCGATAAGGGGTACGATTAACAGCCTTCACACAAAAATCATAGTCCGGTAAGGGGTACGATTAACAGCCTTCACACAAAAATCATAGTCCGGTAAGGGGTACGATTAACAGCCTTCACACAAAAATCTTAGTCCGGTAAGGGGTACGATTAACAGCCTTCACACAAAAATCATAGTCCGGTAAGGGGTACGATTAACAGCCTTCACACAAAAATCTTAGTCCGGTAAGGGGTACGATTAACAGCCTTCACACAAAAATCATAGTCCGGTAAGGGGTACGATTAACAGCCTTCACACAAAAATCTTAGTCCGGTAAGGGGTACGATTAACAGCCTTCACACAAAAATCTTGTTCTGGTAAGGGGTAAAAATTTATTTCAATTCAAATTTATTTATTCGGATTATTTCAAAATGGACATTCTAATCTAAAACTTAATGGAAAATGTATAGTATAATTTGTTTTGATTACAATTCATGTAAACAAGGATTTATTAGTGTTAAAATTGTAACAACACTAACATTACAGTGCCTAAACTTTGACAACGTTATTAAAGTAGATGACATACAACGTTTTCCCTGTATCTTGATTATACACTTCAACAACACTGTTGTTTCAATGCGTAATTTACCACAATAGGTCTTCCATTATATAAATTGCTAGAAGAATGCATAAATGAAAAACCTTTCTTATTTAATCAATGCATAACTTTTTAATTAACAGCTATTTTACAATAGTAACAAAATACTAATATGATTATTTTAAATAATCACATGAGTGTGTTGTTGCTAATGTAATATAGCTGCTAAATTGAAATATATGCATTGTATTAAAGGAATTTTTAAATTTATGCATTGTTCTTGCAATTTACATAATGAAACAACTCTTGTGGAAATTTAAGCTATAAACAACAGAGCTGTAGAAGTTAGTAATATATTCAAGGTACGTAAAAAAGTTGTATGTCATATCCTTTAATAACATTGTCAAAGTTAAGACTCTGTAAAAGTAGTGTTGTTGCAATTTTTATTCTGTAACCAACCGACCCTTGTTTAAGGGGACTAAAGACAATTTTTTAACTCGGATTTGGCTACTTTTAGTTAAAATTAAGTTTGGGCGCTATCAGTTCCATAAATAAAATCACTTTAAAACATCGTTTCGATAAAAAGAACATTTGTAGGTATTTAAAATCATTACACCGATGTTCAGTGCAGAGAAAACTTGTGTAAATTGTTAGGTAACTGAGTCCAGTTGTTTTATGTGTTATTTTCCAATAATCACATCGAAAAGCAATAAAGGTAATGTACTATCCAAACTTTCATTCGGAAATCCTCCACTGAGATGGTTTGGTGCAATTATAAAAGCAATTAAGGAGTCATTAGATTCCCACAGTGTTCAAACGAGTTTTTCTTTTGTACGCCGAGAACTGAAATACATTGCGAGTAATCGTTAAATGATTTTGAACGTTGTTACACAAAATACCGAGTTGCCACTTTTGCGATAAGAATAAAATTTTACAATATTTTAAGAGGCATTACATTTTAGATGTATTATTGTTATTGTTAAATGTATTAACGTTTAGGCTATGACTCATTTTGGATTTGTTTGAAAGTTAAATCATATTCATATTTCACACAGCTGTTAATCTTGTTGTTAATCTTTTAAGATACTGAATTCAATACTTGCGTTCAATGCAAATACCCTTAATTAGTGTAATATGCCTTATGGTACATGATTTCTTCATATTACTGCAGGTACTATTTTAGTTTCATAAAAAAATAGTTTGTAGTAATACAATTTATTCATTGTTAACTAGGTATTTAAAGCATTCATGTAACGATAGTTGTATAAAAGTTATAGTACAATTTTAGTAGGCCTACCAACAGAAAATTAGATTGTTGTGACCAACAAGTCTAATTGTTATTTCAAGGCAATACATCATTAAAGGTTATTACGTCTCAACACAATATAATAAATCCACTAATCGTTTGACAAAAAAAAAATAGGAAAATACAACACCAAAGTTTAAACGTATTAATGTGAAATACAAAACGACGTTTTCCAAAGATAAACACATAAAAGATTACAGGGATGAACAAAATTGATGACGTATTTTCCTGGTCAAGATGGATTGTGGGACTTAGTGTAATGTAGCGAAAAACGAGCTAGGCTTCCATGTCTTGTGTTAGCCCTAGAGGTAATGACTTGAATATTTATACATTGATTATAAAAAATTATGATAATTTATAATATTAAAATATACGCGACATATAATATTAGACCGATACAACATTATTTACAATGCATACATTTAAATAACATGCATAAATGAGCCATGACTATTTTTTATATATAAATCTGGGTAAATATTTAGATACAATAAATTATACATATATATTTTTACCAATACAAATTGCTCTAGTTTTTTCTGTAGGTCGATAACATACAATTAAGCTTTCATAGATATAAATTTAATATTATAAGATATAAAATTGGTTGTAAATAACAATAAAACATCAAAATAAATTATCATGTTCTCAATTTACGATTGAATTACCAAACTGATTTGTTAATTGTTTATGTGGTTTTATTGTTATGCGATTAATGTTAGAAAACAAATAAAACTGGTACTTTTTTTCAATAAAATGTTTTTGCAATTAAACTGGACCCGGAAACAGTGCTGTATACGGAGTTTTGCTGCATAACTTGAAAAATGCACACCAAATATTCAAACCAACTGCTGTTCTGATGATAATAAGATTTCATCTGACTATCTAATCCCCATCCGTAGAACGGGTACACAGCTAGTATACTAAAACACAGTTGTACGGTAAACATCCTAATTTTTACAATTACTGAACAATGATCATTTGATACATTAATCAGTTCAATAATATTTATATAATACGACCATAAAGATAGGCGAATTTCTCTCGTGTTTATAATGACAATAAAACAATATATCTTATTGATAATTCAGGAACACGACATGAACAGCTATTTCTGGGAAAGGTGAACAAAATACCTGTTGTAAAATGTAGTCGAAGGCTACTACAAAGTATTTGACCTATTGTTTGATCTAAGCTAGGTTTCAGTTGACCCAGTCGACCTAGCTTCAACGTATGGTAAATCTTTGTGGGTTTACCATACAGCCAGGATAAGCGTTGTGTATAATATTTGCTTATGCCATTTTTATTTTTCAGAAACAGAAGAAATTGTAGCTGTCATGTAATTATTACTTTACTATTTATTTTATTTAAAACGACAAAAGATATCAAAATTGCTAATTAAAAGTAATCAAGGAAAAATAATTAATTTACTTTCAAATAATACCAAGTTGGTATTGGCAGGAGAATTTCATTTTTTAGGTTGTCAGCCCTGTTCCTGTAAATGCAAGCAGCCTAAAATCATACAGTGCAATCCCTCTTTCACTTTTTACTATAACCATGTTGATGTCAGTAAGCATCACTTCACAGTGCAAAGTTAGTTTAAAGTGCAGTGCAAGATATATATAATATAATATCAAGAGCAGATATACATATAATATAATATCAAGATATATTTAACTAAATTGCTAATTGCCAGTATGCAATATACAAGAAGATGAAAACCACAAACAGGGGCCCCTAGTCAATCAAATTTTTACTAACATGAAGAGAAGTAGGCCTAGTGAAGTCAAATCTAACAAGGTAACAAACATCAATATTAATACAGCCCACTTATATACTTTTTTTAAATATGATTATTACATCGAAAACATAACAGTAGCAGTTCCTGTACAAAGAGGATACCTAGAAAACGTGGGAAGCAACCTACAAAACGAGGTTTTCATGCCTATTGGAACCGTTCTCCAACAACGCATGGAAATTGAGAGAGTACGCATCGCCGCAATGGATGAGACGCCTGAGCTTGCATCGGAGGGTCAGGTAGCATGCCTCGTGTGTCCACAAATCGACCAACGAGAGTATGCATCCATTGAGGCCACAACGTCCTGTGTAGTGACTGTGTCACACATTTCGTGCGCCAAGAGGTGTATTCCGTCACCGCAGCTGATGGCAACATCATGGAGACCCAAACACGCCCGCTGACCTGCCCAAGCTGCCGTATCATAGTGGGGCAAATCATTAGGATTTATAATATTCAATAGTTTTTGATGGAGTTCTTGTTTCATTCAATTGTAGATTCCTTATATAAATTGCTTACAAGATATTTTCAATTTTAATAAGTCTGTAACTAACTTTAAAGTGACTCTTTGATTGAGGTCTAGATTTATATGTTTTCGTTCTTTATTCTTTCATTACAAGTTGCAGTTTTGCTCATCTAGTACAATACTATATACAAATAATACAATGTCTTCAGGTTTAGCTTGCTTATACAACTTATGCACTTGAGATGAACTATTACATATTTAAAAGAACCAGTGTAAGTACTATTTCAGTCATATATTCAAGAGCTATATTTGAAGATTTGCTATTGTAGGTGTAACTACAGCATATTCTTCCACAGATCTCAGTAATCCTATCCATGACCTCCCGTCCGTCTATACATTTCCTGTCCCACGGTGGTGTAACGTTCAGCTGCCGATGCATCAATCGTGGAGAGAGACAGAAGACAATCTGCAAGCTATGTACCTTTTGACATCTGCACATCAAGTCCACGTGGACTGTCTTAACCAATCAGAGAAGATTAACCAACGATCACACCCTCTGATTGGCTGTCTCTATAGGCGGACAGGGGGACGTCTATTCCATCAAAAACCCAGGAAAGGCGGTCTCCAGGAAGTCTTCGGTCGGGTCACCGCGTTCGGGAGTCGAAGTTTTCGGTCGCGAGTGATTCGCGAGGTGAAGTGATATTTTAACCATGGCCTGTTGCCTTTAAAGGCAGATTAAAAATTATTTTGTGAAGTGTCCAGTGCATCAACCCAAAAGTATGTCAATTTTATAATTATTTAATCTAAAAATGTAAGTCCTGCTTGCTTACTCAGGGATAATTAATTTAAGGCTTTAGAAGTTAGATTTTCAAACTTTGTTTTAATTCTATTCAATTTACTTCCTTTTTTTTGAAGGTTATTTAATATTTTATTTTTTTGTTTTACATTTTTAATTCATATTAACTCCAATTACCAATTTATTTGTTAGGATAAAGTATAATTTTACCTTATTCATTTGTCTATTCACTGTGCTGGTTCATTTCCCCTTGTTTAACTGTATTCGATTTATATTTTATCATTGTATTTTGTTTGATTGACTTTAGCTTCTCCTCTTTTTAATAAATTGTAAATTCTTTTAGTAACTCTAGTTTTATTCACAGTCCCGGCCCTCACGCAATAGCCAAGCGAGTACATTAACTAATCTTCTATTTACTTTTCTTACAAAATAACAACAAAATGAGTTACATAGGCTTCCGTACATTAATTTTATCTGAATGTAAAATTCATTGTGAATGACTCAACGTATCCGAGTTTTCAAAGGTACGCCTGCAGCAGTGTGCTGAATATGATAGTAAGCTATTCTGCATTTATACCTTTGTACCTCACCACCTTCCTAGCATCTATTCCTTCATAAGGAAATTTACTGTAAGTTACACCTAATAAAGAATATAGTATAACTACTAAACTTATTATTTAACTAAAAACTTAGGGAAAACTAAGTTTTCATGGTAAAGGAAGATTTAGGGTCCACCCAAGTTACTTTAAGCTTTTTGGTTAAACCAAAATCATATTTAAAGTCAAACTCGAATTTTGCGTTTATATTAAAATTCAGATTATCACTCTTTATTAGCAAATTAGCTACGCTATGATCTGAAACCGAAACCAATCAATTTTTCGTTTTGATTTCCTCAAAGAACTTTATGAAATTTGGTACAAACAGAAAAGTCCCCTAGAGTCCCACCTCATTTGAAAAGGCTTTAAAAATACATTTTTTTAAAACTTGAAATCTCTATCTCGGCCAAATGCAAGTGGTTGCGAATTTACTGTATAGGGAATTCATTTTACATCTACATCAGCTAGAGAATGTATTTTAGATGCAATGACCACCACTTCGTACTGGGTTCAGATAGAGACTTCCGAGTTTCCCTGATATTCTTCTTTTGTGAAAACTTTCAAAATGGCGTGTCACTTGATGGAGGTATACATTTAAATCTTTAAAGCTGTCCTCAAAAAACATCATCTACCAGGTAAATTTAAATACTAATTCAAAATAACATTTTTCTATAAAAAGTGGTGCAGAGTTTAGTTTTTATTGTTTAAGCAATTGAAAAGTAAAGAGGGGATCCTTACTTTTGCTAAACTCTGTATATAATTTAGGAAAGAATGTATTTTTATTGCTTTACTTATAGTTTTTTTATTTGTTATACAATTCTCCTCTGTGATGCTAACTACACTAGTCTCCTGATAAAGGACGTTACAATTGATGATTAAAAGCTCTGCTTAAACACGTTCAAACGTTCCTTTGACACAAACACAACCTGATTGGTTGCATTCCTCTCAAACAAATTAAACTGCATAATTAGCCTATAATTACTTAAGGCTTCAAATGTGTTTATTTCTTTGGTGAATCATTTTGCAGACTTCGGAAGGAAATTCTAATTGTTTTTAAGAGCTACAAGTACGACAATATTTAAAAAACTAAGAATTCAGTTTAAAATTCCATCATTAAAATATATATAAAATAGGCAAATAAAGATAAGAAGGGTTCATTTTTAAAACTAAAAATTATGAACCATAACTAAAGTAGGTTAAGTTTAATCATCTTCCATATTATTGCTATTATTATTATTATTATTATTATTGTTGTTGTAATTAATTATAATTTAAATCTTTTTGAAGTCCAAGTATACAGCTTTTTTTTTGTGATTAAGTGAGTTGACTAAAGCGTGGTTAGCTATAAACTATAGAACTAGTTTGTTATTTAAAACGTTTAATAAATAAACACACATTTATTTAGTAGTGTTTGTTTTGGGATAATGAATACCTATTTACAAATCTTCCTTAAATAAAGATATGCTAAATATTATTTTTAATCCATGTGGTTTTTACAACGCCGGTAAACAAACGAGACCCAAAACAGCTGTAATCTGTCTTTGTCTGAAACAGGAAATAAAGTCGGTCCTTCACTTGGTGTCATTATCTCCAAGTCCTTATAACAAACTGGTCCTTCGTGTGGCTAAACTGTGCTATTTATCATTTCTAACTTTTCCTCTTTCTTTGTGTAGAGCTCGTGTAATGGTATTAGTGTAATGATATTAAATGGATCAGCTGATTTTAATTGTAAACTATTTTTCTGTACAATGTTTTGTAGAGAATGTGAATTATAGCTGTATGTATAAAGTTATTTAGTGGTTTACTATTGAATTGTATAATGATTTATTTAGAAACTTAAAGCTGGTCTTCTAATAGTAAAAACAGCTAGTCCTACATAATAGGTCATTGAAAGACACTGTATTTTATGGAGCGAATTAAATTAGTACTGTACACGTAGTTGCTTAAAATGAAAAGACTTTAAATGTTATTCTAAAATCAGCCACATAATTAGAATACAATAATTTTAAAATAAAGTTATATTCAGGTAATATTTTTACATTGCTAATTAAATCAAGGAGGATAAGACAAAGGATTATAAAATACTTGGGTAGGTATTGATAATACATAAAGTTGTTCATTTTTGATTTTCGTTTTTTTTAGTAAAACCTTTTGTATTAAGCAGATAAAAAGCTATAAATTTAAAGCGTTGCTTCAAGCCCTTACAAAGTTTACATTGTATGGTTGTTTTAAATATTTTTGGAGAGTCTGTTTGTAATTATACATTCTGTAAATGAATTAGATTTATATTCTAAACCATTGGAATTGATCTAAAGGCTATTAATGTATACAACAAGTTATTGTTTTCAGAAATGTTCCTTCTGGTTCACATGGTATATTTTAGTATCTCGAGTAAATGATAATTATATGTAACAACTTGTTCTGCAGATTAGAGCTTGCCTGTCACTTAAGGATATAAATGTATCTGTGTTTTGCTCGTTACTCGTCGTGACAGATAAGTATAAACATTACCTTAAGCTGTTTTAGCAACACTTGATGAGACGTTGTGCCGCTAATGATTGTTCATAGTTGTTCAAAGACTTGCTACTACTTTTGAACATACAATGTTGGTTGACGAAATTATGTTTATTTAGTGATTCGATTTTGTCACTTCTTATAAACCATTTTTTTAGCTGAAAAGGTTAGTATATACTTTGCAAAATCACAGAAAACAGTTACATTTACTTACTACAACATTAAGTATGAAATATACACAATCATTATCTTAATCATAATCATAAACAATACACTACAAAATTATGTATGGTTTGATACTCAGTGTCAAAAAGGATATAATATTATATTTAGGCAGTTTTATGTATTAAAAGAAATAAAATCAAGGTGAAAATGCAATTTATTGTTAGATTTTAAAACTAAAGAATAACATTGCCTAGACATAAATCGCCTCTTTCATGAACTTAAACTTAGGTACTTTGGTATTGTACCCTGACCACACCAATAAATAGGCTTCCAAATAAGATTTCAATTCGTTTGAATAAACAAATCTGCCTAACCTAACCTAACCACCCTTAGGTTAGGTTAGGTTATTATTATTAGGTGTGGTTGGTATACAAAACCAAAGTCCCTACACTTATATTAGGCTACTTGAACACAGCCTTTTCTTAATATAAAACTATATTACCCATTCAATGCTAAACAAATGAAATTACATAAACAAACATATTTTCAGTTATTAATATTTCCACGGTTTTACATGAACTTCAACATAACTTCGTATTTAATCATGTTTGTAGGAATTTAAAATATTGCAAAAAAATAAAATTTGAAAAAAGTTCTAAAATTACACAATATAAACCCCATTAAAAAAAAAAACAACAACAAAAATGTCATACAACATTCTGTACATCGATACAGACTCCCAATTAATATATGCTTGCAATATAATTAATTATGATCGTGGAAAACCGCAAGTAAATTATTAACGTTTCTAAACAACTATTAAACCATTCCAGGGTAAATAAAGATATCGGAAAGCCATTAGAGTTGAAACTCGCAAGCAACTACAATATTCTGATTCAAACTGAACCATTATTTGAACAATGGATATTTCTGTTCCCTCTAATCATTTCTGTTTGATCCCAAATAAATATACTTCACAAAGTAGTAAAGTTTACAAACTCGTCCACATTATTGGTTTTCAGAACACAAAGTTGGAACTGTTTGAAAAGTTTGCCAAGTTGGACAATACAGTTTTGTCGTGTACAAGTGCAAACATCGATTGAACACTTTTAATGATTCAATGACTAATTAAGCTTTGTTGTACTATCGCTGTGATTTCACATTTCAATTTTACACAACCCAGTATAACTGCTTTTAAAACTTAATTAATGTTTTAACAAGTATTGTTAATGTACATGTATTTTTAAGGGATTCATAAATTGAAAATAATACATTATTTTCAGATTAGCACTCGAATGTTAATTAAATTTCATTTAAGAATATTTGGTTGAAATCGTGATGCAATCAAACATTTTATTTATATGTCAATTTTGCGTTTTCATATTACATGTTCATAGGTAAAGAAATTTTCTAATAGTTTGAGTGAAAATAAATTTTCATAAACTGGCTGACTCTATACGTAATCTATATGTAAACTATGACTTGAACAATAGTTTTATAGTTGTTTTATGATTTAAAATGCTTTAAGAAAACTGTTGAAGAAAGTCATCTGTGAAAGACCGACATGACTTAATCGATGATTATTAAATTTTTACTTTCGATACTTGACTTATATATATTGAAAAGTCAATATTTTTAATTTGCTCAAAGATCTTTTGTTTCAAGAATATAGAAAACTCAAACTCACAATATTAGAAAATTACGGCGATAAACTTTCTGGTAATCTAGGGCATGGATTTGTAAAATATTATTTTCTCTAATATCTATAAAAGTCAAATTAGATTTATTAGGTAAACAAATATGTTTTACGCATCCGAAATAGCTATGCTTTAGCTCAACACGTTAATTCATCTCTCTGTTAGTTTGTGGTAATTGTAAATGTGCTCCAATCCAAAACTCAATTTCCTTTGATTCCATTGTTTGCCAATTTGTTTTTGAATAAATCCATTACAGTACTAAAATCCTATTGTTATTCGTTTACAACTATTCGAATCCTAACAATGTAGATATCAAGTGTAAGTTATGCATTTTTATTCACATTTAGTTGCAAAATGGAACCTTTTTAACTTTGATGAGCTAAAGCACACATTATAATAGTACAAACGTCATTTATAGAGTTTACAATCAATCAAACACTCTTTGCCACCTACTTTCCTTAGCCTTTTGTACCTGTTAAAAGATGAGGTATACACCTGATTTTATTATACTAACTTAGGGTGTAAGTCGAAGTACTATTATTTTAATTCAAAGTAGACGCGTGCTAAAGAAATGTTATAAATGCAAAATTGTATACAACATATAATTGTATTATTGAGTGTGTAATGTTTCAATTTAACCATTTAGGCTATGTTATGCCTAGGCTAGGTTAGGTTTTCGTTAGATCAATTGTAATAAAAGTAGGCCTATCTCGCATTTTTCATAGTTTAAATATTTCTTAATGTTTATTAAATTACTAATGTAATAATGTTTCTAATAGTTTGTTTTGTAAATAGGTGTAACCAATAATATTTCTACCCAATTACCGTACCTAGGTTAGCTTACCCACTTACCGTATTTAGGTTAGGTTATCCATTGAAAATATTTCAGCAACACAATTACAGTTATAAATATACATTACTATTTTATTTCACACACAAAGGGATAGACATGTAAATATAACAACTAACTAAATAATTAAAACATATTTATTTACAGTATTACATTTGTTTGAATGTTTGTTTATTAGTCTACAATAGCTTCTCTGACAGCTCGAGCTCCAGCCGACAGCAGCTGTTGGATCAACGACGATCAAGCGGGCAGCGATGACGTCAGGCTGCCGGAAAAGGAAGATAACTTTTGGTGGAAACATCTGGGTTTAAAGTTCTAGAACATTCCATGGTCTCCATAGCAACCAAATCGGGTATAAATACAGCAATCCACGGGCCAGTCTTCACTTCACGAGTTGACAGTCAGCGCTGCGGGTTTAAACCATTTGCCAGGCGCAAATAAAACAATAATTAATAGTAATCAAATTTGTATTTGTGAAAGAAAATAAAAACAAGGAATAAGGTCAGTCCCAATTGTGTACTCATTTGAAATATTAATAAGGTAATTTGAATTAGACAAGTAAGTAGGATAGAAATTAGAATAGGCCTACACACAAAGCATTTGTCAGGCCCCGGCAGACCGCTGGTGCTGCGGCTTTAACACTCAACACTCACGCACATTCGGTAGTTGTCTGGCACCTTTTTAAAGAGTGCTGCGACCGAAATAACACTTACAAGTAGTGGCACTAAACAATTTAACTCCATACAAAGCATTTGTCAGGCCCCGGCTGACCGCTGGTGCTGCGGCTTAACACTAAACAAGCACGCATATTTGGTAGTTGTCTGGCACCTTATTTTAAGAGTGCTGCGACCAAATAACACTTACACATAGTGGCTTTGTATAACTTAACATTATATCTAACATTTCACACATTCTGCAGTTAGGATAAAATCAGTCACGTGGCAAAGAACCCATCCCTGAGAAACTTTGATAAAAATACAAAATAAAATAAATACAATTAAATAAAATTCAGATTTAAGTCATTGAGACGTTACAAGTGCTTTAACATTTTCGAGATTCCTCCAAGAATCGATAAACACTTGACGATGTCAGGCTGGAATAGATCACACAATATTGCAAGCTCTTCCCTCGTGTATAGGACTTACTTGCTGAGACTCAGAAATGTGTTACATTTATGTGCTTCTGTGGGTGTAATGTGAAATATTACCGATTGAAAATATCAATTTTTAAGGAGACACTTTTTATGCATTATGTTGTTTAACTGTGCATTTGATTTGTTATGTAGAGCTATTGCCGATTCATCATCATTATACGACTAAAACTAATATTTGCAATTGCAAAGAAAACATTTTTACCTACGACCGTTTTTTAAAGTAGCCATTTCAGTCCAGTTCTTAGAATTGAAAAGTTTCACTTTACAGCTGTTTACTTTCATATCCGCATAGTTTCATTTCATATCCGCATAGTTTTCTCATATCCACACAGGTAACGGACCAATGAGGTTCAAGTATTGAGAGAAAAGAATTAAAATTGTAATGCTTCGAACGTCAACTAATCAGCTGATCAGCTGATCAGTTGACCAATTTAATTGTTGATCCGACTTGTTCATGTTGATACTCGCGTATTCTTAATTAAGTTGGTGGAAGTCCAAAAATAAATGAAATATTTGCCGAATTGTACCTGATACAATATTATTTATGGTAAGAATGCTGCTAGCAATGTAATATTTAACGAAGTTTAACAAACACGTAATTACAGGAAATCAGCTGATTATACAACAAGTCGTTGCATCACTTTCAGTGGCAATGACAATACACGAAAACATAACCTCTCTAAAAAGTTATCAGTAGAGTAATTAAATCCAGATTGATAGTAATTAAAAAACGGTCGTAGGTAAAGTAGTGTACGCAACTCGCGTTAATAGTCTTTACGACACTCGTAGAAGTTTTTAAGGCACTCGCCAAGGCTCGTGCCTTAAATTTTCTACTCGTGTCGTAAAGACTCACTTAACGCAATCGTTGCGTAAACTACTATTTTCGACCGATCAGTAGAAAGAAAACATAAATTTTGGAAAGATTGACGACCCGATTATGAGGGGAAATCATTTTCTTCAAGAATGCTATCAATCATTGAGATCGTTAATAATCGTCATCTGTTGCGATTTCACATCATACATTATACACATTATACAGTACTTGTAAGGAATGATAAAAAAATATTAACTTATTGGAATCTGAATCCAGAATCCAGAATCGATTTAAAAGAACAGAAATCAGTATCGAACATTTCCGAAATCAACCAGTCACTAATTATTATTTCCATTACTGTAGTTGAAAAAAGAGAAGGAAACTCCTCACTTCACGTACTTTATGGTTCTTTCTAAACAAGCTGAACAATTGGACTATTAGATAGTTGACATTAAGCCTAGGTAGCAATTTGACCGAAGGTATTTATTTCATTGACAAATATTCCAACGAGAACTATATGCACCTTTGCCCACGATGTCTATTTATTAAACGGATTATATCCACTGTAACATCGCATTGCTTTCATCATTCATCAACCTCTACGCTATGAAGCTACTGCTTTGATACAGTTATCGGATCTGTTTCAAAGTTCGTCTGATCCAAAGGTATAGCAAAGCCAGAATGTATCCTTTGAATACTATTTCGATAATTCGAGCTAAAGATTTTAACTTTATTCCACTTCAATTTCTTTTATGGACATTAGTTCGCGATTGAACACTAATTTGATGTGGATTCATAACTGTACATACGAAGAGTCTCAAATTTATAGTTTTCAAGTATTAGGAGTAATTTAATTATCACAAAAGGAAAATATTATTTAATACAAAATGTTTTAAAAGTAATAAGTCTTGTCAACCTGCCAACTAAAATAATCTTACCGATAATGCTTACTTCACTGTTTGTGAAGTCATCGAGGGATTATTTTAGTCCCCTGAAGTAAATCTCTTCGAGAAACTAAGAAGCCTCAGCAAGGAAATAATTTTGAACAATACATATTAATATTGGGATTAACAACATCAAAATATTTCTTTTCTGAAACTTTCCTTCAATCAAAAAGACTTGGCGTTGAAATGGAAAAAATGAATTGTTACCACCAAATGAGAAAACAAAGTATAATTGGCACGATTCGATTGCAATTGTCAAACCTAGAACACATGTTGTCCAACTACGATCCGTTGCAACTCGGGGATAGTTAACAGTTGCAACTGTTGCGAATTAATTAACAGTTGCAACCGTTACAAGACAAACTAACTGAACGTTTGGAGCAAAATGTCACGAACGAGTCAACTATGTTGAAATTGTTTGCTAGGCGGAACGAAACAAATTATTCTTTGTGTATGACCCTGCATGCATTAATGCCGTTGTTTTGGGTAGCGTACCATTGTTAAATAGTGTTTAGGTAAGTTCAACTTTTATTTTTATAAACGATTAAGTTTGGAAACAAATGTTAGAGAACTTTTGATACATGATCGAAACAGAATACGTTGCTAATTAAAATATAAATGGAATACCAAGTTTAACCTCATTGTTCAGTTACTTTACCTTCTGTAAAATGACGACAGTGATTTTAAACCAATCTTTAAGTGGTAATAATTCTTTTTAAGTGGTTAACCTTATAACCTGGTACTTTTATGACTCCAGAACAAGTAAAAACTAACAGAAAAATACATTTATAAATAACACTAGAATGATCAAACGTTCGCAAATATATTCAAGATACTGAGAGAATTCTATATAAATGAAAACCATTTTGATTGTTATTTAAACCACTAAATGATAAACCATAAACCACTATTGATGGTAAAATAAAATAAAATGATAAACGATTAAATGTTTTTTCAATAACCAATTTTAACGAATTTTGAGCCACAAATAGAGCAATATTTTGAAATCGCATTAAAGGTAATCTAAAAGTTAAATTTATAGAGAAAAATACAAGGTATTAATCTTTAAATAAGTAATTTCAGTGAAAAATGCGGACAGGAAACTTTGACAGGAGATATTTGTGGGATATCAACCCACATTTAGGACGTGCACAAAAGAACATATGATGAACCGTTTTAAAATCTCCACATGTCTTAAACGGGATTTCTCCTTTGAAGTAACTTAGGTCCTTTATACATATGTGCCATCGTTGTTGGCTTATTTGCCAGCTTATTGCAAAGTTTATTTGACGAGGAAGTTTTTGATAATATTTGAAACCTTCACAGGAAATCTGCAACCTCGAAACAAGGCTCTTAATATTTATAAAGTTTGTGGTTTTATAAATAATTTTAACTTTAACGAATCTGTGTTTTTATGAATAATTTTTACTTTAACTAATCTCATACAACAACCCAATGTTTTTGTAATATTCTGATTGTAAATGTTGTGAAGATATCAAAAATTATCTTTATTTCAACATTGAATGCTATTCTTACAAATGTAGTAATACAAGTTGTTCCATTTGAATTACAATAATTTATTTTATACCACAATTATATGTTGTTCTCATACTGTTTGAGGTGAAAACATCTAATAGCTATAGTTTAAGTACTATTTCGTTATAGGTTGAAACATAATTCTTTTAAACACATTTTAGCCATCCTATCTTTAACCGGACGCTCTGTATACAAACAGGGTGTTTGTGAGCTCTCTCGCAAAACTTAACAGGATTGTACCTTAGGTCACAAGAATATTATACATAATAAACATGAGTCACCGGAGCCTCATTTCCGGCTGTGTGTATATATTTGTATAAATAAAATTATAACTAGAGTTTGAATTGAGGTACAATCTCAAACTTCGAGACATTATGTATTTTGCTCTGGTACACAAATATAAAAAATTTCATTTACATGACTAAAGCCGTTTCAAAATGGCAATCTAAAATCTTTGACGGTTAACTTACATGAAAATCATTAGAGTTTAAAATAACCACAAAGATTACAATATGTGATCACTCTTCATTAAGTTCAATGATTCTAGGCTCAACAAAAAAACAAACCGAGAAATATTATACATTGTGAGGTCAATATAAATGATGTATTGCTTTTGTTTATTCTGACATACACAGTATCCCACTATCTAGATTATTTACATTGTTTTTATTGGCTTCAAAGATACGTCACAATATTATTGGCTCTGGGTCTTGTTCGACAGCTCTAGTTGCAAGATGATTGTTACCACTGATGCCAACGCCCCGACAAACTGTGGAAGAAATAATTACATTGTTATTTTCTGCTAATTAATCGATAAGATAATTGTTGTAGTAAACTATACATTATTAACAAAAATAGTATGATTTCTTGAGTATTTATGAAATATGCAGCTTATCACGACAGAGCAGCGACTTTTTTAGTTCCCTTTCATCATTACCGTCATGGCATAGTTTTCAGCTAAAATACAGTTCTCAAATAAATTATTAATTAGGAAATTGGATATATCCGAATAAGAAGCCGCTCAATATCCGAAAACAATCAGCTGGTCAGATGAAAATAACTGTTAGAAAGTCGTAAATGTCGAAACGGATAGTCAAACTTTGATTAGTAAGTGTTGAACTGCTGAAGCACTTTTTTCAGGTCACATGTGAGAAAGCAACGCTTAAAAAAAATACCTATTTTACTTTCAACAAAAACCACCTCACTGAGCACATAACTCAAGAGTCAATAGTCACTGTATGTATTATGTTACTATGAAGGTTCCTCTTACGTTGATGTGATATTGTGTAAACCGGAGGAGGCCAGATTTTAACTGCATGATTTTTCCCTTTCGAGCGTTCTCAACTTTAGGTCTACACTCAAAAAATCTTGAACCCCTAATGCTACTTTGTGCTGATTAGGGAAGCATTAAATAAAAAGTAGCGACAGTTGGTGAAGTTTGATGAAGTTTTCAAACAGTCTTGAAATGTTGAGGTGTGTAATTAAGGAAATTAAGAAAAATATTGAAACTTACGTCAATGAAAGTTGAATTCACCTGACTTACAATGTTTTATATAAGTAAAGGGCATCTGACAAATTTAGCCAACTATGTTTAGTTAAGTATCTACAAAATGGCAAACGTATACAGTTCAAAGAAATTTTAAGTTAAATTTTAAAAGTTAACATTTTAAGTTGGCACAAACAAACGAGTAATACTTATTTTACAACGTCCTGTTTTCCGGTCACCCTGAATATAGAGGAGAAGATCAATACAAATATTATTGTAAAGAAACACTACTAATACTCACCGAGGTTACTAAACTTAAATCTAAATTGAATAAGTTGCAAACTGTGAAATGTGTATTGGTCTCCACCATTTGGTTTAGTGTGTATTTCACCTAAAATAAAAGCATATATCAGAAAAAGGTAGTTTGATAGTAGAACAAATTGACGTTTATTTAGATTTTAAGGGGGAAATTAGGTCAGATTTGAATGGTATAAGCAAGAAAACGTACTTTGCCAAATCTCATAAAATTGTATTGTCTATCAGAGCCTGCGATCCGTGCCAGAATGTGCACATAAAATACTCTACATAGTTGTATTGAAAATATTTAATGCTGAGGAGGCAAAGCAATTTATTATAAAAAAATAACCAAAGACAAGTGTTTTTCACAAACTACAACTATAAAATATAAAATACAAAGATATCAAAGTAAAACATAAAAGTTACATAAAGTTAATGCAAGAGGATTGTGGTTTTTAAATAATATTTATGAACTTTATTGTTATAATTTACTAATAACAAACTATCATAAAATAATGTTACTTAAGTCAAAATCTGTTGACAACTAAAATACACTATATTACTCAAAGTCGCTGTTGGTATCAAAAGGTAATATATATAACCAAACAAATTATAGGCCAAATATAAAAATATGAAATCATACTTTTCAGTTTTTATAAAAGTTAAATATTATTTAGCTTACTTCTTTTTTAGCTGATGGCGAGAGATTCCTGCTTAGTAGGCAACTTGTATGGTAAGCAGTTTTATTTGCCTAAAAAAATAGACACATAATACAGAAACAAGTATAGAAATGTTTGTTATAATCTTATTATATACGTAACGTGACTATTAATTTAACATAAAATAATGATAAGAAAATATACAATTAAAATTAATGACCATAAGATAAATAACCAAGCACTGTTTGTAAAACGAATTTCAACAAAATGTACAAGTTATTTCCAAAACAGGGCAACATTTCAATTTGAGAATAAGATAAGGTGTGTTTGGTTGTACCCCATTCTACTGTAGTGAAATCTTGATATATAGTTAAAGAAAATGTTTATCTTCTTCTACGAAATAAATTCGCTACAAAAATTTGTTTTAAATTAGTGAAACTAAATAATCAGAATGTTGTATCAGTCTGTTGATTAGTGATGTTTTATTCTTAGCTTATGTTGTGAAGAAAGCATTCCATTTGCACTTTAAAATCGTAATATTTGATTTTAATTCGGAATATTTTTTTTCAACTTAAAAAAGCCGTAATTTTAATATAAGAAACTATACAACTAAACACTAAGGGTTTCCTATACTTACTTTTGTAGAAGTATCTGATGCTGTCCATGCCAAAAACAAAACCATGAACCCATTATGTGAGAATGCCAGTACACTAATGATGAACTCCAAGTTCAACCAATTCGTACCTGAATGGATTTTAGATTGTGAAACAAACACGTACGGAGTGATAATTGTATTGAAGAAAAGAAAAGCGAAGATGCACAGAAGTTGGATACCGAAAAATGAATTGATTTTTGTGATTGTTCTTGTAAGCAATGAGAAAACTTCTCTCACATCCTGTATAGTGACTTTTGGTGACTCTGAAAATGCAATGTTATAAGAAATTTTCAAACACACAATGCTAAGTAATTAATTAAAAAATATCTTAAAGTAATAAGGCACTGTTAATCTTTTGACAACGTATTCTTGAAACCTTTTCTTTGTGTTAAACTATAGAACAAAATTGTGATTTTTTTTCATATTTAGAGTAACGTGTGGCTTTTTCATACAGTGGATAATCTAGTAAAAACTTCTAAGGTACTGGTTGTACGGGCTGTTTTTGCAGAAACTTCAAAGAAGTATTAAAAAATAATAGTTCTAGAGGTTTGCAGGGTTGTTCAAGAAGGCAATTACTAGTTTTAGAAAAGGATAAGGGCAAATATAAAAAAGTTTTCAAAATTTAAGAAAGGTTAAATAAAAATACAGTGGACTTGCATACCTTCAGAAAGGTGGTATAAGTATGACACAGTCCTCTTGTTTCTCATACTTCTCAAACAACAATATTTAACCGTACTATTCAGAACATTAAAATATTCACCAGTCACAGAAACAATCACCAAGTACAGATTTATAGTAAAAATATGGTAAATGAGGATAAAATTTAACGTAAAAGCAATTAAAATAGTCTGTACACTAATTCCTGCAGAAAGTACTTTTAGAAAGAAGTGTATAAAAATACAAAACCCAATAACCACGAAAGACACAACACCGAGCCTCTTATATTTTTTATCACGCCTTACTTTTAGGAGTTTGAAAACAGTTTCAACAGTAATCAAGTCTTGAAGTAAATTGTGAAAACTGTTCTGCAAAGTTTTAACTATTGTGACTGAAGTAACAATTAAAACTCCACTGACAGCTATTACAATTGATATCGTCACTGTTATCATCAGTAAGATACGTTTTTCTATCATCATTTTTACTAAACGGTCGGTGAAAAATCTATCTATCCAAAACGGCAGAGCAATTGACACCATAATGAAATATCTGAACGATGGCCAATAGGAAACTATGTACTCCCCTTTCTTCGTTCTTCGTAGAGGTAGTATTCCTAAGAAGATATAAAGTACTAAGAACCATTTAGGCAGTACAGATTCCATCAGGATTTAAAAGTACATTGCTTGAGTGCTTTTCTAAATTATTGAAAGAAATTTAGTCAAATCCTAAATTATTGTTAAGATTGAGTATGACAGTTTTCGTTAAATAATTGGAAAAACATGAATTGCTCCATCATTGTCAAAAGAGACACTGTTTATTTTAACTATCCGAGTAATCCGTTTTAGTGACAATCGTCTACAATATGACATCTTGCCCATTATTTCCTTATTGTTATAAAAAGAGATTTTACGAATAAATATTGAATAGACACCTTGTACAGTTTGAGGTAATTCCCTTAATCATTTCGTGTGCTGACCCCGGTAGCTCTTCCAGTAAGACTATCATTTAAGTTCAATCATATGTCCTTCCACCATCTGAAGAAGATACTGGAGAGTTTTGAACAGCATATTAATATTCTCAAACTCTATTTTTTCAGGAGAGACTCAAATATTCTACACGCAGAAATGCCTTTTCAGGAGATTCATGCTAATGAAGAAGGGTCCTTCCATGTCTACAGCTGTTGATGGTATATACCACCCGATTGCTTGAGAGTGATCCATCCAGAACTCTTGTCCGTGATAGAAAGCTCTTTCTGGACCGATGCCGTCGCTCTGCAGGTTGTGTGCGATAATAATTTAATATTTCTATATTTTTTTTATAACAAATATCAAACTATAAATAAATTGGATGGATTTGCATTGGAAGTCTCTTGCTCTGTAAGGTTAAACTGTGTTCCCCACCAAAATATATTTAATAAACTTATTAAAACTTTAGAATATTGTTCAAACTCCAATCACTGTTGTATCTCGAATGAATTTAGACAACAAAGACACAATATTAAGTTTCTAACCTTCAGAGACTTTGTGTTTAGATGCTAAATTGAATCAGATTCAAAGTTTAATGGAAAATCTTGAGAATCGTTTTAATGAAGACTGCAGACACAATTTATAGCTGTTTATTAAAAATAAGTTTTAAAACATTGCGAATATTGCATAGAAAGTATAAAAATGGGCATTTTCTATATATCTTACCAAGATAATACAACAATTAATTATTCATTATTTAAAATTCCTTTAAGCTTTAACACTAACATTTTTCAATCTCAGTTTAAGATCGCATCTATATTCTTAAAGATTTTAAGAAATGTATTTTGGTCCACTTAAGAATACATACTAAAAATTATGGATAATATTCTCAGGTATTATCTTCTGAGTCTATCTTTCCTCAATTTGTTCAATTCTCCTTTTAAACTATTAATTAATGTTAAGGAAAAGTACGATGTATAAAGTTGCATTTTCATTTAGCCTAACTTTGTTGTTTAAATAAAACGAAAAGATTATAAGATACACATACTTATTTCTACACCCTAAATAAAAACGTCATGAAGAATCAATCTAACTAGAGGTTCAAATAAATATGTCCACTCAGAGGACAGCCATGTACACGGATTTGGTTGTATTTCGTAAAAGGTAAAATGTTGTTTTTGTAAAGGTAAAATGTAAAAAGGCAAAGTGTAAAAGGCACGTGTATTTACAAAAGAAGTCACGTGGACATTGTTGACATGTTTAGCTGTGTGATATTTTATCTGAGTTCCACAACGGGTTGTTGTCCAAGGCAACGCTTCTCAACTTCTTTTGGATGTGCGAGTTTTGTAGACAACGTTAAAGGATTTGTATGAAGTTATCAGTGTAAATTTCAAATTTTGAAAGGGTGATAATTTTCAAAATACAAATAATTCCGTTCACAATTTTTTTTTTATCGAACATCGTCTAAGGTAAGGTTGTGTTAACATAATCTAATAAAAATAATTATAAGTTGTACCGGGGTGCAAACCAATTTGTTTATTTATTGATTGTTCACAATATCTTGCTTGCAACGCCTTGCTTGAAAGCACTGACTGGTTTAATTCAAACGGTTTGTCACTTAACAATAATAAAACTCAAAGTTTGCTTTTCTCTTTGTGTAAAGTTACCCCCACCTTTGAACACTGTAACATGGGCCATGCAAAACTTTTAGGCATTGTTCTAGACTCCACATTAAACTGGAACCCACATATCCAATCCGTCTGTACTAGGTAAAATAGGGCAATTTGCTTGTTGAGGCATTTACGAAACTTGTTACCTAAACACTTTCTCAGGGGTGCCTACTTTGCCTTTTTTCACAGTATTTTGATGTATGGTATTAGCCTGTGGGGCAACAGTAGTCATGTGTCATGTGTCCTAAAACTGCAAAAAAGGCCATTAGAGTCATGAACAGATCATCTCTCCTTGCACACAGTAAACCTCTATTTGTTGCTGAGAAAATCTTGACTGTAGTAAATGTATATATTTATGTTTGTCTCTGTAGAGTTAAGAATAATTTTAATGATTTTAAACTTAGAAGTGATGGCCACCACCACAACACAAGACACAAGTGGCAGATAGATGAATCCTTTAATAGGCTAAGCTTGACCCATTGTTGGTTAGACAAAATAAGTGTAAAAATGTTTAATAGGCAACCAGAAAATGCTAGACAAATGTGTTTCAGCAGATATAAAAGCACTCTTTACAGGTTTTTAGTGTCTAGGCCATTTTTTAAAATCGAAGATTTTTTGACGTACCTTCTTCCGAACTAAAATCTGTTTTCTGTTAAAATAAGTAGGCCTACTGTAGGCTATTGTTTTCCACATGTTTATTGTTTGTGTCTAGTAACCTTTATGTTTTTATTCCTTTGTGTATATTCGCAGCTTAAATGTTCCTACTAAATCTAGTCAACCAAAAATGTTCATTCACTATGTACCTGTACTGTATGCAATATTTCAATTTTTATGTATCGGTAGCCTAACTCATCAATTTGACGTGGTCCATAACTGTATATCTGTTCAATCGACCAAATAAAGAATCTTGTATCTTGTATCTCAAGTTGATTGATCTCTCTTAAACAATGCTTAACCAGATGTTTTACTTTGGTTAATATAAGGTGTTCAATGCTTTACACATTAGGATTGGATAACAACTGTGAATTGTTATTTCATCATTAGTATCATCGATGAGCAAAAGAGAGTTTTGGTAGAAAATTAAACTTGTATTATTGGTAAACAAACAAACAATTCAGTGACTGTGTGATGATTCTTTGTTCAGTTCAATGATTTTATACGAATGGACCAATCAATCTTGTAAATTAACCTGTTATGTTGTAAAGTAAAGAAAATGATGGATTGTTTCGTTTGTCGATGAGAACAGGAGCTTGTTTATTTAGGGTTATATTGAATTTTACATTGCAACTTGGGCAATTTAGTTTTAAACCTTGTTGGTTTGAGTTTTGTAAATTTAGTGAACCCTCCTATTTTATCCCTAACTACTTACATTGACACTAAGTTAAGTGTTACGACACTAGAAGGAGGATAGGAGGATAATTTAGTAAATACATTGAATAAGGTAAATACATTGTTACTGACTGAAATCAGCTGTGTATTAAGCAGGTGAAATTAGTAAAATGATCAACTAGGTCAAGTATCAAGCATCTTAAAAGTCTTTTTTCAGAATCGATCCTGTGACTTTGTAATTATCATTATCTTCATAATTATCTTCATAATCTCTCATGCAATAAGAGATTTCTTCTTTGTGATTAACACTCAAATTTACAAGAGCCTGTTAAATATCCACACACATTGTATTCCTGCAATTGCATCCGTTCTCGCAGGGAAAAGCATTCATATTTGCACTTTTTGTTGGATTCAATGTAACTTTTGAAATGTTTTGGGTCCAAAGAGATCCAGCTCATAGCTATTTTGGTTCATTTGCTAGCTCCAATTGCAAGATGATTGTCACTACTGATGCCAACATGCCGACAAACTGGAAAGTCACAAATGGAATGATTAATTTGTGCAATGTAATTAACTCAAAGAGCGCATACCTATAATTTAAGACAAAAATTATGAAAATCGGTCGGGCAGAAGAGCCTAACCGACTTGGGAAAGAAATCCCAATAACTGTTAATACATAGATTTAAAACTAACTATAAAGTAAAAATCACGACGGTTCATAGGCGTTTTACTCAGTCAAACAGTTGATTTCACGTATCAAGTTATATGATGACCTTTAAAGATAAATAGGTACAGCATTATTATCACATTACTTTATTTGAGCAGAAACAAAAGACATTGGAACATTCAAAGAGACATTGGAAAATATTAGCGATTAAATTTCATGTTTAAGGGGAGTCGCTACTCAAATTAGTGAAAAATCTTCAAAAATTAAAAAAAAATTTTTTGTTCCTAAATTATTATATATATCTTTTTACATCATAAAAACCACCCAAAATCATTTTTACATACATGTACCTAGAAGAAAAAAATAAAACGAAAGAATAAAAATAAAATAGGCTAATGTAACCAAAGGCTTATAAAAAGGTATACGTGCATATGTTATTCATAACTTAGCCCTAAATAAATTGTAGTTTATAGCTTTTTGCATTCTTATTTGTTTGTTACCATGGCATTGTTAAAAAACATTACCAAAAATGGTTTTTATTAAAAAATTCTAATTATTTTGTATAGTAAAACACATCTGCCGTAAAACTTCTGTTTCCCGAAAGTTGTGTTTTTCCATGTTTAAGCCTAAAAACTTTTATATTCCAAAAAAACTACTTGAGCTACAGTTCTGAAATTTTGTACACACCTTTTGCATTTAAAAACTTAAAAGAACACGTATTTTGAATCCATTTGGTAAAATTGTTTTTTATATATAAATTTTAAAAAAAATTAAAAATATTCTTAAAATTTTCTGTTATTAAAAAAAAAGTAAATGTTTCTTTAATACAATAAAAATACGTGATATTAAAGTAAATTTAATGCTGAACAAAAGTATAACATTTCCATTTGTGTAAGGTTTGTGGTTTTCTTTAAATATCAATTTTAAAAATGTTCCGAAAAAACAATAAAACCCACTTTTAGGGCACATAAAAAAAATATTTTTATTAAAATTTTTAGTTTTTTTTTGTTTTAGGTCTCTCTTAAGTATAAAAGCCTGATACAAAGTAAAAATTAGTTAAAATAACAATTTTAGTGATTTTAGTAGCAACTCCCCTTAAAGAGATACAAAGGTCGAATACAATAAGAAATCTAAATACTATACAAGCAATACGACTTGACTTTGAATATTTCCATTTCAAAAACCCCAAATTCAAAATACTTACGGAGATTACCAAGGTCAAGTCCAAATTGAAAACATCACAAACAGTTAAGTTCGTATCGCTTTCCACTATTTGACTCAAGGTGTATTTTACCTAAACATAAAATATGAATATATTGAGGTAAAAACTTACATTTAGAAAAAAACACACAAGTTCTACACAAGTTTGCTAGTTGGACATAGATTATTTTTAAATGGAGTAAATAGAAACTCATAATCTGGCAAATAAATCTGAAGTAGGACAAGCTGACTTATCTGAAAATTACATAAGACACTTAGCAGTCCATTATAAAATTAAAGAGCTAATTAAATAAATAAAAAATAGAAGAGTCCTGAAGTTGTGTGATAACTCATTCACAAGACACCTTTGTTTGAAAAAAAAAATAAAAACCTTATTCACATATTACATTTACTTACGAATTTCAAAACAATAAGTTAATTTAAATGTTTTACAGTTACTTATCCCATTTTGAGTCTCACTATGCTCACTTCTTTTTTAGCTCGAGTTGTCAGATTCCTGCTTAGTAGGCAACTTAAGTGGATAGCAGTTTTCTTAGCCTATAAAAATACAAATAAGCACTAGTCACATACACAATTATCATAATGTAATATTATTTTAGTATTTAAATTAATTTCACTTTAAATATTTGTACATTTAAATATATTTGGTAGCGTCTTTTATTTTAAGGTTTAACACGTTGCCTACACTCCTTTGTGAGTGGTCTTCTATCACATGGTAGTGAATGTGTTAATTTAAAAATTAATTTTTAATATAACACTAAAAAAAATTAAGATTTTCAACAGAGATTTCTACAACCTACCTTTGTTGATGTATCTGACGCGACCCATGACAAAAAGAAAACCAGGAACCCATTGTGAGAGAATGCTAGTAAATCATCAACGAGCTCCAAGTTAAACCCAAAATAGTTTTTGAATTGCGAAGCAAATAAATATGGAGAGGCAATTGCATTGACGAAAAGAAAGGCAAAGACACACACGAGCTGAATACTAAAGAATGAATTGATTTTTTTAATGGTTTTTGTTAGCATTGAGTGTATTTCTCTCACTTCTTCTATGGTGACGTTTGGTGAACCTAAAAGCATATTGATGGGTTGGATAAAATGCTGGTAGACAGTAAAAACAACAAGTATAGCAATAAAGGTTTTTTTATGTTAAATCAAGTTTAACACATATTAGAGGATTAAAAAAGATAGGGGAAATTTTTTGCTTACATTTTCAGTGGTGAAATCAAGGAACAAGAAACAAAAAAAAAAACAAACGTGTTGAAAGACTATCTCGGACATAAGCAGAGCGTAAGTCTGACTGAAATTCATCTGAGGCATAAAAAAACAGCCCTGAATAGTAGAAATAGTACAACCTGCTCGGCCCCCAAATGACGATGACAGTTGGCATGGACAGCAATACGTAACTTTCGGCCTTCAATAAACGTTTTTCAAAATGCTTAAAAAAATCGTTGTGAGGTGAACAAAAATATTTTATTACATGTCTAGCCTCGTGTGTTATTTGTTTTAAGGACCTATTTTTTTACTTAATTAAATCCCCTACGAACTTCACCATAAGCAGTCGTTCAAACTCTGACAGCACAAAGCAGCTGTTAGTGATACTACAACGGGTTGTTTTAATACACAACGGGCAATACAATAAAATAAAGAAAAATATTAAGCCAAATTAATATAAATTTATTTTAAAAGTATACTTACATACCTTCAGAATAATGGTACAAATAAGAAATAGATACACTTCTGTTACTTGTTACACAACAATATTTAACAGAGTTATTCAAACTATTAAATAATTCACCAGTCACAATAACAATTCTTAAGTACAGAGTTATCAGACAATTATGGTAAATGAGTAGATAATTCATTGTTAAAACAAGAAGAATAGTTTGAACACTAATTTTCAAACACATCAATTTCAATATACAGTGTATAAAAATTGGTATTGCAATAACCACAAAAGAAATAACTCTAATTTCGTCTTTTGGGTTACACCGTATGTTTATCACTTTAAATAAAGTTTTCACATAAATTAAATCTTTTAGTAAATCGTGAAAACTGTTCTGTAAAGTTTTAAATATTGTTACTGAAGTTAGGATTATAGCACCACTAACATTTATTAAACCTGCTAGCGATACTGTTATCATCACTAATATATGTTGTTCCATTATAGATTCTAAAAAGCGGTCGCTAAAAAAAGTATTAATCCAAATTGGTAACGCTACCAAAACCATAACTACATATCTTATTGCAGGCCAATAGGAAACTATGTATTTTCCGTTGTTTAATTGTTTAACAGGTAATACTCCTAGAAAAACATAAAGGAATATTAACCATTTAGGCAGTATCGAGTCCATTCTGATTTACAAGGACATTTCTTAAAACTAAATCCTATAAGAAAATAATTTAGTTTTCACTCCAGAAAATTGTTTGGATACAGTTGTTATATGATTGTCTAAAATTGACGGCGGAATAAATTGCTTTATTAGTGTCAAAATGTACTTACAAATGTTTGCTTTAACTATCTGAGTCATTTGTCCGTTTAGTGAAAAATGGTAGCAAAAAGACGCCTTGTAAGTTCTATCTATTGACAGTTTGGATTTGTACGATTAATCTAATAACCTAGTTTTATTTTATAGTTTTAAAAACAAAGTGAAGTAAAAAATAATCAAAAATAAACTATCGTCATTTTAAGATCAATGTAAAGAATATGATTTTATATGTATACCTAAGTAATAAAAATTAATTGAAGATAATTTTCAGATAAAAAATTACGGCACTATTCTGTTTTCGTGTAACTGATCTGTATAACACCGCACAGATTTTGTACCATACATAAAGCTCCCCGATAGAGTATATATCATTACTTCGTAAAAAGTGATAAGTTATTTGAGGACAACAGTGTTCCAAATTTAGAAACCCTGAAAAAAATATTGTCTTGTGAATTTAGGACTAAACGTGAGTAATTAAAGAAAACACATGTATTAGAAATTTGTGTTGTTTTCTTTAAATATTCAGTGAAATTTAAAACTTTGAACCATCTACTATAAGGTTCATCAATATAAGAACTATTACCCTCATTTAAATGTCTTACACGGTTAAGATCAATGAACACTGAGTTTTTGATAAGTATAATCTTTTTGAAAACTATATAAAAAACAGATCCTATTTATTTAGTGAACATGTTGTGGTTTCATTACCTTGTGTGAGAGCCAGCCAATTAAGGCTCGTTTGTGTCGTCAAAGAAAAATATTTACAACATTACAAGGAAGCTTTACATAATTCATGGATATTTTTACTTTTAAATTAAGACATTAAAGTGTTTATTATTTATTACATATATGGATTGGCATATATATATTTTTTTACTTTCTGGATGTGAAGTTTCATGAATGGTGCAACATTTTTACTGCTTGCTTACGTATCATTTTCACGAAAACAGAAAAATATCGTCATTTTTCATAGGAATAATATTGTCATTTTATTTTGGTTATGTTAATATACTTTTAAAATAATATTTTTTTGGATGATCCCAATATAGAGACATTTATGTGTCTCTATTATTTTTACTTTACTTTGTTTGTAAAATTATTAAATTAATTTGTTCATTAGAACAACCGATTAAATGTTCTTATGAATAACCGAACAGTAGATAAATATAACTTACAAGTCAACTTATTGCTACGATTTCCCACAAAAATGACAAATGACTTAGATGAGCAATGTTAACCTCTCTAAGATCTAGTCTTGAATGTAAACAAAACGTAATATGAAGTTATAAACACAAGATACTGGGCTGTAACGACTTTGACCTCGTCTGAGTACACAGCTCACAGCAGTAAACTCGACTTTGTACAACCTTAAGCGGATCGCAAACAAAAGTAAAATATAGTTTGAATACTGTCACAGAAACTTTATAATTGTCTATATTTATTGTTTTCTTCGAACTCACAGAAATAAAAGATATTTCTTGTGACATTCGTAATGATAAAAAGTATATTTTAAAGGTTTTTTTTTTTTTTTTTTTTTTTTTGTAAAGTATCACAAAAATATAGTATTTCATGCCAGTTTTAAGCAAATGTAAGAACAGCTTGAGGTACCATTTTTGAAAATTATAAGGATAATCGTACTCTACATCCACAGACTGATGGGATAACAAAAATAAAAATTATAAATTTACTCATTGTATTGCTTAGCATAAGGTAATAAGATAAATGATTTTTAAACAAGACATTATTTCCAGATTGTGCACTTCTAGATTGTGTTACAACAAATATCTAAGACGAGTTAACAGTTGTACGACACAGTTAGTAGTAACAGCGCAGTTACTGTTGAACATTCTACTAGTTGTTAAAAGCTATTAGGTTGGTGTTAACGAAGCCAACACTGAACCCAATTCGGCTTTTACTGTGTGTATAAACTCAAGTTAAGCTGTACACACAAGATAAGGATTTAAGGTAAAATGTTGTAACATTTGTACACAAATAAGGATTTACAAAGTAAAAATAATATTTTTTTCTAATGGAGATTGAAAAGTTTGATGATAAAAACACAACAAGTCTGTAACATGAGACTTTGTTTTAAAAATAATTTTGATTATCCACATTTCCTACGCCATGATGTTAATTTTTTTAAATTTAAAATCAGGTTCATTTTAAAATACATCGAAATAATAAACCATTACAACCAACTGTCCATTCAACGAATCCATAGACTTGTTGTATCATCCAAACGCTCAATAACCTGTCACATTCCCAATACAATAGAGCTATTGCGCCAACCTAGCACTCATCAGATTTGAAAATTTATTAGAAGATGATCCAATGCAGTTTTAAACACCATGTACGCAAAGAAAGCGAAAACTTAAAAAAATGGAAAAGTTGTAAAACTTAAAAAAGGATGTTTTGAGACGGGCAGTAGAATGCGTATTATAGTAGAGGAGAATTTTTCTACAACAAAAAGAATCACCTATGAATTTAAAGAAAATATTTTTTGTCCTAGGACTCTATTGGGATTGTTTTTCACATTACTTCAGGCTAGACCTAGGGGTTGCGGCATTATCACTTGGATAAAATCCATTGGTGATTTGGCGGGGATCGAACCCGGGACCTCAGGGACTGAAGTCCCGCGCTCTAACTATGCCTCGCTCCCCTTAAAGAAAATATTAACTATGAAGGATCGGTGACCTTGACCAATAGATTGTTAAGACAAATTGGTTTCAGATACAATAAAACCAACGACGGAGGAAAAGTTGTATTTGATAGAAACGATATCGTAGCAGCTCGTTTATAGCTTATGACAACCTTATAGCTCCGAGGAACTAGTGATGACAGGACTTTATACCTTGTCGAAACGTGGGTGAAGGAAAATCATATACAAATACACACCATATCTTTTGTGTAAACAGTCACTTTGTATGACCTTGTTGATGTTATTATCAATAAATTTGAATATTCCAGAGGTTATAGTCTGCTAAAGGCACCAAACATATAATTGTTGTGAAGTTATATGTTTAGTGGTAACAATTGATGGTGATAAGTAAAAGTCAATTAGATTTAAAATATTCAGTGGGACTGCGTTCAAGTATAAACAAAAATATTAGTTACAATTAATTAAAGTAACATCTTTCTCGACATGTTTTTACCTCAAAAGATTACACTGAATCAGGAGTTTAGTTACGGTTTTCGTGATTACATCATCGAGTTCTATAAAAAATCTTTCGTTAACTGATGAATGAATACTGATAGCATTACAATTCAAATAATAACGTTTAATTGAAAACTTTGGTGGTAATAAAGAAAATTGGTTGTTTTATTTAAAAACAAGATGGCCGTGCTCAAATGCGTAAAAGGTCGTTTATTTCTAATTCAAATACAATTAAAATTTTGGTTCTCAGTTATGTCAAATTTTGATGTACACATTTCGTTTGTTCAGTAATTTTTGAACTATTGTGTAGAACTTTTGGTTAGTCGGTATTTTCATACTAAAGGGGAGATGTGTTATGTAGTGTTATTGTTATAATTAGTTTCTTGACAAATTATTATCTTATTTCTCTTTTGCCTAAAACCAACTTTTTAGCTAATTTCCAAAGCGATAGATTGCATTAGTTTGTGGTTATTGTGTAGAAGTTACAATATATAATCTTTCAGAATTATTTCAAGTTGTTTGGCGATATTGTTGTGGGTGCGTTTGTGTAGTTATGTAAATAATTGTCAACTAGTGGCTTAATAGGAACACCTATTTAATGCACACCAAGTAGTATTTACTTTTGGTAACCTCACCTCAAAACTTTAAACATCCAAGGGGCGTAGCCCGAGAGGAACTCAGGGAAGTGAATAGTCCTAAGAAATTCCTAAATATGTGGACCATATTTCTGCTTAATTTTGGCAGTATCGGTTTAGTATTTTAGTCGTGACAGACAGATAGACACCACCTTAATTTTATAATACTATAGATAATATTATCCTTGGGACTACGTTTGTTCGTAAATTTTCGTATAAAGCTAGATTTTTTAGAAATATTGCTATCCTTGTTGCACAACAAAACGAGGCAACGCCGTTTAAAAAATTACATCTTTTAATAACTTACAGTAAAAAAAAAAATACTTAATACAATAGGATTTGTTTAAGAATTCAAATCAATGAATAGCTTAGCAATTTCATTAAAGAACTTAAGCAATATCCGATTGGATAGGTTAAATAAATCTGATTTTTTTGTAAGAAAAGTTTAACTGCTCATCAAACTACTTAATTTCAACTGGATTACAAACTGTCATGATTAAGTCTTAAATACAAGCCAAACAAATTGTTTGAATATTCCATACATTAAATACCCAAAGATACCTTTTAGTACAAAAAGCGTCCAGCGATGATATCGATTTATAAACAAGTTGAGTTACTTCAAAGGCAAAACGACGCTTTACACGTGTGTAGGGATGTAAACACTTCTTTATCTGTTTGTTTGCGAAAATCCTTTACAAAGGATCATTTTCAACAAATCTCGTAAGCTGTTTAAAATATTTCGTACTATTTTGATTTGGTAAAAGGAATCTATTCAAATTTCTTTAGTAACTTAACTTTTAGATTCATTTACAATAACACAAAATATCTCAAACTTAGTCGAAGCAAAGCATGTATTTATGTGTATGTTAAATATGTTCCATTAGGTAAATAAAAAAAAATACAACAGTCGTTTAAGTTTATTTGCCCTATTATAGATTTTGTGGACCAGGAATTAAATTAAAATGGGTTTTGCCAATCTCCATTATAGTAGTTTACTTCGAATTATGTTATGTTGTGATTGTATAAGGCAAACCAATAAGTATGAACTATAAAACGATGATTTTCAAGCTTCGCAACAATCTTTTTTCATTTGTTAATATATTAATGTCCTGAAATAAAGATTGCTCGAAATTAAATCTCAAATTTGAAGTACAAAGTTTTCAATTGTACTTGTTTTTGTCATTATTGCAACTCAAGAGGATTCAGAGACCTAATCAGCCATTCTCTACACATATTGTGACGTCATATACTAATCTAGACACTGTAAAGCCAAGCATACACTGATGTCATGTAGTCCCTTATAATCCGACACTCAAGTGATGGTCAAGTCAACTGGGTCTAGAGCTCATCGTTAAGGTTTCAAATTATTTAGAGCATCTATAAAAAATCCTGGAAAGTAAGTTTCTAATTGGCAATTTGATTCGTTACCTATCTGTTAAATTTACAAAAATATCAAGCGAATTCAATGCTCATAATATTGGGTAGTACGCTTGTAATAGGGTCAAATAAATTCAAATCAAATAATTTATTGAGCCATAATTAACAATGTATACAAGTTGTATTGGCATAGTGAAAATGAAATAAAAGTTGGATACATAGATTAAAGAACTATTGACAGATATACAATCTTATACAATATACAATGGTGTAAATTTATATTTAAATATTCACATCACGATTCATGGAACTGAATTTAGATGAAAATTCTTGGACGTTGAAACGGGTAAACTTCATCAACAAAGATTTTAATTGTCTTTTAGATTTTAATTGGTTTGGATAAAGTTTAAGAAAAAGTGGAAGTGAATTAAAAAGTGTTACGCCATTGTACAGTAAGGATTTTTAAATGAATAAAATATACTGTACTGTATTATATTTGTTTGACTGGCGAAATAACCTTATGTTAAAACCATACAAAATCACAACATACAAAAACAAATGTAGACTTTTCTTATCTTAAAATCTTCAAAAGTCATAAAACTTTTTTATGAAATGAGGGTTTATAAAAATTACACTTGATTTTCAAAGATAAAAAATGGGTTTTAAGTTATTTTAACAGAATCCGCAAGCCTATGCAATGATTTTACAGAATCAACGTTGTACAGATTATTTTATGCATTGAAAATTGTATTTATTTTAATATGTTTTTGATGAAAAAATGCTTAAAATATTACGTCGAAATTGCTTGCGTTTCGTTATAAATAATACAGCTGAAATACGACACAACAGTGAAACTATAATAAAGCACTGAACGCAGTAAATGAATCCAAGAACATGTGGAATCAAACAAAGGATACTCGGTTTTGTTCAGCCCAGTAAACAATTTCAACAATGACAAAGTTGACTTGTAGCTGGTGACATTTTGCTGTAAACATTCAGATAGTTTCCCTCGTTATAGTAGTTGCAACTGTTAATTAAGCACGAGTAACAGTGACTTGTAGTTGAACAATTAATGTTCCTGGTAAATAAAGTTTCGCTCGACTCGTGTCATTGATATTTGGTTTATTCATGTGGTTAAATCCAAACTTTTGAACAAGATTGGAATGAGTTTCTTTTCCCAAGAAAACATTTTATAAAAGACAGTTACATTTTGTTAATCAACAGCGGTTTTTGCATTCGTATTATATAGAAATAATTTCAATTGCCGTCCCTTTACGTGTATCTTTTATGGAGTAAAGGCATAATAGTTGCTTCCTATTAGGTTTTTGTGTACAAAGCATATGTTGTTTTACAGTCTAAAAGTATTTTCTTTGATAAAATCTTTAGTCTTCTTTATATATTCTTCTTTTCCGATGGTTACGATAGGCGTAACTTTTGTCTGCTTTCAATTATGTTGAGCTATTCTCTTCCAGTTTATTCCTTATTTTGTTGCATGTCTTCAGTTCTTCATTTCTACTGGATCTTTGTGTCCTTGGTCGGCGAAAGCATAGGATGTTACTTTCTTCGGAAATGATGAAAAATGACACAGAAAACTTTACACAACAGGACAACGTTGGGAGAAATTAATTTATTCATACAAACGATCATTCAAGTAAAACATAAATATAACAAAACGTAATATAAACTAAAATACACCAGCCACAGCAAACCTGCAGACTAAGCGAATTTCCATTTGCCTGATTGGATTAACACTAAAATGTCTCCTTAAAAATATAACATTTATTCCCTATTTAAATATCATTAGTTTAACGAGTACTTAGGTTTGCTGCAACAGGGAGGGTAAAAAGGTTTTTTTTATGTTAATAGTTTAGTATGAAATTAATGCATTTTCCAAATTTGATCAAAATATGATCATAAACAAACAAACTACAACAGTTTACTTATTCTCCAAAAGAATAACATGGGAATTTTAAATTTACAGTTTTTTGGAATTTTCTCCCTAACCATTAGGCGCATAATAACGCTTCAATATCCTAACTTATTTGTTTTTTTTTAAGCTCTACAAAATGGTTTGGAAAGAAAATGCTATGTTTTAATTTTTTAGAGGCAAAAATGGGAAAACCTATTTCTTCCCCCATAAAAGCCCCGTTCCCATGATCCGATCATGCTGGTTCGAGAACTCGATCGAATAAACGTAGGTTTACACGTTTATACCGAATTTAATCAAAATCGGATGATTTTTGCTCGAGTTATCGCGCTAACGGAGACATATATATATATACTGTATATAAATATATATACATATATATATTATATTTGATACTGTTCACGTGTAGGGCTACTGTAATTAATATTAATAAATAATACACCATAGTACCCATTTTTTTAAATATACAGTATTATATTATATACAAAAATATTAAAAAAGGGTACTATAGTGTATTATTTATTAATAATGGATGGTGTTTTTGGTCTCTAGGGACCTCAAAACGAAAAAGTAAATCGGTCCCGGGTCCAGGTCTTACCATGAGTACTACGGTAAAAGCTTATTCACTATTATAATTCGCTAAAAAGGGACAGTTTGAAAAGCATTTAACGGTCAACTTGAAGTATATATTTGGTAAATAGAATAAATTCTTCTATTTATCAAATATTTACTCGGTAGGCGGTAGCTGGAATAAAGGCTTTTGACTATGAAAGACCTTTTTCAGGAGAATGCATTATCTATGCCTTAAGCATCAATCGTAATAGCCTGAGAGTATATTTTTTTAGTGGGTTGAGACGAAATTACAGCTGTTGAAATCAGCTGATGTCGAAATCCCTTTTTAACAGAGAACAGTCTGCTGGCAGCTGTTTCTTGTGGTTTGTTTGTTGTTCTGAGATCATGTTGTATCCGAAGTGAATGTTTTAATTATGAATTGTGACAGTTTTCTGACACACTTGTTTTAGTATGCTAACTAGAATAGTGGGTTTTGTTATAGTACTTACGTGAGTCGTCGATTCGTTTATTTTGTTGGCTGTGGGGTCACCAGTAGTAGTTCGCTCCGCTTTCAGCTATTAAAAATATAGTTCTCTTGCTTTTAAGAATTTTCTGTCTGATTTACTAGTTTTCCGTTAAAGCATTGTTATTGCTTTTGATTATGACTATCTCTAATTTGTTATTACAATTTCTAACCAAGATCTGGTACTTTAGTCTTTTAGTTCTATTTCACGCTGCTCAAGTATTCCTCCGCCGCGAGCAAGCTTAGATTTCTTGCTGGAAAGAAGCTTTCTTTTTTCTACTCCATCTCTGTCAGGGAAGACGTGTTTGTATCTCCAATTTTAACTTTCTATATAAAGTTGGATACTGTTTTAAATTTACTAAATTGGTTTGTTACTATTTCGTTTAACTCTCTACCATCATCGAATAAAGGTATGTACAAAACATATTTCATAATATTTACATTTATTAGGATTTATTCACTCACATGTAGTTTTCATGTAGCCATCTAGGCCTAGGGCTCAAGTCACATGGTTCGCTTTGTACTTTTCTAAGATTCTGCCTATTTTTTGAGCTAAATAACTATAAGAGGCCCATACAAAGTCAATATTTATTGTGCAAAATATTGCGCAATTTTATTGAAGAGCGACCATACACATTGTGCAACCTTTGGTTAAGTCAAGTCGTCAATTTTTAGAAGATGCACTTACAGACTGAAAGGATATTGTGCAATATCACCTATACATGATTTAAAATATTTAAGATTGTGTAATATATTTGAAAACTTTTTGAATTCACTCAATATATTGCACAATCGGATTTGTTCTTCAATATCACTCATACACGTTCATATTGTGCAATATCTGGAATAAGATTTTCCAAACCGCAATATTAGACTGGCTGATTGAAAATCCTTTTTTTTATTTAATGAGTTTTTTGGCACTGTAGTTAGTAAAGTAAGTTTTCCTGTGAACAGTTTCCTGTTTTTGCATAGTGCATGCGTTTTGCATGAACTGCATTGGTTTGCTTTGTAGGTATTATTTTGTGCATGGTCTTGACTTTTTTTCACATGGTTGGTTTTGATTGATTTTTGCTTGGTTTGATTTTTTAACTCTTGATATTTATTTTATTTTATGCTTGTACATTAAGAAATATATTGAAAACTGTGTTTTTCACACTTTTTATTTGTGTGCGACTTGTGGCTTGTGGTTTTTTTTATTTCCAAGAAGTGCATGGTATCAATTTGTAGGAAATTCTATTCTTTTTAGAATATCACCTTCCACTCTCGTCGATTTCCTCACCATTTAAAAGCTATTTACAAAAAATTTAACCAACCTCCGAAACTATAGTAATTAGAAAATACTGAGTTAGGGATATTTTTGTTAAACTTTGTACAACTAAATCTGGTCTTCTACTAGACCAATTTTGTTAATTAATGGACCAATGGAAAGCCTTTTTTATGTAGATTTGCAAATAATTATGAAAGTGTGATTTTATTAAATATTTGTTGTAAAAAATGAAAAATTACAAAAATAGATTAAAAACTGCTTTTGTCAAGTTTCTGTTTTTAAGTTTCTATTTGTAGCCAGCTTTTGTCTACCTTTATTTAGTATTTTCAAGAAGTGCATAGTGGTTATTTGTGGTACATCTTATTCTATTTCAGAATATCACATCCACTTTGGTCGATTACCCATCCATTTAAAAGTTATTGGCAATAAGCTAAGTGACCTCCAAATTTATACTGGTGAGAAAATACTGAATTAGATATATTTTTGTTAAGCTTTGTACAACTAAATCTAGACTTTTACCGGACTGATGTTGTTACTTAATGGGTCGTTGGAAAGCCTAACTCGCCTTTGGCTCGCTGGGGCCCCAGGCCCCCTAGCTGTTAGTCGTAATTAATAGATTAGAGTTGTAGCAAAGTTGAAACAAAGCAGGCAGTGAAACAGTCAATTTTACGTTATTTAAAAACAAATTTCACGAATACTTAGAGGAGGTTGGCAAGTTAATTTCAAGCTCCACCTTAAAGAACCCCTTATAAAAAATATTTTCTAAAGCTGATAAAAAAGATTAGTAGATAAGAGTCTAGTTGTAACGAAGCAGGAAGTGAAACTGACGATATTACGTTATATGAAAGCAATTTCATGTTTATATTAGAGGAGGATTATAAGTTAAGTCCAAGCTCCAATTCAAACCCCCTGCTAATAACTAAATAAATAAAAATATATTTTTAAATGCTGTAAGATTATAAGATGGTAAGGTATTTTTACTAGTGAGTTATTGGTCAAACGAAGTGATAAAATAAGGATAATTGGGGTCGTAATAGTGAAAATCAATATTTAAGTAATAACGATTTCTTAGTTAGTCGTCATTTGTAGATTAGAGTCTAGCCCCAGTCCCCCATTCTGGGGTGTTGACTGATTAGATTACTTACTACATACTTGGCAAACTTAAAATCTCCAGTAACAAATATCTAACAGCCACTTTCAAACCTATTCCCTATAAAAATAAAAGGGGGAAATTCAAGACTTAGGGGGGGGGGGGTGAAAGGCCAATGCCAAGAAGCGTAAATAAGTCAAGAAGGCAGTACAAAAAAAAATAACTGTAAGATTGCTATTACCGAAAAGTAGTCTTTAAAAGGCTTCTGTTCCCCATAAAAAAGTCAGAAGCTTAAAAATCTATTTCCCATAAGAATAGTTTGGGGGCGGAATTCTTAAAAAGGGTTATTATAGGAAAGTTTAACTTTTAAAAATTGTCTAGTGTGTTTGAGGGACAGCAAATTTTATATTTGGGGGGGGGGGGTTGTTTTTGTAAAACGTCACTTTTCAAGAAGGATGCAAGACCTAAAGACCTACAATCGTGCCAAATTTCAGATCTCCAGTTTATGTAGAAGTGGGTAACCGTGATTTAGACATTGGGGAAGTCAATATTTTGGAAGGGGGTTATTATTATTTTCTAATGTTAATTTCCGAAAAGGGTGCAAGACCAACAATCGGGCCAAATTACAGTATCTCCAACTAATCTAAAAATGGGTAAACGTGATTTAGACCGATGCACCTGTAAGAATAACATTTGGGGGGGGGAATTCGATATTTGGGGGGGGGGGGGTTATTATTGTAGATGTCAGTTTTAAATAAGAGCTCAAGATCTACAATGGTCCCAAATTTTAATCTCCAGCTAATCTATAAGGGGGTAAACGTGATTTAGACCGATGCACCCGTAGTGACTATAGGAAAGATATAAGGGGAGAAATCGATTTTGGAGGGGGGAGGGAAATTTTTTTATGGTTCATTTTATATTCACCTTGGTGTTAGATCTAATACAGTTAAGTGTGTATAGTTTCAATACCCTTGTGCCCATGTAACATGTAAAGAGTCCTTTTAAAACTTTGTAAATGTCATGGAGCTCGTAAAAATATTTCACATTTTGACATTAAACTTAGGTTTTAGGGGTTAAGGAGTACAGTTACGAAAAAGCATGTACAGTGTAAAGTTTAAGGTAAACTAAGGAAAATACAAAGCATTAATAATAATTGCAAAAAAAATCGCAAAGGTATGAAAAAGTAGTGAAAACAAAAAAAAAGACTTAAAAGGAGAGTTCCGTCATTTTGGATTTTTGGGGTGGTTAAAATTTGAAAATGGGAATTTTGCAAATTTCACCGTTAATTTAAGATTCCATACTACGTTACTGCCAAATTTCAAGTCTCTATCACGTTTCTAAACCTCTCAGATGAGCATACCAAAGTCGGCCACTTTCAATCTTATTCTCCATAAGAATAACATGGGGCTCGTAAAAGTGGCAAAAAACCTTCAAATTTTGAGATTAAAATTAAGTTTTGGGGGCCAAGGAGTAAAGTTACGACAAAACATAATGAAAAAAATTTAAAGTAAAGTAAGAAGAATACAAGGCAATATAAAATTTTTGAAAAAAAATTATTTAAGTATGGAAAAATGGCGAAAACCGGTAAAAATTTTATAAAAATTTACCAAATTTTGATAGTAGGGCGATTTTTGAAGCTGAAGGAGTGCGATTTTCGGAAAACGCCCAAGAGAACCCTCTTGTTAAAAATATTAAGAAAACCTGTAGGGACAAGTTAAGGAGCGATGAGTCAGTTGTTGACATGATCATTCAAGTATGTAATGTGGTAGGTGTAAACTCGTCCACTGCTGAGACAGAGAGGCCAGTTCTCATTTCTTTGGCGGCTCCCTGTAACGGTCAGCAAAACTCTTCCCTTCACATTAAGGTACTGTAATATTTTTAATAAAGTAGAATATCCCAAAGTATATACTTATAAATTAAAGTATGTAAAGTATATATTAAAGTATAGTATATATGAAAGTTAATATACAGGGTGTTTTACGAGAGTATCTCAAATTGATTACGGAAAAACGGCTTTACGTACAAGGATGAAATAAAATTATTTCCCACTAAATCGTTCCCAAGGAATAACGTAAAAATATTTTTAACTTTTTCCCAATACAGGGTGTGTCAAAAACTGAGGGTCACTAGTTCGAATCTCGGAATTTTCAAATGTAAACAAATGTCATGTTATACATCGTTTTAAAGGTATTTGATAGACACACATTTTGGCGAAAACATAAATTAAATATCTTTTTCCGTTTCAAAATGGCGGCAGTTTTTAAAAAAGAAAAATGTATAGTTTTTTAATACTTTGTGTTTCCTATACCAATGCATTTATCGCTTCTCCGGTTAGATTTTCTTACCCGTTATGAAATTAGCTTACTTTGATATACTACAACGCCGGTTATTTAAAATGATAAAAAATAAAAAATAAATTATTTTTGAAAATTTGCGAATGCTCATTGTCGAGTAGAATGAAGACAGACAGTACCTTTTTAATACTTATCCTTAATTTCCAATTGGGTTAGAAGTAGTTTAATATTTTTTTATTGTAAAACGTATATTGAAGTCAAAAGTCTTGTTCTGTTGGATGTTTAGCTTTAGTCTTGATACTATAATAAATTAATTATTCATTTGGTAAGTAATTTAATCTGGTTTAAAGTATAAATTTGAACTGCTCCAGTGACCACAAAGAATTACGGTTCAAAAGAAAACACAACCCTAGGACTTAGCAAGGCCAAATAGAAACCCAGTTATTCTTGACATACGAAAATTTAAATAACAATGAAAACCTCAGTTTTAAATAACAGAATAATGTAATTCAGGTACTCTAAAACAAAGTTGAAATTATTCTTAACTACAGATAAAGTTGGAAAAAACAAACAACCTATTTGTTAAAGTAACTAAAATTATCCAAAAATGAAAGGTAAATCAGGTTAAGCTTAAAAAATGTCAAAAAGAAAGGGATCTAGGGCTAAAACAACTTTTTCAAAATATTTTACTAAATCACTAGGCCTATTTCAAGGTTCAAAGTAATAAAGTTTCAAAGTAAAAGTCTAAAGAGAAATTTAGGGATCCTCTAAGGATTGGTTATGGAGTTATCCTTACAGTTGGTGATGATGATTTAGTGAATTAAATTATTAAAATATTGAACATAATATTATTTATATAAAATGTAAAGAAGAAAATTACTTGCGTTAGATTTTGTGTTTTCATCAACGGTGAAAAAAAAAACATGTTTTCCATAAGAAATACATTGAAAACTGTGATTTTCACACTTTTTATTTGTGTGCGACTTTTGGCTGATTTTTTAGTATTTCCAAGAAGTGCATGGTATCAATTTGTAGGAAATTTTATTCTTTTTAGAATATCACCATCCACTTTCGTCGATTTCCTCACCATTTAAAAGTTATTTACAAAAAAGATAAGCAACCTCCGAAATTATAGTAATTAGAAAATACTGAGTTAGGGATATTTTTGTTAAACTTTGAACAACTAAATCTAGACTTCTACTGGACCAATTTTGTTAATTAATAGGTCGTTGGAAGGCCTATTTTATGTAGATTTGCAAATAATTTTGAAAGTGTAATTTTATTAAATATTTGTAGTAAAAAATGAAAAATTACAAAGATAGATTAAAAACTACTTTTTCAAGTTTCTGTTTTTAAGTTTCTATTTGTAGCCAGCTTTTGTCTGCCTTTATTTAGTATTTTCAAGAAGTGCATAGTGGTTATTTGAATTACTCTTTATTCTATTTCAGAATATCACATCCACTTTTGGTCGATTACCCATCCATTTAAAAGTTATTGGCAATAAACTAAGTGACCTCCAAATTTATAGTTGTGAGAAAATACCGAACTAGATATAGTTTTGTTAAACTTTGTACAACTAAATCTAGACTTTTACCGGACCGATGTTGTGTGTTACTTAAGGGGTCATTGGAAAGCCTAATTTGTATAGATTTGCAAATAATTATAAAAGTTTGATTTTATTACACATTTGAGGTAAAAAAAAAAATAACAATACATTTAAAACACCTTTTTTCCCAAGTTTATATTTCCAAGTTTAGCCTATATTTGTAGCCAACTTTAGGCTACCTTAATTGAGTATTGAGTATTTTCAAGAAATACATAATATGACAGTAATTTGTAGGAAAATTTATTCTATATCAGAATATCACCTTCCACTTTAGTTGATTTCCTCACCATTTTAAAGTTATTTGCAAAAATGTTAAGCAACCTCCCTATTTATAGTGGTGAGAAAATACTCAATTAAAGATGTTGTTGTTAAACTTTGTACAATAAATCTACAGTTCTACAGAACCGATTTTAATATTTAATAGGTCATTGGAAAGCCTAATTCGTGTGGATTTCCAAATAATTATGAAATTTTGATTTTTTTAAAGATTTACAAGGTGAAACACGTCAAAGTCGACAGTTACTGTTGAGGTTGCAAGCAAGATCGTTGACTATAAATCGGTGATAAATAGCTCAAATTTTTGAAGAATTTGGGTTGTTCGTGATTTACCAAGTGCGCTTTAGGTAAGTCCGATCTTGATGAAAAATGATTCAAATGGAAGCTGGTAGAAGGTTCTTCTATTTCACTGAAGGTTCTTAGGTCAAAAGAACCTGCATTTGGATAATCTTTTGGGGAACGGAAAATAGGATAACGTAATTAGAATTGAGTAAGTATATCTAAAACTAAAACCCATATGCAATATATAATCAAATTTGTGTTTTCTGATTGAGCGAAACAGTATTTTGTTTTTATCTGATCTCAAATGAAACCCTTTATTTCTAGAAGTATTTTAAGATCAAGTCATATAAAATGACTTAAATAAAAATATAGTTACGTATCGTTGATTGCAGATAAGTACTAAAACGATTATAATTATGGTTGATTCATGATTCAGCACTTGCTTTAAGTAGTCCGATCTTAATAATCAATAGCTCAAATGAAAGCTGGTATTTAACTAAAGTTTTTTAGACCAAAACATGTTATGTAATTATTTAATCATTTAGTTTGCCCTCTTCATCTGCAACTCCTAAGATGTCATTAGGCAAAGACACGATCGTCAGATTCTATCCTCCAGGGTTTTACTAACTAAATTATTTGTTGTACTGAAAATTTTAAAAACGTTCCATTAGAACGTGTTGGAAAATGCTCATCTTGTCCGACCGAGGAAGATAGCACCGAGTCATATAGATGGGGGCTTCACTGACACCAGTACATCCCATCCTTGTGAGATTTGAGTCAGTCCAAAAAGCCTCCACAGATATCGTAGGGTTTAATCCGATAAAACCCCTAAGCAGATGATAAAACTATATTTTAGGCGAACTTAGAAGAGAGATATGCGTAAACAGAGTTTTAGGACGCCATCTTGGAACATATGCTCTTAAAAGTTGATGTAAGCAGATTTTGAGTATTTCAATGTGTTAGGCACCTGAGAAAACCCATATTCGGATGTTTAAACCAATATTTTAGGCCAAATAACAAAAGAGTAATGGGGCAAACAGGGTCTGGCCGCCATCTTGGATACCGCACTTCCGGTTCAAATTTCACTTTGGCAACACGCAGATTTGTACTCAGCAGGGTCAAATTACCCTAAAAAATCTGTTTACCCAACCGTTACATGAAGTTTTTCTTGCATTGCTCTTTTTTAAAAACGTACCTTCTCCAATTGTTTCGTTGTAAATTAATAACATTAATAATATAAGGATTATTAAGTTACAAATTATTAAATTTTGGTTATTAAATGATAAAGGATAATTACGTTTTTATTACCCAAGCAGCTACAAGGTTGAGTTCGTATCACCTCAACGTATATTTAATCCGTTTTGAAAGTAAAATCTTTATTACAATCTAAGTTATCAGTAAAGGTTCTTAAAGCAAATTTCTTCTTCTTTTCAACTATAAAAAAATTATCGAAATCGGTCTAAAAATTATGGAGTTATTTGCATTTTTCTCAATCAAGGTCAAGTCAGGTGGTCCGCCATTTTGGATGGCAGCCATATTGGTACTCGACCAACGCCGATCGTGGCAACATGCGTTTTCTTACTGTCCAAAGAGTCCTTAATAGGCCCCTGAATATATGGTTTGACCTAGAAATAATTAGAACACAGACGAAACCATTATTGTTCGATAGTGAAAAGTATTGTGAATAACATATCAAAAGTCTCCAAAAATATCTTTGGTGGAACACCACCATTTTTCCAAAATGGCGGCCAAATCCAGTAGTTTTTTGCTTTTTATCGAAATTCTGACTTTCCAGTCAATATTGGTGAAAAGTCGTCAATACATTTAATGTTCCTTCTGAAATTACCTTTAAAATGATACCAAATACATGTACCTACAACAAAAAATTAACCTCGTAGAAATAATAAAATATTTCAAATAAAAATATTTGTTATAAATTAATGTAATAGTCCATAAGCAAACTAAAAATAACGTACACAGGGACCGTATACAAATTTGCAAGTAAACATTTTATGGTTTTATTTTTATTGTTGTGGTGTGCAGAGTCACATACCAAAAGTTGCAAAAAGTCAGTCCACGGGATACCCCTAAATTAAGGGAAAAATGGCTTTCCCCAATATTGGACAAATTTTTCAAAAAAAAAGATATCACATGTTTTTTGCACATTTTTCGAGATATTGACTTGGAACCACGACCGATATTTTTTTGATGGTCCGTACCTAATTTCAATAGGGGACGCTTTTGGGGCCGCCATCTTGGATCAGCCATATTGGATCTGCCATATTGGATATAAATATATTTTAATGTAATTATAGTGTTGTGACATATCATTATGAACTAGATTTCCACGCTGATTTCAATGCTGAAATCCGTTTTTAAATAAGTTTTTTCGTTGCTTAAGATATATTAAAACGAAACTCTCCCCTATACATCACTTATGAACGTATCGTACTTTGAAAATGTGTTTTTATTATTTTTCTCCAGGTATTATTAATACTTGCAGTTCGTTCTACCCTTAAAGTATTCAGTGATAAAAGAGCTTTCATTGTAGTTCGCTTTAACTTTGTTTTATTTATAGTTAAAACATACTAGTAATAGACAAGGTACAAACCCCAACACAAAATTAAATTAAACTTTTTTATCAGTTTTTGTTAAAAGATTTGTATATCGGGTTGTTAATATGATAACAAGTTCGTTCTGGTATCAAAGTATACTCAGTAAAATGTTTGGCTTTAATTTTATTGATTATTAAATGACACATGACAAATTTAAAACGAATCATGTAGGCCTACCTTCAATGAACTATTGAATTATTTTTTGTTATTTTGAAATTTGTCTTTAGTTAAAGACATTTATCCCCAATTCTAAATAACTCCCAATAGGGAATCCATAGCTAAAATAAAAGTCAATATTTGAACGAATAGCTATGACGAGTTTTTTCCCGCTTTCGCTCTGCACAACAGTACAAAATAAAACCATAAAACGTTTTGTTGGAATTTTTTTAAGGCCATATCCTATATTTATTTAAATATAATTTCCAAGTTACACAGTTACAATTATTTATAAGTACAGTTATTTATTAGTTAGTTAGTCATATGTACCATCAGTCAAACACCACTCCCAATCTGTTGGATCTGCTGGTGAACTATTCCACGCCATACTTGAACCTGATGGTACAACCTTAGGCTGTGGTAGTTTTCAATGTGTTTTTAGATTGTCAAAGTACGAAACGTCCATAAGAAATGTATCGGGGAGAGTATTAGTTTTTATATATCTTAAAACCGTAAAACGCTATTTAAAACTGATTTCAGCATTGATATCAGCGTGGAAATCTAGTTCATAATGATGTGTCACAACACTATAATTACATTAAAACATATTTATATCCAATATGGCAGATCCAAGATGGCGGCCCAAAAAGCGTACCCTATTGAAATTAAGTACGGACTATCCAATAAATATCGGTCGTGGTTCCAAGTCAATATCTCGAAAAATGTGCAAAAAAACATGTGGTATCTTTTGTTGAAAAATTTGTCCAATATTGGGAAAAGCCGCCATTTTTTCCTTAATTTAAGGGTTTCCCGTGGACTGATTTTTTGAAACTTTTGGTATGTCACTCAGCACACCACAACAATAAAAATAAACCGTAAAATGTTTACTTGCAAATTTGTATACGATCCCTGTGTACGCTATTTTTAGTTTGCTTATAGAGTATTACATTAATTTATAACAAATATTTTTATTTGAAATATTTTATTATTCCTACGGGGTTTATTTTTTGTTTTAGGTACATGTATTTGGTATCATTTTAAAGGTAATTTCAGGAGGAACATTAAATGTATTGACGACTTTTCATCAATATTGACTGGAAAGTCAGAATTTCAATAAAAAGCAAAAACTACTGGATTTGGCCGCCATTTTGGAAAAATGATGGTGTTCCACCAAAGATATTTTTGGAGACTTTTGATATGTTATTCACAATACTTTTCACTATCAAACAACAATGGTTTCATCTGTGTTCTAATTATTTCTAGGTTTTGCTATTTATTTTCTTATTTTAAGGCGCCTATAACAACAATCAAAAGAGAAAGTGCGTCTGAATAATTTTGCATACTCAACCCAAACCCCGGCCTGGTTTAAAATGTTATGTTTGGCAATAATTGGTTTACCATAATGCATAATCTGAACCCACAAAACACGTGTTTATAATTAATTGAACAGCTTATTGTTATATTGTTATTTAATTGATTTTTATTTTATTACATGTTGTTGTTCACAATTTTTATTTGTTTTTAAAGTGTGTTCCTTATGTTAAATGTGTGATTCTAATGGTATGTGTTTAATCTGTACCATTAATATTAGTGAGTAAAGTCGAATATGAATTTCATAACCACTATTTTACTAGAGACTGTTGTATTTAACCACAACGGGCTCTGTTGCTAGTACTTATATAATTTTTGCATGACAACCACAATTGGGTTTTTGGTCTAGCTAAGTCCTTGTACCATATTAGTTTATTCGTCTGTATAATTTTCCAATCTTTTATTATATTATAAAGTGAACAATTACCACAAATGACCAAGTTACAAATATGGAGGAAACCTGTAGGAACAAGTTAAGGAGCGATGAGTCAGTTGTTGACATAATCATTCAAAAATGTAACGTGGTGGGGGTAAACCCATCCACTGCTGAGACAGAGAGGCTAGTTCTCATTCCTATGGGGGCTCTCTGTTTAAACGGTCAGCAAAACTCTTCCCTTCACATGAAGGTACTGTAATATTTGTATTAAAGTAGAATAATATATAGAAATGACACAAATGTTCTTATTTGGTTTGCAAGATCTCTTTAGAGCAATAGTAAAAGATAAATTTTGTTTGGTATTTCACTGTATAATTTCATAAAAAGTAAATTTAAATGTATTTCTACAGCAAGACTGTGTTTGTTATTAGGGCTGATGTTTCCGATTTAGTCCAGTCATATTAGGATATTACGTAGAAATAATTCCCTAAAAGGGGAAACTTTGCATATGTATAGTACTAGCACCCAGTAACAACATATCAAAAATCAACACTCGTGCATGCTGTGCTACGGCCGCCATCTTGGAAAATGGCGGCCGATTTTCACTTTTTTGGCCATATTTCACTAACCGTTGGATGTACAAAAATATTGTTGATACAAAAGTTGAAGAGCTTAAAAAAATACATATTTTTACTATTTAAACTTTTGTCATATCTCTAACGGTTATCGAGAAAAACGTAATAATAACAATAATAAATTAATAATGACAACACCTTGTTTGATTTTTGGCAATTAAACACTAAAATTGTCCCCTAGGTTTTAAAGTTTTCTGACATTTTTTAAGACATTGAGTTTTATATATTTAGATTCACTGATTACTACGCTTCTATGTATGGTCAGAAGTTTGGTTCGGAGTGTGGCAATGTTCTGACTGCAGGAAATATTACACTATGGAGAGAGACAAGGTACAGGTGGATCAGCTACACTGGTGAATAGTGTTGCTCAGCTGATTATAAGTAGTTAGTAGTAGACAATCATAAAAATAAAGTTTAATATTTTGAGGTGTTGTTGTGTTTACATTGCATCAACAATATATTAGGGGAAAGTTAAATATATCATATTTATTATTACATAAGCATTTAATGGAGGGCAAAAGCTGTGTTATATGCAAATCAAGTTTACAAGAAGGTGAAATTGTTGATGTTAAAAGAGGACTGAGCTCTCTAGTTGAAGCTAGTAAGGAAAGAAATGACGGAACTCATACACTGTTTTCATCAAGTACGCAAATTACAGTGCACGTCAATTGCCGAAATAAGTACACTGCGAAGCAAAATATTAAGGCACGGAAGCGGGAACTTGCAGAGAGAGATTCTAGTCCAGCTACGTTACGAAGTAATGTCATTCCGTTCGATCTTAAAACACATTGCACATTCTGTGCGGAGGAGACTGATCAGCCAAACACCAAGCTACCAAAGAGTAGACGACGGGTGGTATGTAAAGTAACAACTTATGGTATGTGTGAAAATATCAAGAGGTACTGTGATGAGCGCCAAGACGAATGGGGGAATGAAGTAAAACGACGAATATGCACTTTAAGCGATTTAATAGCTGCTCAAGCGAGCTATCATAAAGATTGTTTTACCTCAATCAAGACAGTCACTAAATCTAACGAAAGAGGTCGACCCAAGATTGAATCTTGTGCTAGTGTGTTTGATAGGCTTTTTTCTGTTCTAGATGAAAATGATGAGTGCCAGTACACTCTTGATGAACTAAAAAATATTATGTTACAAATTGCTGCAAGTACAAATACACATTTGTATTCGGATAAACTTGTAAAAGACCTTCTGAAGCAACCTTTTGTAGATGATTTGGAATGGTTCCCAATTTTAAAAATATGTTCGCCATTTTCCAATATGGCCGACAACTTTGTTGTTTCTTATGGAACACCCTGTAGTTTATGATTGTTTTAGAATATAAATCCAATTTAAAAACATTTTTAATTTAGACATTTTCTCTTAAAAGCTACTCGTTTAGGAGTTACAGCATGTTACATTTATGGAAAAAAGGCTTGTTGTGTACATTCCGCATCCTGTAGCTCATAATCGAGTAAGTTAATAGAGAAAACGCAAAGAACAAAAACTTTTTTATGTGTATCCATGGTTTTCCTGCATTTAAAAAACAACTTTTTAGAATTAAAAAGAAAAATCACATTTACCCCTCAATATCTCCTAACACGTTCATGGTAGATAGGTATTGTATGGCATCATCTTGTTTGAAATTTAATATAGATTATTTTTGTAATTCATTATATTTTAAGAAAAACGCACCGTTTTCGAGATATTTGTAAAATAGCAAAAAAGGTCCCATTCCCCCCCCCCCTTTTCTTTTAACCCTCCTTCACAAATCCGACACTCAAATCCGTGTAACTTTTTTATACATATTAAGGGAGGTTTTTGAACAATTTGGCACTCATTAGAAACTTTTTTTATGGGTGTCCATGGATTTCCTCCATTTAAAAAACAACTTTTTTAGAATTTTAAGAAAAAAATCACTTTTACCCCTCAATATTACCTGAACCGTTCATAGTAGATAGGTATTGTATGGTATCATTTTGTTTGAAATTTAATGTAGATTATATTTGTAATTTGTTATATTTAGAGAAAAACGCACCGTTTTTGAGGTATTTGCAAAAAATTAAAAAAGTCCCATTCCCCCCTTTTCTTTTAACCCTCCTTCCCAAATCCGACACCCAAATCCGTGTAACTTTTTTATACATATTAAGGGAAGTTTTTTGAACAATTTGGCACTTGTTAGAAACTTTTTTATGGGTGTCCATGGGTTTCCTCCATTTAAAAAACAACTTTTTTAGAATTTTAAGAAAAAAATCATATTTACCCCTCAATATTACCTGAACCGTTCATAGTAGATAGGTATTGTATGGTATCATAAATTTAATGTAGATTATTTTTGTAATTGGTTATATTTTAAGAAAAACGCACCGTTTTTGAGGTATTTGCGAAAAAGTAAAAAAAGTCCCATTTCCACCCCCTCCCCCCCAAACCCGACACTCAAATCACTGTAACTTTTTTTTACATATTGAGGGAAGTGTATTCAACAATTTGGCACTGGTTTGAAACATTTTTTTTTTATATCCCGGTTTGCTCTTTTTTAAGCTAATTGCACTGTACTATATTGCGAGTGCAAAAGGGCAGGTCTGCGTTGTTCAGCAATGTGTGGTAAATGTGAGGGATTGTCATGCGAGAATTCGCCTGAGGTGGACATTGATGAATCCAAGATGGTCGAACAAGATGAATAAATCAAAATGTAATAACTGTTATTAATAGCTGTTAATAACTGTTTTACTTTTTTCTTTGTAAATAATTATGTTCAAATATAATTTGTAACTAATAAATGTATTTTATTTTATTCACAAGTATGCTAAAATGCCAAATCTTGGAGATTGAAGATCGTGATAAATTGAATTTTCGACTTGATCTGCAGAAATTCAAACAAAATTCAAGTTTTATTATTATTAATTTAAGTTTTCTCGATAACCGTTAGAGATATGACAAAAGTTTAAATAGTAAAAATATGTATTTTTTAAAGCTCTTCAACTTTTGTATTAACAATATTTTTGTACATCCAACGGTTAATGAAATATGGTCAAAAAAGTGAAAATCAGCCGCCATTTTCCAAGATGGCGGCCGTAGCACAGCATGCACGAGTGTTGATTTTTGATATGTTGTTACTGGGTGCTAGTACTATACATATGCAAAGTTTCCCCTTTTAGGGAATTATTTCCAGGTAGAGGGGTATTTTTACCTAATATGACTGGCCTAATTAGAATGAAGACAGACAATACCTTTTCAATATCATATCCTTAATTTCCAATTGGGTTAGAAGTAGTTTAATATTTTTTTTATTGTAAAAACGTATATTGAAGTAAAAAAGTCTTGTTCTGTAGGATGTTTAGCTTTAGTCTTGATACTATAATAAATTAATTATCCATTTGGTATGTCATTTAATCTGGTTTAAAGTATAAATTTGAACTGCTCCAGTGACCACAAAATTTACGGTTCAAAAGAAAACACAACCCTAGGACTTGGCCAAATAGAAACCCAGTTATTCTTGACATAAGAAAATTTAAATAACAATGTAAACCTCAGTTTTTAATAACAGAACAATGCAATTCAGGTACTCGAAAACAAAGTTGAAATTATTCTTAACTACAGATAAAGTTGGGAAAAACAAACAACCTATTTGCAAAAGTAGCTAAAATTATCCAAAAATGAAAGGTAAATCAGGTTAAGCTTAAAATACCCCGCCGCAGCAAACCTGCGGACTAAGCGAATTTCAAAGACTAAGAGAAATTGGAAAATTTTGTGTTTAGAGGGTCAAAAATGAGAAAACAAAATTTTACCCCATACAACCCCCCGAAAAACCCTGTTCCCATAGTCCGATCATGCTGGTTCGCGAACTCTTTCAAGTTTATTCCGCTTTACACCTTTGCCCTCTAGGGACATCAAAATGAAAAAGCATATCGGTCCCGGCTCCAGGTCTTACCGTGCCACCTACGGTAATAGCTTTATATAGACCGTTATCAGTAATTTTTTCCTGTTTTCATGTAAACTCCGGTATATAGTTGTATATTTTTAGTTTTGCTGTTTGACGTCTTTTTAGGTGTAAGTGATAATATTCATCTATCTAAACTTATGTAATCATTATATATTTTTTAATAAATTATTATTTTTCACGACTTTATCATCGTATATGACCTAAACGTTTCATACATAATAGCGTCTACCCGAACATTAGTATTTTAGATGGATGGATAGATAAATAAATATTTCAATAACAATAAGCAAGCAAAGCCAAAGCATCAACAGTCCTAAACAGATCCGAGGTATCGTAACTACATTTTAGTTTTTACGGAATTGAGTAGCATAATCACAGCAGACCTCTTTAGATTGTTGTATAATAGTATGGGTAGATATATAGTACGGTGTGTCAGTTGTGTATAGTGTTACATTGATTGTTATTTATTGGTTATTATTCGTTATTGGTGTTATAAGCTGATTGCTTACTTTTTCTTTTGCATTTTTCCAGTCGTTTAATAGATTTTCATTGGCTAAATCTCAATGAAGTTATTTAATTCTGATATTGTAACATGGCTGATTAAAAATACATGAACCAAAGATATATTCCATGAAACTAGTAGTAAATTGAGTTTTACATCCATAGTAAATTGGGGACGTAACTGTTTTTACAGTAGACTAAGACAGCCACATTATTCATTTTCTGCAACCTTGCCCTGTTGTGGAGCACAGGCAAATCAACTACAGTAGTATATTTATATACAAGCATAATAATAAAAATTGTGTAGAATATTCGATGAAAAAAATTATTACTTATTTTTTTAAATAATTGGTCCATTAGATTGTATCTTATGTGTATGCTAACCTTCTTAATACCGGTAACTTACCGGTTTAAGCATTGAAAGCACTATGAAATGATGTCATAGGTTTGGTTGCAATCACGGTTGACTATGAATGTTTTTTCCATGACTACGGGAAGTATTCACGATTTTTCCGCGATCATGGAAGACGATGATGACGCCTCAGTGCCTCGGGAGATATCTTGCCAAGCATAAGTGCAAGTTTAGGCAGTAATACATGTGATAATGTTTTTTAAAGAGTTTTTTCGGAGGAGTGCCCGACAAACAAACTTGCGGGGGGGGCGCGGGGTCTTATCGCCACCACTGATCACCACTACTTTGCTGCAGAATATGGTTAGCATTGTAACTAGCCAAATATTTAAATGCCCCAGTAATAGCTGTTTTTTATATTAGCAAATCAATAAATGAAGTATTTGCAAGGATTATCTATCTGAGCGTCAATCATGAAGCAATCACTCGGTGAAAACACAGTCAATTGATACCTTGTATGTTCAGATGTAAAGCATGTAATTTCATTTGACAGGTGGCGGGGCTTAAAGAGGAAAATAGAATACTGCGTGAAGAGAAGACGTAACTAGCCAAATATTTAAATGCCCCAGTAATAGCTGTTTTTTTTATATTAGCAAATCAATAAATGAAGTATTTGCAAGGATTATCTATCTGAGCGTCAATCATGAAGCAATCACTCGGTGAAAACACAATCAATTGATACCTTGTATGTTCAGATGTAAAGCATGTAATTTCATTTGACAGGTGGCGGGGCTTAAAGAGGAAAATAGAATACTGCGTGAAGAGAAGACGTAACTAGCCAAATATTTAAATGCCCCAGTAATAGCTGTTTTTTTTATATTAGCAAATCAATAAATGAAGTATTTGCAAGGATTATCTATCTGAGCGTCAATCATGAAGCAATCACTCGGTGAAAACACAGTCAATTGATACCTTGTATGTTCAGATGTAAAGCATGTAATTTCATTTGACAGGTGGCGGGGCTTAAAGAGGAAAATAGAATACTGCGTGAAGAGAAGACGTAACTAGCCAAATATTTAAATGCCCCAGTAATAGCTGTTTTTTTTATATTAGCAAATCAATAAATGAAGTATTTGCAAGGATTATCTATCTGAGCGTCAATCATGAAGCAATCACTCGGTGAAAACACAATCAATTGATACCTTGTATGTTCAGATGTAAAGCATGTAATTTCATTTGACAGGTGGCGGGGCTTACAGAACAAAATAGAATTCTGCGTGAAGAGATGCTCCAGCAAGAAGTCAATACACTTGTCAGAAACGAAGGTAACACTTTTACTGAAATAAAAGAGGTTCTACTCGTGAATTCACAGGTGTACAATTCAGAAGCAATAAAGTTCAAGTTAAATATAGCAAACTGCCCACAGCTTGTAAACAAAACACGACCTCTACATAAACCATACAGAACTAATTGTCTTCAGCTGTTCCATAAGGATGAGAAATCTACTAAGGGACTTAAAAGGGAGTATGTTTTATCTATGATATGATATTACATAGAAATTTTAAGAGGCAATTTAAGCCAGTTAATGTTAAAGCCTCTTATGTCTTTTGACCGTAATGTATAACTAAATTGTTTACAGTGAATAATCTGTACATCACTTCTGTTTCACAGGGTGAAGATAATATGCCTGTGATTTGTTTCATTTGCAATGAAGAAGTGGACATCAAAAGAAAATTTGGATCGGACGATCAGCCGATCTGTTCCAAGTGTAACAGCTACTACAGCAGAAATAAGGTAAGTAACCTAGAAACATATTTGGTGAATTTAGTCATGTAAGGCCGGTGATCATGAGACTTACGTACTACTGCAATTTTTAAACGGTAAAAGATAGAAAGAAAACTTAAATATGTAAAATGTTTGTTAAAGAAGGACCTTTCACGTAGTATGACATTTTTTATACCTTGCTATTTAAGAATTTTGAGTTTTCACCTTTCTTTTATTCTTAAAATTTGAGTTTTTTTTTTTAATTAGAACATAGCATGGAAAATGCCCTTACTACAAGTTCTCTTAAAGAGTAGCTCAAGAATAAGCTTGGAAAGAAATTTTACGCTGCTCCGTTCAGTATGAAGATTGAAATGCTTGTTTCAGGAATAAAGAAGTAGCCCCAGCTCTGGACCAGAACTTGGATTAGGTTGGCCGCTGTATATACCTTATTAACTCTATTATTTTATATTTCTTATAATAATTTTCTAATAAACATTATATATATCAAGAACAGTTAATTTTGTTTTAATTCTTACCAGCACACTTCTCTGTAATTTACTTAGTTCCAAAAGATGAAAGTAAAGTAAAAGTGTAAAAATGGTTATACAATTTTTGTTATGTTCTAATTATTTAACAGTTTTATGGATTAAATATATTTTTTATTATAGATAAAATTATATTTTATAACATGCTGAGTGCCAATTTTAAGATGCAAAGTCAAAAAATATATCATTGGGCAGAAAATACTTTTTATTTAATCAAAAAGAAATGATATATAGCCAGTAAAGTGAAATAATTTTCAGTGTAAAAATGAAATAAGTTATCAAACGGTGGTTGATAAAAAAACTTCATTTACCTAATAAAATTACTTAAGTTACATATCATGAAAATTAGGTGAAAAATGTAAACTAATTTTTAAGACATGTAACCAAGTAAATTTTGATTAATTTTTCCAATAAAGTTCAAAATTTAAAAAAATCATCCTTGGTTCAGTCAATAATTTACCTCGATTTTGCCTTGAAACTTGAGATTCCCCTTGAAATCTGCTTTGTTTTTAGCTTGAAACAGGCAATAAAATTCAAAGTAAAAAAAATCATCCTTGGTTCAGTCAATAATTGACCTTGATTTCGCCTTGAAACTTGAGATTTCCCTTGAAATCTGCTTGGTTTTGAGCTTGGAACAGGCAATAAAATTCAAGGCTGTTTCAACCCAAACCTGTGTTGACTTGGATGCTTGAATCAGGCCTGATTTCGCCTTGATGTCTTGAATATTATTCCTTAATTCAAGGTTGGTGTCTTGAAAATTGAGGGTCAATTCAGCCAACAAACAACCAAATTTTGCTATGTGGGTTCGCTGCATTACGCGCCCAGAATGCAGCAGTACCAAGACTATCAGGGAACCAAAAAGATGCGTCCCTATCACGGTACTGGTACTGTTCGCTGACTAAGAGCGCGTGGACATCGCGTTCCAGGGCAAGCTGACATAGAAGTGCGTCAGCCGACCTGGATCGCTCAAGATTGCACTGAAGGATTCTTATCTTCGTGAAAAGACTTTCGCTTGCTGTAGTGCAGATTTGAATACACTACACTGTCTAGACCCAGCTATATGCTTCAAGTGTTTGTCAGAAAGCCCATTTTATTTGCAAAGGAAACAGGACTCGACTTGGCAGTCCTTACGGACGTGACCAACCTCTCCGCACCGAAGGCAGTTCTTGCTTCGGTCGGGTCCCTTGCAGTTTCGGAAGGAATGGCCGAAACAGAGACATTTAAAACACCTCTTCACTTCCACTCTCCGTCTGAGCCTCCAGTTGACCCAGCCGACTCTCAGATGCTGGAGTCCCAGCACCTTCGTGGCATGTGCGTCTGCCATTTCGGCGACCGCCATCCGCTGCTGACTCCTGTTCGGTTTTGTGAGCCATTTGAGCTCCAGCTAGCTCTTATTGACCCAACGGTTCTTTCAAAAAATGGAAGATGTTAATGGCTATGATGTATCTTGGTATTATGTATGTAAGGGATTTCGCAAAAATAAAAGTAAATAAACTATTTAACACATATGTATGGAAAGTTTATTCAATAAATGGAATAATTGTATTACATGTGACTTATAACCCATGTAGGTATGTGTAGTGCCTAACTACTTACCTGTATATAAATCTTTATTTAACAGATGATTTTTTTTGTTTACTAATTCATTCAATTATTATTGTTCACTTTATCTTTTTACTAAATATACATATTTTTACTCTTATCTAGCATTTGTGAATTTACAACTTCATTTGGTGACCCCGACGTGATTCGAAATGTCAAACGGAGAACAATCAGTAGACAGAATTCAAGTCAAGATCCCTCCTTTCTGGCACTCAGATCCAGAATTGTGGTTTGCTCAAATTGAAACTCAGTTTTCTCTAGCGGGGATCACAGTCGACGAGACTAAGTTCTATTACGTCTGCGGTAACCTAGATGCGAAATACGCAGCGGAAGTGAGGGATATCCTCACCAACCCTCCAGCAGAAGAAAAGTACATCAAGTTAAAAAAGAACTTATAAAACGGTTTACCTTGACCCAGGAACAGAAGACGAAACAACTTTTGGAACGAGAAGAGTTAGGTGATCGGACACCATCACAGTTCCTGAGGCACATGCGTACCCTAGCCGGAACCCTGATACCTGATCCACTACTGAGGTTTCAATGGCTTAGCCGTCTTCCTTCAGCAACACAAGCCATCTTGGTAACACAAAAGGCTGCAGACCTCGATACACTGGCGGAGCTTGCGGATGCTGTCCATGAAGTCAGTCCTCACCATCAAGTATCGGAGGCGTCCTTATCAGCTCCCTCGATGGAAGAAATGATGGAACGCTTTACAATCACGTTGACATCAAATATTAGAGAAATAACAGACAAATTTCAACAAGAAATAGCAGGAATCAAAGAAGACATGAGACGTCCAAATTTCCACAAGACATGGAGGTAGGACGCCATTCATGTTCAAGCATCTCAACACATGCACTCATGTCTTCGTACTTACCGACATTTCTAAGGGTGCACTCGATCCCCCCTACTCAGGTCCTTACCTCGTCATTAGAAGATCTGACAAGACTGCAGTTATTCGGATGCGAGACAATGATGTAACCATTTCGATTGATCGACTTAAGCCAGTCTATTCCTTACAACTCGATCATGATGATACCAGCGTTTCCAGAGACACCATTACTTCCACTCCTCACTTTTCTCATTCTGACATTCAACAACGAGGTACCTTGACATCTAAACCTATTCTGAGATCTACACCATTAACTACGCGCTCTGGGAGGCAAGTTCATTTTCCAGTACGGTTCCAGAGTTGATTTTTTTTCGTGTTTGTTTAGCTACACAGCTCAACCACTGTCAAGGGGGTACTGTAGTGCCTAACTACTTACTTGTATACACCTGCTGCATTACGCAAATTGGGTAATTGGGGCAATTATGTAAATTGGGTGTGTACACTATTTATGAAGATTTGGAGTTCGGCGAACCAGAAGGTAACTTATTAATATACTGTACTGTCAATGACTTCATTGTTTAGCACGATGGGTGGAGCGGCTTTCTACTATTTATGAAGATTTGGAGTTGGGCGAACCAGAAGGTAACTTATTAATATACTGTACTGTCAATGACTTCATTGTTTAGAACGATGGGTGGAGCGGCTCTCTACTATTTATGAAGATTTGGAGTTGGGCGAACCAGAAGGTAACTTATTAATATACTGTACTGTCAATGACTTCATTGTTTAGCACGATGGGTGGAGCGGCTCTCTACTATTTATGAAGAGTTGGAGTTCGGCGAACCAGAAGGTAACTTATTAATATACTGTACTGTCAATGACTTCATTGTTTAGCACGATGGGTGGAGCGGCTCTCTGCTATTTATGAAGAGTTGGAGTTGGGCGAACCAGAAGGTAACTTATTAATATACTGTACTGTCAATGACTTCATTGTTTAGTAAGATGGGTGGAGCGGCTCTCTACTATTTATGAAGATTTGGAGTTCGGCGAACCAGAAGGTAACTTATTAATACACTGCACTGTCAATGACTTCATTGTATAGCACGATGGGTGGAGCGGCTCTCTACTATTTATGAAGATTTGGAGTTCGGCGAACCAGAAGGTAACTTATTAATATACTGTACTGTCAATGACTTCATTGTTTAACACGAAGGGTGGAGAGGCTCTCTACTATTTCTGAAGATTTGGAGTTGGGCGAACCAAAAGGTAACTTATTAATATACTGTACTGTCAATGACTTCATTGTTTAGCACGATGGGTGGAGCGGCTCTCTACTATTTATGAAGATTTGGAGCTGGGCGAACTAGAAGGTAACTTATTAATATGTACTGTCAATAAAAATTTTTTTTAGGTAAAAACCTATTATCTATTTTATAAAATTGCATTTATTGAGGATACTAAAAGTGGACGAAAGTGATTTAAAGCTTATGTGTAATAATAATAATAATAATGTTACATTACCAAACTATCAATCATAACTACAAAATAATTCTTTACTCTACAAACTATTTTCTTTTTGTTGTTTTTATCAGCATATGAAATAAAATATATGACTTGTTTAAAATGATATACAGACTAGTTAAAATTTATTTTTCAAGCCACAAACTAAAGGTGCATTGTCCCTGAAGCGACTCTTGCGATAGTAGCTGAGCGACAGTAGCTCAGCGATAGTAGCTCAGCGATAGTAGCTAACCATGTCATTGTCCCTGAAGCGATTGTTCTAGAGCGATTCTGTTCATTAGTTTGCTGACTTTCAAGTGAATTGGTGCTACTGTATAAGTGCCATGACACCAGCTAATTTTGAAACGTTTCTATTAGCTCACTTTCTTGTCCGGTACAAACTTTGCAATCAATAACTAACTTCCCGACGAGCTAGAGAATTGAACCTTTAAAAATAGCTCACAAATGGATGACAATGCAATATTATATCATTTAATTTTCATATTTCCCTTGGGCTAAGCCCCATGGGCTTCCAAATTTTTCATGTTTAAATTTTGGAAGAATGTAGCCCTAATATATCAATTGAAGTCAGCTGTAAATACTCAAATTTGACAGTTCGAAGTGCAGAGGTTAAGAGGAACAGGTTCTGCTCCCGAGAGATTCTAAATATAAAATAAGCAGCTCAAAGGTAGATAAAACATATGATTACAGATAAGTGTTTTGTTATGTATTAACAGGCCATGTAAAATAGATTTAACATATTTACACATTAAAGACTAAAAGTATAAAATAATTATAAATAAAAATAATTTTAAAAAATACCACTTTTTTAAACGCACTAAAAAGTAAAAATAATTTATAAATATGTGGAGAGAATAAATACTTGTAAGATTTAAAACGAAAAACGTGGGGGCATGCAATGGATAATAATAGTTCAATAGGTGAAGATAATTGTAAAATTAGTATGCGCCCCTCGTTTTTCTTTAAATATTCAAGTATTTCTTCAATACATATTCTGTACTTTATAGTGCGTTTAAAAACGTTGCATTTTCAAAAAAAATTTTTTTATATTTATAATTTATAATAGTAGTGATTTAATATTATGTACATATCTCATATCTTCTTCAGGGGTAAAAAGCAGTTTTGTATTCTTTGAAGACATTACGACCAAAACCCGTCCACACCTACAAATCGCTCAGCGACTGCGACTCTGACTCCCCTCAGAGCAGACCCGCTACAGTCGCTGTGTTCAGCCGCTAGCCGCTCCAGTCGCAGTCGCGTCAAGGACAATGGTCCCATTTGAAACAACGCTAACCAGTGCTCAGCTACTATCGCTGAGCTACTATCGCTCAGCTACTATCGCAAGAGTCGCTTCAGGGACAATGCACCTTAAATGATTAGATTGATAAAGCTTAAGTTAAAATGATGAATTGGTTACATTTCTATTTAACCTGCTGGACTAAGGTAGCCCAGACCATGAGAAGAGGTTTGAGGCGAGGGGGGAAGTGGTGTCGGTCCTGGATCAAATATACCACCAGAAATGCTTCACTTGTGCTCGTTGCTGGACCAAGGCAGTCCAGACTATGAGAAGAGGTTTGAGGCGAGGGGGGAAGTGGTGTCGGTCCTGGATCAAATATACCACCAGAAATGCTTCACTTGTGCTCGCTGCTGGACCAAGGCAGTCCAGACCATGAGAAGAGGTTTGAGGCGAGGGGGGAAGTGGTGTCGGTCCTGGATCGGATATACCACCCGGAATGCTTCACTTGTGCTCGCTGCTGGACCAAGGTAGCCCAGACCATGAGAAGAGGTTTGAGGCGAGGGGGGAAGTGGTGTCGGTCCTGGATCAAATATACCACCAGAAATGCTTCACTTGTGCTCGCTGCTGGACCAAGGTAGCCCAGACCATGAGAAGAGGTTTGAGGCGAGGGGGGAAGTGGTGTCGGTCCTGGATCGGATATACCACCCGGAATGCTTCACTTGTGCTCGCTGCTGGACCAAGGTAGCCCAGACCACGAGAAGAGGTTTGAGGCGAGGGGGGAAGTGGTGTCGGTCCTGGATCGGATATACCACCCGGAATGCTGCACTTGTGCTCGCTGCTGGACCAAGGTAGCCCGGACCATAAGAAGAGGTTTGAGGCGAGGGGGGAAGTGGTGTCGGTCATGGATCAAATATACCACCAGAAATGCTTCACTTGTGCTCGCTGCTGGACCAAGGCAGTCCAGACCATGAGAAGAGGTTTGAGGCGAGGGGGGAAGTGGTGTCGGTCCTGGATCGGATATACCACCCAGAATGCTGCACTTGTGCTCGCTGCTGGACCAAGGTAGCCCAGACCATGAGAAGAGGTTTGAGGCGAGGGGGGAAGTGGTGTCGGTCCTGGATCGGATATACCACCCGGAATGCTTCACTTGTGCTCGCTGCTGGACCAAGGTAGCCCAGACCATGAGAAGAGGTTTGAGGCGAGGGGGGAAGTGGTGTCGGTCCTGGATCGGATATACCACCCGGAATGCTTCACTTGTGCTCGCTGCTGGACCAAGGTAGCCCAGACCACGAGAAGAGGTTTGAGGCGAGGGGGGAAGTGGTGTCGGTCCTGGATCGGATATACCACCAGAAATGCTTCACTTGTGCTCGCTGCTGGACCAAGGTAGCCCAGACCATGAGAAGAGGTTTGAGGCGAGGGGGGAAGTGGTGTCGGTCCTGGATTGGATATACCACCCGGAATGCTTCACTTGTGCTCGCTGCTGGACCAAGGTAGCCCAGACCATGAGAAGAGGTTTGAGGCGAGGGGGGAAGTGGTGTCGGTCCTGGATCGGATATACCACCCGGAATGCTGCACTTGTGCTCGCTGCTGGACCAAGGTAGCCCAGACCATGAGAAGAGGTTTGAGGCGAGGGGGGAAGTGGTGTCGGTCCTGGATCGGATATACCACCCGGAATGCTGCACTTGTGCTTGCTGCTGGACCAAGGTAGCCCAGACCATGAGAAGAGGTTTGAGGCGAGGGGGGAAGTGGTGTCGGTCCTGGATCGGATATACCACCCGGAATGCTGCACTTGTGCTCGCTGCTGGACCAAGGTAGCCCAGACCATGAGAAGAGGTTTGAGGCGAGGGGGGAAGTGGTGTCGGTCCTGGATCGGATAGATCACTTAGATAAAATCCATTGGACCCTGGACCTCAGGGACTGAAGTCCCGTGTGTCAAGGATTTCTATTATATTGTTTGTTCCCATTTGGCCTTAGAAGAATATTTCAGTTCCATATTGTTAAACAGTCAGTCCCAATCCAATTGTTTCATTTCCATAGACTAGACAGACCGTCATATCTTCTATCTCTCTCTCTCCCTCCCCCGTTCTTTCTACCGGTCAACCGGTCACTCTCAACTCAACTACAGTCCACTAAACTTCTAAACTAAGTTCATCAGTAACTTTGTACTGTATTCAATTCTCATTCTAAGGCCATCAGTTGCCATTTACTTTCCCTTTTTAAAATACCAGTTTATTATTATTTTAGTTAAGCAAGCAGCAGTTTTTTGTTTTATTTATTGTTTTGGACATTCACATTATTAAATTCAGTGTTGCAAAGAACTAGGACGAAACTAGGTAACAGTGCAAGTAGTGAAAACATCTCCCATCATCACAGGGGCGCCCCTAACTACAACTCGACTTCAGGACATCAAAAGGTGCGTGCATCAAAATATCTAAATATTATCACTACAAAATTTGTCTTTTTATTACATTTTTAAAGTAACATATTCAAATTATCCCACACCCATGCTCTATATAGATAAAAGATTGATTGATAGATCAAAAGATAAGTATCAGCAGTGTTAATGTGTATGTTACAGTATGCAAGAACTTGCTAGACCAGGAAAAATTCTCCTCCAAGGACGCAGTGGGCAAAGAAGAACGGACGAAGTTCGGAAAAAAGTGTGTGGCGAAGGGGGAGGTGATCTTGGTCCTGGACCAGATATACCACCAGGAATGCTGCACCTGGACCTCAGGGACAGAAGTCCCGTGCTCTATATAGATGAAAGATTGATTGATAGATCGAAAGATAAGTATCAGCAGTGTTAATGTGTATGTTACAGTATGCAAGAACTTGCTAGACCAGGAAAAATTCTCCTCCAAGGACGCAGTGGGCAAAGAAGAACGGACGAAGTTCGAAAAAAAGTGTGTGGCGAAGGGGGAGGTGATCTTGGTCCTGGACCAGATATACCACCAGGAATGCTGCACCTGGACCTCAGGGACTGAAGTCCCGTGCTCTATATAGATAAAAGATTGATTGATAGATCGAAAGATAAGTATCAGCAGTGTTAATGTGTATGTTACAGTATGCAAGAACTTGCTAGACCAGGAAAAATTCTCCTCCAAGGACGCAGTGGGCAAAGAAGAAGTCTACCAGACGAAGTTCGGAAACAAGTGTGTGCCGAAGGGGGAGGTGATCTTGGTCCTGGACCAGATATACCACCAGGAATGCTGCCCTTGTGCTCGCTGCTGGACTAAGGCAGTCCAGACCATGAGAAGAGGTTTGAGGCGAGGGGGGAAGTGGTGTCGGTCCTGGATCGGATATACCACCCGGAATGCTTCACTTGTGCTCGCTGCTGGACCAAGGTAGCCCAGACCATGAGAAGAGGTTTGAGGCGAGGGGGGAAGTGGTGTCGGTCCTGGATCGGATAGATCACTTAGATAAAATCCATTGGACCCTGGACCTCAGGGACTGAAGTCCCGTGCTCTATATAGATAAAAGATTGATTGATAGATCGAAAGATAAGTATCAGCAGTGTTAATGTGTATGTTACAGTATGCAAGAACTTGCTAGACCAGGAAAAATTCTCCTCCAAGGACGCAGTGGGCAAAGAAGAACGGACGAAGTTCGGAAAAAAGTGTGTGGCGAAGGGGGAGGTGATCTTGGTCCTGGACCAGATATACCACCAGGAATGCTGCACCTGGACCTCAGGGACTGAAGTCCCGTGCTCTATATAGATGAAAGATTGATTGATAGATCGAAAGATAAGTATCAGCAGTGTTAATGTGTATGTTACAGTATGCAAGAACTTGCTAGACCAGGAAAAATTCTCCTCCAAGGACGCAGTGGGCAAAGAAGAACGGACGAAGTTCGGAAAAAAGTGTGTGGCGAAGGGGGAGGTGATCTTGGTCCTGGACCAGATATACCACCAGGAATGCTGCACCTGGACCTCAGGGACTGAAGTCCCGTGCTCTATATAGATGAAAGATTGATTGATAGATCGAAAGATAAGTATCAGCAGTGTTAATGTGTATGTTACAGTATGCAAGAACTTGCTAGACCAGGAAAAATTCTCCTCCAAGGACACAGTGGGCAAAGAAGAAGCCTACCAGACGAAGTTCGGAAAAAAGTGTGTGGCGAAGGGGGAGGTGATCTTGGTCCTGGGCCAGATATACCACGACAAATGCTTCACGTGTGCTCGCTACAAGTATGTACCCTTCAACCTTGAATCTCGTTTATTGATGTATTAATCAACTTCCTCTGCCACAAAAATTTATCAATACAGTTCACCTTCATACTGTAACGGGTCACTCTGCTTTGCTGGATACATTCCACGCACAGATCTGTAGTCTATGTGGTCGGGCAAATGCAAGGTTAAAGGAGGCCACCAACATCTTTAAAATAAATTATTTTTTGTAAACTTACGAGGGCTGTTTTTGTGTATAGCTTCTTAGTTCAAGTGTACGCCGCAACGAAGCTAATAGGCTATAATAGGCCTCTTACTAGTATTATGAGAACAGATTGGTGTCATTTACAACTTTGTAGCTTATGTGTACACTTTTTTATTACTTACTTTTATTTATTACTTTTACTCGTTAAACCTAATGTCATTTAAATATGTTTACTGGAAAATTCGCTTACTCGGCAGGTTTGCTGCGGCGGGAATATTTTAGACTACATATAGCCTAAACTTTTTCTCTTTGACGTTTTACAACTGATCTTTATGAAACTGGTTATGTATATTATAGTGAAATAATATACACTATTTCCCCTCTGGGGACCTTAAAACGGAAAATTAAATTGGTCACGGGTCCAGTTCATTCCATGAAGCCTACGGTAATAGCTTACTGTATTCCCTATTATAGGTAATTTGCTAAAAGATCGGACGACAAACAACTGAAATATCATGTTTTCAGTTTAAAAATAAGAATAGTTTTAATGAGTCGCGCCCTGTATAGCTTTGCCTTATTTTGCAACTAAACAATTTATATCTCAGCTATTATCTTCCATGACTGGGCATTACAGCACCCCCTCCAAATGGTTCTAAATTTTTCAATACCATTTTTATGTCTAGCTGTTTGATTAATTTTTAATAATTTTGCCAGATTAAGATTTTATTTCGCTAAAATCTGTACATTTTTATAACGACCAGAGGCAAACGAATGAAATAATAATTTAGAAGTTTTTATAAGTTATTACTTACCACTTCGCTGTAACAAATTCATCAATGCTGAAATTGAATTCATTGTTTAGCAAGGGTGGAGTCGCCGGCTCTCTACTATTCATGAAGATTCGGAGTTGAGCAAACAGGTAACATATTAATATGATGTACTGTCAATTATTATTATTTATTTTTTTTTTTTGTAAAACCCTTTTATCTATTTTATTAAATTGCATTTGTTGAGGCTACTAAAAGTGGACGAAAGTGATTTAAAGCTTATGGGTAATAATAATAATAATAGTGTTACATTACCAAACCATCAATCATAACTACAAAATAATTCTTTACTCTACTAACTATTTTTCTCTTGTGTTGTTTTTATCAGCATATGAAATAAAATATATGACTAGTTTAAAATGATATAGAGACTAGTTAAAATTTATTTTTCAAGTCACAAACTAAATGATTAGATTGATAAAGCTTAAGTTAAAATGGTGAATTGGTTACATTACTATTTAAACCATAGGACGTCTTTTAAATCGTTTCTACGGCCTGTAAAATACCTTACGATTTTAATGCAAGACTATAAAAATAAATTAAACAACCCGTACTAATAGGAGTTCCAATTAGTCAAGATTAATTATTCTGTAGATTCAATAAAATTACATCGTCATGAAATTGTGAACTATATTATAAGAAATCACTAATAGTCCAGCCAATCTGTTGGAAAATTAATTCTTAGTAACTATTTGGGATAGACCTTAGATCTTGCTGTTTTAGATTCCTAAAATTACGGTATAAAAAACTAGTTATCTAAGGATTGTTTTAACTTTACTAGTTTAATTACAGTATTAGTTATGTCCATGTTTCATACTAAAAAACACAATTGTTCCATTATATTCCGAGTATTTGCACATACTTTAAAAAACGAAGCTCCATAAATTACCATTGGTAAAGCGTTTTCAAGTAAATATTTTCTCCTGTTCGTAAGATTTAATATTATATGACTTGTCATACTTTGATAGTATTGTGACCTGTAATTTAACATTTGAAGTATAGTGTGCACCGCTCCGCACCTCAAACCGAGCAACGTCATGATAGTGTAGGGACAATGGCGTTTGTAATTATAGGAAAGTTCGTGGGATTTTGATAAAAGCAATTATACGACTAGTGGTGACAGCTAGGTACTCCTAGATATAAACTAAACTAATAACTCATAGCTATAAACTCATACAGTTGATATATAATAACAACACTGGATCGCAATTTCGATATAAGTGCTATGATTTCTTCAAGTAACACTCCGTTAGCGTCATCATTAAATTTCCCTAATACTTTCTTGTTTCTGTCCTGATCGTAGTTCGGATGATCTTTAGGATAGTCAGATAAATCAAATTCATCTTTATATACAAATGTGCAAAGATCTCTATACATATCTTGAGTAATTATCTTATAAATAAAAGCATCTGTATCAATGTAGGTTATAACTATGTTCTATCTTCCATAATGTGCAACCATCTTGTTATAGTGAAAATCATACGTGTGCGTTTTTGATATATCTAATATTGACATTCCTATATATAAAGGTCGATCCATTTTTATACTAGTTTTCTTCATAGACACGGCAAAAAGGTTTTCATTAATGAATACTTATGATCCAAAGTTGGGCTTCTGTACAAGTTTCTCCAATTTCCTAGCATCTGTTACGAGTTTTACATTTTTGTGTTTCCTTTTATTTTCCAGAGTTTTACCGAATATGGCATTATTCATTAATTTAAAAAGTCCTTCTGGAAGGCTGACGTTGCTGCTGCTCTTCTGATAGTGTTGGAATCGATGTAGGGTTTCAGCCAACAAGATTGAGAAAATTCCAAAACTCTGTGTACTTTGGTTAGACGATGTCCTAATTCAAGTGCTTGTTGTACAGTCCAAAAGTGCGCTACATATCTTTGCTTTTTATAATTCATCATTAATTTAGGATGTTTTCCAGTTGGTGAAATTTCAGTTTTTGGTAAAAGAGGAAGATCGTAGTGAAGGTCGTGTAGATGTCCTGGGTATTCGAAATCGCTGTCTAATATATATCCTGTTTCACCGTGTTTTGAAATTTGAACAATATCTCCAATTGACTCTGGGTCAATCCATTTAAAGTTATCACATGGAAGGGGGTTGGACATTGCCCATCCATACAAATTGTTTGCATCAAAATATCCTAGATAAACTGACGGCTCTTGCTGGTTGTAGTTTGGCAGATCTTTATTGTTGGCTTTTACATGTCTTACAACGCTTTGAGTCAATCCTCCTCTGACACCGGACTCAACCATCAGCACCATATCAATATCTGTTAAAAGTTGAAGTTTGCAATTGGTTTCTTTTAACATAGCCTGCCAAGCTAATCCTGGAGAGGTGTAAGAATGAAGAGGGTCTAATCCGTATGCTCCCAAACAGGTGTTTCTGAATTCCTCCATTACATCACAAAGCAGGGTAACATCGAGTTTAACATAAAAATCTTAATAATCCCCTTCCATATCCAGTTCGTTCCAAACTCTGCATGCATGTTGGTAATCTTCTGGTGATATTTCTGAATTGTTCAGCTTGTTGCTAAAGGCTTCTGGCGGAGGAAGTGAGGTCTCGTCAAATCTGTGCAATCCATCGATGTAATCATAAGGGAAGTCTCCTTTTCGAAGAACTAAATCCAATTTGTTGTTGTCTACTATTTTACTTGTTTCTATTAAATTTTCTCTTGTCAAATTTTCTGATAGTTTCATAAGACTAGAAGGCATAAATCTGTAGGAGTCAAGAAATCTGAGTTTCATTTTATCAACCTTTTTTGAAAAAACTAATAAACCTTTCCATCGTTACGGCTAATACATCAATTCTACCACTGTCCCTTCCTAATTCAGGAATTATAAAATGTCCATCATAACCGCTTAAGTTGTGCATTACGATTGGAATATAGGTATGAATTTTATAATTTAAGAGTCTTTGTGATATAATTATGGATAAGGAGAATTTAAGGAATTGCGGTCCTCTAAAAATTGACGTTTTTTATTTCACAATTTTTAATTTTTATAATGAATAATTGATTATTAATTAGCTTAAAATTAAGCTAATTATTGAAAGGAAATGAAAATGGATTTTCGAAATTCAAAAACCTCAGTCACGAGTCTATTATGTTAAATATACAAATTATAAATTTCAAAGCTATATCTTAACAAATAACGCCGTTACGTGTCCACAAATGATGTAATGTTCTAACATTGTTCTTATGGGGAAGAAATCCAACATGGCTTCCACTACGGAAGACTCTTAAGTCACAAGCGTTACATGCAGCACCTCTGTAGCTACCAGTCAGATGGTCGTGGTCATGCACTTTATGATTATCCGCTGTAAATGATTTCTTGCACAGATAACATGATGTTGATAAATCGTATTCTTGAACTTCAACGGGTGACATAGGTGTCATAGGTTTAACCTGTGCATACATTGCCTCTAATTTTTCAGCTATAAAGTAAAGCTCGTCAACAAAGTGTTTAGCTGCATCTTCACCACGATACACTTTTGGTTCAGCTGTCAGTATATAATCTTGTTAATATTCTTTGGAAAGCGTTGACTTGATGAGTAGACAAAAACTGTTGGGTGAATGTAGTTGGTACTTGTTTCTTCTTGACGTGTCGTCCTCTTGATGTTTCAAAGGTAGTAGAGTAGATTCAAAATCGCCATACACGACAATAGGAGTTCTATATTTATGAACTACATTATTAAACTGTACAAATGCTCTATCAGCTGGTGGTACGTTAATCTTAACTTCTTCATTTCCATTGCATAATTTTTTATGTTCCAATAACCATTCAGAACCTCCTCTTCTTAAAGGTTTGTTCACATGACAAAAACATCTTTTACAAATTGTTTTACTTTATTTAAACTTTGACACTTGTAATGAAAGGAGTCTGTTAAAATTCTTAATATATACATAATGTGATAATTCACCTTTGGTGATTAATAACAAGTCTGTGTGATTATTTAGTTCCTGTGCACTTATACGTAGAGGATATACATTGTTTGATAAATCTAAACCGTATATATTTACAGAAGCAGTTGGGTTCTGGTAATCAAACTTGGTGATATCTTTGATTTTTACAGGGTAGCTCATTCCTTGAAAATTATAATTGCTCTGCACTTCTTCATATTCTCTTCCTACTCTTTCTGGATGATTGTTTTTTTTTATATATTTTACCAACATTTAATATTTAAAACATTCGGTATCATCATTTTGTACATTTACAAAAGATAATATAGTATTAGCAATTTTCTTGGGTAGAGGAATATAGCTACTTCCTCTCATTCCATATCCATGTTTATGCACTCTTACATCCCTTAAAGGTTGCAGGCGGTGGAGTTGCTTTAACGTTGTTCGCTGGTGGCGACCTCTTGACCTTGGAGCTACGCCCAAAAGGGCTCTGCTCCTTTTCCGACTTCGTTTTTTGCTCATTTTAGCTGCTGCTAAAAAATGTGTTGGGTGGGGGGTTTTGACAAGCCGTGGCAGAAGTTAAGAATACAAACACAAAGCCTGTGACTAATATCTTGAAAGATGAAAATGGCAATATAATCAGGGGAGGATTCTATACAGAGGAGTTGTTAAAGACTAAGTATAAAGACATGTATTTGGTAGAGAAGGTAATTAGGAGAAAGTGTGATTTATTGTATGTCAAATGGCTTGGGTTCCCAAGTAGCCAGAATTCATGGATTTCCGCAAAGGATGTCCAAGGAAGCGGCGTTTCACAGCCCCGCCACTAGAGGCAAGAATCAGGAGCCCGACCATGGGTCGGGAGCGCGCCCGAGTTCGCGTGCAAACCTCGCTCGATTTTGAGAATACATGTGAATGGATGTGGATTTGAAATAGTAATGGAGTTGTACAGTGGTATTGAACATTTATATAGGGATGTATAGGCCGTGGGCAGGATTTTTAAAAGTGGCTAAAAATGCCCACCATGTTATTCTTATGGGGAAAACGTGCCTAAAGTGGCTTCATACCGCCATATTGCCACTACTTTACATTTACACTTGTATGGGTCAATAAATAAAAGAAATAGTTTTTTTAGCTTGATATCGAATATATATATATATAGGGAATAAGTAAGAAATAAGGTTTGACAATTATATAGGGATATTTAGGCAAAGATCAGGATTTTTGGAATTGGTGGCAAAAAAATGATCACCATGATATTTTTATGGGAAAAACGCCCTAAGTGACCACTCTTTGTGGGTTCGCCAATACTCTGGTTAAAACCTGTGTATTTGAAGTTATTTTGAATTATTATCAATTGTGTTTGATACTAAATAAATACTAATTTACCTCTTTTCAACCTATGATTAAACTTAAGAGTAAACTTTAGACATTTTTTCAAAAAGACATGCATATATATAAAATTATGTTTCTAAGCAAAATATTTACCTAAAAGTTTAATTCTACCTAAATATTCAGTAAAAGATCTACTAAATATGTGGTGAAAATATGAACTCTATGTCAATAATTGGTTCTCAAGATATATCGATTTTTGTTAGAAAATTTGTGGAAATTAAAATCTTTTGGAAAACCGCGTTTGAAAGTAAAAATGCGAAATTCCGAACATTGACGTGTATGCAAAAAAAGTTATTTTTTCATACTTAGGGTTAAGATATTAGGTCTTAGTGTACTATATTCTTGTTCAGTAATTTCCAAATGATTATCAGGCAAAAAGGCTTTTTTTTATTTTATGATTTTTCACTATTTTCAGTGGTGAATCCCCTTAAATTATATACAATCATATTTAAAGTAGCATTTTTTGTTTTGTTTTCCTTGTAAATATTACTGTTACTCGATATACTACACCCTCTTATCTAAAGGTAGGTTTTATTTTAGTTTTTCTCCATGAATCTATTTTTCTGGCCCCTAAATCTAGCAATAATGTGTTTAACTATTTTTTCTGGGAGCAATTATTATTTTAATTTAAATAACCTAATATTAGGTACTTCCCCCAAGTCAGATTACGGTAGACCTTTTTTGTGCTGTGTGGAGGTGTAAGTCATGAAATCTGTTGACAAACCTTTTCAAACAATTTTGTTGAACCTCCACTACGCAATGACTGGACTAATTGCATAGGTCATATCTACCACTAGCCTATATTACTTTTCATTACAGACCTAACTTTTGTTACATGTGGCGACAGATTACCTGTAAAAACTGTGGTACAGGCCATAGCAGTAAATGGAGGGAGAACAATACTATGTGCAACGCCTGCTTTTTGTGGCCGAATAATCACCGTGGGGTAAGTAAAACTGTTGGGCGGTTTTAAAGGAGACAGTTAGCCTCCTAGATGGGCCCGTGTGTAATGAGTGAGACATGTTAATAAAACCTCATTTAGATGGTTTCTCATCGTTGCCATGGATTTAGTAGATTTGAAAATGTTTAAATATTTTTCTTGATTGGTTTTTTATATAGGGTTTTAAACAGCAGTGATCATAAAATAATTTTAGCTTCTATAGTTCCTTAATAAAGAACTATGGACCTTTAGCTACCTTGTCCTTGCACTAAGATAATAATTCTTAATAATTTGTATTAGAATCTGCACAGCTAATTTGGAAGGGGAGCCCGAAAGAAGTATTCGAAAAAAACCATTAGTGGGTGGTTGGCTCAAAGTCTGTTCAAAGTCTGCTCAAAGTGGTTGTGTTGTGTGGAGGTATAAAAGTAATGAAATCTGTTGAGAACCTTTTGAAACAATTTTGTTGAATCTCCACTACTCAATGACTGGACTAACTTCAAAGGTCACATCTACCACTAGCCTATATTATTTTTCACTACAGACTTAACTTTTGTTACATGTGGCTGCAGAAAATCTGTAACAACTGTAACACTGTGACATCATCAAAATGGTGGAAAGGTGGCACAGAATGCAACGCGTGCAATCAGTACTACAAGAATCACGGTGGGGTAAGTAACTGTTGCGCGGTTTTAAAGTAGAGAATTAAAATATTTTACTAATTAGCGAAAGAGAAATTGACAGAGAACTGTTCCTGTGATGACGCCGGGTGCAAAGACAAGGTAAACCCTACGCCTACAGACATATAAGTTGATTTTACGTTTGAATTTATGTAATACAGGTTAACCTGTACATGCAATTCAATAACTTTCCAATTTAAGTTAGTTAAAAAGTTCCTTACTCTTACCAGTAGACTATATTTCCAAATTTGTTCAAGTATTATAATTTTAGCTGTAGGCCTTAAACAAAATAATTTAAGTTCACAGTCGGTCACTATAATAGAAAAACAATTCCTTGAGTCCGGATTAATGCATCAGCTTCTCCGAACACTTAATTGAAATATTCATAGCCTAATAGTCTAAAAGTAAGTGGTATAATTGTTGGCAACAAAATTACTAAATGATACATTACCCAATATCTTTTCTTTTTCCAAACTCATTTATTTTTAAAACAAATTTCACGTGTTCTATGTTTTGTGTCATTATTTTATCTACAACTATATTATGTTTCACTCCACTTCCAAACTAAATTTAGATTCTGTTTCAGAGGAAATATGCAATAATTGTAAAGCTGAAATAAAATCAAGAGAGAAAAAAAGAAGGCTGTATAAAAATGAAGAGGCAATGTTCTGCATTCAAAATGATAGCATAGACGGAAAAAAATACAGAGTTTGTAGAAAATGCAATACAAACATTCGGAAAATAGTAAGTAACCTAGAAACATATAGTGTATCTAGTCATGTAAGACAAGAGATCGTTAAATATTTGTGGATAACGTTCTAGTACAAACACTTTTGAATCATGCCCTCGTACCTGCACCCGAGTAAACGCAAAGGGAAGCGTGATCCCATGTGCAGGGACGAGGAGTGCTGACTGAGGACGTAATGTTCCTTAGATATACAGTCAATGGCAACGAAGTTTCGACTGAATCCTAGCCACATGTTTTTTCCTTTTAATTTACGAATTGGTTTAGTTATTATAATTATTTATATTTTATATGTTATTTTATATTTCTATTTATTTTTTATTTGTATTGATTTTATAATTATATTGTATTTTATATTTTAATTTCTTATACATTAGTTAGGTATTTATTATTGAGATTATCAATTATTAACTTAAATTCAAATTTTTTACAGGTAAAGATATAGAAACATTAAGAGGCAATTTTACCCAGTTAAGGTTACTAAATTATACATTACCCAATAACTTTTCTTTTTCCAAACTCATTTATTTTTAAAACAAATTTCACGTGTTCTATGTTTTGTGTGATTATTTTATCTACAACTATATTATGTTTCACTCCACTTCCAAACCAAAGATATAATTTCTGTTTCACAGGTAAAATGCTCTGATTGCAGTGAAGAGATAGAAAAAATATGCCGATACAAACCTACAAACAAAAGTGTATGCAAAAAGTGCTATACATACAACAAAAATAAAAAAGTAAGTAACCTAGAAACATATAGTGTATCTAGTCATGTAAGACAAGAGATCGTTAAATATTTGTGGATAACGTTCTAGTACAAACACTTTTGAATCATGCCCTCGTACCTGCACCCGAGTAAACGCAAAGGGGGTCGTGATCCCGTGTGCAGGGACGAGGAGTGCTGACTGAGGACGTAATGTTCCTTAGATATACAGTCAATGGCAACGAAGTTTCGACTGAATCCTAGCCACATGTTTTTTCCTTTTAATTTACGAATAGGTTTAGTTATTATAATTATTTATATTTTATATGTTGTTTTTTATTTTTATTTATTTTTTATTTGCATTGATTTTGTATTTATATTGTATTTTATATTTTAATTTGTTATACATTAGTTAGGTATTTATTATTGAGATTATCAAGTATTAACTATATCTTTATATCTAAATATCAAGTATTAAGTATATCTTTATCTGTTAACTTAAATTGAAATTTTTTACAGATAAAGATATAGAAACATTAGGAGGCAATTTAGCCCAGTTAAGGTTACAGCCTGTTGTGTCTTTTGACCGGAATGTATAACTATTCATCCACCTAAAACAATCTTAAAAATAGGTCTAATTAATTCCTATAAAGCCCTGTTACACAGATAGGTTCAAAATACAAAAACTGTTCTATTTAAACACAATCTATCTCATTACAATTCAACAAGTTTTCTTTTTTTATATATAATCATATTAATTAATTCCAATGATAAATAAAAGTCATAAGTACAATTAACAATAAATCAAACAATTAATTATTGAGTAAAAACTCAATCCTGGCAGCCCCGACCAGTTGTAACGGTTTGGTGAAGGCGCCGGGTAACGATCCCGGTACCTCTCACACCTCTACCGTAGAGGTAGATAGTCAATGCTTATACCAAGGATTTTTTTCTCCTGATAACTCGGCATTTCACAAACACGGCACCCTTTTAGTCCACATTACGCTGAGTTTGCGGGACTCTACTGTACAAGTGATTTTACAACTTAAGTGCTTTTTAGTTAATAAGTAGTTTTCCTCGGCGATGATAACTTTGAAACCTACTGCGATATTCAGATGCGAGCAGAGAAGGAACGAGCAGTCCTGCTAGCAGATACTGAGCGGGTTATAAAACAGCGTCTGAAGGGGGAGTTGATCAGCAGAAGGAAAGGGCAGACTCACTGCAGCATGACGTAACGGGGCTGAAGGTGGAGAATACCCGCCTAAGAGAAGAAAATATCCAACTCTCTGAAGAGAAGACGGAGCTGCAGCAGACAGTCGAAAGGCTGAAGAGAGAATTAAATAATGCTCCGTACTCCACTAACAATACCAAACCCGTGACTGGACCTTCGTCCTCGGGAACCAAACAGCCTGGCCGAGTTGAAGAACCTTCCACTGCCAACGCGGAGGCCGTGGCTGGACCTTCGTCCCCGGAGCAACCGGTGGAAGATAATATGCCTGTGCTTTGTTTTGTCTGTAACGAAGCAGTTGATATAAATAGAAACTTTGGTGGTCAGTCGATCTGTACCAGGTGTAACGGCTACTATAACAAATATAAGCTTCACAGGCCAAAGGATGTCAAGTTGGGTAGGCAAAAAAAAAGTGTTAATTTGAGAGAACGGCTCTATGTGCAGGGACGAGGAGTGCTGACTGAGGCCGTAATGTTCCTTAGATATACAGTCAATGGCAACAAAGTTTCGACTGTTAAAGTTATGGTAGAATCCGAGCCACGTGTTTTTTCCTTTTAATTTACGAATTGGTTTAGTTATTATAATTATTTATATTTTATATGTTATTTTATATTTTTATTTATTTTTTATTTGTATTGATTTTGTATTTATATTGTATTTTATATTTTAATTTCTTATACATTAGTTAAGTATTTATTATTGAGATTATCAAGTATTAAATTAAATTAAAATGTTTTACAGATAAAGATATAGAAACATTAAGAGGCAATTTAGCCCAGTTAAGGTTACAGCCTGTTGTGTCTTTTGACCGGAATGTATAACTGAATTGTTCACAGTGAATAGTCCGTACATCACCCACCTTCTGATCGGAATAGAAAATGTTAGAGGGTCAGAGGGATGGATCAAGAAAATACTGGTCAATTAAACCTAAAAGTGAGTGAGCGTAGCGAACGAACTTCAACCAGGACGTGATTGAGCCATTTGCGACCAAAAGGTGAGTTAGCGTAGCGAACGAGCTCTAACCTAAAAGTGAGTGAGCGTAGCGAACAAACTTCAACCAGGACGTGATTGAGCCATGCGAACGAGCTCGCTAGTATAAATATATAAATACAGGCACAATTTAATTGAAATATTTTGACATGTAAAAAAATTGTCCACTGTATATGGGCATTTTTGTATTAAATATGTTTTCATTTTTGATTTGAAAGTGTTCAAGGACAACTCCCGAGACTCCACTGGTAAATTATTAAACAATTTAGCTGCCATGTATTGAATGTTTGTTTGACTCTTTGAGTATTTACAAAGCACTGTTTGTAAGTTGTTTTTAAATCTGGTTTCATAATTATGTTTATTTGAATTTTCTGAGAATATTTCTAAATGATTTTTTACATACAACAGAACTTGAAGATTATATATTGCAGGCAAAGTTAAAATTTTGAAATGTTTAAATATAGGTTAACTAATATATTATGTAATAGAAGAGTCAAATATTGTGAACAGTGGTGGGGTAGCTACCGTTACATTTATTCAATCGAGAAATAAATTCAATTTGATAATACCGGTTATTCAAAGCCTCGTTGTCTTTATTTCCCTCTCTTAAAAAATTGAAATAAAAAATGAATTGTAGATTTTTGGTGTATTATTTCTTTTTAAATTACACTGCTATCTTGGTAAGCAATAGTTATCTCAGTAAACTATTTATTTGCTGAAAAGCACAGTGTGCTACTTAGCCTGAGAAACATCTTTTGTTTTATGATTTTGTTGTAGACCTATTGGAAACCTCGTCTAGAAGGAATTCCGATTGCCTGTGTTACTGGGGAGAAGTTTTTTCTTAGTAAAGTCTTCGGTTTTGAACATGCACATGTAATTATAATTGAAGAAGTACATGTTTTATTCTCTCGCGTTGTTGCAGAGACAATACTATGGTGAATCAATCCTGCGTACTTCAATTGTCTAACTGGCCCTAACTGAAGCAACCTTGTTTTATTTCTTCCACGAAATAATGCAGTATTTACTTCCGTAGATCTTTGTGATTTATTGTGTAACTGTCCTCTAGTAAGTCTGTGTTCTGAGTAAGTCAAATGCACGGTGTGAAGACGTTAGTACTAGCATTAATAAAATAATTAATAATCTTCATGGATAATGAGCACAACTAATTCGGAGTAAGCCATCTTTTTAGTTTTTAGTAAGCCACCGAACTGGTGATATCATCATGAACATAGAGGATTGTAAATAAGTGGTATGGCAATCTATAATATTAAAACGAAACTGTGTTTTTTTATTTCACGATTCTGAATCAACCACTCGACGGATATTCATGATTTTTGAGTTGAAAGAAAGATAATTTTGAGAACTAGGGAATGTCGAAGCCATAATTTTAGTTTAGGGTCCCAGTTATTTAGAAATTAAGTTTTAATTTTTGAAAAGTCTAGCAGCCGACGCTAAGATTCTAAAATAGCTTTTGGTGTAATATAATTTGTTTAAAATAACAGCTGTAAACATTCAGCGTTTGTAACACAAATTCAGCATTTGGATAAAATTAAAAGACATACTAAGGGTTGACTTATTTATACTATGTGTAATGCTAATCATTGATACGTTCAATCCTTCGATAAGAGGATGACAGATTATTTAAATATACATAGGTAAATACTAGGATGTTCAAAGGATTTTTTAAATAAATATTTGGAATCTTCGGTTTGTTTTAGTGCAATATAATTTTCTTTTGACTAACAGCTGGTTAAATATAAAAATGCTCTGTAAAACTAAGTTATTTTATTTACTCTGATTTGTCATTGATTTTTAGGAAATAAGTAAGATTAGTAGACCACCGAGAAAAGTAACACCATCGATGTATACAAGTTGAGGCTCTGTACACGAGTCTTAAAAAAAGGACATGCAAATTATTATACTGCTCAACTTTTTTAGGAAAGGTTAGGAAAATCAATTTTTTACACGTTTTAATTAATCTTGGTTTGTTTATAATCAATGTTTTTGAAAGATTAAACTTTGTTTGGATTAGGCCCGGAAATATTTATGTCATAAAGAAGGAGATCAAGAATCCTGAGGAATACAATTTTAAATTACCACCACAACCTCAGACGGGTGTTATCCAAAGATATACAGATATGAATGACATAGATTGAGCACAACGTCATCGTTGACCTAGGATACTGCAATTCGACTAACCATCCTTTTATGAAATCTAAAAAGTTGTTTGGCGTGTGTTTAGTTGTGGTTACGTTTGGAGGCGCTGAATATTTTATAGTTTAAATAAATGAATATGAGGAATTACGGTGTACATTTATTCAATGAGGGTGGTTTAATTATTAAGGATATTAGAACTGATAACGGAATGGATAATAAACATAGACAATTAATTACGTCACTAGCTTTACTAGCGTGTTTTACGTTTTAAATTCCTTCAACATGTGACCAGTTCTTTTGTTCAAATGAATATTATTTTATTTTTGACTCAGCTGTTTACCAAAACAAACTATATGTTGTTGTTTTTACTTTTCTTTGTTTACGCTTATTTATTTAGAAATTGAAGCAGTGAAATTGATATAAAGGATATGTGTGGACGATTCGTTTAATGATGTCAGGACACCAACGTTATAATTATGTGTACTGTGAATTTTATTGGATGTTTTCGTTTTATTTTAGGGAGTTTTTATTCAGACCTACTGGAAATTATGTATAGTATGAGTTATTGTATTGTGGTGATATTGATTATGGAAGAGTCAGGTATGCGATGGAATTAGAAGGTGATATCGTTGACTAGGTCTATACACTTTCTCAATTGATAATTACTCTTTCTACTGTAGGCTGCTATAAAATTTGTCTTTATACGTGTAAGATAGCTGTTCTGATTTATACACAGTTTTAACTGACTACTCCCGTACGTAGGACGGGCTAGCACCTCGTACTAGTATTATATAACTAGAGAAGTGGCTCCATATTTATAACAACGATTTCTACAGTACAGTTGGAACACACTGTACCGATTTGCGCGTTTTTACAATAAATCAATATGAGTAAATACGAATAGATAGTCAGCTGTTTGGAACAATAGGCAAGCACCCACAATGCACTGCGAGGAGTGGGGGAAATCGGGCAGCCATGGATGGGTTCTCACTGTTCTCAGTCTCTTAGTCGTTGTCGTATCCTTCTACCCTTCCGACGTGTATTAGCTGAGTTATCAAAAATCGATCGTGAAAATTAAATTCAATCCGCGGTGTTTGTCCGGACAAAATTATTTTCATCAATCGTTAAGCCTATATCCCACAGGGATATATTTGCCACGCGTGGTGTAAATAAAATCAGTTTTTGAACAAGAAAGTGTTAACGTAACTTTACCGGCAAACACAGACCGCCATTGAAAATTCACGTTCGTTTCACCAAATCGTTCAATCGCGTCTTTTGGAAAAAGCTCAGCTAATTCCGTATTCCCCTCCCTCACCTAAGTGTTTGTGTCGTTGTAGGACGTCCGAAATTGTATAGTAGTTAATGTGATGTTATTTATTGTTATATCTATAGTTTTCAGTGAGTCGCACAAGTGTCGAATTTTCCTGTTATAGTTTGTTATATCCTTTTATATTAGCACATGTTTTTAGGTTCAAGTCCTCATTAGTATTTTTAATATCCATTTCTGGTATATCAATCTGCATTGTTTAGTAAACTGTGATTTTCTCATTATATAGGACTAATTAAATTGTATAGGGTTTTGTATTTATATTGAATTTAACTTGTGAATTATTCTATTGATACAAATACACAACAGAGTCATTGTTTAATTTTGCTGAGATATTAAATCAGAGATTATTTAAGAGTGCCACAGTCATTATTTTATTTGGGGAAAATCAAATAATATTGAAAGTGGAGGTAGGCAGCTGGTTCGGCTAGATACGGAGGTGTTAATTGGGGTAGTGTGAGTTTGTGAATAGATGAACCGCCAAAGTACCTTTTAGCCATAAAATAGTAAGCAATATTCTAGCACATATTACTGCGATTAAACAGAACATTGTTTAATCAGTTGGACTACGAGACTCGACCTTTTTTAATTCGTTGGCCAACGAAAAGGATTTGCTGGTACTGATCATTTCAAATTTTAAAGTAAATATCACACCTCATTTGACATATTCGGGATCAGTGTGTAACCGCGCCACAACTTCCCTTTTGATGGGTTCATTCATCATTTTTCGAATTAAAGGTTTCAATTGATTGTTGCACTCGAAGCAGGGTTTCAGCTATTATTTAACATTGTAAAATAAATTACAGACACACAAATATTCGCTAAGTAGTCATTAAAAGCAAATATCAAAGTGTAAACGTTATTCTAATTCTGTAAAATAAATTGAATTGTTACATATTTCCATAGTTATCAGTATCCTGGGTATTTCTTTCAGCATCGATAGTAATTCAATAGAAGTTTGGTAATATACAGTAATTAAAAGGTCACTACAAAAGATTCACATTTGAAGTGCAACACTAATTTTAGTGTGGCAGTGGACAGAGTAAATTCAGTGTACTTTAAAGTTATGTTTTTAGTTAGTTTAAAGTTGTTTCTTAAGACTTATTAAGATTATTTCAGTCTGGAAGAACTTCAAACAGTGCCAGGGACGTCCCATAAGGACTTCTGGGGATAATTTTATTCTACAGGGCCCACTTAAATATTATTTTAACATCAAGCTTCCACTGCCAACGCTCTGTTGTTTATATTATTTACAGTTCTTCCAACCCAGGGGCAACCAAAATTTGTAAAGATTAAATTGTCAGAGAGTTATTGAGGTGATAACAAGGAGAGTGAAAACATATATTTAAATACATATATAAAATGAGAAGTCAAAGTTTCTTTTTTCTTTACAAATAAACATATTTGAATATTCATATTTGAATGTGTTTATTGTGAAGTTTCTTTTTTCTTTACAACACATACTTGGGAACATACAAAAGAACAGAATTATTTATATTTTATATGTTATTTTATATTTGTATTTATTTTATATTTCTATTTATTTTTTATTTTATTGATTTTATATTTATATTGTATTTTATATTTCAATTTCTTATACATTAGTTAGGTATTTATTATTGAGATTATCAATTACTAACTTAAATTGAAATTTTTTACAGATAAAGATATAGAAACATTAAGAGGCAATTTTACCCAGTTAAGGTTACTAAATTATACATTACCCAATAACTTTTCTTTTTCCAAACTCATTTATTTTTAAAACAAATTTCACGTGTTCTATGTTTTGTGTGATTATTTTATCTACAACTATATTATGTTTCACTCCACTTCCAAACTAAATTTAGCTTCTGTTTCACAGGAAAAATGCACTAATTGCAACAAGAACATTAACCAAAATCAAACAAAAGATGCTTACAAAAATATGCAGACGGCCAATTCTGGATACAAAAAAATGCAGACGGGGAAAATTATGTAGTTTGCACCGCCTGTAACACCAAAATCCCGTACAATTTAATCGATGTGAATGATGATACTACATAACTGTAAATTTCATAACTGAACAATTCAATGCAATGTACTGAGTTAGATTAAGGAACTGTGACGCTATTTATTGTATTGCTGTACATGAAACGAATAAAGAAGTTTTAAATTGAATTGAGTACTCCTATCAAAAATCCATCATTTGGCTGCCACCTCAAAGTTTAGGGATTCATTTTTACCTATGTCTGGAGTAGATTTTGTTGGATTTTCACTCATGATCTGCATATAAGCAAGCATGTGACTATTAATTTTATTTTAGTCATATGTTTATGTTTTTATATTTGATTATTACATTTGTGTTTTTCCTTGATTCAATTAAACACTAGTTTTCTATTTTGTCTAAATTTAGTTTGATATTCATGAGTTTTAGAGTAAATTTCACATTTAATATGCTCTCCCCTTTAGGTTATGGGCCCAGAGGGTTCTAGACTCATGAATTTAATATATTCCCAAGTTAAATCTTTTTCAATCTAAATAATTTATCAGTCAGCCTAGGTTGAAGTGTAAAGTTTTGTTCTTGTAACATCTCATAACATTTTCACAAAATGACTAGTACTGTAAATTACCGAATTGAACCTCTAAACAAAAATAACTATGATACTTGGAGAATTCAGGCACAAGCGATATTAATAAAATCAGATCTGTTGAAATATGTCTGTGGTGAAGAACCATGTCCTGATGATACAGATCCTGAAAAGAAGAAAAGGTGGTTGAATCAAGACTTGATAGCAAAATCAGATTTAATACTACTAATCTCTGCAGGTGAGCTTAGAAATATAAAAAGCTGCAACACCTCAAAAGATATTTGGGACACTTTGAATAATATTTATGCATCTAAAGGTCCTGCCCGTAAGGTAACACTTTTAAAGAAATTGATTCTACACAAATTGAAAGATGGACATAATGTAAGAAATCACTTAGATGAATTTACTGATGCTGTTGATAAATTATTAGAATTAGACATTGTCATAAATGATTATCTTTTGTCCATAATGATGTTGTACAGTCTTAATTCATTATTTGAGAACTTTCGAGTCGCAATAGAGTCACGAGATTCTCTTCCTAAACCTGATAAGCTAAAATTAAAATACTTGAAGAATTTGAAGCTAGGCAAAAAGTAGTAGTAAATTCACACTCTAAAGATAGAGTTGAAAAACAAAGCACTGACGGTGAATTTTTCTCTTAAAGTTTTAACAGCAAGCACAAAAACTTTAATCAAAATTCAAAGGGTTTCTGTAAAAAATGTGGGAGAAATAATCATTCAACAGAAACATTTTGGGCAAAAACTAAATACAATCACAAATATTTCAAAACAGAAGAACTTTGTCTTTTATCCGGAGAATGTAAACCCAAAGACAACATTTGGTGTCTTGGCTCTGGTAGTACTTCTCATATGTGTAAAAATAGGGAAGACTTTGTTGAACTTTCAAAAACTTCTCCTAATCACACACTCAAACTTGCATCATAAAATCAAACTACTGTCGGCGTCCCAAGACAGATTGTGTTCTGCTCATGAATTAACTCTTCCCTCACCAAAATACGCCTTGCGTTATTTGAATGTTAAAAACCCAGTAACCATTTAAACGCTAACTAAATCATTTAACTAAATTTAGCTATGCACATGTACAAAACGTTATGTGACAATAAAGAAATATTTATTTTTTATTTATTTATTTGATTTGACTTATTTTTATAGCAAAAGAATTCCCAGTGGAAGTTGCTGTTGCCACTCCAGGGACACCAAAAGGGAATTTTTATGAAGAGGAGGAAGATGATGAAGGTGATGATAAGTTTTAAAATATTATCAAAATGATAACATTTATTTCCGTCCACTTTTGAGCTAGATGTTTGTTAATCTGGTGTCGTTAGTTACTTCCTTGACTATTATGCATAATCTAATACTATTATGTGTACAACACATTGGTTTTCTTGAAAATTGGTTTTCTTCTAAAATCAAACAAAAAATGGTTGTACAAAGATTCAGACGGCCAGTTCTGTACAGAAGATAATGGAGACGGGGAACGTTATCCAGTTTGCAGCAAATGCAACACGAACATCCGTAGAAGAGTAAGTAACCTAGAAACAGTGTATCTAGTCATGTAAGACAAGATATTGTATTTATATTGTATTTTATATTTTAATTTCTTATACATTAGTTAGGTATTTATTATTGAGATTATCAAGTATTAACTTAAATTGAAATTTTTACAGATAAAGATATAGAAACATTAAGAGACAATTTAACCCAGTTAAGGTTACAGCCTGTTGTGTCTTTTGACCGGAATGTATAACTGAATTGTTCACAGTGAATAGTCCGTACATCACCCACCTTCTGATCGGAATAGAAAATGTTGTATTAATGTTGTATTAAATTCAGAATAGAAAATAAACAGCATTGCATAATAAACATTTGGGTTGCTATGGTAACAACTATAGCTTCATGTGTTCATAACAAACACTAAAACAAAACATTAAATTGTACAACGGACTCACAACAGAAAAACAATAAATAATTAACCAATCAGCTGGTATTAAAATATAGGAGGATAGAATATTATTAATTGACACTATATTGAATTGATTTTGCCTCAGTCCTGAGTCTCGGTGATGATTTCCCCGTAAATGCAGCCCGAGGGAGATGTTCACGATTTCGCTATGGTCGCAAGTGTCGATGACGATATTCCCTTGTTTTAGGGAAAGCAGTGTTCACGATTTCTTCGCGATCAAGGGTGTCAATGATGATTTACCCGGAATTGTAGCCCAAGGAAAATGTTGAGATGTACACAATTTCATACACAATTGCTGGTGACGATGATCGTGGGACATTTTCATTATTTCACAGCTATCGTAGGGAATTTCAACCACAGGGATGGGGGCCGCTTAAGTAATTTGGCCTACGGTCGCATGTACCTTAAATACGGCATTGATTGTTGGTAACAAAATGACTAAATTATACATTATCCAATAACTTTTCTTTTTTCATACTCATTTATTTTAAGAAAAAAATTTCACGTGTCTGCAAATTTGTTCGATGATTTCAACATCTTTCTCTCTCGCAGTCTAGTTCCATACATACAAAGTACCACATATTATATAGAAATTTTAAGAGGTAATTTAAGCCAGTTAATGTTACAGCCTCTTATGCCTTTTGACTGTAATGTATAACTGAATTGTTTACAGTGAATAATCTGTACATCACTTCTGTTTTACAGGTTCAAGATATGAATGTGCTATGTTTCAATCCAACTTGTAACATAGCAATTAAACACCCGAGATATTCTTTCATGCCATTATGCAACGCGTGTCACATGTACCTTTACTCAAATGGGGTAAGTAACCTAGAAACATTTAGTGTATTTTGTCATGTAAAGCTGGTAATCATGACACTTAGGCCCAGCGCACACGGTGTGACTGTTTTACAACTGTCGTTGCAAACCAGTTGCGCAATCTGAAAATACTGGTCAATTAAGAAAAATACCTATTGAAAATCTCCCCTTATTTGAAAGTTTTCTATATTATATTGTATATTATATTGATATATTATATTTATTACCTATTGGTCTGTATGGACAATTAATTATTATATATGGTTTGAAAAGGGAGATGGATTGACATATTAATAAAAAGAAAAACATATGATGAAGTTGAATTATTCTATAATAAATAACAGTGAAAATATTGAAGTGTTGCATAGTTCAAATAAAAAAATCAATCATATTAACCATCACTAATTGGTAGAACATGATCAAATTCAACATTTGATATGAATGTGCACTTAGCCCGTGTTTTGGCTTGTAAAGATAAACAGTTATATTTTTGCATTATTATTAATGTGAAAGATATGTATAAGTTGTGACAGTGATACTGTATGAACCTGTATGAAACCCAGTACAGCAGTCTGATTCCAACATCCATTATTATTTTTGTGTTGGGTTAGTGCTTGTGTTTTATACACAATAACCCAACACGCACACGTGCACGTAAGTTTGCATTAACGTTTGAGATGTCTTTGAGAGAATATTTTTTGGATACAAGTTACGTGATAAGTGCTGATTTATTTACTGAGATAAGATTGATTATGTCTATGAGTTGTGGGTGTGTGTGTTGTCTGCAGTTAAGACGAGTTGTGCGAGGAGGTATTGTTTTGGGTGTAAGACGAGATATTTTGGGGAGGAGCTGATGGTGAAAAACATGATTTTCCACATCGACTGCTTCAAATGTACAGGTGAGGAGAATAACAACAATAGTGTATGATTACATTTAGGATTTTTGAATTATTACATTTTAAATAAAAGCTCAGCCCCTTGCCTAGAGTCACTTGATATTTCAGTTTTACCATGCATTTTGATACCAACACAATGCAGGTCAATTAGGAACACACAGTAGCCTATTTCACATTTTTGTCCGCAGAACTCTATAATTCCTTTGAAGGGACGGAGGTAAATTTATAGATTCATTTCAGTTATAACAGGAAACTATACTTCCTGTTAGGCACAGTAACTTTGGTGTTAAGTTAGAGCTGTAATTACATCGTCTGGTTGGCAGTGTTTTCCCGTTGGAAAAACCGCTAACCCCCAATTGTTTTAAAGTCATTCCCAATAACATATCGATCAAAACAAAAAAAAGCTTGAATGACAACTGATTTGTTTAATGGGTGGCTAGTATTATTAAATAAGGATATGAACTCATAATCGTACAAGTATCCTGTTTCTTGACGAATGTTTGGTCCACAAAAATCTCTTTATTTATCTAACCTGAAACTAAATTTTTTTGCCATATTTATGTCAAAGTTGTTGCTTCTTGACTAAGGCATCATTCAAAATTTCAAAAAGAACCTTACCTGTTTAAAAATTAACTCTGTTATTCAAATTGTTTATTTTTCTCCCAATAGATACAACCCAATAGATAATTCACAACTTTTAATGATTCACATTTATTTGCTTGGCTCTCTAATTTCAAATTTTTAAGTGTTTATAATTAATTCAACATGCAAATTGAAAACAAATAATAAAATATATTAATGCTAACTAAATATATTTCCTAAACTAACTCCTAAACCTACAAGCCAAACAGCAAAACCTACAGCTACAGCTACCAAAGCAACAGCTACCAGGAGACTTGTAAATGGACAGTCTAAGTAAGTTTATTAACTTTTTTCTTTAATTGTCCAGTATATTTTAGTATATACAAGGTAGTTGAAATAAATTAGTTAGAATTTTTCAATATATTTTTTAAAATATAATCTACGACGGCGATTCTCATTGTCAGTAAAGAAAGACAAATACTATCGACATTGTTCTGATAATGTGGTTGGGGGGGGGGGGGGGGGCAGCAAGGCCAGCCACAACCCCAGTCATGACAAAACGTTTGCCCGTGCCACGTCGCGTGTGGAACTAGTTCCCGAATGTAAGGCCGGGGCCACACGACGCGGATCATCCGCGCGTGGAAAAAGTTAAATACTTAGAAGTACGCTCAGAAACCTTAATTTGCCAAAATCATTCTCTGCAATCTAGGAGTGTGAAAAATCTTGAGCCATTTAACCTAGATGATAAATCTTCTAAAGTTTGAAGTGGGTGATGGCGACGTTTAATATTTTTGTTCAAATCGGTTGGATCTAAGCAGATTCGGACTTTGTCTTTTTGGCGTACAACAACCATGGGGGACGTTTCTTGTTTTAAAATAAAACTAAATCTTTAAATGAAGAATTCCATTTAATGATTTACAAGTTAGTATGTTTACAAGTAAGTTTGTTGACCGTTCCTTCGTGAATGGTTATGTAGAGATTGGCAGTAAATGATTTCATAACCATCATCTATAATAGACCCCCCTACTGCCACATGTGATTTGATTTTAAAATAATTGAAATCACCATAATGACGTATGTGTTTTGTTCCAGGAGAGCAGGCCTCCAGGAATGGCTCGGGGAAAGTGGCCAAGAAAAAAGAATTAGGCTTTTCGACATCAACAGTAAAGTATATTTTTAAATACTTTATAGGTTACTAGCAGTTACCCGGCGCGAGTTGCTGTGCTTAATAACTATATTTTTAAATGGTAATTTGTTGTTTACGATAAATAATAAAAAAAGTATACTAAGAACAAGTATAGAATATTTATTTTACTTTAATGCCAGTGGATAAACTATGATTTTTTTTCATTAGGTGTATAAATATATAAGTTTTTAGGCGTACCAAGACGTGAGCACGCAACATACAGCTGTCCGTGTGAAAAGCATGCATTTTCTAAATTTAAACCAGCGATAGTCAGGGATTGCCCTTGTGCCTTATTAATGGTCATTGCGAAAGCAAGACGCAAAGGAAATTGTAGTCGCTTGAATTCAGAAGGTATTTCAGATGAAATCGGTATTCTTGGGATTAAGACTATTTCTCCTTTGAACTTACACTGATGATTGTTGCTTCGATCAAGTTTGGTGTAATTTTTTAAATCGTCAGTCTAGTTCCGTTGCATAGCGTGAATTAAGTTTTTTTTAACACAGTAACTTAATGTAAGTTTAAAAAAATAAAATCTAAATAGTCCCTGAGTAGCTGGTGCTGCTACCTAGCCCGGATTGGGCGAATCTTTTAGCTAAGTGGTTGGTAGTGTATCCTATGAACATGCAGGTCACCAATGGTCGTTTTGCTATTTTTTTAAAAATAATTCCTTCTGATCTGTTTGAATACGTAAATATGATAAAAATACACATTAGTGAACAAAAATATTAGTTTAGTTTAGTTTATTAGTTTAGTAATGAGATCTGTTGAGAAACATTTTGAAACAATTTTGTTGAACCTCCTCTACTCATTGACCGACTAATTTCAAAGGTCATATCCACCACTAGCCTATATTATTTTTCACTACAGACTTAACTTCTGTTACATGTGGCTACAGATTACCTGTAATAACTGCGGAACGGACAAGACCAGTAGATGGAGGAATAATAAAACTATGTGTAACGCCTGCTTTTTGTGGCCCAAACATCACCGTGGGGTAAGTAAAACTGTTGGGCGGATTTAAAGGAGACGGTTAGCCTCCTAGATGGGCCTGTGTGTAATGAGTGAGACATGTTAATAAAACCTCATTTAGATGGTTTCTCATCGTTGCCATGGATTTAGTAGATTTGAAAATGTTTAAATATTTTTCTTGATTAGTTTTTTATATAGGGTTTTAAACAGCAGTGATCATAAAATAATTTTTAGCTTCTTTAGTTCCTTAATAAAAAACTATGGAACTTTAGCTACCTTGTCCTTGCACTAAGATAATAATTCTTAAGAATTTGTTTTAGAATCTGCACAGCTAATTTGGAAGGGGAGCCCGATAGAAAAAAAAACCATTAGTGGGTGGTTGGCTCAAAGTCTGACAAAGTCTAGCAGCCGGCGCTAAGATTCTAAACTAGCTTTTGGCATAAAATACTTTGCTTAACATAACAACTGTAAACATTCAGCTTTTGTGTCACAAATTCAGCATTTGGATAAAAACGTAAAGACATACTTAGGGTTGACTTATTTATACTATGTGTAATGCTAATCATTGATACGTTCAATTCAACTGTAAGAGGATGACAGATTAATTAAATATTCATAGTAAAATACTAGGATGTTCAAATTATTTATTTAAGCAATCTTAGTAATCTTCGATTTGATTTAGAGCAATGTAATTTGTTTTTTAGCCAAAGTGAAAGTTCAAATTTGAGACTATGGTCTTTTCCTTACTAGCATACTACTATCGTTACCATCGTACTATCGTTTCCATTGCGTTTTGTGAGGTCAAATCTCATTTCAAGTTGCAGATTTAGTTTCCCCACCCTCGTAAACATTAAAAACGATATACTACACCCTACATCTAGCAATAAAGTGTTTAAAAATTTTTTTCAGGGAGCAATTATTATTCTAATTTAAATAACCTTATATCAGGAACTTCCCCAAGTCAGATTTCGGTAGACTTTTTTGTGCTGTGTGGAGGTATAAAAGTAATGAAATCTGTTGAGAAACCTTTTGAAACAATTTTGTTGAACGTCCACTACGCAATGAATGGACTAATTTCAAAGGTCATATCCACCACTAGCCTATGTTATTTTTCATTACAGACTTAACTTCTGTTACAAGAAATATGTATCAACTGCACCACCACAACAACAACTAGGTGGTGGGGCCAAAAATGACATGCTTGTCATCAATGGCAAATGAACCACAATGGGGTAAGTAACTTATACCCCTACCATGTAGCCAATTAGGTAGTATACTTTAATTTAGGATGAATATAATTGAATCTAATTTAAGCTGGTAGTAGTATTGCTCAAATCAAGAGGTGCAGGTTTACAATCCATTCTCACAAGTTATTCTGACACCATGTTAACTATATTATATCAGATTTCGGTAGACTTTTTTTGTATCGGTCCCAATTTCCAAATCTCCCCATAGTCTCTGCTGAAGTTTGAGTGGTCTTAAACGAAGGATTCAACAATTGAAGGACCACACCTACTCAGCTTAGGCTCCGGATTTATATTCTGATTTATATTTTAGAGTTTTTTGTAGTAAATTAGAAACTAATTATCTTTACTGCAGGGTGGAGTCAAACTCCCCACTGTAGAAGAGAAGAACACTTTGGAGAAGAGCACTTTAGAACCTCCCACTACCGAACCCGTGGCTAGAACTTCGTCCTTGGAAGAACCTGTGAATGTCACATTAATAACTGATACATATTACGCTATCCAGTCATAAATAATACTAAAACTTGTTTTTAAAATAAGCGTAGCTAGAGACAATTTACAAGTATTTATTTACAAACATCAAAAACAAAAAGTGGATTTAAACATTGTTCCACATATTACCTGTTGTTGAATTTTAACTGTAATGTTGTCACTATTTTATTAATTAGGCTAATTTTGAATAATAAGACGATAAGAAAATGTTTAGCAAAGATAAATCCTCGTATTTGTAGTAAACATGAAATAAAACTTAGTTTTTGTTGTAATTTTCCTGGTTTTCCTATACATTTTTATGTTCTGATAGCATTGTTTGAAACCAAAATCTCATAAAATCAAAAGACATATAGTTTACTGTGTAATATTGAATTTAACTTTGATTTAGTTGGACGAGGTTGTCATAATAAAGCCATTTTAGGGAAAATAATGTTTTGCAGCAAAATCTCAGGAACACAATATAAACTGAAAAATATCATCTAAATAGTTCGTGACTAACTAGTGCTGCTACCTAGTAACGCATTGAACAACCATCTGTAGCGCTATCTGTTCGCAATCAGTGGCGTCAGCTTAAATACCGGTTTTTGACTCAGTCTTCAAGCACAGATAGCCGAGAAGGCTAGGGCGTGTGTCACTTGGCCAGTGGCATTCGTCTGCTCGGGTTCGAATCCCGTCCTGTGTGGCAAATAATTGGCGATCTGTGTGTTTGTAGCGATATACTACAACCACTGGGGCATAGTGAGGTGTTCATAATCCTTGGTTTAGACATACACCTCGAAATCATCGGATTGGGCGAATCTTTTAGCTAAGTGGTTGGTAGTGTATCCTATGAACATGCAGGTCACCAATGGCCGGTTTGCTATTTTTTTTTTAATAATTCCTTCTGATCTGTTTGAATACTTAAATATGATAAAAATACACATTAGTGAACAAAAATATTTTCTCAAGACTGCAATTTTGATTGGATTATAAAATACACAATTTAAACCAATAATGTATTTTTAAAACTAAATTTAATGAGGAAATAATTTATATATGCATTCTTCAGACAAAGCAATGATTACTAAATATCCTCATTGAACTTTACACTAAAATCAATTAATTAAAGACGATGTTTCTAATAATAATAAATTAATAAATAAAGTGCTGATCTGGCCAAAATTAATACATTACTTCCACATGTTAATTTTCGAGCATAACAAGATTTAACTGTCATATTTTTTGTATTCAAACGATTTATTTCATTTTCTTTCATTTTATGTTCTGTCAGTACTAATAAATCCACTGAAATTTCATCTAGTAAGATAGACAACATGTCTAGTCTGGAGGGTAGGTGCTGGATATTTTGGTGTAGGATACTAATTTCGTTATTAATATTTTGATTGCAGTTTGTTTTACTTTTGTTGTTTTTGTTTTTACTTTTTGTTGCAAATGGTTCCAAAACAACCAACTTCTTCTAAACTGCAAGAAAACAAAAATGCTCCAATACCATATTAACAGCTCAAAAAAGCAAGTCACACTGACTGTTTTGATAGGTGACGAAGAGATCTCTTCTTACAGCAATGCTAAGTTTCTTGGTTTGGTTTTAGACAGATAGCTCAACTTTCATGACCATATAGAGCTCATATCAAGAAGAATTAGCACAGGAATTTTTGTGATCAGAGGTCTTTCGAGGTTTACCGATTCTCGTGTAACCTTGAGTGCCTATTATGGACTGATTTACCCATTATTGTCGTATTTGGTGGCAGTTTAGGGCTGTGAGAGCGTACGAACAAAGTTTGTCTTCCGTCTTCAGAAAAAAGCCCTTAGAGCAGCCTTCAGAATATCCCGTCGTACTTCTTGCAAGCCTCTCTTCAAGGAATACAATATTCTCACATTTCCATCCATATACATACTCAGTTGTCTATCGTTTTTAAAAGGAAATTAACTGTATCAACCGCAGTTCCATTCAATGCAGTACACTCTCAGACAAAAAAACAATATTAAGCTACCTAAGCACAGGACAAGTTTCTTTGAGAGACACCTATTTTATAATAGTATCAGGTTTTTCAATGTGTTGCCTGAACCCCTGAAAGTGGAGCAAGACAAAGACAAATTTGGGAGAGCGGTCAAACGCATACTCTTGGAACAAGCTCCCTACACTGTGAAAGATTTTTTAAGTTGCCGATCGAATTAAGATACTGTTCAGTTGCGTTTTAGTTCTAACAGCATTTATAATTTAGTTTTATTATATATTCTTGTGACGCTATTATACAGTTTTTTTCTGTGCAAAAATAAAGATGATTTGATTTGATTTGACGGAACATTGATGCGGTAGTAGGATTTTGTGAGGTCAAATCTCATTTAAGTTGCAGATTTAGTTTCCCCACCCTCGTAAACATTAAAAACTATATACTACACCCTACATCTAGCAATAATGTGTTTAACAATTTTTTTTTCTGGGAGCAATTATTATTCTAATTTAAATAACCTAATATCAGGAACTTCCCCAAGTCAGACTTCGGTAGACTTTTTTGTGCTGTGTAGAGGTATAAAAGTCATGAAATCTGTTGAGAAACCTTTTGAAACAATTTTGTTGAACCTCCACTACTCAATGAATGGACTTATTTCAAAGGTCATATCTCCCACTAGCCTATATTATTTTACACTACAGACTTAACTTCTGTTACATGTGGCTACAGATTACTTGTAAAAACTGTGGCACTGACCAGACCAGTAAATGGAGAAAAAAGAATACAATGTGCAACGCCTGCTTTCAATGGCCGAATAATCACCGTGGGGTAAGTAAAACTGTTGGGCGGTTTTAAAGGAGACAGTTAGCCTCCTAGATGGGCCCGTGTGTAATGAGTGAGACATGTTAATAAAACCTCATTTAGATGGTTTCTCATCGTTGCCATGGATTTAGTAGATTTGAAAATGTTTAAATATTTTTCTTGATTGGTTTTTTATATAGGGTTTTAAACAGCAGTGATCATAAAATAATTTTAGCTTCTATAGTTCCTTAATAAAGAACTATGGACCTTTAGCTACCTTGTCCTTGCACTAAGATAATAATTCTTAATAATTTGTATTAGAATCTGCACAGCTAATTTGGAAGGGGAGCCCGAAAGAAGTATTCGAAAAAAACCATTAGTGGGTGGTTGGCTCAAAGTCTGTTCAAAGTCTGCTCAAAGTGGTTGTGTTGTGTGGAGGTATAAAAGTAATGAAATCTGTTGAGAACCTTTTGAAACAATTTTGTTGAATCTCCACTACTCAATGACTGGACTAACTTCAAAGGTCACATCTACCACTAGCCTATATTATTTTTCACTACAGACTTAACTTTTGTTACATGTGGCTGCAGAAAATCTGTAACAACTGTAACACTGTGACATCATCAAAATGGTGGAAAGGTGGCACAGAATGCAACGCGTGCAATCAGTACTACAAGAATCACGGTGGGGTAAGTAACTGTTGCGCGGTTTTAAAGTAGAGAATTAAAATATTTTACTAATTAGCGAAAGAGAAATTGACAGAGAACTGTTCCTGTGATGACGCCGGGTGCAAAGACAAGGTAAACCCTACGCCTACAGACATATAAGTTGATTTTACGTTTGAATTTATGTAATACAGGTTAACCTGTACATGCAATTCAATAACTTTCCAATTTAAGTTAGTTAAAAAGTTCCTTACTCTTACCAGTAGACTATATTTCCAAATTTGTTCAAGTATTATAATTTTAGCTGTAGGCCTTAAACAAAATAATTTAAGTTCACAGTCGGTCACTATAATAGAAAAACAATTCCTTGAGTCCGGATTAATGCATCAGCTTCTCTGAACACTTAATTGAAATATTCATAGCCTAAAAGTCTAAAAGTAAGTGGTATAATTGTTGGCAACAAAATTACTAAATGATACATTACCCAATAACTTTTCTTTTTTCAAACTCATTTATTTTTAAAACAAATTTCACGTGTTCTATGTTTTGTGTGATTATTTTATCTACAACAATATTATGACTCACTCCACTTCAAAATAAAGATTTAGCTTCTGTTTCACAGGAAAAATGCAATAACTGCAACAAAACAATTAATCTAAAATCAAACAAAAAATGGTTGTACAAAGATTCAGACGGCCAGTTTTGTGTTGAAGAAAAAAGTGCAGACGGGGAAAAATATCGAGTGTGCGCAAAATGCAACTTGAACATCCGTAGAAGAGTAAGTAACCTAGAAACATATAGTGTATCTAGTCATGTAAGACAAGAGATCGTTAAATATTTGTGGATAACGTTCTAGTACAAACACTTTTGAATCATGCCCTCGTACCTGCACCTGAGTAAACGCAAAGGGAGGCGTGATCCCATGTGCAGGGACGAGGAGTGCTGACTGAGGACGTAATGTTCCTTAGATATACAGTCAATGGCAACGAAGTTTCGACTGAATCCGAGCCACATGTTTTTTCCTTTTAATTTACGAATTGGTTTAGTTATTATAATTATTTATATTTTATATGTTATTTTATATTTCTATTAATTTTTTATTTGTATTTATTTTATATTTATATTGTATTTTATATTTTAATTTCTTATACATTAGTTAGGTATTTATTATTGAGATTATCAAGTATTAACTTAAATTGAAATTTTTTACAGATAAAGATATAGAAACATTGAGAGGCAATTTTACCCAGTTAAGGTTACTAAATTATACATTACCCAATAACTTTTCTTTTTTCAAACTCATTTATTTTTAAAACAAATTTCACGTGTTCTATGTTTTGTTTGATTATTTTATCTACAACTATACTATGTTTCACTCCACTTCCAAACTAAATTTAGCTTCTGTTTCACAGGAAAGATGCAATAACTGCAACAAAACAATTAATCTAAAATCAAACAAAAAATGGTTGTACAAAGATTCAGACGGCCAGTTATGTAAAGAAGATAATGGAGACGGGGAACAATATCCAGTTTGCAGCAAATGCAACCTAAACATCCGTAGAAGAGTAAGTAACCTAGAAACATATAGTGTATCTAGTCATGTAAGACAAGAGATCGTTAAATATTTGTGGATAACATTCTAGTACAAACACTTTTGAATCATGCCCTCGTACCTGCACCTGAGGCTGTAACGTTCCTTAGATATACAGTCAATGGCAACGAAGTTTCGACTGAATCCTAGCCACATGTTTTTTCTTTTTAATTTACGAATTGGTTTAGTTATTATAATTATTTATATTTTATATGTTATTTTATATTTGTATTTATTTTATATTTCTATTTATTTTTTATTTTATTGATTTTATATTTCAATTTCTTATACATTAGTTAGGTATTTATTATTGAGATTATCAATTATTAACTTAAATTGAAATTTTTTACAGATAAAGATATAGAAACATTAAGAGGCAATTTTACCCAGTTAAGGTTACTAAATTATACATTACCCAATAACTTTTCTTTTTCCAAACTCATTTATTTTTAAAACAAATTTCACGTGTTCTATGTTTTGTGTGATTATTTTATCTAAAACTATATTATGTTTCACTCCACTTCCAAACTAAATTTAGCTTCTGTTTCACAGGAAAAATGCACTAATTGCAACAAGAACATTAAACAAAATCAAACAAAAGATGCTTACAAAAATATGCAGACGGCCAATTCTGGATACAAAAAAATGCAGACGGGGAAAATTATGTAGTTTGCACCGCCTGTAACACCAAAATCCCGTACAATTTAATCGATGTGAATGATGATGCTACATAACTGTAAATTTCATAACTGAACAATTCAATGCAATGTACTGAGTTAGATTAAGGAACTGTGACGCTATTTATTGTATTGCTGTACATGAAACGAATAAAGAAGTTTTAAATTGAATTGAGTACTCCTATCAAAAATCCATCATTTGGCTGCCACCTCAAAGTTTAGGGATTCATTTTTACCTATGTCTGGAGTAGATTTTGTTGGATTTTCACTCATGATCTGCATATAAGCTAGCATGTGACTATTAATTTTATTTAAGTCATATGTTTATGTTTTTATATTTGATTATTACATTTGTGTTTTTCCTTGATTCAATTAAACACTAGTTTTCTATTTTGTCTAAATTTAGTTTGATATTCATGAGTTTTAGAGTAAATTTCACATTTAATATGCTCTCCCCTTTAGGTTATGGGCCCAGAGGGTTCTAGACTCATGAATTTAATATATTCCCAAGTTAAATCTTTTTCAATCTAAATAATTTATCAGTCAGCCTAGGTTGAAGTGTAAAGTTTTGTTCTTGTAACATCTCATAACATTTTCACAAAATGACTAGTACTGTAAATTACCGAATTGAACCTCTAAACAAAAATAACTATGATACTTGGAGAATTCAGGCACAAGCGATATTAATAAAATCAGATCTGTTGAAATATGTCTGTGGTGAAGAACCATGTCCTGATGATACAGATCCTGAAAAGAAGAAAAGGTGGTTGAATCAAGACTTGATAGCAAAATCAGATTTAATACTACTAATCTCTGCAGGTGAGCTTAGAAATATAAAAAGCTGCAACACCTCAAAAGATATTTGGGACACTTTGAATAATATTTATGCATCTAAAGGTCCTGCCCGTAAGGTAACACTTTTAAAGAAATTGATTCTACACAAATTGAAAGATGGACATAATGTAAGAAATCACTTAGATGAATTTACTGATGCTGTTGATAAATTATTAGAATTAGACATTGTCATAAATGATTATCTTTTGTCCATAATGATGTTGTACAGTCTTAATTCATTATTTGAGAACTTTCGAGTCGCAATAGAGTCACGAGATTCTCTTCCTAAACCTGATAAGCTAAAATTAAAATACTTGAAGAATTTGAAGCTAGGCAAAAAGTAGTAGTAAATTCACACTCTAAAGATAGAGTTGAAAAACAAAGCACTGACGGTGAATTTTTCTCTAAAAGTGTTAACAGCAAGCACAAAAACTTTAATCAAAATTCAAAGGGTTTCTGTAAAAAATGTGGGAGAAATAATCATTCAACAGAAACATTTTGGGCAAAAACTAAATACAATCACAAATATTTCAAAACAGAAGAACTTTGTCTTTTATCCGGAGAATGTAAACCCAAAGACAACATTTGGTGTCTCGACTCTGGTAGTACTTCTCATATGTGTAAAAATAGGGAAGACTTTGTTGAACTTTCAAAAACTTCTCCTAATCACACACTCAAACTTGCATCAAAAAATCAAACTACTGTCGGCGTCCCAAGACAGATTGTGTTCTGCTCATGAATTAACTCTTCCCTCAACAAAATACGCCTTGCGTTATTTGAATGTTAAAAACCCAGTAACCATTTAAACGCTAACTAAATAATTTAACTAAATTTAGCTATGCACATGTACAAAACGTTATGTGACAATAAAGAAATATTTATTTTTTATTTATTTATTTGATTTGACTTAGAAAAAGACTACCCAGTGGAAGTTGCTTTTGCCACTCCAGGGACATCAAAAGGGAATTTTTATGAAGAGGAGGAAGATGATGAAGGTGATGATAAGTTTTAAAATATTATCAAAATGATAACATTTTATTTCCGTCCACTTTTGAGCTAGATGTTTGTTAATCTGGTGTTGTTAGTTACTTCACAATTATGTGTACAACACATTGGTTTTCTAGGCGCCTTAAAATAAGAAAATAATTAGCAAAACCTAGAAATAATTAGAACACAGATGAAACCATTGTTGTTCGATAGTGAAAAGTATTGTGAATAACATATCAAAAGTCTCCAAAAATATCTTTGGTGGAACACCACTATTTTTCCAAAATGGCGGCCAAATCCAGTAGTTTTTTGCTTTTTATTGAAATTCTGACTTTCCAGTCAATATTGGTGAAAAGTCGTCAATACATTTAATGTTCCTCCTGAAATTACCTTTAAAATGATACCAAATACATGTCCCTACAACAAAAAAAAACCCCGTAGAAATAATAAAATATTTCAAATAAAAATATTTTTTATAAATTAATGTAATCGTCCAAGCAAACTAAAAATAATGTACACAGGGATCGTATAAAAATTTGCAAGTAAACATGTTATGGTTTTATTTTTATTGTTGTGGTGTGCAGAGTGACATACCAAAATTGCAAAAAATCAGTCCACGGGAAACCCCTAAATTAAGGAAAAAATGGCGGCTTTTCCCAATGTTGGGCAAATTTTGCAACAAAAGATACCACATGTTTCTTTGCATATTTTTCGAGATTTTGACTTGGAACCACGACCGATATTTATTGGATAGTCCGTACTTAATTTCAACAGGGGACGCTTTTTGGGCCGCCATCTTGGATCAGCCATATTGGATCTGCCATATTGGATATAAATATTTTTTAATGTAATTATAGTGTTGTGACACATCATTATGAACTAGAGTTCCATGCTGAATTCAATGCTGAAATCAGTTTTTTAAATAGCGTTTTACGATTTTAAGATATATATAAAAACGAAAACTCTCCCCATACAATTCTTATGGACGTTTCGTACTTTGACAATTTAAAAACACATTGAAAACTACCACAGTCTAAGGTTGTACTATCAGGTTCAAGTATGGCGTGGAAATAGTTCACCAGCAGATCCAACAGATTGGGAGTGGTGTTTGACTGATGGTACATATGACTAACTTACTTATAAATAACTGTACTTATAAATAACTGTAACTGTGTAACTTGGAAATTATATTTTGATAAATATAGGATATGGCCTTTAAAAAATTTCAACAAAACGTTTTATGGTTTTATTTTGTAGTGTTGTGCAGAGTGAAAACGGGAAAAACTCTTCATAGCTGTTCGTTCAAGTATTGGCTTTTATTTTAGCTATGGATTCCTTATTGGGAGTTATTTAGAATTGGGGATAAATGTCTTTAACTAAAGACAAATTTCAAAATAATAATAATTCATTCAATAGTTCATTGAAGGTAGGCCTACATGATTCGTTTTAAATTTGTCATGTGTCATTTAATAATTAATAAAATTAAAGCCAAACATTTACTGAGTACTTTGATACTAGAATGAACTTGTTAACATATTAACAACCCGAGATATAAATCTTTTAACAAAAACTGATAAAAAAAGTTTATTTTTGAAAGACATGTTTTTAGGCGAGGTTTATTATACTGTATTGATCAGCTTGTGGGCTTCACTCACCTTAATTTGTTAATCCAGGACTCGTCAAATGTAACACAACGAAGACACACAACACACACATACACGCACATAAATCCTTGGAGTAAATCCAAGGACGATTTTTATGTGCGTGTATGTGCGTGTGTGTTGTGTGTCTTCGTTGTGTTACATTTGACGAGTCCTGGATTAACAAATTAAGGTGAGTGAAGCCCACAAGCTGATCAATACAGTAAAACAAGTTTAATTTAATTTTGTGTTGGGGTTTGTACCTCGTCTATAACTAGTCTGTTTTAACTATGAATAAAACAAAATGAAAGCTAACTAAAATGAAAGATCTTTTATCACTGAATATTTTAAGGCTAGAACGAACTGCAAGCAATAATAATACCTGGAGAAAAATAATCCAAACGCATTTTCAAAGTAACTTACGATACGTCCATAACTGATGTATAGGGGAGAGTTTTCGTTTTAATATATCTTAAGCAACGAAAAAAACTTATTTAAAAACGGATTTCAGCATTGAAATCAGCAAGGAAATCTAGTTCATAATGATGTGTCACAACACTATGGTTACATTAAAAAATATTTATATCCAATATGGCAGATCCAATATGGCTGATCCAAGATGGCGGCCCAAAAAGCGTCCCCTATTGAAATTAAGTACGGACCATCCAATAAATATCGGTCGTGGTTCCAAGTCAATATCTCGAAAAATGTGCAAAAAACATGTGGTCTCTTTTGTTGCAAAATTTGTTTTACATTGGGAAAAGCCGCCATTTTTTCCTTAATTTAGGGGTTTCCCGTGGACTGATTTTTGTAACTTTTGGTATGTCACTCTGCACACCACAACAATAAAAATGAAACCATAAAATGTTTACTTGCAAATTTTTATACGATCCCTGTGTCTGGTTTTTTTTAGTTTGCTTGGACTATTACATTAATTTATAAAAAATATTTTTATTTTAAATATTTTATTATTTCTACGGGGTTTATTTTTTTTGTAGGTACATGTATTTGGTATCATTTTAAAGATAATTTCAGGAGGAACATTAAATGTATTGACGGCTTTTCACCAATATTGACTGGAAAGTCAGAATTTCAATAAAAAGCAAAAAACTACTGGATTTGGCCGCCATTTTGGAAAAATGGTGGTGTTCCACCAAAGATATTTTTGGAGACTTTTGATATGTTATTCACAATAATTTTCACTATCGAACAACAATGGTTTCATCTGTGTTCTAATTATTTCTAGGTCAAACCACATATTCAGGGGCCTATTCCTGAACTAAACAAGTTTATAGAAGGTCCTAAAACTGGTTCTATGATTATTTAAGAAAGAGTTGGCATTGCGACGAAACAGAAAGCGACCTTGCTTATGTAGATGCAATCTGGATTGCACCAAGAAAATTGCAGATGCCGCAAATTGCGAAGGTTATGCACAGAGAACTGTTCCTGTGATGACGCCGGGTGCAAAAACAAGGTAAACCCTACGCCTACAGACATATAAGTTGATTTTACGTTTGAATTTATGTAAATACAGGTTAACCTGTATAATACCTGTATTATAATTTTAGCTGTAGGCCTTAAACAAAATAATTTAAGTTCACAGTCAGTCACTATAATAGAAAAACAATTCCTTGAGTCCGGATTAATGCATCAGCTTCTCTGAACACTTAATTGAAATACTCATAGCCTAATAGTCTAAAAGTGGTATAATTGTTGGCAACAAAATTACTAAATGATACATTACCCAATAACTTTTCTTTTTTCAAACTCATTTATTTTTAAAACAAATTTCACGTGTTCTATGTTTTGTGTGATTATTTTATCTACAACTATATTATGTTTCACTCCACTTCAAAATAAAGATTTAGCTTCTGTTTCACAGAAAAAATGCAATAACTGCAACACAACAATTAACCTAAATTAAAAAAAAAATGGTTGTACAAAGATTCAGACGGCCAGTTTTGTGTTGAAGAAAATAGTGCAGACGGGGAAAAATATCGAGTGTGCGCAAAATGCAACTTGAACATCCGTAGAAGAGTAAGTAACCTAGAAACATATAGTGTATCTAGTCATGTAAGACAAGAGATTGTTAAATATTTGTGGATAACGTTCTAGTACAAACACATTTGAATCATGCCCTCGTACCTGCACCCGAGTAAACGCAAAGGGAAGCGTGATCCCATGTGCAGGGACGAGGAGTGCTGACTGAGGACGTAATGTTCCTTAGATATACAGTCAATGGCAACGAAGTTTCGACTGAATCCTAGCCACATGTTTTATTTCCTTTTAATTTACGAATTGGTTTAGTTATTATAATTACTTATATTTTATATGTTATTTTATATTTCTATTAATTTTTTATTTGTATTTATTTTATATTTATATTGTATTTTATATTTTAATTTCTTATACATTAGTTAGGTATTTATTATTGAGATTATCAAGTATTAACTTAAATTGAAATTTTTACAGATAAAGATATAGAAACATTAAGAGACAATTTAACCCAGTTAAGGTTACAGCCTGTTGTGTCTTTTGACCGGAATGTATAACTGAATTGTTCACAGTGAATAGTCCGTACATCACCCACCTTCTGATCGGAATAGAAAATGTTGTATTAATGTTGTATTAAATTCAGAATAGAAAATAAACAGCATTGCATAATAAACATTTGGGTTGCTATGGTAACAACTATAGCTTTATGTGTTCATAACAAACACTAAAACAAAACATTAAATTGTACAACGACTCACAACAGAAAAACAATAAATAATTAACCAATCAGCTGGTATTAAAATATAGGAGGATAGAATATTATTAATTGACACTATATTGAAAATATATCATTCATGATTTTGCCTCAGTCCTGAGTCTCGGTGATGATTTCCCCGTAAATGCAGCCCGAGGGAGATGTTCACGATTTCGCTATGGTCGCAAGTGTCGATGACGATATTCCCTTGTTTTAGGGAAAGCAGTGTTCACGATTTCTTCGCGATCAAGGGTGTCAATGATGATTTACCCGGAATTGTAGCCCAAGGAAAATGTTGAGATGTACACAATTTCATACACAATTGCTGGTGACGATGATCGTGGGACATTTTCATTATTTCACAGCTATCGTAGGGAATTTCAACCACAGGGATGGGGGCCGCTTAAGTAATTTGGCCTACGGTCGCATGTACCTTAAATACGGCATTGATTGTTGGTAACAAAATGACTAAATTATACATTATCCAATAACTTTTCTTTTTTCATACTCATTTATTTTAAGAAAAAAATTTCACGTGTCTGCAAATTTGTTCGATGATTTCAACATCTTTCTCTCTCGCAGTCTAGTTCCATACATACAAAGTACCACATATTATATAGAAATTTTAAGAGGTAATTTAAGCCAGTTAATGTTACAGCCTCTTATGCCTTTTGACTGTAATGTATAACTGAATTGTTTACAGTGAATAATCTGTACATCACTTCTGTTTTACAGGTTCAAGATATGAATGTGCTATGTTTCAATCCAACTTGTAACATAGCAATTAAACACCCGAGATATTCTTTCATGCCATTATGCAACGCGTGTCACATGTACCTTTACTCAAATGGGGTAAGTAACCTAGAAACATTTAGTGTATTTTGTCATGTAAAGCTGGTAATCATGACACTTAGGCCCAGCGCACACGGTGTGACTGTTTTACAACTGTCGTTGCAAACCAGTTGCGCAATCTGAAAATACTGGTCAATTAAGAAAAATACCTATTGAAAATCTCCCCTTATTTGAAAGTTTTCTATATTATATTGTATATTATATTGATATATTATATTTATTACCTATTGGTCTGTATGGACAATTAATTATTATATATGGTTTGAAAAGGGAGATGGATTGACATATTAATAAAAAGAAAAACATATGATGAAGTTGAATTATTCTATAATAAATAACAGTGAAAATATTGAAGTGTTGCATAGTTCAAATAAAAAAATCAATCATATTAACCATCACTAATTGGTAGAACATGATCAAATTCAACATTTGATATGAATGTGCACTTAGCCCGTGTTTTGGCTTGTAAAGATAAACAGTTATATTTTTGCATTATTATTAATGTGAAAGATATGTATAAGTTGTGACAGTGATACTGTATGAACCTGTATGAAACCCAGTACAGCAGTCTGATTCCAACATCCATTATTATTTTTGTGTTGGGTTAGTGCTTGTGTTTTATACACAATAACCCAACACGCACACGTGCACGTAAGTTTGCATTAACGTTTGAGATGTCTTTGAGAGAATATTTTTTGGATACAAGTTACGTGATAAGTGCTGATTTATTTACTGAGATAAGATTGATTATGTCTAAGTGGTGTGTGTGTGTGTTGTCTGCAGTTAAGACGAGTTGTGCGAGGAGGTATTGTTTTGGGTGTAAGACGAGATATTTTGGGGAGGAGCTGATGGTGAAAAACATGATTTTCCACATCGACTGCTTCAAATGTACAGGTGAGGAGAATAACAACAATAGTGTATGATTACATTTAGGATTTTTGAATTATTACATTTTAAATAAAAGCTCAGCCCCTTGCCTAGAGTCACTTGATATTTCAGTTTTACCATGCATTTTGATACCAACACAATGCAGGTCAATTAGGAACACACAGTAGCCTATTTCACATTTTTGTCCGCAGAACTCTATAATTCCTTTGAAGGGACGGAGGTAAATTTATAGATTCATTTCAGTTATAACAGGAAACTATACTTCCTGTTAGGCACAGTAACTTTGGTGTTAAGTTAGAGCTGTAATTACATCGTCTGGTTGGCAGTGTTTTCCCGTTGGAAAAACCGCTAACCCCCAATTGTTTTAAAGTCATTCCCAATAACATATCGATCAAAACAAAAAAAAGCTTGAATGACAACTGATTTGTTTAATGGGTGGCTAGTATTATTAAATAAGGATATGAACTCAAAATCGTACAAGTATCCTGTTTCTTGACGAATGTTTGGTCCACAAAAATCTCTTTATTTATCTAACCTGAAACTAAATTTTTTTGCCATATTTATGTCAAAGTTGTTGCTTCTTGACTAAGGCATCATTCAAAATTTCAAAAAGAACCTTACCTGTTTAAAAATTAACTCTGTTATTCAAATTGTTTATTTTTCTCCCAATAGATACAACCCAATAGATAATTCACAACTTTTAATGATTCACATTTATTTGCTTGGCTCTCTAATTTCAAATTTTTAAGTGTTTATAATTAATTCAACATGCAAATTGAAAACAAATAATAAAATATATTAATGCTAACTAAATATATTTCCTAAACTAACTCCTAAACCTACAAGCCAAACAGCAAAACCTACAGCTACAGCTACCAAAGCAACAGCTACCAGGAGACTTGTAAATGGACAGTCTAAGTAAGTTTATTAACTTTTTTCTTTAATTGTCCAGTATATTTTAGTATATACAAGGTAGTTGAAATAAATTAGTTAGAATTTTTCAATATATTTTTTAAAATATAATCTACGACGGCGATTCTCATTGTCAGTAAAGAAAGACAAATACTATCGACATTGTTCTGATAATGTGGTTGGGGGGGGGGGGGGGCAGCAAGGCCAGCCACAACCCCAGTCATGACAAAACGTTTGCCCGTGCCACGTCGCGTGTGGAACTAGTTCCCGAATGTAAGGCCGGGGCCACACGACGCGGATCATCCGCGCGTGGAAAAAGTTAAATACTTAGAAGTACGCTCAGAAACCTTAATTTGCCAAAATCATTCTCTGCAATCTAGGAGTGTGAAAAATCTTGAGCCATTTAACCTAGATGATAAATCTTCTAAAGTTTGAAGTGGGTGATGGCGACGTTTAATATTTTTGTTCAAATCGGTTGGATCTAAGCAGATTCGGACTTTGTCTTTTTGGCGTACAACAACCATGGGGGACGTTTCTTGTTTTAAAATAAAACTAAATCTTTAAATGAAGAATTCCATTTAATGATCTACAAGTTAGTATGTTTACAAGTAAGTTTGTTGACCGTTCCTTCGTGAATGGTTATGTAGAGATTGGCAGTAAATGATTTCATAACCATCATCTATAATAGACCCCCCTACTGCCACATGTGATTTGATTTTAAAATAATTGAAATCACCATAATGACGTATGTGTTTTGTTCCAGGAGAGCAGGCCTCCAGGAATGGCTCGGGGAAAGTGGCCAAGAAAAAAGAATTAGGCTTTTCGACATCAACAGTAAAGTATATTTTTAAATACTTTATAGGTTACTAGCAGTTACCCGGTGCGAGTTGCTGTGCTTAATAACTATATTTTTAAATGGTAATTTGTTGTTTACGATAAATAATAAAAAAAGTATACTAAGAACAAGTATAGAATATTTATTTTACTTTAATGCCAGTGGATAAACTATGATTTTTTTTCATTAGGTGTATAAATATATAAGTTTTTAGGCGTACCAAGACGTGAGCACGCAACATACAGCTGTCCGTGTGAAAAGCATGCATTTTCTAAATTTAAACCAGCGATAGTCAGGGATTGCCCTTGTGCCTTATTAATGGTCATTGCGAAAGCAAGACGCAAAGGAAATTGTAGTCGCTTGAATTCAGAAGGTATTTCAGATGAAATCGGTATTCTTGGGATTAAGACTATTTCTCCTTTGAACTTACACTGATGATTGTTGCTTCGATCAAGTTTGGTGTAATTTTTTAAATCGTCAGTCTAGTTCCGTTGCATAGCGTGAATTAAGTTTTTTTTAACACAGTAACTTAATGTAAGTTTAAAAAAATAAAATCTAAATAGTCCCTGAGTAGCTGGTGCTGCTACCTAGCCCGGATTGGGCGAATCTTTTAGCTAAGTGGTTGGTAGTGTATCCTATGAACATGCAGGTCACCAATGGTCGTTTTGCTATTTTTTTTAAAATAATTCCTTCTGATCTGTTTGAATACGTAAATATGATAAAAATACACATTAGTGAACAAAAATATTAGTTTAGTTTAGTTTATTAGTTTAGTAATGAGATCTGTTGAGAAACATTTTGAAACAATTTTGTTGAACCTCCTCTACTCATTGACCGACTAATTTCAAAGGTCATATCCACCACTAGCCTATATTATTTTTCACTACAGACTTAACTTCTGTTACATGTGGCTACAGATTACCTGTAATAACTGCGGAACGGACAAGACCAGTAGATGGAGGAATAATAAAACTATGTGTAACGCCTGCTTTTTGTGGCCCAAACATCACCGTGGGGTAAGTAAAACTGTTGGGCGGATTTAAAGGAGACGGTTAGCCTCCTAGATGGGCCTGTGTGTAATGAGTGAGACATGTTAATAAAACCTCATTTAGATGGTTTCTCATCGTTGCCATGGATTTAGTAGATTTGAAAATGTTTAAATATTTTTCTTGATTAGTTTTTTATATAGGGTTTTAAACAGCAGTGATCATAAAATAATTTTTAGCTTCTTTAGTTCCTTAATAAAAAACTATGGAACTTTAGCTACCTTGTCCTTGCACTAAGATAATAATTCTTAAGAATTTGTTTTAGAATCTGCACAGCTAATTTGGAAGGGGAGCCCGATAGAAAAAAAAACCATTAGTGGGTGGTTGGCTCAAAGTCTGACAAAGTCTAGCAGCCGGCGCTAAGATTCTAAACTAGCTTTTGGCATAAAATACTTTGCTTAACATAACAACTGTAAACATTCAGCTTTTGTGTCACAAATTCAGCATTTGGATAAAAACGTAAAGACATACTTAGGGTTGACTTATTTATACTATGTGTAATGCTAATCATTGATACGTTCAATTCAACTGTAAGAGGATGACAGATTAATTAAATATTCATAGTAAAATACTAGGATGTTCAAATTATTTATTTAAGCAATCTTAGTAATCTTCGATTTGATTTAGAGCAATGTAATTTGTTTTTTAGCCAAAGTGAAAGTTCAAATTTGAGACTATGGTCTTTTCCTTACTAGCATACTACTATCGTTACCATCGTACTATCGTTTCCATTGCGTTTTGTGAGGTCAAATCTCATTTCAAGTTGCAGATTTAGTTTCCCCACCCTCGTAAACATTAAAAACGATATACTACACCCTACATCTAGCAATAAAGTGTTTAAACATTTTTTTCAGGGAGCAATTATTATTCTAATTTAAATAACCTTATATCAGGAACTTCCCCAAGTCAGATTTCGGTAGACTTTTTTGTGCTGTGTGGAGGTATAAAAGTAATGAAATCTGTTGAGAAACCTTTTGAAACAATTTTGTTGAACGTCCACTACGCAATGAATGGACTAATTTCAAAGGTCATATCCACCACTAGCCTATGTTATTTTTCATTACAGACTTAACTTCTGTTACAAGAAATATGTATCAACTGCACCACCACAACAACAACTAGGTGGTGGGGCCAAAAATGACATGCTTGTCATCAATGGCAAATGAACCACAATGGGGTAAGTAACTTATACCCCTACCATGTAGCCAATTAGGTAGTATACTTTAATTTAGGATGAATATAATTGAATCTAATTTAAGCTGGTAGTAGTATTGCTCAAATCAAGAGGTGCAGGTTTACAATCCATTCTCACAAGTTATTCTGACACCATGTTAACTATATTATATCAGATTTCGGTAGACTTTTTTTGTATCGGTCCCAATTTCCAAATCTCCCCATAGTCTCTGCTGAAGTTTGAGTGGTCTTAAACGAAGGATTCAACAATTGAAGGACCACACCTACTCAGCTTAGGCTCCGGATTTATATTCTGATTTATATTTTAGAGTTTTTTGTAGTAAATTAGAAACTAATTATCTTTACTGCAGGGTGGAGTCAAACTCCCCACTGTAGAAGAGAAGAACACTTTGGAGAAGAGCACTTTAGAACCTCCCACTACCGAACCCGTGGCTAGAACTTCGTCCTTGGAAGAACCTGTGAATGTCACATTAATAACTGATACATATTACGCTATCCAGTCATAAATAATACTAAAACTTGTTTTTAAAATAAGCGTAGCTAGAGACAATTTACAAGTATTTATTTACAAACATCAAAAACAAAAAGTGGATTTAAACATTGTTCCACATATTACCTGTTGTTGAATTTTAACTGTAATGTTGTCACTATTTTATTAATTAGGCTAATTTTGAATAATAAGACGATAAGAAAATGTTTAGCAAAGATAAATCCTCGTATTTGTAGTAAACATGAAATAAAACTTAGTTTTTGTTGTAATTTTCCTGGTTTTCCTATACATTTTTATGTTCTGATAGCATTGTTTGAAACCAAAATCTCATAAAATCAAAAGACATATAGTTTACTGTGTAATATTGAATTTAACTTTGATTTAGTTGGACGAGGTTGTCATAATAAAGCCATTTTAGGGAAAATAATGTTTTGCAGCAAAATCTCAGGAACACAATATAAACTGAAAAATATCATCTAAATAGTTCGTGACTAACTAGTGCTGCTACCTAGTAACGCATTGAACAACCATCTGTAGCGCTATCTGTTCGCAATCAGTGGCGTCAGCTTAAATACCGGTTTTTGACTCAGTCTTCAAGCACAGATAGCCGAGAAGGCTAGGGCGTGTGTCACTTGGCCAGTGGCATTCGTCTGCTCGGGTTCGAATCCCGTCCTGTGTGGCAAATAATTGGCGATCTGTGTGTTTGTAGCGATATACTACAACCACTGGGGCATAGTGAGGTGTTCATAATCCTTGGTTTAGACATACACCTCGAAATCATCGGATTGGGTGAATCTTTTAGCTAAGTGGTTGGTAGTGTATCCTATGAACATGCAGGTCACCAATGGCCGGTTTGCTATTTTTTTTTTTAATAATTCCTTCTGATCTGTTTGAATACTTAAATATGATAAAAATACACATTAGTGAACAAAAATATTTTCTCAAGACTGCAATTTTGATTGGATTATAAAATACACAATTTAAACCAATAATGTATTTTTAAAACTAAATTTAATGAGGAAATAATTTGAAATAAAATCAAGAGAGAAAAAAAGATGGCTGTATAAAAATGAAGAGGCAATGTTCTGCATTCAAAATGATAGCATAGACGGAAAAAAATACAGAGTTTGTAGAAAATGCAATACAAACATTCGGAAAATAGTAAGTAACCTAGAAACATATAGTGTATCTAGTCATGTAAGGCAAGAGATCGTTAAATATTTGTGGATAACGTTCTAGTACAAACACTTTTGAATCATGCCCTCGTACCTGCACCTGAGTAAACGCAAAGGGAGGCGTGATCCCATGTGCAGGGACGAGGAGTGCTGACTGAGGACGTAACGTTCCTTAGATATACAGTCAATGGCAACGAAGTTTCGACTGAATCCGAGCCACATGTTTTTTCCTTTTAATTTACGAATTGGTTTAGTTATTATAATTATTTATATTTTATATGTTATTTTATATATTTTTTTATTTTTTATTTGTATTGATTTTGTATTTATATTGTATTTTATATTTTAATTTCTTATACATTAGTTAGGTATTTATTATTGAGATTATCAAGTATTAACTTAAATTGAAATTTTTACAGATAAAGATATAGAAACATTAAGAGGCAATTTAGCCCAGTTAAGGTTACTAAATTATACATTACCCAATAACTTTTCTTTTTCCAAACTCATTTATTTTTAAAACAAATTTCACGTGTTCTATGTTTTGTGTGATTATTTTATCTACAACTATATTATGTTTCACTCCACTTCAAAATAAAGATTTAGCTTCTGTTTCACAGGAAAAATGCAATAACTGCAACACAACAATTAACCTAAATTAAAAAAAAAATGGTTGTACAAAGATTCAGACGGCCAGTTTTGTGTTGAAGAAAATAGTGCAGACGGGGAAAAATATCGAGTGTGCGCAAAATGCAACTTGAACATCCGTAGAAGAGTAAGTAACCTAGAAACATATAGTGTATCTAGTCATGTCAGACAAGAGATTGTTAAATATTTGTGGATAACGTTCTAGTACAAACACATTTGAATCATGCCCTCGTACCTGCACCCGAGTAAACGCAAAGTGAAGCGTGATCCCATGTGCAGGGACGAGGAGTGCTGACTGAGGACGTAATGTTCCTTAGATATACAGTCAATGGCAACAAAGTTTCAACTGAATTCGAGCCACATGTTTTTTCCTTTTAATTTACGAATTGGTTTAGTTATTATAATTATTTATATTTTATATGTTATTTTATATTTTTATTTATTTTTTATTTGTATTGATTTTGTATTTATATTGTTTTTTATACTTTAATTTCTTATACATTAGTTAGGTATTTATTATTGAGATAATCAAGTATTAACTTAAATTGAAATTTTTACAGATAAAGATATAGAAACATTAAGAGGCAATTTAACCCAGTTAAGGTTACAGCCTGTTGTGTCTTTTGACCGGAATGTATAACTGAATTGTTCACAGTGAATAGTCCGTACATCACCCACCGGTGATGTAAGTAGTACCGGTAAGTAATTATATTTTTTTTTATAAAAACAAAACTTAAACTTTTAAGATGGATAGTACGGTACACAATACATAAATCCCCAAAAATGTCAAATCCTATGCGAAATTGAATTCAAAGTTATATCAGCTAAAGAATCTCCAACATTTTACAATTTCCCAATGTCAATTTGCAAAATCGCTCATTCAACGAGTACTGGAAATTACACAAAATGTATCCTGAACCCAGTGCTGTATGTTCTTTGTCTCTTAGTAACCGATTCTGTTTTAAGTGTGGCATGTTTGCAGGGAGGAACGGAGAGCCCAGGCTAGGAGAGGGAAGTCCCTCGGACGCTGGTCCTTACTACAGTTCGCTTAGTTGGTTGGGGCAAGAAACCAACCCCTCCCACCCCCAAAGACATTTTGGTACGTACATTACACAAAACTATGCTGTTATATTTTACTAAGTATAAATTTCAGAGCCACTTTTTACTTTCCCCCACAAAAATAGTACCCCTATATGGAAAAAGTTTTGTCTCCCTCAACATTTTCTAGTTTGAGTTTTGTGTTGAAATATCCATCCATAGTATTGTATAGAATAGTAGAATAGTATTCACCCAAAACTCAAACTTGGAAATAATGGAAATGTTTACAAAAAAAATATTTTCTTCATATCTAGCTCCAGAAATTAAAAATACAAATGATCAAAGTGACTCTTCATACAACATCATAACATTCTGTTATTTCACATAAAATATATATATTATATTAAAGATAGTTCTGTTTACAAAAACACCATATTACCTTTCTTTGTCGCTTTGTATTGGTGGTATACATGTTTGGTAGGTGGTACGTTAGTCAAAAGAGATATATGGGAAATTCGTTAAAAGCCTTATTGTTCCCAAAAGTTCCTTGTAGGGTATTAATAATATAGATAAATAGGAGATGTTTAAAAATATTTTCAATTCCAAATTGTCTATTTTAACTCATTTTAGTGCTGCAGTACACAAAATTTACCCTAACTTTCATTTCAGCCAATGGCACTTCGAAGTGGCAAAAAAATAAGAAGAACAAATACACCAAGACAAAAAAAAAAAACAAACACTGCAAAACCTCAACTAGTTACGAAACAGGTAAGTTAGTTAAAATGTTTGTTAGTTTGCTTCGATCTATTATCAATACAATTATCAATAAACGCTATCTGATCATTGTGACCTGTACCCTCAGGCCTAGATAATATTTGTTTATTACCTATTAATAATATACGTTTGCAGAAGACGTCCGACACCACTAATGGGGTACAACAGTTTGCCAATTTTGTGGGCATAGATAGTGGAATGGCAGAAACCTTGCTCACCACTTGGAAGACCCACCACTCCTCTCAACAGGCAGTGAGGAGCCTTGTACGGCTAACTGACAGTGGAGCGAAGCGGAGGGAAGTTCAAAAAATCACGGATGGACTGAGGAAGCTTCGGAGTCTTCATCATATGAAGAGGGATGGTACCAAATTGCCACCAAAACAATCAAAAAAAGAACTAGATGTCATGGTTATTTGCGACTTTTGCAAAGGAGGCTATAGTGCTGATTACTTCCGGCATCACTAAAAAAGTTGCAAACAAAGGCCTCTAGACGATCATGTTAAGCAGAACACCGCCAGCAGCCGACATCACTACACAATACCTCCTCAACCATCAACAGAAATTAACGAAAACATAGAAAAGGCAAAAAACCTCATACTCAGGACAATGAATTTAAATGAAGTGGGCAAAACTACCATAGGGGATAAGTTAATTCTCCAATTTGCAGGTGAGAGGCTTCCGGGGAGTAAAGGTGACACGGGAAAATTGGACTATTAAAGAACAGGAGTGCGAGACCCAATTTGCTGTTAGCTGTTAAAAGTATTGACCCAATCGTATCAAACCTTGAATACATTTTCGTGTGTTCAAAATTCGATACAATCATTAAAGCTGTGTATGAATTATCGGGGATAGACTATGAAGAGGGTACAAGTGAAAAACCCTCATTCACCAACAGCTTAAGGACTCCAATTGAGGCTTGCTGAGATGTACTATTGTCAAATGCAAGACAACCTCAATATCATCAAAAATAAAAAATTGGTTTAAACATTGTTTCACATATTACCTGTTGTTGAATTTTAACTGTAATGTTGTCACTATTTTATTAATTAGGCTAATTTTGAATAATAAGACAATAAGAAAATGTATAGCAAAGATAAATCCTGGTATTTGTAGTAAACATTAAATAAAAAATAGTTTTTGTTGTAATTTTGAGAATTACCTTCCTCTCCTATATCCCTTAGAGTTTATGATTTTTTTTTATTACCACTCAATGCAGGGAGGAATTAATTGAAAATAACCTAAATCACTAATTAATGTGTATAGTAACTTAGTAGTTACAAGGCTCATGAAATCTGAAGGTTACTGGTGATAAGCAAGATCGAATCTTTTCATTTGGCTATCAATTACCAATGTTATTCCAAGACCAGTAGTTATTGGTCTGTTTTCCTATTAAAGCTACATTAAAAAATTTTCATTTAAACATTTTAAAAACTTTGCAGGCGGGACAGGATGGGGACCTGACAGGCTTGAGCAAATAATGAATCTCATGCAGACAGTATACGCAATAAAAACTCGCAGGAGGACAGACTCAGAGCTGAGCTGAACAACGTCAAAGCTGAGCTGGAGGCCAAATCTCAGGAAGTGACGCAGGTAACACGTAAACTTATGGCATCATATAATTTTTCAGTAACTAATTCTTTTATATTTTCAATTGATTTTCTTTTCTAGTAAATTTAACATTGTAAATTAATTTAATTTACTATTGTTGTTTTTTGCCTTTTCAAAGTTTTCCTTTGCTGTTGTAACACTTTGTAAATTTTTTTGTTCTTTTAAATTTTAATTTTGTTCATTACACGATGAGTAACACCCTTAAGCAGTCTTATGTCTCATTAACCTAACACCTCTTCACTAAGCTAAGCGATTGAAACATTTTAGGAAACTTAAATCTTAAAGTGAGGCATGGGACTCGCACCATATAGACTTTAAATAACATGGATGCTTCTTCAGACAGTTTTTCAGACAATGCGCCACTTATTAAAAAAGTGTATTCAGTTTCTATATCAGACTCGGAAGACTCAGTTGAAGGTGCAATGCGAGAGGTAACTCTGACAAAAGAAAACCGAGAAAATAAAAACAAAATAACAAAGAAACTCAAGTTAACTGGTCAAGCTTATGTAATACCAAAGACGATGAATTTAGTTCCTCCAAAATCACTTGGACCTCGTTGTAGAGACGATACTTGTGACAAGTTGCATAAAAGATGCAACATTATTTCAGACTGTTCAAGAGAATCAATTCTTACGTCTTATTACAACTTAGGTAGTCTTCAATTGCAAAGAGAATTTATCGTCCGTCACGTAACTTCAGAAAAAACTAAACAGAAAACTTCAGGCAAAGATTCTAGAAGAGGAAAATCAGAAAAGGTAATGAGAACTGGTTTGTCGAAAGTGACTTCCACTGGGACAGTTGAAAAAGAGCTTATAGGTGGACGTAAGGGACATGTAATGAAGCGGGATGAGCTTATTAGGGAAGGCATTAATAAGCATATTGATAAATTCCCCAGGGTTGAATCCCATTACTGCCGCCGATCATCAACCAGATAATAATTAAGCCCAGATTTAAAGGTCACAAAAATGTATGAGCTGTACTTGCAGGACGGTTCAATAGAGGGAGATAAAGGTAGTATACAAAACTACAGAAATGTTTACAGGTAAAAGAACCTGTCATTTTTAAGACCAAAAAAGGATCAACGCAGTCTCTGCTTGACGTAACGTGAGGATAATGAAGAAGTTAAACACAAGCTTCAAGATAAGTATAAGTTACACACATCAGAAAAGGAGAAAACAAGACTAATAAAAAATGAATGTATCTCTTCAGTATATCAATAAAGTTAGATATTAACACAACAGAAAGGGGCGTATCTCAAGAGGTTTTGAAAACAGATTTTTTATTCCGTTAGTTAAAAAGATTAAGGTTATATCTATTAATAAGCATATTGATAAATTCCCCAGGGTTGAATCCCATTACTGCCGCCGATCATCAACCAGATAATAATTAAGCCCAGATTTAAAGGTCACAAAAATGTATGAGCTGTACTTGCAGGACGGTTCAATAGAGGGAGATAAAGGTAGTATACAAAACTACAGAAATGTTTACAGGTAAAAGAACCTGTCATTTTTAAGACCAAAAAAGGATCAACGCAGTCTCTGCTTGACGTAACGTGAGGATAATGAAGAAGTTAAACACAAGCTTCAAGATAAGTATAAGTTACACACATCAGAAAAGGAGAAAACAAGACTAATAAAAAATGAATGTATCTCTTCAGTATATCAATAAAGTTAGATATTAACACAACAGAAAGGGGCGTATCTCAAGAGGTTTTGAAAACAGATTTTTTATTCCGTTAGTTAAAAAGATTAAGGTTATATCTATTCTTATTATATATAAGAAAATGTGTATGCACTTGTCAATTTAATTAATAGTAAAAATGTTCAGCAAGTTAAAATATAGAATTATTTTACTATTAAAAAAAAAAATCAATTATAATACGTTAAATTAATAAAAGTCCAGAACAATGTAAACAAACAGACGACACAAGTCCACCTGAGTTACTTGGTGACCCTGACCTTGTCCGAGTCTTATCAGCAGGTTTGCGCAACGCAACCAGTTATCTATATTTTATATTTATATTTATTTATATTTTTATTCCGTTAGTTAAAAAGATAAAGTTAATATCCAAAATGCAAATTGTCAATTGAACCATAGGTCATAGCATATTAAAAGCTTAAAACAATCCACTTATTAATGTGTCGGCTATAAGCATAAGATTAGGAGCGCTTTTCTTTAAACTGGCCTCCTGAAAAACAGAGTTTTTTTAGATACGCCCCTTTGTGGTGGGGGCGACGTATTGTCTCATGCAAGATTATCTAATCAAGGGACACTTGCATTACCTTGATTACTTTTATAATAGTGTGGAACTAACCAAATATCTAATTGCTGACAAAACCAACATGTGTGGTACGTTGCAGCCTTTAAGATCGAAAAATCCCCTGAGTTGTTATATATTTGAAACTGAACAAGGGAGAATGCATCAGCCACCAAAAATGTGAGAGGAGGATGGCACCCCTCTCTCTTTTATGTGTAATGGTGCCTGCAGGATGCAGGTGCCCTCCTAAAGCAAGCAGCCTTGCCTGGGTATGCGGGGCTCTGTCCAGGTCGATTTTGGATCCCTAGCTTCAAGTGAGAACAGAATTGAAAGTAAAAATCAACAACAGCAACAAACAAAAGGGCAGGATCAACTGCCCAGGGTTGCGATTTAGGTAGTGGAAGAGGAGTTAAAAGGCCCCAACCTTAGAACTACCGAAAGTAGTATCTAGTTTATCCTGTCCTTGGTTGCTTGTATTGAAGCTCAGAATGAGGAGCTTGCTACCCAAAACTGCTTCACATTGGGATAGATGACCAAGCGTGTGAGAAGATAAAAAAGATGGCTATTAGAGAAAATTCCAGCAAACGGACTGTGTGAGCCCATTGACTATTTGACAGTAATATGACTGACTTCTTATTTAATAGTATTACAAGTCTTTTTACCCTCTAGTATGTTTAGTAGGTCTTAGCCTACCTACCCTGATTCTACAACAGTGTAGCTTCTGATTTCTCAACATAGTTACGGTCTCTAATGTTTGTTAATAAAACCATTTTTGTTATAGTTTTTTTTACAATATATTAAAACGTATTCTGTGATTTCAGAGGCGGACCCCCCTGATGATACAGATGGAGACAGGAATTAAGATCCAGGAGAAGTGCAAGAGAGCAACAGTTCATCAGAATCTTTGAAAGGTTTTCAAGAAACCAATCAAAGTAAACGGACAAGAAAGTTGTTAAGAAACGAGGAAAACTGGAAACGGAAAGAAGCCAAGGTTCTAAGTAATTCAGGTAAAGCCTACACAGATTCAAAGGGAAATCAAGTAAGAGCGAAAACCGTTCAACCATACAAACATACTTGTAGATACCAATGCAGAGAAATTTCTGAAATTGACAGAAATAAAGTTTTCACTGATTTTTGGAGCCTACAATCTTGGAATTTACAGTCTTCCTTCATTAACCGTTGCATGGAAACATGTGCACCCAAAAAACATCGAGAAATGCCCAACAACATAGACAAAAAAGTGTCAGTATTAAACTCTCCGGTAAGAGAGTATGTAAACATTTTTTTCTGAAAACGCTGGACATTTCACAAAAAAAGATATGACAACATTTAGAAGAAGAAAGAAATGACAGGTGTGTCCCGAAAGGACAAAAGAGGTCAACATGCACCGAAAAATAAAATAGCGGATGAAATAATCCAACACATAAAAAACATATTGCTTCTTTCCCTAAAACCACTGCTCAAGAACAAAAAATCCTTATTAAGAAAATGTAAAAACTGTATTTTGATCTTTGTAAGGAAGATGGCATTGATCCAGTCAAAGAATCATATTTTTGTCACCCATTTCAATCTAAGCTTTAAATCGTCTCGTAGTGATACATGTAATAAATGTATCTCCAGAAAACGATTCCAACTCCGTTGTTAACATGCGACAGAGTAGGGGAGAGTGGGCCACAATGAGACATGGGCCACTGTGAGACAGTAAAAATATTTAGTTTTAGAGCTGCTTGACAGGTGCTGCACTCTGTTGGGAGTAGCTTCAAACTCATCTTTACCCATAGATCCACTTTGCAAATGGCTGCCGTGACTCCAATGAGAACTGGTTATGTTGTGTGTTTTCAAAGAGCAAAAGTTTTTTTTACACTTGTTTTCATCGTGAGGTACTACTCAGGTAAGGTGGTGTTTTTATATTTTTTGTACCAAGCTATGAAAACGTGTTTCATATGTGACATTTCAATATATTCTTTCTAGTTGTTTAAGGCTCCAAACAGTTTTCAGAGACAATTTAATGTAGGAGTGTACATTGTGCCATAAGACACTCTGGTATGGGCCACAATGAGACAGATTTTAGGTGTCTCATTGTACCCCATTGAATATTAATGTACTAAAAATTAAACGTTTTAAAACAGAAATCAGCAAATTAAGGTTAATAAACTTGACAAATTCTATGGGCTAGCCTACGGTTGACAAGATCACAGGCATTATAATTGTTAACTTATATAGCCAACTCCTAACTCCTGTAGCCAACTCCTGTAAAGCAATGTTGAAATTCGTTTTTAGAAAAAGTGAGCTAACTTGTAGGCTAACATGACCTAAGCTGAGAGTTAAAGAGACATTTCCTTAAACATCCTTAAGCCCTGCCATTTTTAATTAATTTCCCTTGATTAAGCTTGAAATTTCTATATAACCTTTTTTGACAGGTTGCAGAATGTCGAGGGGAAGGAAGCGCAAATCCGACAAGGGACAGTTTTCCCCAGAAAGTATGGAACAGGCAGTGAATGCTGTTCTGGTTGGAGTTGAAGGAAGAAAACTCTCTTTACGTCAAGCGGCAGCAGAACATGTTTTGAAATTTCAAACCTTGCAAAGGTATGTTGCAAAAAAAAGGCTAATCCTAATCAAGACATTCGAATGGCACCTAACCACAGTTGTAGAAAAATATTTAATGAAGCACAAGAAAAGTCTTTGGTGGACCATATCATTCTTTGTTCTAAGATGTGCTATGGAAAGTCAACAAGAGACTTTAGAGAGCTTGCCTTTGAAATGGCTAAAGAAAACAACATAACAGTTCCAGAGAGCTGGCATCTAAACCAAAAAGCGGGTATTGACTGGATGCAAGGCTTTCTTAAGCGCCATCCTGAGGTTTGGCTCCGTTAGCCAGAAGCAGGTAGTTTGTCCCGTGCTACATCATTTAATAAACATAACGTTGGGATATTTTTCAACAATTTAAAATCTGTTTATGACCGTTCCGACAAATTTTCGGATGGAACTAGGGTATATAACCTAGATGAGACTGCTACAACAACAGTTCAGAAACCAAAAAAGGTGCTGGCATCTAAAGGCAGCAAACGAGTAAGCAAATGTACTAGTGGTGAACGTGGAGCATTAGTTACTACATGCTGTATTAGCGCATCAGGGAATAGTTTGCCCCCAGCTATGGTTTTTCCAAGAAAGAATTTCAAACAGCATATGATAAATGGTGCTCCCCCTGGCACTCTGGGCTTGGCTACCAGTACTGGCTGGATGAATGGAGAAACCTTTGTTTCTGTAATGGAGCATTTTATTAAATATGATCGTCTAAAGAAAATCCAACGGTTCTCATATTTGATAATCATGAAAACCACTTGACAGTAGCAACTTTGAACTTAGCTAAAGATAATGGAGTCAACATTGTAACGTTACCTCCGCATTGTAGCAATAAACTCCAACCGCTTGACGTAAGTGTTTTTCAATCATTTAAAGCACATTACAATGCAGCTGTCAACTCTTGGCTATTACACCACCCAGGCGTTCCCATTAAAATTTATCAAGTTGCACATTGTGTTGGAGTGGCTTATGAAAAAGCTATGACCCCTGCTAACATCAAGGCTGGCTTCAGGAAATGTGGAATTTTTCCATTTGATTGTGAAGTTTTCACTGAAGATGAGTTCCTGGTAAGCTATGTAACTGACAGAAACAGTGAAATTGAGCCTTTGAACATTGCTGAGGAAGATGACAGAGAAGCTACAACTTCTACTGGATCTGGTTTTGGTACATGTCCTGAACAACTTGAACCTACCATCGTCAAAGCACCTAAGATCAACCAATATCGAGTAATCATTGCAGCAAAACTTCTCAAGGATTTGTCAGACCACATGTATTTAAAGGTTTTCCAAAATCCGGAGAAAGAAAAGGAGGGAGAACAACTTGTGTAAACCTATCGAGTAGCATTGTTACGGACACTCCTGAAAAATCAAAAATTGAAGATCGACTTAAAGAACGAGCTATTCGAAGAACCACTGGAACTAAGTACAAGCTAGCTTTATTTTCCCACGTTCTAAGAAAAAACAACCAGACATCGATGACTATATTTCAAGTGAAAGCAACGATGAATTTGTAGTTTCTACCCCTAGCAACAGTGAAGACGACTCTTCAGACTCTGAAGATAGTCATCAACAAAAGATTGACCCGTCAAAGTTTAAACCCCTTTATAAGGAGCCATATGTTAATGATTTTGTCCTTTTAAAGTTTGAGCCAAGAGATAAAATAAAATAATAAATAGAGATGTTTATTACATATTTTTAAAGTATTATCTTTAAAAGACAAAAATGGTGATGCAGAAGTTAGTTTTTTAAGAAAAAATCTGAAAAACAAGGGCTATTTTTGTTTTCCACTTATTTTAGATGAGTCAATGGTAAGAATTGATTATATAAAAAAGATTTTGCCAAAACCATCACCTTTGGGTAACACAGTAAGACTCCGTTCCTTTTATAAATTTGCTGTCAACTTCAAATCAATCAATTTAAACTACAGAAGCTTAAATTCCAATCTCATAATATGTATTTCATGTCCACCAGAGGCTTATAGTAAAATAAAGTTGTTTTGATTGTAAATGCACAATAAACTTGTAAATCATTATTATTTTGGTTTTTTTCACCATGTGTCAATTTGGCCCACAAGGTGTCTCAATGTGGCCCAGTGTTGGGCCACAATGAGACACTTGCAAGGGTTAAGAAAAAAATATTTTGTTGGTAGCCTATTAACAACTACATCAGATCACCACAATAAGAACAAAAGGTGCAGAAAAGAATAAAGTTACTATCTGACTTTTTCTATCTATACATTCTGTCAAATTAAACAAATATAAAAATGATTTTAGTGATTTTCGTCTTATTGTGGCCCACAATCCCCAAACAGTAAACATGCCAAGATGTTAATGTGGACAGAAACCGAAGCATCAAGAGGATACCAGGAAATAGGATCTTGTTTGTTGAAGTACAAGGGGTTTGATGTCACAAAGGCGTTGGATGAGGTGAAGAACGGGATGACACTTGGGGTGGCAGCAAAGACCTTCGGTGTCCCCAAGATGACACTCGACAACGAACTTAATGGAAGAACGAAGGAGGAGGCCACCATTGGAAGACCGTCTGCCCTCACGAGTGAGGAGGAAAACATCATTGTTGAGTGGGTGATGCAAATTGGGGGAATGGGATTCCCCGTCACCAAAGATCAGCTGATCCGACAGCGTGGCCAAGTTGGTCAAAGAGCAAAACCGGCCAATTCCATTCACCAATGGCACGCCCGGCGAAAGGTGGTATGGGCTCTTTTTACAAAGAAACCCCACGATCGCACAAAGAGTGCCCCAGGGCCTAACCACCTCAAGGGCAAATGTTACAGAACAACAAATTCGCCGGTGGTTTGAAGAGATAAAGACCTACATGACGGAAAATGGCCTCATGGAGGTGTTTGAACACCCAGAAAGGGTGTTCAATGCAGACAAAACTGCTTTCTTCCTGTGCCCTGAGGGGAAAACTGTCCTGGCAAGAAAAGGCCAGAAGGCCGTTTACTCTGTCGCAGGCAATGGCGAAAAAGAATGCTTGACCGTGTTGGTTAATGGCAACGCTGCTGGGCATTTGGCACCAACCATGGTGCTGTACCCTTATGAAAGGATACCAGCAGCCATTGCCCAGTCATTTCCCGATGATTGGGCAATATCAAAGAGTGAGTCGGGGTGGATGACCAGTGCAACATTTTTTGAGTTCATTATTAATGTATTTTACCCTTGGTTGATTCGCACTGCAACCACCCTCCCCGTAGTTCTCTTCATAGATGGCCACACTTCTCATTTGAGCCTCCACCTTTCAAACTTTTGTTCACAGAAGCAAATAGAAGTTGTGGCCCTCTACCCCAATTGAGACCAGGCTAATCATTCAGACTAAAATAACTGGGTGAATCCTAAAACAACCGGGTGACTAATCGGTTGATGAAATCATTTGGTTGTCGCATCACTAGTACTGGACAAGAAACTACTGTGGAACAGACACATAAGGAGATCAACAAGGCCACTAACGCCATGATGGTATGCGGAAGATATGGGGCTGTAACCCATGCATACTAAAAAGCATATATACCCTTTGGTGAGACCAATCATTACATATGGCCCATATGGGTGAGTAGCTTGGGCTGACAGGACAAGGTAGAAACATCAAAGTCCTGGAGAGAGTGCAGAGGCTAGCCTGCATTATCATCACAGAAGCCATGAGATCCTGTTCAACTGCGGCCATAGAAGTGATTTCGAATCCAACACCTCTACACATTATGGCAGAGAGAATATTATGGTACAGACTCTACTAAGATTGGAGAAGAATGGCATGAACATATCCTCCACGGTTTGCAGTGAGTTATTCCCGATAGGTCTAAGGGGTCTGATGAAGGGATTATATATTGAGGAAGTAGAACTTGGAAAAGAAGTCAGTTGAGCTAGAGAATAAATTGGCTGGGATGGAAAACTCATGATATAATTCGGGAATAATGTCATCAGGTGGTACACTGATAGTACAAAGACGAATAAGGGGTATTTGGGCCAAGAACTAAATGCAATGAGCCGTTGGGCAGCATTTTTCAGACTGAGGTTAAGGCGTGCCGAATTCAACTTAAGTAGGGGATAAAAGAAAAGGTAAATTGTTACCCTATCAAATAGCCAGGCTGCCATCGAAGCAATGAGCTCATCAGTTATCAGCTCTAAGATGGTATGGGATTGCCAACAAAGTCTGAACATGTTGGGAAAGAACAAGATATCACTCCGTGTTAAGGGAAATGAGGAAGCAGATAAGCTTACAAGGGGGCAGGGGCTAGAGTCCCCACCTACCACACCACACAAATCCGAGAAACCATCGTATATTGGCTGCAACATTCTAAATTCCCTCCCTCTGCACATGAAAAACTTATCAGGTAAAAACTGAATAACTTTGGAACTGGCTGGTAAATCAATTAGTGTACTCAATCATGGAAATTTTCTACCTGAGAAGATAATAGAAAACCGGAGAAACTACCTAAATAATTATTGTAAAGCAAGAACAATTTTCTATTCTTGTATTTTGATGCTTAAGTATTTCTTAAAGAAATTACTAATCGAGATGTTTGTCAATTATCTACGATCATGGTGATATGCGATAGGATCTTAACGATATCACTACAAAACCTGTTCTGACTATCACGTAAATCAAAGCTTCTATGATGATCGCAAATGTTGCTCGTAGCTCAAATTATACACTTAAAGCCAATATTCAGGGGATCCCATTAATCTTAACAAAAAAATACAGACATTTTAAAACATTTGTCCGAAAAATCAGTCATCCAAACACCCCTCTGCCTCCATTGTTTTAGAAAATCGACGCTCTACATGTTTTGATCGTTAGAAAAAATTAAAGATAATAATGTTAGTTTTCTGCTTTTAATTTTGTCATTCTTGTTTCAGTTTAACAAAATTAATTTTCGTGTTAAAATTAATTTTTGTTTAAGAAAGAGTTAAGGGTATAGTAAATCTTTTATTGCAAGATACTCTTCCTTACTGCAAAATGGAAAAAAAACCTTTTTTTATTTATGCTTCATTGACAAAACTCAAGTCAACTAGTAAAAAACTTTCAAGGTAGTAAAAAACTCCAGGCAGCGGCCATGATTAAATTATAGATTTGTGTACTTTGTATTTATATATGACTTTGAATTAATATATGCTTTTTAGACAAAACTCAGTCAGGTTAGCCACTCTATTGAGCAGCCATGATTTTATTAATTCCTATTCTTTATTGATAAAACTCAAGTTAAATTGGTATAAAACTTGAAGGTTAGTGAACCAACTAAGAAGACCTGTAAAATTAGACAACTATGAAGTTAATTTTATGACTTCCATAGAAGGAGATGAACCTGATTCATATGAAAGTGCAATGAATCGTGAAGATGCAGATAAATGGAAAGAAGCAATCAATCAAGAGATTAATAATCTAAAAGAGCACAATACGGGGACTGATGTTGAAGATTCTGGAAATATTTCAACCATAGATGCTAAATGGGTGTTTTAAGTTAAAGAAAAATGATGAAGGTCAACCAGTACAATATAAAGCAAGACTTGTTGCTCGTGGATTTCAACAATAAGGACCTTTCGATACAACTGAAACCTATGCTCCAGTAGCTAAGATGACAACATTGTGAGTATTAATGGCTGTAGCTAATCAACAGAGTTTACCAGTACACCAAATGGATGTGACAGGTGCATTTTTACACGGTGACATGACAAAAGATGATCTGTACCTCCTGGAGTTGAACATATTGAAAGTAAAACTACTGTTTTAAACTAAACAAGACAATCTGCGGTTTGAAGAAATCTCCCAAAAATTTGAATGAAAAGTTAACTGAAATAATGACAAAAGAAGGTTTCTTAAGGTCAAATAGCGACTGCTGTCTGTACACAAGACTGACTGATGAAAATAAACTGTATGTATTACTGTATGTGGATGATATAATAATAGTGGGTTCCTGTGAAAATGAGATTTTGAAATTCCAATCAAAACTGAGTCATTATTTTAAAATGAAAGATATGGGTCAAGTTTCGGCTTACCTGGGAATAAAAATTGATCATGATTTGACAACCGGAGTAACCAAGTTGAATCAAACAGCTTATTTAAAACAAGTGCTACAAAAAATATGGATCCTAATCTTAAAATAAATTTGACCAATTCAGTGTGTGACAAAGTACTGGAACACAAGTGCTGTATACTAATATTTTGTTTGATGTTTGCAATGATTGGGACAAGACCTGATCTTTGCTATCCGATTTTGTTTCTAAGTCGCTTCCAAAGTAACGCAAGCGAAGAATTGTGGACTGCTTTAAAAAGAGTGTTACGATACGTCAAAGGTACAATAATTGACAAGAGTTTAACCTCCTATAAGAATAAAAGTGGAAACATTATATTGGAAGGTTTTGCGGATGCTGATTGGGCAGGCGATTTAACTGATCGTAAATCTACATCTGGCTATTTGTTTCTACTATCTGACTGTGTTGTATGCTGGACATCAAAGAAGCAAGTTTCAGTGGCGTTATCTTCAACCGAAGCAGAATATATAACTCAATAACTCGTTTATTGAACCAAGTAGACACAATTACATGTATAGGTCAGGTCAAAATTGTGGTGTTATTAATTAACCATATGTTTTATATTTAAAAGACCAGATGAACTGATTATTTATTGTTATTATTTTACCTTTTGTTTTGAGATGAGTTGTTGAAATTACTAGATAAAATACTGTTCCAAAAATGTTCATTTTGTTTAATTAGATAGTTTCTTCAAAAAAATAATATAATATGCATTGGAATTTAACTTAGAATAATAAAATTAACTTAAACAAACTATTTACAAATAATTCTGTCTAAAGGAAAATTAAGATTCTAGCCGTCAGTCAGGAAGTCACGGACGCTGTAGTAGCATTTATTTAATAGACAAGATTTTAACTTTCTTTTGAATTTCAGATGGTCTGACTCTGCCTTTAGATGCGTTGGAAGGTGGTTAAAGAGATTTACTGCATTGTAACGGAGATTCTTTTGAAAAAAGGTTTTACAGTGGACAGGGACTGGAAGATTATAAGAAGTTCTTAAATTGTAAGCATGGTTATGGGAATTATTGAACTTGTCGATGTTTTGTTTTAGGAATGACAAGGTTTTGTAGATGTAAAGTGATGGAAACGTTAAGATGTTTGCTGTTTGAAAAAATGGTTTGCAGGTTTGTCATCTTTTTAAAGAAAATATAGCTCTAATGGGCAATTAGGGCAGCTTCTGCAAACGGAATAGAAATAAGGTCCACTTATTCTCATACCCCCATATGGGCAAGGCATAGTTAAGATGTGAGAAAATAAGGCCATAATAGGTGAAAAGTAGGACATCAGATTTTGTCGAATTTGCGAGGGTGCGGATGGCAAATATTCCTGAACTAACTTTTTTTATTACGTAGTCAATATAATGGTAAAATTTTAACTTGTCGTCTAAAAAACTTTCATAAAAATTTAGTGCAACTAATGGGGTGGGCAGGATACTCATCTAGATAAAAGCTAAGCGATGAGGAAGAACGATCAGAAATGTGGAAATTAAGATGCGTTTTAAGGGAATTGACAGAGAGCAGATTGTCGTCAAACCACTGAGCTAAACTGTTATATTGCGCTTAGTATGGCAATAACAGAATCCCAATGTCTCAAACATCTTCTAGAAGATCTAAATGTATCAACCAGTGAAGCTGTAACTATCCATGAAGATAATCAATCAGCAATAGCTGTTGCAGGAAGTCTAGAAAACAAAAGACTTAAACACTTTGATGTCAAGTATCATTTTTTAAGGGAAGTTATCAAAAAGGGAAGTGTTGTTTTAAAGTGTATTAACTCTGAAAACCAATTGGCAGATATATTAACAAAAGGTCTGTGTAAACCAAAGTTCCAGACATTCAGAGATAAGATGAGCGTTCTACTGTTTGTAAGAAGACAATACATTTTTATATTGAGGGTGTTGAAGCAATATAAAAATATAATATATTCATCATGTATCCAAATATACCCTAACTCAATTATTTATTATTCTATGTTTAACTAAATACTGTTTCATGTTTATAAAATGTGTTATGTTGGCATAGCAACTTCCTAGTTGGAGTAAAACAAATATGCTTATTAAATCTCTGTAATGTTTGACGTCTATTCTGTACTCAATGTTCAAGAATAAAGTATTCTGATTCTGCTTATGAGTTATACAAGTATTTATGTGTTCTGTTTTAAAAGTTATAAAATAAAGTATTGTTTGTTTGAAAAGTCAAGTCTTATTATAAGGTCCACAGATTTAACCTCAACAGTTAGCCACTGATTAAATTATAGCGGCCATGATTAAATTATAGATTTGTATACAGTGCTTTGTATTCATATATGATTCAATAACAATACTCAAGCCAAACTAGTAAAAAACTTTAAAGTTAGCCACTCCATTTGACGGCCATGCTTTATTAATTTTTATAATTTGTATTTATATATGCTTCATGGAAAAAAATCAAGTCAAACTAGAATAAAACTTTAAAGTTAGCCACTCCATTTGACGGCCATGCTTTATTAATTTTTAATTTGTATTAATTTATGCTTCATGGAAAAAAATCAAGTCAAACTAGTAAAAAACTTTAAAGTTAGCCACTCCACTGGGCAGTGGGCGGCCATGATCAAATTGTATACTTTGTACTTATAAACGCTTAATTGACAAAACTCAAGTCAAACTACAGTAGTACAAAACTTCAAGGATAGCCATTCCATAGGGCGGCCATGATTAAATTATAAATTTGTATACTTTGGTTATTATTACAATTGATCTCAACGTTTTAGATTTAGAATAATTAAGCAAACACAATAACAATTTTTAAGAAAATAAGACGAAGCACTTGTACATGTGATTTTCACAAGTTATTGTAAAAAATCTAGTTTCTGTGCCATTTACCTATTGTACCCAATGTCGACCTCTGAGCTAGTATAGACTAGACAGAGAGTCGTCTAGGGATTTGAACCTAAAACTTGAAAATTTGAAGTATAATAACATGTTTTTAAAAGTCAAAACAAAGTCAACTAATACTTAGCAATCATTGAAAAAGATACTAGGCCTACTGTAAAAGTAAGTTAGACTATAAAGGAAGACAAAATAAAACTAACTAGTTTTCATAATAAATTTATTTATTACAAACTGAAATAAACAGAAATTTCAACACATAATTCTACTGAAAACACGGTAAGGCAGGTCATCTCGTTTTCGATGCAATGCATATCAAATTTAGCCGAACATCACCAAACTGACATAAACAGTTTTATGAACTTTACAATATATTCAACCACAGTGATTTTACGACTAACACTACCTTTGGTAATAGGTGGAAAAATGATAACTTATTTACAATAGAATGTCATTGATGGAGATGGGAAGGGTGAATATTTTGTATTGCTAACTTAACCTAGAAACTGCCCTAGGCCTGACTAGATCAATCAAATTTAAAAATTCAGTCACTTTTGAGAATTCAGGAGTAAATACTTTTTGTTACAGAAATGATGTACCGTTAGATAAACGTATCAAGTAAAGATTTAACAATTATTTTGACGAAAGAAATTTTAATCTGTAAATTTATTTTAGAAGTTTTAAAACATTCAAGTGATCTTTTAAATCAACAAAGCTTTTACAGGCTCCAGAGCCATAAATAAATCATATGTGATAAATTATTTTTTATATATATTACTTTGATAATGTAGTTACAAACATAACTCTTGTCTAACCTAACTTAAAACGTATAAAAATGGTATCACTAAAGTAAAACTACAAAAACACACACCGATACACATGTTACGAATTTGCCAAATATATGTGTAAAATACTTTCGATTGTTTCACTAGTTAATAACTCCGTCACGTTTTGATCACCTTACGATAAAGCTTAAACGGTGTTGACTTTGAAAAGTGATAGCAAACGTAACAAAAGCCAACGTCCAACCACGGTTACATACATTTTCACAATTAACAAATCTCTTACTATGGTCCACTCTTAATATCATTGAACAAACAGTCTTGTTGGTGAACAAGCTCAATAACCAACAATAAATAAATTTGGTTGCAATGTTTCTTTCAACCAAAAAATAAAATAAAATAAATAGATAACTGAAGAAATGAAACTTTAACAACATAAAAAATACAAGAAAACTTTTGTTAAGATTTTGCGATTAAATCTTTGAAATAATCTCAGGTTTTCAACACACAAATTAATAAAATATAGAAACTAAACCGAAAATGTAAGGCAGGACTTCTAACTGGTTGAGATTGCCTATCAGTCTTTCCTCGGCCTACGTTTGCGAGGTGAGGGAGGTGCGTCACCACTGCCACCCGACGGTTCTTCTACAACCTCCTGCAATGAAGAAGTCAAGTAAGTACCAACTGAATGGATACTGGTGCAAGTATTATTTGCATGACAGTTAGTTAACACTTTCGCTACTGCAATAGTACGAAATTTTTCATTCACATGGACCAGCGACGAACATATGCGACGGCTAGTTACATTAAAATAGACTGCCGTCGCATATTTGTGTCGGGGTTCTAATTTTATTAAAATTCTTATATTTGTAACAGTCTATTTGAAGACACTGAATTCTCTGCAGTGGTCTATAGATATGTCTGACGCACAACTGCGTCGCTTGGTCTGTGGATATGATTGATGACGTCATATGATAGTTGGAAAAACTGGTCTTTACTTTTTTGCATCACTGTATATATGTATGCTGCATTATCCTATGTAGCTTTTATATTTGTTTAGTTATAAAATGTTCTTAAATAATCAGTTTTTTTTACTTACTTTCACCTCAAAACACAAACAAAAATGAACTGTCACATATATGCGACATTTGGGCTATTCCAAGAAAACTATGATAATTTATTGTCTTTGCAGTAAGACGGGGCGTCGCAAATATGCAACATTACAAAAGGTCACAAAAAATACGAGAATAAATTATTTACAAACAATGATTACAGCGTATTACAATGTAAATGATCACTGTTTTACAGGTTTTCGCCCGTGGTCTGTGTGTACTGTTCACCAAGTGACAGGTGGCGCATATATGGGACGCTCAGTAGCAAACGTGTTAAATCTAATACAAATTCAAAAGAATTCTCTAATGAGTATAATAATTGGGTCTAGATACCTTTTCTTCATGTTTCATGGGTTCACCTCAAGGTCCCTTTATTTACCTAAGGGTCGTAGCCCGGGAATGAAACACTGAAAACTTACCAAGGACAAACTTTATTTCCTAAACTAACATCAAAAATAATAGTAGTGTTAAGAACTGTGTAGCCTGAGATTTTTTTTAAATTTTTACAACCAATTATAGTTTGAAACCTCATTTTTTAATTTAAACGTATGATCTTACCTTAGCAATGTGATCCCCAAACACCTTAGACTATCCTTTATTTACAAATTAACCCCCTCCCCCTTCTGATCAAGTACCCTGATGTACTTAAAACACAAGCTTTCATTCGGTCAGAATAACAAGTTATTGTTCGACAAAACATCAGCCTATTCAACCATCAATGTCAAACCTTTATTCTTTATAATTTAAACTTTTAATTTATTACACATATTTTTTTAACATTTGTAGTAAAGACATTCTTGATAATATAAATTCATTATTTGATTACCGTACAAGGATTGACTGAAGATCTCTACCGACCTCCAGTCACAGCCTGAAGTAAAGACGGTGTTTCTCACACTTACACTATCTCGCCATGATTGGAGTTTGATCACTTTGAGAACTTAATTAACAGAAAATCCCTGTAATTGGTCAAGAAATATTTTTGTTTAAGGAGTAATTACCTCTTCAGAATCGTTGCTTTTCTGAGAACCTCCACCCTTTTTACTTTCTTGAGTAGTTTCTGCGGTATCCTCCTCCTTGCCTTCTGTCTCATCTACCATTTCTTCCATTTCGTCATCCGGAAGAAGCGCATCGGTTTTTTTCGCCTCAGCTCTTCTGGCGATTTCTTCTTTTTCCTATGGCAAAGAAAACCTTCAAGTAAAAAAAATAACTAATTCATGTAAGTCTTTAAATAGCAATTAGAACATTACGTTACTAGTTTGGAAAATATGTGTTTACTGGATGAGTGTGGTCATTCCCGCATGAGACAAAGTGGGGATTACGGGTGCGCAGTAAACACATTTTGGTTGAGTAACGTACAATATTTTTGGACAATACCGGTACTACCCTAAACTAACATAAAATTCTACAGATCTAGAATTTTGCAATCAAAACATTTTTATTGGATGTAGAGGAAGAAATCAAATTAAGTCAATCATTCCCTAACTAACCTATATAAACAGTTGGATTTTATAATGGATTTGATACAGAAGTGAATCAGTTTCAATTTAATTTATGCATTAAATAAATTACACAAGATGTCATAATCTTAGAGAAATCTACAGCTCAAGAAAGTACTTGGCATTATAGCCATTATTTTGCTCAGATATTTTATTAATTTCCTTCATAAAGTGAAGTTTACCAAAGCTAAATGTATTAAAAATGCAATTATTTATTTTAGTTGACAATTATTAAATGTCAAAAGACTATTTTGCCTAGAATACTTTACAAGAACTATTTTGGAAAGTTAAGGATTCATTAACTAAGGGTCAACAGCTACTACTCTACGGTACCTGTGAGGACGATCCACTACAACACAAGAAGACGACCAGTACGATGGGCAGACCAATGACGACAACGTAAACGGCCCACAGCCAGGGGTGCTCGTTAGTGTAGCGGAAGAAAGCTGTTACCACAGACTCCTACGAACAAACACTACCAATAAGCTACTACTACAGGGAAGGGGCTACACAACGTTGTGAACGTTGTAAAAAGCGTTGTGAACAAGTGTAGTGTCCAACGAGTTACAGATAAGTTTTCATCCAGAAGGAATTAAGGAAAACCACAACTTTAAAATAATCAAAGACACTATACGTAAACATTTGCTTTAATTATTTAAACCAAATGTAAAAAGTTATGTACAAAATGGGAAGCTGAAAGGATTTTTCTAAACACTGTTGGTAAAAAGGGTTTATAACAAGGGAATCACTCGGTTTTGCTTTACACTGGGATGTAAACTTTTACAGGGGTTAAGTCTGCGGTAATATGAGAAATACTTAACCTGAATCCATCTTTGCCAATTTATTTCTGAAGCACTACGTCAATGTGAATACCAGTCGTTAATGTGAAAACATAACTCACTACTTTATATACTACTGCCTGGATTTTAATTACTGGTGTTTAATCGATACTATTGGGATTCAACAATTTAAGTTTTTAACTTTTTTTCACAAAATACCTCTCGAGCACGTTTTCTGAGGTACCATACATAGACGATGATGGGAATGCTGCAGTAGAAGAAATAAATAGCCCACCATCCAGGTTTGTAGTTGATATGCTTCATGGTGCGAACCCACAAAGAATCCTACACAAAACTTCAGTGCAAATCTTTTGTTACAGACCTAAATCTTAAAATGTTCTTTCCTCGGTTTGTTCAGGTAGGAGGAGGGGGGGGGGGGGGGGGTTAAAAGAAAACAAATTTTTAGGTTGGATACAATGTGTACCTAATATGCAATTTGAGATATTATAAACCCTACAAAATAAATAAGAATACCCTTGGAACAAATTCAAAAGTTATATCCGACTACCACAGAGAAAACTTAATTAAAATTTATAATATACAGTACAAATTCTCTGGCTGTACAGTAGACACCTATTTACTCTACAAAATCCAATGTTCTGTGGCACTATGCAGGGTCGCTTATGTAAGGTCGCACAGCAATAAAAGTAAAGTCTGTCTAACTTGGTTTGACAGGGTGTCTACCAGTAAGCTATTTGAAAAATCTGACATTTCGGGGACATTTGGGGGCCGTATCTAAAAAATCAGTGACGTCGGACTAAGTAAATTTTTGTGAGTTCATTTTACATTTGCTGTTGGGGCAAAAAATATAAGTATAGTAAGACGGTTGAGTAAATTTTTGCGAGTTCATTTTATATTTGCTGTTGAGGTAAAAAATATAAGTATAGTAAGACAGTTCTATAAGTTACAAACAACTAGGCCTAGTATAAATTCAGCATTTTAATGTTATATAACTCATTTTCAAATGCAACACAACAAACATATTGTACGAGTCGACCATTGGATTTGAGATTGAATCTAACCACAGATTAAAACGTAGACATTTAATCCACCACAAAACTACACAGTTACTGTTGGAAGTTGGAAGGATTTTTAGCATTCATCTGCATTTGCCTTGCACAAAACGTAACTACAACCAAACACAGTGTTTCCGTTTCCACACGCATAAAACAAAAATTCCACTTACAGGTTCGAGAAAATCCCCGTCTATCCCGCTTTGTAATGAAAAATCCCGTTTAATCCCGCAAGACTTTAACGTACTGTCCAGGGTGATCAGTATGATGCAACATGTCTAAATATCTCCTAAAACCTTTCAACAATGCTGTGGTAGAATATTTTAAGCAATTGGTATCAGTTTTTATCTGGAAAGCGGTATAAAAAAGAAACTAGGTAATCGTAAGAGCAGATAGTCTCGTTTTCCCACATCCCGTTTTAATCCCGCATATGGTCTAAAAAGTCCTGTTTTGGGAATAAAAATCCCAATGCAAACAAAATGGTGGCAGCGGTCAGATATTACAACACTAAGACTGAACATATAGAGAAAACAATCTTCTTTAAATTGTGTTAATGTTTATATATCCGTTACTACTTTCAATAAGTTTGAATTCATGAATATATTTTCATAAACGGTTTTTCTTTGATATCATAAAATTACGCCTAAATAAACTTATATCTAACTGGTTTTCTACCAAATAGGCGTGAAAAGTAATTTAGCCTAATTAAGTTTTGTTGATTGAAAAATTCGAGTTTTACAGTTACATAAAACTAATTCAAGGATGTAAGTGTTCTTTTTTTTAAAAAAATTTAATAAAAAAATCAAGCGTCTGGAACCAATTTTTTATTTGAGTTATTTAACTTGGTTTACTAACATGGAATTGAGGTTACGGCTACAGTAGTAGTTAGCATTATTTGTACAATAATGTATAATGTATTTTTGTGCCGGTAAGTCGCTGGCTGGTTGCCTCTATAAGAGACATTGCAACAATAATTGTCATGCCACTGGTAAGTTACGGTAATACCATTCGTTTACATCAATAGCAAGACATGAGATCCTTTGTAGGCTATACATAAGAAACCCATAAAATAACCCATAATATAAATAACAAGTGTCTTATTATTGATAATCTCGTTGTAGTTAAGCATTCGAATCAAAAATTTTTTGATAAGTAAACAATACAACTCGAAAGCTTTTTGTGAACAATATTAGACATTTCATAATTTTATTTATATGAAACGTTATTTACATTAAACATGAATCAAGAATTAATTTTTTTTACATTAAAAAATTATGAATGACATTGCAGAATAGCTTTTTTTAACAAAGAAGTAAGTTATATAAAGTTTTTTTTCAACTTTAAGTAGGTAGGCTATTGCAAACAGCCTAATTTTAAATATAAGTAATACCTTTCATTGACCATTCCACACACAATTGTATTGTCTATTGGGAAATAAAGCTTTGATTTGATTTGATTTGTAGAAAATAATTAAACACATGTTGAAACAATCAAACACTAGAATTAATTGATACATATTTGTCTTTGGCAAAAGAAGAGCATTTTAAAATAATTATTCATTGCAAAATCAACATTCAGTATGTATACCTTTTTTCACAAAACAATCAATTAAATATCATTTCACCAGTTACACCAACAAATCATGAAAATTTTGTAACTTCAAACTTGTAACTTTACCAACAGGTTTTAGTTTGTCCAAATCCGACAGGTCTGTGCAATTCAATTTGGCAGTTTGAAATCAAGTTTACGTATTAGTTAAATATTATTTAAATGACTTGAAACTAATACATTAAATCTAATTAAATAATACATGGAATAAACTTACCCTAAAGCTTCTGCAATATTTTTTTATTCAGTAAGTTAAGATAATTATGCACTGTACATTAAAATTATTGTAAAAAACTCAGATTTTTTAAACTGCACTGTACTTTAAACCAAAATCTGTGAACTAATATTGACTATATAACAAATCTTCAATAATTATATTGGTCATAAGTCCCCACAACGGATTTAGTATTGTAAACTATGAACCAACAAATAAATCCTACTACTCAGAGAACTAGACACAGAATGGAAGAGTACAGAAGGGGTTTGGGGGAAGGGGAAAGGGGAAAGTGGGGAGGTATTGTAGTTGATCGGACATGAAAGAGATAAGGAATGCACCTGAAATCCAAGGTCTCTTTGTCTTTATTTCCTGTTTCCAACATATTTTCTATATTCAAGCTAGCTTCAATTCCTCTCCAAATAATATGTAGCCAAATAAATATATTTTTGTATTTTTCTTATTAATATTTTTTTGCATTTTCTTCCAATAAAATAAAATGTCACACCTTTCAATTGAAAGTGGATTCATTTATTTAGTTGGAACACACAAATGCAAATGCAGCATTCGTTCTTTGAATCTTTGAGAATTCATGACTTCTTAAAGTATTTTTGTAACTTAAAATAGATACCAGGATTTAGATAGGTAGATAAATAAGTAACAGTGCTTTATTTTGCTGAAAAGTTTACAAATTTACAATTTTTTTTAATGCACAAAAGACAATAGTCATTTGACTGTCTGTCTGGTTGGCAAAGTCCACTTCCACTTTAACATTACAATCAACACTGCACTCATATAAAAGAGAACAAAAACATAAAAGCTTAGACTCACTTAAAAGCTAAAATAAAATTCTAATTTACATTCGTTCCTATTTATAACTACACCAAGGAATCTAATGTATTGCCTACGCATACCTCGACGCATACTAATACACATTATTTACACTTGATTTGAGTACCTTTAGAACAAAATATTCCCATCAAGCTATGATTTTTTTTATTGAATTCTTTTATTAGCTCCCGATGGACCCAGGCTATAAACCTCGCCAATCCCTCCCATTTACATAAGATAAAAACTCATGATAATCAATAGTTAATTTTTGTAAATGACATTTTTTAAGATCTTTAAACATGGGACACCTTGCCACAAAGTGAAAAACAGTTTCATTTTTATGGAGGTTACACAAAGAACAATAATTTTTATCGACCACCCAGGGTTTATAATTTAAATCTAACAACTCCCCTCTACATTTCATAATCCATGAGATTGTGACGATATCCCTATTATCAGAGGGAAAAGTTTTATCGCCAAGATTGAAGTCCAAATCTATAAATCGGGAGTGAAACGCCGATGTACGTGCTCTGCCAATACATTCCGCCCTCCAGTTATCTCCAAACACGCTCACAACTTTCATCAGCTGGACCTCGACCTGACCTTGCGCAAAGTCTACCGGCAAACCAAATTTGTCTCCCAATAATTTCCAGTCACAGTACCAATACACGCATCTCCTTATCACTACCTCTGCTAAAATATTTGGCAAACGATCTGCATCTAAATACAACACAGTTAATAAATATTTTAGATTCATCAAAATAGTATGGAATTGTAATTTGTCTAATCCTGACTCCAAATACAGAAAATAATTAGGCGTATTATTTGGCAACCGAAATAGTTTTTTTAATAAACAATCTCTGAACTGATTCCACTGGATCACAATCTAAATATCCCCACACTTGACCCGCATAACACAAAATAGATTTTATTATTGAATTTAAACATACGAATTTATAACTCAACGGAACTTTATTGTTATTTATAAAACTACTCCGCACAGCATTAATAGCTAATTTTGCAGCAGCTGACTTATCATTTAAATGCTTATCCCAGTTAAAAGTTGGTGTTAAAACAACTCCTAGATATTTGTAGGAATTCACTATTTCAATAGGCTGACCTTTGTACCACCATTTATTGCTTCGTGCCAACCTACCACCTTTACGAAATACCATGATTTTTGATTTATTGAGATCCACTTGTAGGTTCCAAATATCGCAGTAGGCCTCTAAATTAGTTATCATTTGCTGTAACACTGTGGCTGTTGGTGCTATCAGTACAACATCATTGGCATACATTAAAATGTTTATTCTCTTACCTCCAACTAAACAGCCACCTCCTAAAAATGCTGGCAAGTCGTTAATAAATAATGAGAGTAAATTAGGACTGGCAACGCATCCTTGTTTTAAACCTATTGTTGATTCAAAACTGTTTGTTATGCCACTTTTACACCACACTGAAACATTGGTACCCTCATAAAGATTTTTTAAATTCTAGAAAATTTTTCAACCCTGCAACTCAATATTTTATCCTCAGACTTGCGTGTATCATTTAATATAGGATTTATCTGGTCTAGGAATAACTCAGTTTTTTTTTTCTTCCCACTCTTCCATTTAGGTCCCAAATTATTACTAGGTTTTCATGTCATAAATCAATTAAACAGTTTGAAAACATTTCAAAATCAGTTTCCCAAAAATTACAGTTAACATATAAACGGACCAAAATCAACCTTTTATCACCAATTCCCGTATCTATTTGGACCAAAATTAGATCATTACTTTCAATAAGTGAAATTAGATTCATAAATGGTGACTTTAAATTGGTTAGTACGATCAACCCACCCCTATACTTCTATAGGTCATGTTCTGGAGTGTGGCGGGCCAGTCCCTCATCTTGTATGGATTAGATAAGCACAGTACAGTTTATTCATGGAATTATATTTCTTCTGCTACAAAATATATTTGCATAAATCCTGTATATATCCTGTATTAGCATAAATCTGTTTAAGCAGTTCTGTTTTCTATTTGCCGTGATTGATAATCAGCTTTAAAAATGTTTTTATTCTTTGAATGTTTGCCAATCAATAATAATGAGAATTTTAATTTAGATTCTGATTGTTATCTTTTTGAAAATCTTTTAAATCATTTTGTGATAATTCAACAAAACATCCACAGTATGAGGAAAAACTTTGAAGAATTTATTCTTTATCTCCAGTCACTAGATAAAATGCCTGATATCATCACTCTTACCAAAATATGGATTTCAGATAGTGAGGTGAATCAATATAAGCTACCTAAATATAATACGTTTGCAAAATGTAACTATTATATCGCGCTGGAGGAACTGTGGTATTCGTAGCTGAACAGTTCCTTTGTTCGGTGTTTCCGGACCTAGGCATTGATACGGCAGACAGCCTCTACTTACAGATTAAAATAGCGGATAATGTTTATTTTGATCTATTTGCAATTTATCGTTTACAGGAATTTAGTAGACACTTTTTTAAATGAACTTGAAAATGCTTTAGGTAACGTAAAAAATAGAAACCTTATTATAATTGGGGATATGAATTTGAATATCTATATATTTAATACGCGACATGAAACTTTGTGAACAATAAAGCTTTTTTGTTTTAAGATTTAACCCCACATACTATATACCAAAATGTTCGTCTAGGTGTGTGGATGTGCAAACTGGCTTTAGATTTTCGAAATATATCTTTTTAAGGGGCTTTTTTGTGGGCTGCCCTCAAAGTTCCTTCCATAAGGATAACATTGTGATTGATTTGAATGTCATTATATTCGGAAACAGATGTCAATAGCCTACATTAGTTTTACAAACATTAAATCCCAGCTGTTTTGTTTGGTTTTGAAATGTAGCCTAAACAGTTTGCATGTTTTTAAAAATTATTAGAAACCCGGCAAAGAAATGTTACCTATATAGGACACGACGGGAGAAAAGTTTTACATTATATTTTCGTTTAACATGCCAAGGAACCGACAACAAAGAAATATTGCCGGTCGGACATGGCGAGTCAACATACGGAAAGCAATGCAAAGAGAACATTAGATCGTACAACTCTGCGCTCGCAATGGTCAGCACTCGAGCTAAAATTGAAGTATACAGGGTGTTCATTTGAAAACTTTCCATATCTGTTGTGTGCAAAGGTAAGGCTTTCAACACTTGTTTGTTCTAATTTCCCCCTAATTTGGACATGCCAAATCCAATAAAATTATTTTCAATTTTGAAAAATGCCCCAAAAGGGCCCAATTTGGGGGGTAGGGGTGCTTTTTGAGAAATTTTCAAATGTAAACATGGGTTGTGTGATACATCAATTTAAAGGTCTAATCACCCCGTACATTTTGGTGCAAAAAAAGTTTAATTATCTTTAACCGTATTTACAGGGTGGGTCAACACGTTTCAAAAAAGGACTTTGAAGTTAAGTACCGTATTACCCTAACTACTTAACGGAACAGCGCCAAATTTCTTTCCAAGCTTATTCTTGAGCTACTCTTTAAGATAACTTTTAGTAAGGGCACTTTCCATGTTATTTTCTAATTTTAAAAAAAACTCAAATTTTAAGAATAAAAGAAAGCTGAAAACTCAAAATTCTTAAATATCAAGGTATAACAAATTTCATACCACGTGAAAGGTCCTTTTTTAACAAACATTTTACGTATTTAAGTTTTCTTTCTTAAGGTTTCTTTCTTTCTCTTACCGTTTAAAAATTGCAGTAGAAAAACATAATTTTCTATGGTAAAATTGTAACTAGTTTTCTAATAAAACACCCAAAATTCGTCTCTAGACACATTAAATAGTGCAATAACTGAAGGAAACAATTTATAATTATTTTTAGGCAGATAGGCAAACAAGTTATTACGTTTTACTTTGTGAAAAACAAGTTTTATAGCTGATGAGAAAAACCCAAGCGTGGGCCGCTTTCTGTAGTACCATTGACTAGTCAATGGTAGTACTAATTTAAAAAGTACCATTTCCTGTAGTACCTAATCAAATATGGTGTAAACTTTAAAAAATAGACTTTATTTTTACTTATTGGTCATAACAAAAGTGTCCCAGGATAACTGCAAAGTGTTTAACAATAGATATCCAGGTATAACCTTGAGTCATATGGCTGTAGATGATTTAGTTAGGAAGTTTTTTGAAACTGGCTCAGTTACCAATGAGAAAAGAACAGGATAAAGAGTCCTAGATGAATTCTGACACACGTAAAAGTAGTCGATCAATTTTTTATGAATCCTACTACATCGTTTAACAGAGTGCAATGTGTTTTATTAGAAAACTAGTTATAATTTTACCATAGAAAATTATGTTTTTCCACTGCAATTTTTAAACGGTAAGAGATAGAAAGAAAACTTAAATACGTAAAATGTTTTTTGAAAAATGGCCTTTTTTGTGGTATGAAATTTGTTATACATTGCTATTTAAGAATTTTGAGTTTTCAGCCTTCTTTTATTCTTAAAATTTGAGATTTTTTAAAAATTAGAAAATAACTTGGAAAATGCCCTTACTACAAGTTATCTTAAAGAGTAGCTCAAGAATAAGCTTGGAAAGAAATTTGGCGCTGTTCCGTTCATTAGTTAGGGTAATACGGTACTTAACTTCAAAGTCCTTTTTTAAAACGTTTTGACCCACCCTGTAAATACGGTTAAAGATAATTAAACTTTTTTTGCACCAAAATGATTGGGGTGATTAGACCTTTAAATTGATGTATCACACAACCCATGTTTACATTTGAAAATCTTTCAAAAGGCACCCCTACCCCCCAAATTGGGCCCTTTTGGGGCATTTTTCAAAATTGAAAATAATTTTATTGGATTTGGCATGTCCAAATTAGGGGGAAATGAGAACAAACAAGCGTTGAAAGCCTTACCTTTGCACACAACAGATATGGAAAGTTTTCAAATGAACACCCTGTATAACGGTGAAGGGCCTTTCATGTATAAGGTGCACAACAAAATTTATCACCTAATTGGCACCTTTACAACTGTCAGAAGGGGTGCACATATGCCCAAAATCATATCTACGATGTAGAAAGAATGCTAAACAAAGCTAGTGGCTCTTGCAGCACTGTACTCATGCACATTTTGATTCAACATTTGGTTTATATTAATCCATACGCGCAAGTTTTCAGCTCCGTCCTGCAAACTACTACTACTGAACAGAAAAAAGAACTTAGAATGCATATAGCCAACGATCGAGGTCAAGACCAACATCGATACAACGACGTTGCTATAATGATATCCTAATTTATTATTTGTGCGAATTCGCACGGGTTCACCTAGTTTTAGATAATTCTCGAATAACAGACCTATACAAGCTTAAATTAGCGAGTTTTGGTTTAATTTCATTTGTTAACCAACCAACCAGAGTTACAATAACTTCAAGTACCTGTATTGACCACGCACTTGCGATGTGCGATATAAAACTATATTTAGAATGTGTTAGCGGTGATCGATGTGGGAATAACTGACCACAGAATCACCGTGACTGTCTTAAATTCAATAATTTAGTAAATAAGAGCAACTCTAGTAAGCAGTGGTTCAAAATATTGGATTTCAACCGATTCAAAAGTAAAATAGAAAATACCTCTTGGGAAGAAGTTTATTCGGCAGATAATTTACCTTGGTATGATTGCCTTTAGTAGATTTATAGATACTAGCTGTTTGCCCGTTCTACTTACGGGAATCATTGGCGAGAAAAGTAAAGCTAACCCATGCATATCCTTAAAAGATGGAAATGGTGAACTAATCACTGATTCAATAGGTGTAGCTAATGAATTCAATACTTTCTTTTGTTCAATAGCGTCTGATCTAAAGGTTAGGTATTTCAGGAGATAAATTGCATTCCGATAGAGAAAACGAATATCTAGAATTATTCCGAGTTCAGCCTATGGTTAATACTATTTTCTTCTATCCAACTGTAAATCAAGAAGTGTGTGATATAGTTAAGAATTTAAGTAATCAAAAAGCTCCTGGGTACGACGATTTATCACCTTTAGTTGTTAAGTTAGTTATTGATAGTAATATTGATGTGCTAGTTTATTTAATTAATTTTAGTATGAGTTCTGGAGTTTCGAAACGAGTTAAAAACTTCTATAGTAAAACCTTTATAAAAAAAAAAGATAAATTGGACCCTAGCAGTTATAGACCAATATCATTGTTGTCAATCTTTTCAAAAATATTAGAAAAAAATATTAAAGTTAGGCTAGTTGGCTTTTAGAACAGAAGAATTTTTTTAGCAAGAATCAATATGGGTTCAGGCAAAAGTTAGGTACTAATTCAGCTTTGTTAAATTTTATGGGGCAAATTTTTTTTGTGGAATAAATGAAGGCAAGCAATGTGCTGGTATTTTTGTTGATGTTATGAAGGCCTTTGATACCGTTGACCACAAGATTTTGCTGGGCAAGATGCAAGAAGCTGGAGTTATAGGGGTACCACTGTCGTGGTTTGCCTCATACCTAAGTGGCAGGACTCAACAAACTAGGATAGGTGAAGTAACAAGTGAGCCAGGTTCTATCAAATATGGAATCCCCCAAGGTTCAGTTCTCTCTGGACCATTGTTTTTAATATATGTAAATAGTTTGTGGCAGGACTCAACAAACTAGGATAGGTGAAGTAACAAGTGAGCCAGGTTCTATCAAATATGGAATCCCCCAAGGTTCAGTTCTCTCTGGACCATTGTTTTTAATATATGTAAATAGTTTGTGGCAGGACTCAACAAACTAGGATAGGTGAAGTAACAAGTGAGCGAGGTTCTACTAAATATAGAATCCCCCAAGGTTCAGTTCTCTCTGGACCATTGTTTTTAATATATGTAAATAGTTTGTGGCAGGACTCAACAAACTAGGATAGGTGAAGTAACAAGTGAGCCAGGTTCTATCAAATATGGAATCCCCCAAGGTTCAGTTCTCTCTGGACCATTGTTTTTAATATATGTAAATAGTTTGTGGCAGGACTCAACAAACTAGGATAGGTGAAGTAACAAGTGAGCCAGGTTCTATCAAATATGGAATCCCCCAAGGTTCAGTTCTCTCTGGACCATTGTTTTTAATATATGTAAATAGTTTGTGGCAGGACTCAACAAACTAGGATAGGTGAAGTAACAAGTGAGCCAGGTTCTATCAAATATGGAATCCCCCAAGGTTCAGTTCTCTCTGGACCATTGTTTTTAATATATGTAAATAGTTTGTGGCAGGACTCAACAAACTAGGATAGGTGAAGTAACAAGTGAGCGAGGTTCTACTAAATATAGAATCCCCCAAGGTTCAGTTCTCTCTGGACCATTGTTTTTAATATATGTAAATAGTTTGTGGCAGGACTCAACAAACTAGGATAGGTGAAGTAACAAGTGAGCCAGGTTCTATCAAATATGGAATCCCCCAAGGTTCAGTTCTCTCTGGACCATTGTTTTTAATATATGTAAATAGTTTGTGGCAGGACTCAACAAACTAGGATAGGTGAAGTAACAAGTGAGCCAGGTTCTATCAAATATGGAATCCCCCAAGGTTCAGTTCTCTCTGGACCATTGTTTTTAATATATGTAAATAGTTTGTGGCAGGACTCAACAAACTAGGATAGGTGAAGTAACAAGTGAGCGAGGTTCTACTAAATATAGAATCCCCCAAGGTTCAGTTCTCTCTGGACCATTGTTTTTAATATATGTAAATAGTTAGTGGCAGGACTCAACAAACTAGGGTTGGCGAAGTAACAAGTGAGCGAGGTTCTACTAAATATGGAATTCCCCAAATTCTCTCTGGACCATCGTTTTTAATATATGTTTAAATAGTTTGTGTAACGGTCGTTTCAGAGGGACATTGATAGCTTTTGCCGATGATACAGCTTTGTTTTACAAGGCTGAATCAATTGATTTACTTAAAATTGATATGCAATATTATTTAAACACTCTGAGGTGGTGGTTTACCAATAACTTTATGATAATGAGTCCTAAAACTAAATACATATTATTTAATCTTACAAGGCATATAAGTTTTCCTAGCTCGCTGAAATATCATGATATGAAATGTATATTTACTAATAGTGTTTGTAAATTTTTAGATAGGCCTATCAAACAAGTTCAAGAAATAAAGTATTTGGGATTGGTTGTAGATGAAAAGTTAATTGGAAAAGTCACATTAGCCACTTGTAGAATCATATTATTAAAATGTGACAGGGTTTTTTTATTTCACGATTGGGCCATTCCATATCATATCAACAAATAAAAATCAGTTTTCAACCTGACCATCTTGGATTACTTTGAAATTTGGTATGCTTATAGTTCTAACAAATACAAACAGAAAACTGTTTTTTGTTTATTTTTATCTCTTCCCGTTTATTTATAATTAATTTTTAAAAACTTCAAAAATCGGCGTTTTTTTACTTGCGGGGAGATCTTGAAAAATTCACAGACTGAGTTCTATTCATGCTAGAGAAGGCAGAAAGGTCTCATTTCATTCCTGTTGTTCAGGGCTTTAATTTGATATGCAACATGACTATATTCTAAAAAATTCCATTTTCCAAGAAAGTTTTGAAAAATGTTACGTACCGTATTTAAAAAAATGGTATTTTTAAAATTCTGAAAAAAATGTATGATGTACTTTACACTATTGACCATAAATGCTGTAAGTTTCATTATAGGACGGGCATGGGATCACACCTAAATACTAAAACTTAGGAGTAATGTAGAAACATTGATCGGAAGAGGGATAACATTCACTATGCCTACACCTTGAAACAGCTGCATAATAAGCCTAATTAAAAAAGAAAGTTATATGAAGTAAGCATACTTACACACACATACATGGCTAGGAAAGTTAAGGAATTGGTAAAAGAAAAGGGGATATTATCTCATCCTAATCCTAAACCTGGAAAATTGCTTGATCAGAAAACTGTTGACTTGGTCAAAAGTTTTTACTGTTCTGATGATATCAGTAGACTAATGCCAGGAAAATAGATTTTGTAACCATACCTAAATCGCAAAAAAACACAAGGACAAAACGACAAAAGCCATTAGTGCTAAGTAACCTCAAGAAATTTACTCTGAACTTAAAGATGAGTAAACCAATGTGAAGATTGGTTTTTCAAAATTTGCAGATTTAAGGCCTAAGAATTGCTTGTTAGTAGGTGGAAGTGGCACTCATAGTGTTTGTGTCTGTAAAATACACCAAAACTTCAAGTTAATGATCAATGGTTGCAGGATATCAAAATTGGCTGAAGAAGAAATAACATATAACCACTGTATTGCTAGAGTGATGTGTAATCCTCCTTTGCCCAGCTGCTTTTTCAGCGATTGTGACTTTTATCCAAAATCTGAAACATTGGCAGATCTTTTCAGAGACACTTTTGATGCCAACAATATAGACCAAGTGTCTTACAAAAAATGGATAACAGTTGATCGAACTTCATTGGAAACTATTACATCATCTTCAGAAGAGTTAATCGATTTGTTAATTGAAAAACTTGACCAACTTAAACAACAATCTTTCATTGCAACGCAACAATCCATTTTTCAGAGCAGTAAAAAGAGTGACCTAAAGAAGGAAGGTGAATTTTTAGTAGTTTGTGACTTTTCTGAAAACTATTCATTTGTTGTCCAAGATGAGGTACATGGTTATCACTGGACAAATACAGAAGCAACCGTCCACCCCTTTGTTGCATACTACACAGAAGATTATCAAATCAAACATGTGAGTTTTGGGTTAATATCAGAACACTTAACTCACGACACAATAGCAGAGCATCTCTTCCAAACTCATTTAATTAAATTTCTTAACGGGCACTTTGGCAAGAAACCATAAAAAATATATTACTTTACTTTTCAGATGGTTCAGCAGCACAGTATGAAAACAAAACAAACTTTATAAATCCATGCCACCATGACAATGACTTTGGTATGCCTACTGAATGGAATTTCTCTGCCACTTCTCATGGGAAAGGAGCCAGTGATGGTGTTGGTGGGACAGTAAAACGGTTGACGGCACGAACAAGTTTACAACAACCTCTCTCGGAATCAATTCTTAATCCTCATCAATTTTACCAGTATGCTAAAGACAACATGATGTGTCTTTTCTAACATACTGTATGTAAAAATACCATATGTTATGTTTAATAAGTTAGGTAACTTTGTTTTTGTTTACAATCATTGTTATTTTAGGATTCAATTCAGAATACACCTATTTTATTTTACACATCTTTTATTTAATATGTAACAGTTTGGCGACGAGGAAAACCAGTTTTTAATTTTTTTTAAACATTCTATTTATTACAGTTTATTTTTTAATATGAGTGACCTAAGTAACACTGAAAGTTTGACTGATTTAAAGAAGATTAGAGTAGTAGTGAAGGGTCAGTTGTCTAAGGCTGAAAGATGGCTAGCAAACCTACAAAACATGTCAAAAGAAGTAATCAAAACCAGGATAACAACAATTGAAGATTATTGGGAAAGATTTAATTCTGTACAACAATTAATAGAAGAGAAAACTGAAGAAGCTGAAATTGAGAAAGAAATAGATTACAGAGTAGAAATGGAGGACATATATTACAAGGTAATGGATGAGTTACAAAAACGTATGGGACAGCTTGCAGAACTACAAGTGAACATTCAAAATATTGTGCCTAGTACATCAAATTTGTCTTCTCCACAACGTCGATCCACTACTTCCTCAATGATTTTCACACCATATCAGGAAAATGAATCATTCAAGAACTTCATTCGTCGATTTGAGATATTTCTATATCTACATAGCCAAGAATTGGAACCAAAGGATCAAGTGTATACAATGCTACATGCCTTAACGCCCCATTTACATCAGAAGCTGTATGATTTGTGCGCTCCCGAAAGTCCTTTGGATAAAACATATGCTGAATTAGTAAGTCTTTTGGCTGATTATGTTGACCCTAAACCTAGTACTTGGGCCTTACAACACAAATTTATGACAAGAACACAAGAATCTGAAGAAACCGTAAAAATATATTCCGTTGAGCTTCAAAAGCTATCTTCAGACTGTGACTTCAACTGTAATAATTGTGGGAAATCAATTGCAAACACATTACTACGCATGCAGTTTATAAGAGGTATTAGCAATTCAGACATAAGAACAAAATTATTACAAGAAAGATCTGCTTCATCGTTTCAAGATGTAGTGAAACTTGCCTCCATCATGGAATTGGCAAAGAACGAAAGCTATATAGTAGAAGAAAACATTCATTCAAATGAGAAAATCAACAAGATAGCAGGTACAGGAACAAAACCACCCCATTTTTCTCCTACTTGGAACAAAAAGTTACAGTCAGTTGAACGCCTCAAAGGTAAATGCTATCGTTGTGGATCCCCTAGACACAGGGCACATCAGTGTAAATTTATCGGAGAAATATGTAAGAAATGCAACAAACAAGGGCATATTGCTAACGTATGTTTAGGCACAAAACAAACAGAAATTCATTGTACCGAAACTGACAATACTATAGACTATTATAAGGAAGAGAAACAAGAGGTTTTTAAGATACACAACCAGAATGCCGGTAATGACAAGTTTATGGTCGAGATACTTATTGAAGGTAAACCTGTGCGGATGGAGTTAGATACTGGAGCATCAATAAGTATTCTACCATACTCTACCTTCAAAAGTCTCAACATAAATAAAAAGATTTTCCACACAAACATAGAACTAAGGACATACTCAAGCGAGATAATCAAACCCCGGGGTGTCGTCTTTGTAGAATGCACTTACAATGATCAGGTGTTTGTTGGGAAACTCTACATAGTGAACCAAAATTTCGATGCAATTTTCGGAAGAGAATGGATTAGAGAGGTCAAACTGGATTGGGCAGAACTTAAAACAGTTCGTAACAATACTACATCTACTGCACTCGAAGATCTTTTGGATGAATTCAAGGAATTATTTGAACCAGGAGTAGGACTCATACCTCACAAAAAAGCACACTTACAGCTTGAAGGGGCAAGACCTATTTTTGTGAAGGCTCGTCCAGTCCCATATGCACTAACTGAAAAAGTAGAACTCGAGTTGAATCGTCTGGAAGAAGCTGGAATCATTTCCAAAACAGACAAGTCCGATTGGGGTACTCCAATTGTACCTGTAGTAAAGCCTAATGGTAACATACGAATATGCGCTGATTACAAGGTTACAGTAAATAAACAAATCAAAGAAGAACATCATCCAATACCTCGGATCGAAGACATTTTTGCTCAAATGAATGGAGGACAGTTGTTCTGTACTTTGGATTTAAGCAACGCTTATCTCCACTTGGCAATGGATGCTGAGAGTGCAGAAATTCAAACTTTGAGCACTCATAAAGGACAATGCATCGTTAACAGACTGATGTTTGGTGTAAAAGTTGCTCCAGGGGTTTGGCAAAAGGTGATGGACGGAATCCTTCAAGACCTTCAAGGTGTTCAGTGCTTCTTCGACGATATAATAATTCAAGGAACGTCATCAAAAGAACTACTAGAAAGACTAAAGCAAGTGTTTGAGCGTTTAAGGAGTCAAAATTTGAAGTTGAACCGTGACAAGTGCAAATTTTTTCAAAAGAAAATTGAATACTTAGGACATGTTATTGATGCCACTGGAATCCACAAAAGTAAGGATAAAATCACAGCAATTACAAATGCACGAAGGCCTCAAAACATACAGGAACTCCGATCTTTCCTAGGGCTTGTTAATTACTACAACCGGTTTGTAAAGAATTTGTCCACTGTTTTAAATCCTTTACATAGACTTCTAAAAAAAGGGCAGTCATTCATATGGGACAGTAAGTGTGAAGAAGGTTTCCAAAACATCAAGAAAAGAATAACAAGTGACACAGTTCTTTGTCACTTTAACCCAGACCTGCCATTGATCCTTGCAACTGACGCTTCACCAGTGGGACTTGGAGCAGTGATATCACATCGTTTCCCAGATGGAAGTGAAAAGCCTATAGCTTTTGCTTCAAGATCATTGACCAATGCTGAAAAACATTACAGCCAAATCGATAAAGAAGCCACAGGTATATACTGGGGGTTGAAGAAATTTTTTTCTTATTGCTACGGACGTCATTTCACACTCATCACGGACCATAAACCATTAGTGTCAATTTTCAATCCCAACAAGAGCCTACCGTCAATGTCAGCTACGCGACTATTCAACTACTCCCATTTTTTATCAGGATTTAACTACACAATTGAATTCAAGAGAACTGGTGACCATGGCAATGCAGATTTCCTCTCAAGATTTCCTGTGGAAGATTCAAAATTTACAAGTATTGACTAGTTTGGACATTTTCAAACAAACCAATTGAACACCATAACTATCAATCCCAAAGAACTAGCCGAAGAAACTAAGAAGGACGCATATCTAAAACAAATTCTTGAGGCTCTTGAGGAGGGTCAATCATTAGAGCCATTGGGATTTCACGATAATGAAGTTACATTACATGAAGGATGCCTCTTCAAAGGGTGGAAAGTAATCATCCCAAATTCCCTCAAGAAAAGAATTCTCAATGAACTACACTACGGGCACATTGGTATAGTAAAAACCAAAGCTTTGGCAAGAAGTTACTGCTTTTGGAGAGGAATGGATAAAGACATTGAAAACATGATTGCTGTTTGCAAGCCTTGTCGTGAGAAACAAAATTCTCCAACGAAAGAGATCAACCATCCTTGGGAACCAGCAACTCAGCCATGGGAGAGAATACATATAGATTTCATGGGCCCAACAAATGGACAACAATTTTTCATTGTTGTTGATGCCTTCTCCAAATGGGTAGAGGTAATACCCACAAAAACAGCAACTACCGATTGGACTATTAAGGAGTTGAAGAAACTTTTTAGTACTTTTGGTCTTCCAAGCCTCCTAATTTCAGACAATGGACGAAGTTTCACTTCTCTTACTTTTCAAGAGTTTCTTAAGTCATGTGGAACTCAACACAAAACGACTGCTCCCTTCCACCCATCATCTAATGGACAAGCTGAACGCTTTGTACAAACAGTGAAGAAGATGTTGAAGTCGATATTAGATGAACCAGGAACACTTGACAGTAAAATTCACAAGGCGTTAATTCAACTCCGTCAAGTACCAAACTCAACAGGAAACTCGGCATACTATCTCATGTTCAACAGACAAGTAAGAACATACCTCAGTGTTATGATACCTTCTAGAATCGAGGACTCAAAAGACAAACCTAAAGGTATAACACGCATATTTAAGGTGGGAGACCGTGTTCAAGTGAGAAACTACTACAAGGGTCAGACAAAATGGAGTTTCGGAAAAGTTACATCAAGAGATGGAAATCTACATTACAACGTTGAACTGGAGAATGGAGTAACATGCAGACGACATGTAGATCAAATGCTGCGGTCAAGACTTTAAAGGGGGAAAATTGATGTGTCTTTTCTAACATACTGTATGTAAAAATACCATATGTTATGTTTAATAAGTTAGGTAACTTTGTTTTTGTTTACAATCATTGTTATTTTAGGATTCAATTCAGAATACACCTATTTTATTTTACACATCTTTTATTTAATATGTAACACAACATAAATGGAATTCATTTCAAATTTTCCTCAACAGAAGACCACATCAAAGAAAAACTGAAACTAAAGGAAATATTTGATAAGTGTTGCACCAACACTGGCATTCAAAAATTGCATGCTTTTCTTCCCCTTACCAGGAACAAAATTGCGACAAAAAAATACTCTAACTCAAATGATAGCCAAATAGAGCGAGTAACAGATTTAGATTCAGATCCTGTACCCTTCAATGAGATTAAATGTGGGGGCTACTTTCACTATACACCTTATAAAAATGGAGATACAACAACAAACTTTTGGGCTAATAGGAACAACATTGTTTTATTTTTAATAATTATTATGTTCATAGTAGGGTAATCTTAAAGCCAAGAGAAGTCACGTTAAAACTTACAGCATATAGTAAATAGTTTGACATATAGCCTAGCCTATATTAGTTGTTCATAAGTAGGGCCACTTGATACAAACATTTTTCCGAACTAGGCATTGTGCAGCCAATGCGCAATAAATGCTCACTCAGAAACATTACTTTGAAGATGTAGTGTTTAGGTATGATCCCATGTCCGTCCAATAATTAAACTTACAGCATTTATGGTCAATAGTGTAAAGTACATCATACATTTTTTTCAGAATTTTAAAAATACCATTTTTTTAAATACGGTACGTAACATTTTTCAAAACTTTCTTGGAAAATGGAATTTTTTAGAATATAGTCATGTTGCATATCAAATTAAAGCCCTGAACAACAGGAATGAAATGAGACCTTTCTGCCTTCTCTAGCATGAATAGAACTCAGTCTGTGAATTTTTCAAGATCTCCCCGCAAGTAAAAAAACGCCGATTTTTGAAGTTTTTAAAAATTAATTATAAATAAACGGGAAGATATAAAAATAAAAAAAAAATGTTCTGTGTTTGTATTTATTAGGGTAACAAACGTGGAAAATTTTATAAAAATCTGAGATGGTCGGGTTGTGACCCTTGTTGATTTGATATGGAATGGCCCGATTCTGAATCAACCACTTGACGGATTTTCACGATTTTTGTGTTGAAAGAAAGTTAATTTTGAGAACTAGGGAATGTTGAAGCCATAAAATCTTTAGTTTTAGTCATACCAACGATAGCACAGTGACAACGGAGTAATACTGACGATCACGCTGTGACCACGGAATCGTACCGTCGATCACGTGGTGACCGTGAGTCATACCAACGATCACGCCGTGACCACAGAGTCAGATTCTCCAGAGACCGCGAGTCATGCCGACAATCACGCCAAGACTGTGATTCATACTGACGATCACACCGTGACCACGGAGTCATACCGTCGATCACGTGGTGACCGCGAATCATACCACCGATCATGCCGTGACCGCAGAGTAATGCCGACGATTCTGCCGAGACCGTGAGTTAAACCGAAGATCATGCCATGACCACGGGGTAATACTGACGATCACGCCGTGACCGCGAAGTCATACCGCGATTCCGCCGAGACCACGGTGTCATACCGACAATCACGCAGTGGCCGCAGAGTCATACCAATGATCACGCGGTGACCGCAGAGTCATTTCGACAGTCGCACCGTGACCAAGAGTCATTTCGACAGGCGCACCGTGACCGCGAGTCTCAATTTTCTATACAAGTAGGCCTAAATTTTAAATAATTTTTTTGGTTATGATAGACAAGTGCCACAAATGGTAAAAATTGTTTTTGGTTTTCTCATTTGGTAACTGCAATACTCAAGACTTTCTTGTTAAGCACAGGAAAAAAATCCCGTCCCGTCCTGAAAATCGGCAAGGAAATAAAAATCGCGTCCCGTCCTGTCCCGAACTAAAAATTCAATCCCGTCCATCCCTAGTTTTTAGCGAATTACCCATATAGGGAATAAGCTATTACCGTAGTACTCATACTCAAAACAACTGTTTTGAAAGCCTAAAAAATGCCCTAAACTTAGTTTCATTGTTGAATTAAATGCCTGTTAAAACACCCTTCTTCCTCCATGCCAAAGAGTCTTCATTTACTAAATTCACTAGTAAAATTTCTTCATTATCCTCTTCCTCCAGCAGCAAAGTTACAGCAATAAGTCTGACATCCATGTTGTCCATGGCTGAAGATATAATCGCGTGCTGCGAGGGTGGGGTTATAGAAAACACCCTCATTTTTTATCACGCACGTGTGATTCCCGCGTGTCACAAATCACAGATCACGCAATAACACTGCGTGGTTCAGAGAAACCAAGCCTTAATGGACCTCCATGAACTAAGAGAAGTTTAAATTTTGTCTTTCAGCCTGATTATCTTTTTTTCAAAAATTCATCAAACATAGCTTATCTGATTATATTCACCAATGCATCAAACTTACCGCTTCTTTCTCGATCTTCCTCCTCTTGAGATCGAACGTCTGCGCTGCCCAGTTAGTTGCGACTGCAGGATCATCAGTAATGAGGACGTTGTCAAACAAGATCTGGTTGGACATCGTCCACAGCTCAAAGCCGACAGCAAACTGTGAAGCAGAAAACAAAATTGTAAAACAAAAAGCTTGTGGTGGCCAAAATAATGTAGTCGACATGAAACATATGTTAGAAGATGAATTATGACAATTCTTTGTATAATTAGTTTGTACCCTAGAGAATGATAAAACTTTTCATCTGTGCTGTAAGGAAAAACCAATGTTACACCCTTACAGCATGCAGTCTACGTAACATATGCCAAAGAATGAGGTTGACACTAAGTCAAATCCAAACAAGATAAATAATGTTGACTATGTAAATTAAAACTTACGATCGTTGTCATCTTGTACGGATGTTTGTCCTCGAAGTAGTCAGGGTTGGGGATGCGACGAGGACTCCACTTGCCCTGGTAGTTGGGGTTGTCAATCATCGGAGCTCGCCACTTGCCTTTGAACTCCGGATTAACGATGTCTGGAGCCTTCCACTCGCCACAGCCTGGAGCCTCCTCACACGCGGGGTTTGGCACCAGCGGCGCCTCCCACTCTCCGTCCATCTCCTCATCCCTACAATGAGGTGTTAAGAGATCAAGTGATTCCATTACTGATGTACCTCAAGTCAATTCTCGGTACAACCAGTTTTTGTGAAAGTACTAAGTAAGCCTATCGCACATTGCTGTTTTAAAGACGGTTTACCTTTTTTGGTTAAATAGCTTCTTTTCTCATAGGAAAAAAATGTCATCAACGACAACAAATTAATATTATAATTATTGTGTTTAGTAGTTAATTTGTTGTACGTGTCTCCTCCAGGGCTCTCTATCATTATAACCCTCCTAACCCTAAAATTCTTTGAATCCTATATTCCTATTTATCATAGATATAATTGTAGCACATTCCAATTTTTATAACAGTTCTTTAGTTTAAAATGTTGGCAACAAGAAAAAAATCTTATTATTAATTGTGCAAGTTGTTAGTTTTTTTTGTGTTTCTCATTCCCGGATGGACCCTCTATCGTTAGATGAACATCTTAACCCACAAATTTTTTGAATTACTTAGAAACGTTGCACTAGACATACCAGTCAGAGGGTTTCTCAGCAGTAGGATCAGGTATATTCTCAGGTTCGTCGTCTAGCCACCCATCAGGCTTGCTGGCACTGGGATCCGGGATGAACTGAGGTGCGTCCTCATCCCAGTCTTCCGGTTTACGAGCTTCTGCATCAGGGATCTTCTCCCTCTCGTCCCAGTCCTTGGGTTTGACATCGTTAGGATCGTCAATCTCCTGTGGCGGGTTCACTGGGGGAGTGAAGTCTTCCAAAAGACTGCCTTCATTTACTACCTAAAAATAAGACAGAATTACTATGGTCTCTTTAATTTGTTGCATGGCGTTATACGTTATAACATGTTAACTTGAGTTATCAATATATATTTCTCTTAATAAATTAAGAGGTTGGTTTGTTGGAAATTTGTATGCTTGTGATGGAACAGGCGCCCTCATTTAATGACCTTGGATTTGATAGAACTTAGACCTACCTTATGATCCAAGAGGACTTGGAAGGAGTTGTCTGGCTTCACTATTAGAGTGTACAGATGGGGAGTTTTGTCTGTAAAAGGCTCATCAAGTCGCTCCTTTGGTTTCTTGCAGTGCTTCTCCGTTAGTGTTCCGTTCACTGGATTCTTGTGACGGAAGATGAAATGTAGCTGAAAGGAAAAATTTATTTAGAAAATAAGATAATGTCAAGAGCTTTGCTTTCACCATCAATCTAAATTACACATTATTATTAATTTTAAGTTTTAGTTATTTGGAGCGCACTTTGAAAGAAATACTGTAGAATTTACTTATTTCATATACGTATATATATCTTGAATGTATATATCTAGGATTAAGCTCATTACCGGTAGTAAGATTAAAATTTTAGGCTATACCGGTACCTTAGAATTTAAATAAAAATCTGTACTGGGTTCAAAGTCTGAATAGTAATAAAAGAACTGCAAAAAGTAACGAAAGATATTAGAATTAACTAGGACGAACCTTGTAGTCATTCCCGCACTTGTCTGGACCGAACATGATAGTGTAGGGTGTCTTGTCATGCAGCTTGCGCAGGTCGGCCGACTGCTTGTCTTCACTCAACAGTTTGAGATAGGCTCCGCCGCACTCTTGGCCGTTCTGATGGATCACCTCGTACTGGACGATAAGAGGCTTGTCTCGGAACACAAAGGGTCGGTCCAGCTTGGCAGAGATCGCTGAGTGTTTGGCCTTAGACTTCAGCACCAATCCCAGATCACCTTTCAACGGGTCTCGCTCTGCCGGTTCAATCTGCCACACACCTACGATGCAATTGTAAAACATTTGTTAGTTTAAAAGGCTTATTTCTCATATAATTTAGCGAACTTAACCTATTAAATATATGTACCTAGCAAAATCAACTAGGATGCTAAGACAGAATGTTTGACAAAGGGAAGGTTTGAGTTTGGGAGATTAGTTTATAAATTATATTTTCAACTGATAATTAGGGAGCTTTGATAGCAAATTAGGACCTATAACAATATGCTAAATAATAGGGGTGTGCGAGGCAGCAAAAAATTTTTGTTTGGAATCGACGATTTGATACAAAAGGTCTTCGATTTGAATCGATGAAGCAATACGACATTTTTCTATTCATACCTGTCAATGGAGTGAAGTAACAATAGGCTAATTAAAATTTACCACATTTGTGTAATGCAAATTTTTGTTGATGTGGTATTAGGCCTATTCATACATATGACATATATGAATTTTAGGAGAAAAGATATTTATTTTCAATCATATATTAGAAGAACCTGTATTGCTGGAAAAATCAGTGAGCTGCTTGCTGCTTATTTGCCTATTTCATAATTTTTACTTGCAGAATCATATTGTTAAGCATGTTACCTATTATAATATTGATATTACAAATAAAGATATGTTTTGGTGTAAACAAAAATGTATCAGTCTAAAACATTAATTACTAGTTAAGTAAGTTATCGAGTAGCAATTTTTCAGACCTTTGTTAATTTTAGAATGGTTTTTGTGTGACTTGTTTTGGCTATTGCACAGTAGTAAAACATGTCTCACACTGCTTAAACACTTAACAAAACTTCTCATCATTTGCAATATCAAAACAAAAAATTTTAAAACAATTAAAGCAATTAACTTACAAGAAAAGAAAAAATTAAATAAGAAAGCCTACGCAAAGGAAACGCAACAATGCGCTCCTGTATTGCGCGTATTGTGTTGACTTTCTGTAGGCATTTTTCGAATATGGATACTGATTCCCTCATGCATTGAATCGTTTTTTGATCACCACTGAATCGAATCGTGATTTGATGCATTGAATCGATTGGTAATTTCGATGCATTTTTTATGCATCGCCAACCCCTACTAAATAATGAAACCATTATTAGTATGTCTTGATGGAATTATTAGTTAGATGGAATTCTGAACTGCTCAAATAAATTTCACATTATGCTCGTCTCTGATGCAAAATTACCAAAATAACCAAGATCATACTTGTGATCTTTTATTGCAGCAACCCTCATTTCTACTGGACTCAATTCAAATCTTAAACTCTCATCACACAGAGGTTTTTTTTACAAAACTTTTGTAGTAGATCATAATTTTAGAAATATGATAAAAATTCAATCTTAAACCCAATTGACAAAACAATTCCTAATTACATACCATCGTACTTCGCAATGTCTTCATCAATTCCTTCTTTCTTGGCTTCTGACTTGACCCACTTCCTGTTGAAACTTGCCGGGTCATCAAAATGCTCCGCCATGTAGACAGAAGAGCCGGGAGGTAAAGTTGGGGTCACATAGTCAACATCATCAACCGTCTCAACAACTGCTTCGGCCTGTAATGTTGAACCCATTGTTAACACCAGAACTAATACCCCTGGGTAAACAAGTCAGTTAGATAAGCTCTTCAATTAATGTTAAGTAGGCTAGTTCTATTAAATTAAAATAATTAGGAAGTTATATCCAACTTACAATTTGACAGTATAAAACACTGTTTCATAGTAGATATAGTTTCAATTAACTAGAAACCAGTTTTTATCATCACTATGGGAAAATGTTTGGGTAACTTAACTAACTTTTGTTTTAAAAATTTAGGTCACACGCAAAGTTTAGTCACTCAGGGTGGCCACACAACTCCTAGGAAAAATTCACACATTTTTCCCAATTAAATGTGAATTAATTAATTAGTTTTTTTTTTTTTTTTAGATTACGTTAGATTTTCAATGACGCAAAACAAAATAAATCGGCGATTTCGGGCGGGTATTTTCAGCGATAACTATAATTTATTTTAAACTTCACAGTTTTTTTTCTGTCCAAATTGACGTACTATTCCCGGTTTTCTCGGTTTCCAGGTTGGCTGGACACCCTTTAACAGCAGGCCTATATCAGGTAATTCTTATCACCTAATGGAAAAAAAAATTACCGTACTGTAATTATAATTGACCTGGTATCCAAACTAACAAGGACTGAACACTTTAATTTCAGAATAAGCAGATTTCTTTGATGCGAACCTCGCTAATCCGACCTCCGATGGTCCGAACGTGCCGCCAACAAAATAGGCTTCCGCTAACATAACCTCATTGTCCAAGAAAAAGGGAATGTTGCTGAAAGTCAACAGTCCCGGAAGATCAAATAATTTATACCTGTGCCGCTAGGTCAAAAACTACAATGTTTGCAGTGTCTGTAGATCAAAAATCCCAGAAAGTCAAATAGTACAGTCCGGGCTAAAAGTTTAGTCTATGTTAAAGCAATTGACTTATTGGGAATTTGACCTAATGCAACAGCAGGATTAATATAACGAAATACGGTAAAATACAAGTTCAGTTTCGCTGAGTCAAAAGTGTCGGAAGATCAAAAGCAATAAAAGTGAACGTCGATTCAGTGTAAAGTAGACCTCCTGCAACGCTTACTACACCAACAAAACTCGCTTTTAGTTACTTCGTGTTTTGTCATAATTAGAATAGAGCTAAAATTATCATATTTGGTACATAGCTTATTTATTAATGCTTCTTGCCAACTGTTTGGTCAACACTGTAAATAGGTATAGTTTATGTAATGAAAAGCCTTTCGTCAAAATTTGTGGCATAAAATACACGCAAGGACGATCTGAACATTTCTGGTTATTATATACGTTTGTAAAAGGAGATCCATTTAATTGTAGAACTATTTTATGAGTTATAATGTAGTCTACATATAAACTGTGTAATGTATTACGCCACGGAAGGGTTGAAACCTGTCCAAACTATCATATATATTATTATAACGTAAATGGGGTTTTTTCACGATTCTGAATCAACCAGTCGATGGATTTTCATTAGTTTTGTGTTGAAAGAAAGACCATTTTGAGAACTAGATAATTTCAAAGCCATAATTTAAAATTAATGTCCCAGTTTTTTATAAATTAAGTTTTAGTTTTTAAAAAGTCTAGCAGCCGATGCTAACCTTCTCCAATAAGTCAATGCTTCTAGCTAGCTTTTAGTACATTATAATTTGCTTAACATAACAGCTGTAACATTCAGTATTTGTGACACAAATTCAGCATTTGGAAGAAAATTCAAATACATACTTATGGTTGACTTATTTATACTATGTATGTGTAATGCTGACCATTGATACATTTACTTCTTCGGTACGAGGATGGCAGTTTAATTAAATGTGCATAGTAAAATACAGTAGTAGGATGTTCAAATTATTTTTTAAAGTATTCTTTGTAATCATCGATTTGTTTTAGTCCAATATAATTTGTTTTAACTAACAGCTGGTTGAATGTGCTATGTATACTTATAAAAGGCAAAGCCCTCACTGACACACTCACTCTCACTCACGCATCATCACTAATTCTCCCACTTCCCATTTACCTAGGAGGCTGAAATTCGATACACCGATTCTTTGGGCATTAAATAGGAAAACTAAGTAGTTTTTATTATGATCGGGCATTCGGGCTCCGCCCCAGTGGCTCTGGAGTTTCCCATCTTAACCTTATGATTTTTCATATTTAAAAGGAATTAATGAATCATAACAGCTGTGTCAATTTAACAATTTATGACAACAGCTAATTTGCAACCAAAAGCTGAGTGAGCGTTTCGAACGAACTTCAACCTGGAGGCGAGTTAACCCCAAGGCAAGTGAGCTCAGCGAACGAGCTCCAACCTAAAGGTGAGAGAGCGTAGCGAACGAACTTCAACCAGGACTTGATTGAGCCATGCGAACGAGCTAATCTTGAAAATTAATTAGTTTAACGGGGCAAAGCCAGCGGGTACAGCTTGTTATTCTATAGAATTATTAGGTTTTTAGCTGTCATCGTTATTCGGGGACCGAGCAGGTCCCTAGCAGCGACCACAGAATTAAAATTTTAATTTTAATTCTGTGGTCGCTGGTCCCTAGGGCCGCAAAATTAGCTGCCCGCTTACTTACTTAAAACATGAATGCATATTAAATACACAATCAGTATCCATAGAATTATTTTATTGTCACCGTTGCCTAGCAACAATTTATTTTTATTTTTGCTGATGCCTCGAATTATTTCTTCACATAACCTTAAAGTTGTAGTTGTGCTAACCATCAGTGTGCATTATTATAGAGGTGAATAGTGGCAATAGGGTATAGTGTGGTGCAAAATAGCGTTCGTACCACGGACCGAAATGGTTTTGCAGCTCTCGATCGAGACGAAGTCGAACTATCTCGAGCCGGCAAAACCTTATTTTTGGCCCTAGGTACGAAATATACTATTAAATGGGTTGTAGCTTAATCGGGTTTCAACTTTATTTAATTTACAGTCTGTTTCAAAAGTAGAAAAATAAGCAAATACATTAACAATAATACAACGTTAAAAGTATAGTGATTTACCACTCTCAACACTAGCTGACAAAGATAATTTTGATAACACAGCCGAATCTGAATGGGAGGTTTAAATGTCGTAAATGGTGTTGTGATTGTCCAATAAATTTAGTGCAAGATGAGAGCTCGCCTTGTGGTCGGAAACTTGACCAAAAGTATGTATTTTTCCAACTTATCTATATTTACCCTATGCTATAAATAAGACATGTAAATGGAATTTCTTCTATTTGGTTTTATTTTCTGTTTACATTTAGTTGTTATTTCGTTACCTACATGGCAACCCATACGGCCCAAGTTATTTTTAAAATTTTAAATTCGTTTCTTGTGTTTATTTTTGAGCCTATTTTAATTTATAAAGGGATTCATCACATCTACAGGAAAATATCTTTCATTTGGTACCAACCGCGTGTAATTCGTTCCAGTAGTATGGTCAGGCTAGCTGTCATAAGTTTTGCAAAAGTTGTTTTGTATAAGACGATTTTGAATGATTTTCCAATTTGATTATCTTTTTTCACTAGATTTTGTAATTTCTTCTTTGACTTTTCAAATTCTAAGATTATTATGAAGTGTTCTGTTAGTAACAAACCAAGGTGCGTTGACAATTTTACGTAGCAATTTTGATTGGTATCGTTGAAAAATTTCAATGTTTGATGTACTTGATGATCCCCAAAGTTGGATCCCATAAGTCCAAATTGGTTTTATACCTTTTCTGCAAAGTAACATTATTTTGTGTACTAAGTTTTGATTTAGATCCAAGAAGACAATTAAGCTTAGTTATTTTAAAATTTAGATATTGTCTTTTAGTCCAGATATGTGCCTTCCAATTAAGCTTTGCATCTAAGTGCATGCCCAAGTATTTTATTTCTGTTACTTTAGGGTGGTAAATATTGTTCATGGATACTGGAGGACATGTAGCCAGATTTAGGGTAAAAGTAATGTTTTCTGATTTATTTTCACTAATTTTGAACCTCCATGTTTTAAACCAATGTGAAATTTCATCCAAGTTTAACTGTAAATTTGCTGTAGTTTGAACCGGTTTGTCGTGGACAGATAAAATGGTCATATCATCCGCAAATGTGGCAACGATAGTATTTACAATTTCTGGTAGGTCCGATGTAAAGGGAATATACAAGTATGGTTCAAGTACGCTTCCTTTGGGGATTCCTGATTCTATAGGGTAAAGGTCAGTTAAATAATTTTGATGTTTAATTTGGAAAGTTCTGTTTGTAAGATATGATTTTTAAATATGAAAAACTGAATGGGGTAGCTAAATGTGGCATTCTTGTCAATAGTTCGATATATCGATAGTAATATACACTAACACAATCGTAATAAACGAAATAATTTAATTATATTTACTAAACAGATGCTTGTTTGCATTAGCAAAATAAATAACAATTTAGAAGTCATTTTGAGAAGTTATCTTAGTATTTCTGTTAAAGAAATGACATTTCTTCATAATCTTAACATCTCAAATTACTTTAATACTTTCATCTGAAATGGCTACCATACTAAATTCAAACTCACATAACAAGAAATTAAATAACATCTAAACATAAATTAAAAAGTTTTACACCACAATTAAAAAAACAAATGTACGATTGCTCTTGCTCATTCTTCGTCAGATTAGGCATAGGCACGAGACCCTCCTTCATTGCGCAGTCTGTAGTCTTGGAGATAAGAGAGATATGCGGTAAAGATAAGCAAGAACTGGAAAGGTCCGTTGTGGGTTTGCAATATTTATCTCAAAATTCAGCGCAAGGTTAACTAAATTTTGGAATTAGGGTCTGAATACGTGATTGGTGAAATCCAGGAGGCAATACTGAACTTGCACTACTTATGTTTTATCGCATTTTTTACCTTATCTACCAAAATTATGCTATTTTCCTTTGGCACTTTAGGGGGAAACGACTATTTCACCCTGAAAATCACGTTTGGAAATCGAGAAAAGCTTTAGAAATCGGCGATTATAAGCGCTTGAAAAATCTTTTTTTCTTTTAATGGAAGCCTATTTTTTATTATTCGAGTCATTTCAAACTTCTTTTCCTCTTGCACTTTTTCAGCAAACACATATTTCACCACGAAAAACACGTTTGAAAATCGTTAAAAGCGTTATAAATCATTAATATCGCCACATTTGACTGGTAAGTGTCAATAAAAGAGTGTAAAAGAGTCCTTGGAGCCTAGACGTTGTAACTCATAAAACAATGTAAGAACTACAAAGACAATTTATAATTTAACAATATACTAGATATTTAAATTACAATCACTCTGATGTTTGAAAAAATACTTTTGGACTGTAAATAAATCTCCAGCTGCTGTCTGAAATTAACGTAATTAACATCGCTCTTATGGGGGACAAATCCAAGATGGCTGTTAGCTTTCATTGACTCCACTGGAGAACAATAAAAAACTACAAAGAACATTTCTAATCTCACACTATACTCGATGTTAAATTATAATCACTTTGGTGTTTGAAAAAATATTTTTGGACGATAAATCGCTCTTCAGCAGCTGTTTGAAATTATCCAAAATGGCCACTAGCCTCCAAGGACTCCCTAAAATAACCTTTAGCTGAGCTCCTCAGCCCTAACCTAAGCTGGGTTTACCCAAAATCGGTAATTTTCGGCACTTTGCTGATCTAAGCATGGGTTAGGTTAGGTTAGGTTAGAGTAAGCTAGGTTGGATTACTTTGGTTTACCCACAAATTGGTAATTATCGGCACTTTGCTATTTTTTAATAAGTAAGGTAAATTAATAAGTACGCAATTAATAAGTACGGTAAACCATATTACTGCAGAGGCCGGTCTTTATAAGTTATATTGTCTATGAGAGATTTATTTTGGACCTATTTGCATAAGTATGGTGATGCAAATGCAGTTGTCATCGAATTTATAATCATCGATCAGTCTAAGTTTTATTTTGTCAATAAATGTAAATATCCTTTTTGGTTAACAAAGGATGCAACCGAATCTGTAAATTAAGACAAGTATGCGAAAAACTTAAGTTTTCCAACCACCATTATTGCCTTGTTTACAACTATAAAATCGGAAGTAAAAATAACAATTAGGACAGCGTATACTAACTATTTGATTTTTGTTGTGAGTTGTATACAATATCACTTCTTTTTGAAATTATGTCAAGTCCAAGAGACATACATCTAGTTTTGTATTAAAGTCTTCTGTCAAGAACTACACGAATGTAAATGTTACTGTGGACAAGGTAGCTGAAACATTTGCAAATAGGTGTAATAAATTTAAGAATATTGTATTAGTAAAAGTATCATATACATTTGTCATTGATATCACTGTATTAAATAATGTATTACCTAATTATTTGTAGGGAGTAAATTAGTTAGTAGACTATCTATTAATCGATTTGCAAGGTACATTATGAATATTTCATAATGTAGCTTGTAAATCGATTAATGTATTTAAACCAGACGCTCGTCAAATAATGCAGTTCAAGGCGGAAATGTAGTGAGGGATACATCAGGATTAGAATGTGTGTTACAGAACAAGAAACTGATGACAATAGTTGGAATAACTAGTCAATGTCAACGCACTCGATAAAAGCGCGGGATTAAAAAAGGCGCGAATATGTGCAAGTACTACTGTATAACCAACGACAACACCTATGAAAAACCAGACATAAGCTATATTACAACCAGGCCTACGAAAAAGTCAAACTATGTAAATAATGAATCACTGAATATGATTAGACGAAATCACAGAGGTACAAACTATGTTAGATATTTACGTGGTAAAGGAGTGTAGTTTCCTGATAGGTCTAAACAACGTCATCAGTTACCAAATCAATTATTTTTACTAGTTTTAGTCATACAATTGTTCTCATTTAAACTTGCGCTATTATGCTAATTCAACCTAGGGCAGATGTAGTTCCCACAATATATCTATACTTACACGAGGAGAGCGTGGTTTCGGTGATTTTGTAAAGTAAGAAATAATAGATGTAGAAAGAAATGTGTAGATTTTGAACTTTTTTCTTTTTTCATTGATTTACTGTGTTGATTATGCACCACAGTGCTTTGTACTGTAATTATTTTCTGCCATTATGAAAAATTCATTGCCAATATTTCTTTCAAGGTCCCTTGCATTATTTTGCGTGTACTAATATGTACTAGGTGTACAATGCAGTTGTCTGCTTGCAATTTTGAGCGGAGCTATCATAGTACTGTAATCCAATACTTTTGCAAAGTCAATGCTAAATATAGTTCACGTAATTGAGATGTCTCCTACAAGTCCACTAAGTCAATTGTATAATTGTTTCTCATAAATGGGATGACTACTTGTAGTATCCAAAGTCAATGCTTTATCTGTTTCTCTTAAATGAAATCTCTACTTGCAGTATCTAAAGTTAATGATAAATCTATGCTAAAACTATTGCCTTGGGTGTAGTACGCCAGTGTCACGGTGATAACGGCGGGAGTGGTCGTGGTAGGCACGGATGAGTCGTTGTTCTTGCAAGGCTGTTTTTTGCCTGTCTTCTGGCTCAGTCAGCACTTACACCATCGGGAAGAGATAGTACATCCAAACTAACAAAAATAGGTTCCAAGGACCCATATTAGATTTAATACAATTGGCGGCAAACGTTATTGTTGATTAGTATGTTAAATAACAATAAAACTGTTGTAGGAGTTTGTTCCTAACCGTAGGTGCTCTGTATAATATTTAAATCGCTAAAATTATACCCCAACAATCAACGTTTACAATCGTGATACGTAAACAAATGATCCAATAATATGTAAGCCGAAGGATCGTCGTAAATTAATGTCTTTCGTGTAATACAACAATATGATAATAAACAATGTTACTATATCACTAATAACGAGTACGTAGACCGTCGTAATTAGGCTCAAATTAAAATATAATAATGCAATGTCAGTATTAAACAATCTTAATACTTGTGCGTAACAATATTGCTGTACTACAGAGAAACAAGGGTTTTCGAGTCGCTGTTGAATAATAGGACAACAAGAAATTTAATAATAATACGTTAATGAATACTATTACTATTAAACAGTTTCAATCCCAAATATTTTACGGGCAAGCAAGTCGGTTGTATTATGCAGAAATAAAGCCTATAGTAGAATTATGAACGAGGAAACTCAAATAGTAAACCGCACGAATACCGTTATCAAACAGCTGATTGGGCCCCTCTTATCTCTTGCCCATTCATCCAGAGTACAATTGACGAGCTTAAACAGTGTACAGTACATTTCTTTTTACGTACAGGTCTAGAAGGGTAGGTACAGGTCGACTAGCATTTACAATTCTCACCAAATATTTGGTAAACTGAATGATAACTGAAAGATAACTGAATGCTCTGACATGAAGCAGTGTTCTTCTTTACCTATAAAACAAGGTTGACACCTTTCTTCACTGATCACGTAATGCGTGATTTTCTATAAAGTCTTGGAAAATAAAAGGAAAAATAGATAGACTACAGGTGTACTGTATGTGGTTTACACACAAATATTCATCAAACTGTGTGATAGTTTGTTATAGCAATGAACAGTTTGAGAGTACCTATCGTATTGTTTAAGTCGATGGAAAATCTCTGTTGATCCTGTTTTACAAGCAAACCAAAAAGATACAGTAGTCACCACTCTATGCGACATATTCTAGCCAGAATATTGTAATCGTATGATTCTATAAGCATTGGTAGGATTGCAAAGTACTACACAAACATTATTTCAAGGGTAATAACAGTCACAATTTCCGCTGACTTTAAAAGAGTCAACTAAACTATTATACTAATGGACACACAACTAAATGGAACAACTAATGGAAATTCTCACGATGTACATTCGTTCGATATAAGCATTGAGTATACACGTCAGTACATACGTGTATACCCAATGATATAAGCAACGGTTCTTGCAATTTATTGCTTATTGTTTTTTAGAGTTGTTTTCGGACTTACTCACACTCGTATAAGGTTTTCCACGTTTGTCATTGATAATGTAGCCATGTTGCTTTGAAATGGCGACCATACAAAATGTATGCATTTTAAGCCAAGTATGAATGGAGATGAGTGTGGGATGAGTGGAGCGATCTTGTTGTCCTGTTTGTGACTAAGGCCGACATAATCCTTAGACACAGCTGTTAATTAATAGTGCATACAGTCAATTAATAGCAGCAGAGGTCAAGTTTGGTATCAAATTAAAGGTTTTATTCATAAAAATACATTGCTGCAAACCCAAACTCAAACGAGGATGATGATAATAACGTTAATGATGTCGCTAAAACGTATCGTTTGAAATTTAACAGCTGAAAATAAGTGAAATAGAAAAGGTTTTGGTTAAATCCATCAAATTGTAATTGGACACTAGTAAATACTAGTGCACTTGTTGCTACCTCCCCCCTTCGGTTTCATGTATTCCTCTCAATCAGTTCAAACCTAGGAGGATTAAACATTAATGTTAATTAATGTTAAATCCTCCTAGATTCAAACCTGAAACACCCAGATCGAAACTCGCCTGTCGTTATTTTACCATCGCCTGTTTTTTAAATATATTTTTCAAAAAAGAAATATTATATTGATTTACTTTGGTTTTTAAAAATGTTAACGTTTTATTTTGTTAAAGATTTATGGTGATACGTAAATATTGTGGTGTAGTAGAGTATATTATATTGTAGTTAAGTGTTAAATTTTGAAATTTTAGGGTGAATCGAGATGAATCTTTGTTTATAACATGGGTCTCTCCTACCTTAACATACATACCAAGTTTGATAAACATCGGTTGGAAAAGTGCAAAGATAAATATTTGTATGTAAAAAATACAAAATGGCGGATATCTGGTTAACGAAATTATTTTGGAAAAAATGTTATCCTTGATTTTCTGTTTATTTTGACCCAAGGAATTACTAGGTAAAGTATCTCCCCGCTTATTTTAACACCCTGTTTATGATGTATTCTTATAAGTGAAAAATGTTAGCTGGTAATAAAGAAAGATGTTTTATAAATAATATGAATGTACTGGTGATCTGTATATTCACCTTTTTCTTGTCCTTAGATAAATTAAATTAGATAAATTAAAAGTCCACTCAGCAGTCGCATCGTACGATGTAGTTCTTTCCATGCGTTGCGAAATGCTACATTTGCCGTCCTCTTCAACCCAAGTTATCTACTGAACCACTGATTGTAAAAAATTCAAAAAAATATATTTTACGCATTACACTTTTGGCTACAACTTTGCCACAGACAAAACCTCTCTAACCCAAAAACAAAAAAAAATCTCGCATGCTAACTTTTTCATGTTAGAAATCACGATTTAAAACTATTTCACCATACAAATCATTTTTTATTAATTAGATCGGTAAATAGTTTAAAGTTCCAACAAAATAGTCATCGAGTAGGACTAACCAAGAAGCTCTGTGCCAAATTTCAAAATTTTAGCACAACTTTAAGAACACCAAAACACGAAATTATTGAAGACATGCGTCGAGAGGACTATCGTTGTTTTTAACAGATTATACTTTTGACCTTCCGGCACTGTTGACTCAGCGAAACTGAACTTATATTTTATCTTATTTCGTTATATTAAAACTGCTGTTGCATTAAGTCAAATTCCCAATAAGTCAATTGCTTTAAAATAGACTAAACTTTTAGCCCGGACTGTACTATTTGACTTTCTGGGATTTTTGATCTACAGACACTGCAAACATTGTAGTTTTTGACCTAGCGGCACAGGTTTAAATTATTTGACCTTCCGGGACTGTTGACTTTCTGCAACGCGTCCCAAGAAAAATACCTAGTAAACTTTATAAATTGGGTTTTTTTAGTCTAATGTGTTGAAATTTGTTGTATATATTTAACAGTTTCTGCCCATTATTAATAAGTTGGCCCTAGGCCCCCACATTATTGTTTTTGAAAAATCACAGTTCATTTGACAAAAATAAAATGGAAGTAAAACAATGGAATGTCGATCAAAGCTTCAAGGTCAAGCTATCCATTTGCACTGACAATTGTCTACTTCTCAAGGCCTACACATGACACATCTGTCTGCTGTGCGCTTGCTATCTCACTACATTTTGTGATTGGGTATTTGGTCATGACAACTTTAGTAGCCTGTGATTGGGTGATTAGTAAATAATAACTATAGCAACTTGTTGAGTGGGTAGATAAAGAGAAACTCAAGAAAGAATAGAAGAACAAAGAGAAAGAATAAGCAGTAAAAATTACGGTTCAAAAGTTATGGTAAATTATGTTATTTTCCCATAAAAACCCCATAAAGTAACAAAAAATAGGATTTTGGATAAAAATCCAGTTTTGATTTAACATAGTGATAGTATGGTATGGTCCTTACAATTTTGATAGTTTTTTTTTAATTTTTTATCAATTTTGATTTTTAATGGGGATTTTCCAATAAAAACTTATAAAAAACCGGAAAAATCGGATTTTCTCAAAAACGGCCCGAAAAAATTTTGATAAAAAATTTAGTATGTTATAGTCCTTTATATTCTGAACAAAATGGTACAAATCCCATCTCTGTAAAAATTACAGTTCAAAAGTTATTGTAAATCATGTTATTTTCCCATAAAAACCCCATAAAATAACGGACAATCAGGTTTCCCCAAAATTAATTGGCTCGAACGATTTTGATAAAAATTTAGTATCTTATAGGCCTAGTCCTTTAAATTCTGAAGAAAATTGTACAAATCCCATTTCCGTATATTTAATCTCACCGCTTACACATGATAAAGGTTGTTGACAAACTTATGGGAGAAAGTATGTGTCAGAATGCTGATACCGTTTATTTACTTAGCTGTACAATATTTGGCAATTTGTTTGTTTGAATAAAAGTTTGAAAAAGCTGTGATTTTGAACGTTACAGTTTTTATTACTGAACCAAGGTTAATGACATAACATAGGCCTAATCATCATGATTGCGCAATAGCCTACTAATTGTATTTTTATATTGTAATATGCAAATGCAAATTCTAAATTTAAAGTCAATTTATATACAGTTAATATTAGGAATTGTATGAGTTAGAAATAACTGTTTAATGTCATGTTGGATTAACCGTGTTTATTAGTTATCCATGGTCTGTTCTACATACGGTTTTACTACGGTAGAGTCCCGCAAACTTGGCGTAATGTGGACTCGAAGGGTGCCAAGTTTGTGAAATGCCGGGTTATTGGGAACTAGGGTTAAAAAAATGAGAACAATACAATTTTTAAGCCTTTTAGCTGTCATTGTTATTTATATTTATATTACAAGTCAGGATTAAGTCATCAGATATTGTACAATAAATCCTTGGTACGAGTTGTAAATGATTTTACTTGAGCTGGCTTGAGTACATGTTGAACTCGGACTCAAAAAATCACTAAGTAATTTTCTGAGCCAGGTGATGGCCGAGTTATCCAGACTGCCGGGTTATCGAGTGCCGAGTTTGCGGGACTCTAATGTGTCAATAAACACGGTCCTCTGATAATCCGACATTTTTTTGCTGTTCCGACCATGCTCCTGGTCCCATAGGTGACGGACTAGCGAGTTTCTACTGTAATAAGTTACGTAGGTACCGATCAATATCTTAATCTTAACAAATTTCCTAGTTGCAAATTTTAGTAGAAAAACACCCTAAATTAATTGAGCGCCCTAGAAGTAATTGAGCGTCCTAGGAAACACAATTTACAGCAAAAAAAAAGAAATCCAAACACCAGCCTTGTATAATAATAAGGTTACCAACCTCATCAGAGTCATCTACTTCCACCGATGCTTCACCGTCATTACATTTGACTAGAGCCACGCCACATAGAAACAATAAGCAGGTTAGGCCTATCAATCTCATCTGCAAAACAAAAAAAACGGTGATTAGTCAATAAGTATTTTTAACATAGCCAAGCCAAGGCCTATACTTACAAGTAGTTTAAGTTTAACTTACTGACTAGGCTAACTCACGAATACTAGAAAAATACCGGTATGGATCAAAAATATAAACAAATGACGTTTTTGGCCCAAAAATAAACATGATTTAACATTGCTTAAATGGAACTGCCAAAACATATGTTCCATGCTATTAGTATAGGATTCGGGCCAACAACGTCATTTGTTTATGTTTATGATCCATACCGGTATTTTCCTTGTGTTCGTGGGCTAACTTGACTTAAGTTATGAGTACCGGTGACCTTATAACTTAATTGTCTAGGTAGCCGAATAGTTATAGTGCTCGCCTTCAAATCTGAAGGCCGCTAGTCAGATTCCAAGTGAGATCGTTTCCGGACCCAGATGCCATTGGGCTATGAATTAAGTCAATGATGCTATCTAACAAAAAGGTTGGCGTTAGATGGTAACAAGACCAGGGTTTGAACCGTTTCCTCCCTTTCAAAACGTTAAATGCCACTGACGTAAGTTAGATAGGCTAATAGGGACTCTGAACAAGGCCTAACAATGATTTAGTTCAATCATCTTTGATTCCCTGAAAATAAAGATAATAGGCTAGCTTTTAGGCCTTACTAAGTACAAAAACAGTCTGAAGATACACAGAGGATACACGTCCGGCAGTGACGTCACCGGGTCGTGGGGGCCCGGAACGCCATTACCACAACCATACAATGTACAGCCATCGGTGTTCCGTGGAGTAGTGCTCGGCTAATATGCAATAAGTTAGGTTCCTGGTTCAAATCCCATCGGTAACATTAACTTTTTGTAACAGATTTTGCTTTGACTGCCATTTCTTCTTAACTGCACTTCTTTTCTTCAAATTTTTGGCATTTATAATTTTATTTTAAGAACAGAATTTAACACTGAAGATAACATGACTTAAATCAACAACACAATTCATTATACCCTAAACTTTACCTTCCTAATCTAACCTAACTTCAAACACTTAACTTAATAGGCTACAGTCACGAATCCGCATAACACCCAACCGACCTACCTCACAGCCCATGTCCAAATAAGAACTGAAGTAACTTAGTCCGTAAATCAACGTTCAGTTGAATTTACAAAAATGCCTCTCTACCTCTTTGTAGGCTATAGGCTAAACTTAACGACAGAGACCAACCGACAAGAGGCATTACAGTAATAAAATTCAAAAAATCGTAGGCTATAGTTAACCCTAGCAGTGGCCAACCGTCGCCTGGTGACGGTATGACGTTGATGCTTAGAATGGCCAATGTCGTCTGGTGACGGTATGGGCCGAAATTTTTTTAACGGTAAAAAAACACTTACAATCAACTCAGATGAGAATATTATATATACCATTCGAAAGATCACATTCTGAACTTTCATTTGATTACATAAACAAACCCTGTAGCAGGTATATAACAATGTCACGACGATTAGAAATCAAATGAAATTTTGGCGCGGTACGACTTTTGCAGCCGACACTTGGGAACTGGCAAAACACGTCTTGTTTGGCATTACCCTGCTCGGGTAATTTTCGTCTTGGGATGTTGCGGGTGGTACCACTGGATAGCCATTGATTTTATCTTCATTGTGGTAGTGATATTTATAACTAAATATTGATTGCACAATCGGTGCGATTTTATGAAAACAGCTGTTTTCGAAATTTCTAACAAATGGCCAACAGTCGTCTGGTGACAGTATGGAAAATACGAATTATATACAGTGAAAGTTATTATTACTAGTCATATAGTATATCATTTTGAAGAGGAAGAAATTTAGATTCAGAGAGTGGCAGCCCTGCACTCAGGGTTATTTCTGTATGCTCGCATGTAGACGACAAGTGAGTCATTACTGCTACAGTCTGTCAGCTGTCTTGTATTGCCATTGTTTGTTTGTGTTGTTGCCGGTAATAGTTTTATCCGCGATTTATTACTAAATATGTTATTAGTTCGTAGTGTTAGTGTCAGTAAAGTGTTGTGTGTGTGTGTATAACAGTAGGCTAATCTTCATGCATAAATATTACTGAATTGTGTGAAATAGTGTTCATAAAAGGTTGTATTTTGTTAGCATCATGTCCTAAAATGACGATTCTGACATTCAGAGATTGTTGTACCTATATAATGATATACCCAAGGTGTTATACATTTTTATAAAGGTAAATGAATATACTACAACATGTTTATAATGGTTTGGGGGTAAAAAATTTTGTAAAAAAGTTATAGCCTATACTAAATAGGCCTACTACTGTATTTTGTTAGCATCATGTTCAAAAATGACGATTCTGACATTCAGAGGTGCTATATATGCTATATAATGATTTACCCAATGTGTTATACATTTTTATAAAGGTAAATAAATACACTACAACATGTTTATATTGGTTTGGGTGTAAAAAATTTGGTAAAAAAATTATATAGGCTACTAAATACTGTACACTCTATTTTCTCGAAATGCGCAAAAAATTCAAAACGTTCTCAAATTGATACATAATCATAGGAGAAAATAACTTTTTACCATCATACTTATGACTTTTTTGGATTCCTTACTTCATTAGCTTTACAAATATGTAGGCTACATATCATCAGCCTACATAATGTTTCACAACACAAGCAAACACTGTAGGCTATAGTTTACACTTATTTGCGGTTTTGCGGTTATTGTATTATTATGTCCCTATTACGTACCTACAAAAAAAAAATATTTCTAACATGTTATACATTTTTATGTAGGTAATTGAATACACTACAAGATTATTATGTTGGTTTGAAGTAAACAAATTTGGTACAAAAGTTGTATACTAAGTACTGTGAATTTTTTTCTCGAGAAATCGCTAAAATATAAAAACATTATTTTATATACGTATGTTTATAGGTAAAAAATTATTTTTACCATAAACTTTATGACTTTTTTTGATTCCTTACTTCATTAGCTTTACAAACATGTAGGCCTATATATCATTATTAGTATACACATATATTATAGAACTTTTTACAACATAAACTAACACTGCACGGCTTTCAATTTTTTCGATTCTCCGTTTGTCATTATATTTCGCCCCAAAAACTTATAAAAAAAAATATTTTCCTAACATGTTAGGCTATATATTTCTATGTAGGGAATTAGATTGTCTACAAAATGTATATAATGAATTTCCCATAAAAAAATCTGTAGAAAAAAAATGCAGAGGCCGCTTTTGAAATTTCAAAAAAAAAATTCAATTTTTTTTTATTTTTTTCACTTTACCGATAAAATACACTGTCTAAATCATTATGATATTACTATTTCTAGATTCTCCTGTTCTTTCCGAACAAAATGAATATGAGGTTGGCTAGGTTTACTTGTACGGTTGAATTTTTACGAATTTTCAAAAAATGGTCTGCAAAATCGCCAAAATGGGTTGGCCATTCCCCACTTCTAACATTAGCCACTGCTAGGGTTAATTCAGTCTTGTGACAGCAGAAAAGTTTTTGCACTATTGTTTTCAGGTAGGCTAAAAATTGTTTGTAATGATAGGCCTAGCCTAGGCCTAGGCTATATAGGCCTAAATTACTATAAGCCTAGTACTCTTGGTCACCCTCATCGCAAAAATTTCCACTAAAAAATAACGACTACAAAGGATTATTTCTCAAATTAACTAATGATGAGTAGACAATATTTGCAAGGGACTAAAAATTAAGCCTAGCCCTAAGCTTGAGTTGTGAGGCAGGAACTCCCTTGTGATGTGATGTTTATTCAGGATTATAGTCTTATCGATAGGCATACTACAGGGCGTAAACCTAGACAAAAGATGTTTTTAAAACTAAATTACCTTTAAAGGAAACACGATTCTGCTGTGGAGTTTCACTAACTTCTCTTTATTCCCTAAATCTTACCGGATACCGGTGTAATTCAATTATTACAACTGATATTCTCCTCAATTATTGTAATTACTATACTACAGAACATCGGCCAATAGGAGACCAACAGTTGTCTAGCCGGAAAGAGAGGAGTTTGGAAAAGTAAATCTCATAGTAAAAAAAAACTCACAATGAAAACTAATGTGTATACTATATCAAGTTGAATTACAAACTGCAATACATCATCCACTCAATAACTAAAACTTAAATAAATAAACCAGTTAAGCTTATGGGAAGCTGGGAGCACAATTATTATTTTGTTTTAAAAATATTAAGAACATGCCATTAATGCAAGTTCATATGTTTAATCTATGGTAATATGGTGACTCTGCCATTGCAAACAGCAGTTTGAAAATCTATACTATTATAAAATACCCCCGCCGCAGCAAACCTGCCGACTAAGCGAATTTCCATTTGTCTGAATTGATTTTCAGTGATATATATTGTAATAACATTAGGTTTAACGAGTACCTAGGTTTGCTGCTACAAGGAAACTAATAAAGTGTGTTTTTGAGTAAAATATTGATAGCTTAGTACAAAATAAATAAATTTGCCAAGTTTGATCAAAATATATTCATAAACAAGCAAACTACAACATTTGACAATATTCTCCATAAGAATAACATGGGAATTTTAAATTTACAATTTTTTTTAATTTTCTCCATTACTAATAATCGAACAAAAATACTTTTATATACTCAATTATTTGTTTTTTTAAGCTCTTTAAAAAGGTCTAAAGAAAAATTGGGAAATTTTGTGTTTTGAGGGTCAAAAGTGAGAAAAACCAATTTTTACCCCATAAAACCCCCCGTAAAGCCCCGTTCCCATGGTCCGATCGTGCTGGTTCGCGAACTCATTCAAGTTTATCACGCTTTACACCTTTAAACCAAATTTCATCAAAATCGGACAAAAATTACTCAAGTTATCGCGTTCACGGACGTGTGTATATATATATATATATATATATATATATATATATATATATATATATATATATATAAGTCTATATATATATATATACATATATTAAAATTTGAACGAATAGTGTTTTTGGCCTCTGGGGACATCAAAATGAAAAAGTAAATCGGTCCCGGGTCTAGGTCTTACCGTGCCACCTACGGTAATAGCTACTTCCCTATATAGCCCAGTCAATGAATGCAATAAAACAACCTTTTTCGCAACTAAATGGTGGAAAGCTGGATTTTTTATATGTGATAGAACCACATGAGAGGTGTATTTTCCCAAAAGTCCCCACGTCTACCCCTTGAGCTTTCCCCCCCACCCCCCTCCAAACATAGAAATTGCAGTGATTTACTTAATTGATCATAATTCAAATGTTATGTAAGCTATCGAGCTGCAATTTGTTTTATTTTATTTCTGATTAGTTTTCCTTCAACCTTTGTATTTATAACATTTTTCTAAAACCAATACTTAGGGAGATAGAAAATTTAAACTTCGTTAAAAGCTTTGTTTCAGAGTGCAAAATCTTGTTTTTCTCTATGTATACTTTCAAATATGAACAATACGCAAATATGGTACAAACAAAAGTTTTAGTACGTTTTTCAAGGTTTACAAATATATTATTGGTTAGTCATCTAGGTGACCGGGTGAAGAGCTGAGCGTCGGCAAAGTGAGCGCGTGCGCGCTAGTTGAACACCTCTGCGCTGCGTCATCGCATCTATCCCAGCCAATAAACGCACCAACTGCCTTTTTTCGTAGCTAAATAGTGGAAAGCTGAGATTGTTATATGTGATGGAACCACTTAAGACGTGTATTTTGCTAAAAGTTCCTGATTCTCCCCCCCCCCCCAACCCCCCCCCCCAAACCCCCTCCAAACCTGGAAATTACAGTCGCTCACTGTACTGGTTATAATTCAAATTCTACGCATGCCATCGTAGTGAAATTTGATTTGTATTTTTTATAATTAGTTTATCTACAACTGTTGTAGTAAAGATTTTCTTATAAAACTATATCCACAGAGATAAAACATTTAAACTTTTTTTACAATGTTTATGTTTAAGAGTACACAATTTTGTTTTACCCTCTATATATGTCTTCCCAAATAAAATATGCAAAATGTTTCAAACAAAAACTTAAGTATGTTTCTTAAGGTTTATAAATATATATTGGATTAGTCATCTGAAAAAAACTGATGTATCAGCGCAGCACCGCCCGTCGATGCGTCGCGTCATAGGCACCGGCATCGCTAAGTTCTCAAAGGTTTTATACAAATGCTATGGCCTTGTACTTTTTAGTTTACTACCAAAACAATCTGTATCCAAGCTTAACCGTTAACAGTAAAAACAATTATTATTTAGATGGAACCCAATAATTTTTTTATAACCAGTTTTGGTTCAGGTAAATTAATCTCTACCTACTTACTTGTTATACTTGCAATACTTTTAATACTTGATTTCTTCATATTTGACCAACGGAAGCTTGATAGATTGAGGTATAGAACACTAGGCCTAATAAACACTTTAAAAATCACTATAAACATACTCTTTGCTCTTCCTTACGTTACAATGTGCTTTCCATTATCTACCACCAATGGGACTCGCTTTGTTCCCCGCAAGATTTATACTAACTGCGCCTCGCGGTCAGTAAAGATCTAAATAGTAAACTGAAAAAAATACTAATTAGATGAAACCTAATCATTTGTACATTTCTTAAATTTATTGTTGGTTTTAACTCGTTTATCATTTAAAATAATAATTTATTTAATTATTTCTGTCAATGGCTAAACCTATTGACAATAATATACATGGATACATATATTACATTACATAAAGCTGGGTAAGAAACATACTGAACCTAATGATGAGATGATCCAATTCGCCTATGGGTCTGAGGATGATTGGAGTGTCGAATCGAAATCGACGACCACTTACCATCTTTTATGTATATTTACAGTATTGTCAGTAACATTATAAGTGTAAATTTATGTTTTAAGTGTTAGACTATTAGACGTATTTTCTTTTATTTACTTTCCAATTAATTAATGTAATAAGGCATATATCCAAAATGTATAAATAAGTAAGTAAAAAACTATTCGTGTCCCTATACATGCAGGCAAGACTATTTACGGGATACATACAGGCAGATTATTCAAATTTCTTAACATATTGTGTAGATGTGTCAATCAAATTGAGGTTTTTTTCGTAAAAATTGGCAGCAATGTATTACGAAGCTGCTTTACGGCACTAATACGTGGTCCAGATCAATCATTTTTAGAGACTCTATACTGTGAATCTTGGTGAGGTTCTGTTCTATAATATTTTATTGTTTTCATGTTATCTAAAAAATTAGTCAGCATAATAGTTCTTTATTGGTTTTTGGTAGACATTATGCAAACGTTTAACATCGCTAATAAAGATGAAGGCGCTTCTTAAGTGTTTTAAAATCTCCTCTATATAGACTAAATAAAAAAGTTAGTTTTAACATTGACTGGTTTTAATTTGTGTTCCTTACCATGATTAAAAATGGCTTATAAATACTACCGACAGTTTTCTACGTTGTTCGTGATATTATTTTAACACAGGCTTACAACTCATGGCAGAGCAGCCATATTTTATTTGCTAGCGGGAAGCGTGAAGAGAGGGATATATCAACGATAGGACGCAGTTTGTATCAAGGATTAGTGAGTCGACGAAAAATTTTTACTGACCGTGAGGTGATTCATTTAGTCACGGTTTAGCTTGGAAACAGATTGTTTTGGTAGTAATGTAGGCTACAAATTAGGAAGTCTTAGGATTTATATAAAACAGTTGAGAACTTAGCGGTGCCGGTCCTTATTAGGCTATGTATCGACGGGCAGGGCTGCGCGGATGCTGATGACTAATCAAATATATATTTATAAACCTTAAGAAACATACTAAAATTTTTGTTTGTAACATTTTGCGTATTTTATTTGGAAAAAAACATATAGAGGGTAAAACAAAATTGTGTACTCATAAACATAAACATTATAAAAAAATTTTAAACGTTATATCTCTTTGGATATAGTTTTATAAGAAAATCTTTAGTACAACAGTTGTAGATAAACTAATTATAAATAATACTAAACCAAATTTCACTACATGGCATGCGTAGAATTTGAATTATATCCAGTAAAGTTAACAACTGATATTTCCAGGTTTGGAGGGGTTGGGGGGGGGGAGTATCAGGAACTTTTAGCAAAATACATGTCTTAAGTGGTTCTATCACATATAACAATCTCAGCTTTCCACTATTTAGCTACGAAAAAAGGCAGTTGGTGCGTTTATTGGCTGGGCTAGATGCGATGACGCAGCGCAGAGGTGTTCAACTAGCGCGCACGCGCTCACTTTGCCGACGCTCAGCTCTTCACCCGGTCACCTAGATGACTAACCAATAATATATTTGTAAACCTTGAAAAACGTACTAAAACTTTTGTTTGAACCATATTTACGTATTATTTATATTTAAAATTATACATAGAGAAAAACAAGACTTTGCACTCTGTAACAAAGCTTTTAACGAAGTTTAAATTTTATATCTCCCTAAGTATTGGTTTTAGAAAAATGTTATAAATACAAAAGTTGTAGGAAAACTAATCAGAAATAAAACAAAACAAATTGCAGCTCGATAGCTTACATAACATTCGAATTATGATCAATTAAGTAAATCACTGCAATTTCTATGTTTGGAGGGGGGTGGGGGGGAAAGCTCAAGGGGTAGAAGTGGGGACTTTTGGGAAAATACACCTCTCATGTGGTTCTATCACATATAAAAAATCCAGCTTTCCACCATTTAGTTGCGATAAAAAACATTTATTGACTGGGCTAATAGGGAAATTCGCTAAAAGAGGTGGTTGCTGTATTAATGGGAAAAGTAAACGCGAAAAATACTGGTCGGATTGGGCTGAAATTTGGCATGATGATAGCTCACATTCCCGAGTAACATATAGGCATATTCTTATTTCAAAAATCCTTTCGGGCTCCGCCCCAGTGGCTCTGGAGTTTCCCATCCCATGTTAACCTTATGAGAAATGAAATTATTGAATCTTAACAGCTGTTTCAATTAAACAAGTTGGTTCTGTTCTGTGATGTTCAATAGCATTAAAGTTACAAGGATTACCAACAGGGTGCAGCACTAGCACTATTATTTCTTTTACATTTATGACAACAGCTAATTTGCAACCAAAAGGTGAGTGAGCGTAGCGAACGAACTTCAACCTGGAGGCGAGTGAGCGTGGCGAACGAGCTAACCTGAATGCAAGTGAGCGTAGCGAACGAGCTAACCTGAAGGAAAGTGAGCGCAGCGAACGAGCTCCAACCTAAAGGTGAGTGAGCGTAGCGAACGAACTTCAACCAGGACGTGATTGAGCCATGCAAACGAGATCATCTTGAAAATTAAGAAGTTAAACGGGGCAAAGCCCGCGGGTTACAGCTAGTATACGATACAGTAGTTATGTATCTCATAAAAAAGGGTGAACTATAAATTTTTAATTAATAATTAATAGAAATATGCACAACCAAGCTGCGTATTTTAACGCAATTATGAGTGATAAATCAAATGTAGAATGTGTCAAATGTAGAACAATCTTTGTTGTTATTATTAAGTTTTTATGTATTTTTATATTTAATTATTTTTATCTATGCAATAGCAAAGTAGGGTGTCTGTTCACTGGAAGTTGTGTTATATTTATATCTGCATATTTTTTGGAAATAAAGTATGTTTTGATTTGATTTGATTTGTTGTGATATTATTTGATGTGTAGCTTAATTACTGATTGTTACTGTAGCTGTAACTTTGTGTCTGTTACATACATCGATGGTTACGGCACACATTTTTAGAAATGAAACGTAAGATACGTCGATTTATATCTGCTGTTTCAAATGTCAGGTTAATTACTAAACATAGCCGAACAATCGACAACAGGGTCCAGTTTCGAAAAAAACTATAAACCCTTCTCAGGATCGAAACTGCAACTATTTTGTTGTTAGAGGTGAGCTCTTTGACCTCTAAGCTCAAGGCCCCAATAGAAAACTTTTTAGTGGGGCCTTGCCACGGCTACCTTTAATTCGAGGCCGCGGCCTGGTAGAATTGGCAACGTCGCAAGCAGCTTTTTTTACTGTCAGACGTCCCATAAGATAACATGGCAGACAGATGACATAAGCTCATTAAATTGCGCTTTATTGATTTCATAAAGTTATGAAAATATTGAAAATAAAAACATACCCCAATGAACAGAAATGAAAAAAAAATATCATTTGAAAATCTATATCTTTACATTTATAGCGGGTCAATATTTTCATATTCCAGTAACCAAGCTTTGGTAAATACAAAAATACCACCAGCTGCTTCCAAAGAAAACAGCTGTTACAACCCTACTTGCGACGTTACCACATCGAAGGCCGCGGCCTGAAGTTAAAGGCGACCGTGGCCTTGCTCAGCTACCGAAGTGTATTGTTCACGTTTTTCTTGTTAGTTTGTTTAACCAACATAGTTTTGGCAACCTACAAATCCAAATACTTAAATGAACTGTATAGAGGAATACAATTTTGCCCTGAGGTAGTGGCTGTCAAGCTGTAATCAATCTCGTTTTTAGGCCTACGTCCCTAATTCTAAAATGTATTCCAAATCTTACCGCAGCACTTCAAAATAAATATTGCACACAGACAGGCCAATAGAACGATATATATTTGTATTGGAGGATTACAGATAATGTTTTTACTACAACCATCTTGCTGGGCCAACTTTGAGGAAAAGAAAATCTCTTCTTTTGTGGAATTTTGTTAGGAAATTGGCCCCTTAATAACTAAAATTAAATATTAAAACCCTCAGCACATGTACTGTAACATTTTCTTTTGTCCATTGAAGTAGTAAGGATGTTAATCTTAATATCCACATCCATTCCAACGTATATTTTCAAAATCATCAAATTGACAGTGCGAGGTTTTTGCACCCGAACTGCGGGCGCGCTCCAGGCCTATAGGCACTGCCGCGCGGTCACGAGCAAGCTCCCGCTTCTTACTTCTCGTCTCTAGTGGTGACGCGGTAAAATGGCATCCTTTGTGGAAATCCATGAGTTCTGGCTACTTGGGAACCCAAGCCCGCCATTTGACATTTAATTGGTTTTGAAATGTTTATGGAGTTGTATAATAGTATAGAACAACATTTGTACAGGGGTGTATAGAGAGCAGGGCCTATAAAAAAAACTTACCAAAAATAATCCCGATAAGAATAACATGGGAAAAACGTACCGAAAGTGGGGTCATATTGTCCTATTGCCCCTACTTTACATTTACACTTAAGTAAGTATTCACTTAAGTATATTCCCGACAACCATGCACTTTCAGCTCTGGTATATATCCCAGAAATATATTTGTGACAAGCAAAAAGCCTACCATTGACTATACACAGAATTCTATGTATAGTCAATGCTAATACCTAATACAGGGTGATCCAATGAAAGCACCCCAATTTATAAATAGTACAAATTCAATACTACAGTATTCACCCTATATAAATAGCACATCAAAACACAGCTTATCTTTTGCCATTTTAACTTAACAAAGTCATTGTTCCATTTCTTGAAAACAAAATCCTTCAAGTGACATCCTTGTCCCACTTGACATTCCTTTTGGTCACTTGAAAAATTCCATTGAATACTTGTTGCAGCATTTCTTCAGGAATCAATTTAGTTTCTTGTACAATTATCAGCTTCGATTCAACCAAATCTGTGGGCGACTTTGAAAAACGTTTAACTTCAAGTAGCTTATCGGAATAACCCCCAAAGAATAAAATACTCCCGCTGCAGCAAACCTGCCGACTAAGCGAATTTCCATTTGCCTGAATTGATTTTCAATTAAATGTATTTAACTTAAGTCTTATGAGTATCTAGGCTTGCTGCTACAGAGAGGGAGAGAGGATAAAAAAGTGTGTTTTTTAGTAAAAAGTTTTAAACTTAGTATAAAATAAATAAATTTACCAAGTTTGATCAAAGCATATCCATAAACAAGCAAACTACATTTTACAATATTCCACATAAGAATAACATGGGAATTTTAAAATAACAATTTTTTGAATTTTATCCGTAACCAATAATTGTACAAAAACACTTTGATATACTAAATTATTTCTTTTTTTAAGCTCTTTAAAAAGGTCTGGAGAAAAATTGGGAAATTTTGTGTTTAGAGGGTCAAAAATTAGAAAAAAAACAATTTTTACCCATAAAACCCCCTTGTAAAAAACCCCTGTTCCCATGGTCCGACCAAATTTAATCAAAGTTGGACAAAAATTACTCAAGTTATCGTGTTCACGGACACATATATATATATAAAAATGTGAACGTATGGTGTTTTTGGCCTCTGGGAATATCAAAATGAAACAGTAAATCGGTCCTGGGCCCAGGTCTTACCATGCCACCTACGGTAATAGCTACTTCCCTATAGGGAAATTCGCTAAAAGCAAACGTAAAGTTTTCGAAGACGAAAGTTTCCTCTTTGGACGTTGAGTTACTGCGACTCACACTCTTTCAACTTTTGCTGGAGTAAAAAGAGTTTTACGTAACCCACCGATTATTTTTAGGGTTTAAGCTGCTATCCTAAATAATTTTACCCAGGTTCCATTCCTTTTCCGATCTGGATCAGTGCCATATTGACCAAGTATGGAATCTGGTTCAGACAATCTTTTTGCTCAATAATCTTTTTTTAAAATAGGTTTCCACATCAAAATGTCAGAGCAGCCTCATGCACAATGTTTACTAAAATGGCATAGTTTAATTGGTATTATAAGCACAGCTGTTCATTCATTGTTGCTTTACTAATGTGTGAGAAAGAAAATTGGGGTGCTCTCATTGCCTCACCCTGTATAAGCAGTCAGCACTGTTGGGATCTTCCTCTACAGAGAGTGTTGTAGCGCATGGTACATGATGGCGAGGGGGGTGTTGGACTTTGCTCTAGACATCACTTAACACTATTTGTGCTGTCGACATGTTTGAACATAAAAGTTGCATTTATTTCAATGTTAAGCAATTGCGGGAATTCCCGTCATCAGCACCCAACGTGTTAAGTGTGTCATTGATTATTTCCTATGTACCTTTACTTCTCTGTTATCTATCTGATTTTTTCTAGGAATCTAGAGACTTCCTTTCCCATACTGCAGTATTAAAATAGAGTACTGTTCGGCCAGTAGACCCAATGTTATGAACGAATAAATAAACATAAGAATAGAACGACCATACTCCACTCCGTTCACAAAATGTTGGTGGTTTTAGGGTAAGAAATCTACCCACTCCACATTTGAAATAATATAACAGCTGGGGTTTGCCAAAACATAAATCAGCTGCACCAAATTAAGCAAAAAAGGTACTGGGGGAACTTCTCCTCAAACCGCATAAATTTTGTGAATGGAGTAGTTCTAACTAGTCAAAGTCAGAACCCAGCTGTTCTTGATCGTAACTCTTAATAAAGTAATGGTTCTGACTACTGGACTGAAAAAAACTGCTTTAAAACCTTGTTGATACTCAAATGTTTTATATTGTTTATTTAAATTAAGACCATGTTAAATAGTTGTAAGCTTAGTTTTATCCTCTGTTATAGTTACTGTTAAATTTTCCCTTTGGTATATTAAACTGTTGAATTTTATTAGTATTTATAAACATAGTATACTTTTTGTTAACGATTTTCAAATGTATTTAAACCTAGAAGGAAAGAAACAACTTCTATAAGGACAATTTTATTTATGACGAAGCACCTGTACATACATCCTGTAATATTCTGTACGTTTTGTGCCAATAATATCATTCATTCATTCATTCGACTAACAAAACAGCTGATCTTAGTCAGTAAAAAGCTACACAGATCACTTCACTCAATTCTGCATTAGACTAGAAATATGTACACAAAATGAAATGATTGAGTAATTATTAAAACTCAGCTCTGAAATTTATTTTTGCCTAGTAAAAGCAAAGTGCATGGATGAGTAAAACAACAAATAATTTGAGTGTTTTTATTTTTGTATAAATGGACAAGTGTAAAGTTCCTCCAGTGGTCACAAGGTTCTACGTCTAGATGACAAACGAGATATGGCAAAATAAAAACAACTCGTTAACATAGAAAAGTCTTTAAAAAGCAATAAAATTATTTGAAATGATATCGCTTAAACCTTAACTTATACGTAAAATCATTAGGGATAAATCTATAAAATATTTATACAAAAGAACCAAAGAAGGGTAAAGTCTAACTAAGGATCTTGGTCATTTGCTTAACCGAGTTAATAATACTAAACATCGTTAGACGACGACATTAGTCGCGTCATGCCACACTCAAACGTGTAAGATAAACCTATATGCGATAGATATTTAGATCACAAACATTTTAAAATAACAAAACAAGAAATAAACTATATCAATCGAGCTTCGGCTCAAAATAAAAAATACAACATAGATATACGTTATGTTACATCATATATAACACACACATTTATACTTTTGGTTGGTTTTAAGTAATATTGCTATGCTTTGAAATAGCAAAATGGATTGTGGTAAAAGTGGTGGTTTGTTGATATTTGTTTACATGAAGGCCTTTTTACACCGGCGTACTGGACGTACTGTACGTTTAGTAAGAATTTTTTCAACAAATCGCTGCCCATGTTATCATATGAGCTCGTTCACACCGCGCGTACAGAACGTACTGAACGTCCAGTACGTACACGATGGTTTTGTGTGAATTGCTCAGAGAGCGATTTTTCTAAAACGTACATGGGCTTGCGCATGCGCAGTGAACACTTCAAAACCACGTGCTCAGCCAGTGTTACTTGTCTGACTGCAAACGAACAAGTGTACGTTTTGGAAGTTTCTGTGCGGTGTGAAAGGACCGCGTACTGGCCGTACCAAACGTACCATACGTACAGTACGTCCAGTACGCCGGTGTGAAAAGGCCTTTAAGTTTTGAAATTGCTATGATAAAAGTGTAATAAGTCTCATATATTTTGCACAAAAAGCACTTCAATAGGTTTATTTTTTTTGCCAAATATTTTTTTTTTGGACGCTGGAAGTGGAAAATGTAGAATTTTTTATAGACTTGTGATTTCAAATTTAGACGAATAAATTTATCATTCAAACTAGGTAAATAAATATAATAAATTGGACAGCGTTACCTGTTATCTTTCACTTTAAGCTTAAGTTTAGGTATTTAAATTATACTAATCATTTTTATAGGTATAAAGGTGAACAATACAACATGTTTGAATTACACTCCTGATTATTGTTAAATTTTATTTGATAACTTTTCATTGATACAAAACTTCTGTAAAAAATACGGTACACAAATCGCTATAGTAAGGTTAAACCTCAATTGATTTCCATTGAACAAGCCAAGCAAAGCAATAATTTGTAAAGAGGAACAAAGAAACTGATTGTCAATAATCCTTTAAAAACATATTATAAGTTCAAAAAATGTATGCAAAACTTAAGACTCCAGGTCAACTACTGAAAACGTTAACTACGGAAAGAGTGGCCAATGTACATAATTTTGGTAATATTCTAAGATTTGTTAACTTTTTGATTGGTAAAAAATTGTCAGTCAAAATTTATATTTAAGTTATCTAACCTAAATAATTATCATTTATGAGATCTTAGAAAATACTTCAGTTTGATTATAGGGAAGAGAGTATACAAAAGTAAGAATTATGTTTCTACGTTAATTGAACTTGGTTAAAGATTACATTTTTTTCGATTAGGGAAACAAGTAAATCAAGAATCTAAAACTAAATAGTTTACTGGTCAATTATTTAATTTTCAAACTACAATATTGTGTCTGGTATTGAAGATACAATATCAGGTCTGGTAAAGTAAAAAAAAGAGAACCAAAATATCTTTGGAACACCACTTTCAAACAATAAACAAACTTCTGAAATAAATCAAGAAAAAAAAACACATCTGACACTTAAGTAAAGACTCTGTATGTACAATAAAATTAAATCCTAACGCTATATATTTGATATAATTTCTGTACTATAATCTATAAATATCATTTATCTTAAACGCGAGAAAGTACAAAAATAACAATTAAAGCTATGGGTTAAAAAAACCAAATACTAATCTACAATAAATTAATGATCACTATGAGTGTGGCATTGGAAGATTTGGAAGGCACTGACTTGAGTCATCGACAGGTGTGACACTACGGTATAAAAAAATATGGTAAATAAATCTAAGCTGTATACAATGTTCTCAATCTACGCTAAATGCTTGTACAATTTATTGTCACAATAACCTTTTGAAATTCGTAATCTAAAATACAATGGTTGGGTATGCTTAAGGTAACCTATTTTGATATTTCTGAATAATCAAAAATAGTTAAGTAGCTACATGTTACTAAGATATTTCACTTGATTAGTAAGTAGATTTGTTTTGAAAACTCGTTATAATTTATTTGTAGTTAGATGAATTAACGAATTGATATGTCTGAAATTTCAGGGCACCAAAATATGATGAGAATTTCATATTTCTTTAAAACACAAGTTAAAGAACCTTCTTAAAAATATTTGCAAAAGGCCAATTTTGCAAATGTGGCAAAATAAAAGTTGCGGTTACATCAAATGCATGGCAGAAGAGACCTGCTTGAAAAAAATCATTTCACAAACAAAAAGGTTAAAAGCAAAAATATTGATAAGCACCGTCTGCCATGACCCAAGCGAAATGGCGGATGACGAATCTTGTGCCTGGTAAATCTAGATCTTCACAGAAGATATTTGTTTATACATTTTCTTATATTTCGATTCTTCATCAATTTTTAAAACTATTTTACAATTTATAATTTTAGGTACTCATGTATTCACAGATCCGGAATACACCTGTGGAAAAAACTATCTACATTTTGTCACAAAACTATAAGTAATAAAGTATTTTTTTTAATTCGTAGCAAAATTTGAACCTCAAAAAATTTTAAACATCTTTAAGATTTTGTAATCACAATGCGAATCGCAAAAACGAGAAATCCACAAGCATATTCCCCACGAGTCTACCCAAAACGAAGAATAAAACTCAATAAGAAAAACAATAAGTACAGGCGATTCTAAACGGTAATGTGAATACAAAACAATACTCAAAACTGTAGTCAGTCTGACTAAAGAGGAGATCAAATGATTGCGTTGCACACTGTATGTACACGTTATATACAAGGCGGTGCGTGACAGCTTCCGCTCTTCTAGCCTTCCGCACGACGCTCAGCTAGCTCCGGACTGAGCGGCGGCGGAGCCTTGACGAGGCCAGGTGAGCGGCAGCAGAGCGGGCGGCGGCCGACGCACCGTAGGCACTGTGGGGGGTAGGGGGGCCGCTGCCTAGTCTTTTATTAATCTGTATATGTGATGCTGCGCTCCGTGTTCGGAAGTGGACACTTCAAACACGTAGGCCGTGCAGAGCAACGTCTCCTGTGTTTCTCTGTTTGTCACCACCTGTGAAAGGTCAAACGTAAGTCATGTGTTGTTGATCATTAGTCTTAAAGTACAAAGTAGGAAATTTCATTCAGTTTCAGGGTTAAAGTGGTGGAATCTAGGTCTTTTAAAAACTGCTTGAACACACACTGAAAATACCCAACCAGTGTATACCCAAGACAAAACCAAAAATCCCGCTTACCAGGTTGAGAAAATGCCGTTTTATTCAGCTTCAATACAACGAGAAATCCTGTTTTATCCCACTAGTATGCCTCGTTATAGAGTAAAATTTTACTGTATTATGTTTAAATAGCTCTTTTAAAACTTTTAAAAGAGCAATTATTCAAGCACAGTAGTGCTTAAATATTTTGGTCAATTGGTGTAAGTTTTTATCATAAAAGCATTATAAAAGAAAAAACAGACAACAGAATCCCGAAAATCCCATTTCACCACGCATCCCGTTTTAATCCCACACATGTTTTTCCGTCAGGATAAAAATCTTTTGTATGGAAACACTGTTGCCAACGTTTCAGATGCGTTGCATGAGCCCAGCTTCATACGATACAATTCAACATCTTAAACGTCACTACCCAATACCTAGATATGGTAGTTCGGTCTAGACAATCTGACCAATCAACTAACCTTCCAGATGATCAAGTACCGCGAGACCATTTGCTATTTCCATGTGGGATGATTTTACACTTTAGCATTTATCATTGGATATTAAAGCAGACATCCTATCTATATGAACCAGCTGTTGGCAGTTTCTTATAAGAAAAGAAAGTAGATGAATATGTTTTTTTATTTTTTGACACTGAGCTAGAGCTAGTAGAACTGAGATAAACGATGCTATGTCTTAACAAATAAGTCATTCTATCAGTTTGACTTGGTTAAAAAGCTTGCACAATCGACAGAAAAAAGTTGTTTACATCAGCTCAATCCAACTACATCCATTTTAATAAAAACTGACAACAACTTTAACACGGGGATGGAATATCTAGTTCCATCAATAGTCCACGACATAAAGCAAAGAATAAATACGAGTAGTGTTTGCACATTACCTGTAGAATGGTAAAGTTTTCCAGGACGGAGTTCATCATGTATTTCTCCGGCAAATGCTTCAACTTGAGTATGAAGTTGATCATGTACTCGCACATCGGAGATCTATGAATCCTGTAGACAAATCTTCCGTTCTCGAACCGAGCGTATTCCGTCTCTACCTTCTCCACCACTTGTTTCCCGAACGAACACACTTTTGTCGAACACGTGATGGTCATGTTCTCGTTGCTTTCGTATCTGTAAAAGAGGAATATATCAATCAATCAATAATAATATAATATTAAATAAATAATCAATATTAATAATTATTTACCTACTATAGTTCGGCCGCTTAGAAAGCGACCTCCTCCAGCATTGGTTTAGCATTAGCGCGCAGGTCGTTTTCTAAGCGGCCGAACTATACAAAATATTACAGAATTATAGGGAATATTACTTTCCCTACCACTGCATGGATATAGCTCATCGTTCTAGACTGGGATGGATCATTCCCACTTGCTAATCAGCTAATTTTACAGTTTTCGTTTCTACACTAATCACAGCTGTGGACACGGTACGTTAGTTAACAACCAGTAAGCAAATAACATAACCTTAAAAGCTTTAGCACTACAATCAGACTCTCGCTGTTCTGAATGCCTGTTTAATTCAAACTTCCTGTTGGGGAAAAAAGTTATGATACTTAAATACAAAACAATTGTAACGTAACTAGCTAATGGAATATTTTAGTAAAATTCTAATCAGGGAAACAGAAAAACGCTGATTGTTTCTAGGTTTTTGGATGATAGACGTGTCATTCGGGGAATTCTATATTTCTATCATACTTGCGCTACTCACTGGCTAGTGACTCCGTAGAAAGCCCCCGCCTCGTCCTGTATGTTGGTGTTGAGGTCGGCCCAGAACTTGACGAGGAAGAACGCACTCTGCGGGCCTTTGTCATACAACTCTTTGAGACCGCCTTTCTTCTCCGGGAACTTGTCGTAGATCTGTCTCACGTCTACGGGCTGTAAGAAATAGAAAATGAACTCCAATACGTTAAGGAAGAAGGATACACAACTAACTAACCTAAGAAAAGAGTTCCAGATATTTGAAACTGCAAAAGTTCACAACATAACAAACTTGAAATTTCGCCTATACAAGGGGCTTCTTCGGGGGAAAGAAGTAAACTAGTAGTTTAAAATTGGCAATAATTTGAACTATCTAAATCAGTCTTGCCAACACGTCATTTTCAAATAAACTCTAAAAATTTTAATAATGAAAGTCTCAATTAACAGCATATTATACCCTGTTTGCCTCGGTAATACAGTATAGTATTAAATTGTGTGGCAACAGCTTAAGCCTTGTTTACAAGAAACTAGTTGGCAGGCAGGTTACCTACTTCAGGCAACACGGAATACACAAGAGACCTGTATGCTGGCCTCATTTAAATGTGGCTTTAGAGATAGATTCAGTTTTTAAAATTCATAATATAAATCTAAGAATCACGAAAAATCCATAACAAACAACTTCTTTTAGAGGGATTTTTAAGGGACTAAATATTTCTACTCTGTCTACATTGTTCATTATGAAGTGTTTAATTTTTATTTGCAATTTTAATAATTTAATCAAAGACGAACGTTTTCACAATTACAACATAGTAAACAGAAAAAAGTGAGTGTCCCTGTCTTAGAGTATTGAATTAAAACAAATTGAAACACGCTGAAACTGATATATGTTCCTATAGTGAATTTTATTTGACGACATGATTGAAACAGAACCATAAATAGTGATTGAAGATTTCACAGATTGAGATTTTTATTCTATGAGAACTTACCTCTAGCAACGGATCTGTGTACGAGGCTGAACCGCCTATGTGGACGAACAGGTGTTTGTGGTACTGAAAACCAGATGTTTCAATCAGTAGTCAATAAAACAATATGATAAATCAACAAGTGAATATTTATATCAAAGATTAACATCAAACATTGGCTTTCAGAAGATAGACATCTAGTGGTAAATATATTATTGAAATATAACATGGTTGAGCTAGAATTTTTTCAGGGTTATATTTGCAAATTTTTTGTGACGTTCAATGGTCGTAAGTCGAGTGCAGTTGAAATTGAAGCGATGTAGCCACAGAGTAGTAAAGTACAGGAACATTCAGTGGTACGCTTAAATGGTGACTAGCACTGGTGTCTAGAGCAAAGTCCATTACCACCCCCCTCTTCCTTACGTATTAATCATGTAATATTAATGGTTATTAATGCTTTGTATGTATTAATGTATTGTATTAATAATTATCAATGTAATTTTCAATGGTGACTAGTACTGGTGTCTACAGCAAAGTCCAACACCACCCCCCTTGCCCTTACGTATTATAACGCTCACATTAAAAGACCCTGTGCCCTGTGTGATAGGAATTTCCGCACAGTGCTCGCCGCACGGGCTCTTCACAAGTATATTACTGGCACAACATACTATAGCTGAAAGCGCATGGTCGCCCCATAAGAAAGTTTCCTTTGTCCGTTACTTCTCTGTGTTTTAGCGGATCCCAAACACAAATAGAGCAGTTTAGGGACACCGCAGAAATGCTCCCACAAGTAGTTGACAGACGCCAGCTGGTCACGTACAATAAAATTCTGATTCCTGATTCTGACCAAGTTAATATACTAGAGGAGTACAATTGGCTCAATATTCGAGCCAAGCTAAGTTTTTAATTTTACATTTCTATTGTTATCACAAAAAGTGGGTGCGAAGATTCTGTAGGCCTAACCAGTATTGAATCCAAAGTCAGGAAGTATCAAGGCCAGAATTGGCTCTTCCGTTTTTTAGATAAAACACAAAATTCACTGTGATAATTGTTATTTTCAAGTTTAGTTCAGTTTCATAGCTTATCATATAAATTAGTGAGTATTACCGTGTCAGGCTCCCGCGATTGCTCCATGAAGGCGGAGAACTCGACCAGCCTGAGTTTGTGTGTTGCGATGGCGCGGCCTTCCCATGGCGGAGGTGGCGGGGCCTGTAAGTCGCCTCCCCCCACCACAGCTCCTGACACGGCCGTCGACGGCTTGCCTGGGTACCCACCTTGGGCGAAGGGCTTCACACTGTAAACAAACATCACATTCAGTAATCTCGTTCAATGTTTTAAACATATGAGCTGACGATGGCAAGTGATGTTTCTTTTATTTCAGGGACTAAACCACGTAGAGTAAAATAACTCTCAAAACTTACAATAATAAAATATGGTTCAACAGATTCAATAAAATACAGAATTTTATCAACGTTATCGCCAATATTTTCAAAATTTGTTTTGGACGTCAGTTGTGGGAAACGAGTTGTTCTTGTGGTAGGGCACAGGACCAGTCCCTTGAACCCCCTCCCTTCTAAGTTCGAAACCAACTATTTATCATGTAATGTAACGACCCAATAATGAATTGCCTGAAATAATGTGTATCAATGTAAATAAAACAATGAACACTCCAAGAAGTAAGATGACTTGAGTAACTTGAACATGTTGGGAAAATGTGTTAACAAAAGAAATGGAACAGAAAACGTATGGAAAAGTAAAATTAATGCAGCGTAAATAGAAGAGGAGCAAAGATAAATCATTCGGCTATCTGATGTCGTAAGTCACCGAGACCGCTGTGACCACGCCCCCTTTAGTCTACTGATCTGAGAGACTTTTACTTATCCTCAACGTAAACGTAAAAGTGAAAACTGTTAATTTTATGTATAAATACTGTGTATGTGTACGAAATATCGCGGTAGAATTTGATTTATTTTTGAAAAAAAAAACATTGGAATTTTGGATTTCAAACTTTTTCACATTAGAGGTTGTTTCGAAAACTATTATTGATTCACCAATTTCTTTTATAATATGTTTTTTTTAGTTTAGATTAAATTTTAATGATGAAATGTCGATGCAGAGGAATAAAAAATGAATTGAGAACAGATCGGAAAGACAACAACGAGATTTGATTTGATTTCCATTAGATATTTATTATACAAAAAGAGATTTCAGTACAGTAATTTTCAAATTTATAAAATTAATTTACAGCTTTGTTGTACATTATGCAGTATTTTTTGTTTTTTTACGTTTCATAGCCTAAGGATGTCTAGAAAATCTTCTACAGTGCTTTGTTATAAATGGAAGTGGCGACAAGTAAATTAGAGTAAGCTTTAAAACCGTTTTTGCACGAGGGCCAGTAGGCAAGGCAGGTTACGTAGCAGGTTACCTGCCTCTAATGTATTCTGAGATACCTAAGGCAGGTAACTTGAACCTGCCCACTTAAGAACAATAGCAACCTAAACAATTTAACAAGCATTCCAATCGGAACCCAAACACATCTTTTAAAATTCAAAAGAAGAAGCTTTCTACCATTTTTCTCCAAGAGGAAGTGCGAGGGAATACCGTTGCATAAACAAGACTAAGGTTTCCGGGTGAAAAATATGCGGAAGGAAGCAAAGCCATTGAGAAACTCTGCAGTGATAAATGAAGCGGAATCGGAATTGGATAACAAGTAAACAAACAGCTGTTAAATGCATGAGGCTCCATGAAATATGCATTACTTCATTGACTGAAGCTCCGTCAATAGAGCAAGTGTTTCTCCGATTCTTAAACTGATGTAACCTAACGGATGAGTAACTAATCTATATACTTAATGCAAAAAGGGTTTTCCGTTACATCCCTTTTACAGTGGTCCTTCTTGAGGGCCGCGTTAAGGGTCAGTGGAGCCCTGGGCAAACCCTAGAGCAGCAACCCCCCCTTTTTTCCTGGTGCTGGCGGGCAGTGCTGGGGGGCCCCGCTGGGTGCCCCCAAGCCACCGACGCCCCTGGGCATATGCCCAGTCTGCCCGTTTATAAAAGCTGGCCTGTCCTTCTTAACGGATTTTTACAACTGTGGTGTCATTTTAAAGCTTGGTGTAGTGGAGTGACGAATGGTTATTAAAAAGGTCCTTTAGGGCTTCGACCTCGTAGTGTTTTGATTTTTTATAATTTGCTTTCAACGATACACTGATACCGACCAACTTTCCTTATATAGGCTAGTTCAAATGTTAGTTGTAAACAGCTGATCCTTATTTTGAATTGAGCTAAAATGTGTGATGAAAGAAACTTACTCTTGTGATGTACCAGGCTGCAATCCAGGTTGCCAGAACTGAAACAAGTAAAAAATAAATGTAAGTAAAGCATGATTTTAATATTTGAATTTTTGGCATATATATTAGAAATAATGTTAATTTTTAATTACCAACTACAGTAATTATTTCCAAGCCAAATTTTTACCCAAGCAATAGTTATTTGTGCAACTAGTGAGAAAAGTGAGCAATTGACTCACTCGAGAGAAATCCTTACTCACGAGCCGTAGGCGAGTAGTGAGGAATGGTTTCTCGAGTGAGGCAATTGTACTTTGAACTCGAGTTGCACATTATACTTTTCCTACAGTTACCATAAAACAAATAAATTGGTGAAGAAACATAACCTATTTTACACAGAAGTGAACTTTTAATATAACATTTAATGTGAAGTGACAAATACAACAGTACAACAGCTGACCAGCTGATTTACAGCCAGTGCTGCCAACGTATTTCGCGTGCATACGACATTGCCTGCATGTTATGCGCTCACTATTTCGTGCCTTCACGTTGCAAATCTGGAGTGAGACAAAGTAATTAGAGTGAGACAATGTTAACATTGTCTCACTGATGAGCGAATTGGCCACTTTGCTTTCTCAAATCAGTGAGAGAACATGTACATTGTTAGGTAACTGTAGGAAAACATTATTTATTTGGTAACCATCACTAACATGGAACTTTGAGGTAAATTGTACATATTTTTTAGACCTAAAATAATTTAATTATATTGAATCTTTAAACGAATCGAACTTTTATAAACTGCTACGGTTTCCTTTGTTTAAAATTTAACTCTATTTACAGTTATCGGCGGATAGAGAAAACTAATAAACTTAAGAAATTCAAAACACAAAGTCTTTATTTCTTTGATTTCGAGGTAGAAATTATGAATTGAGACAAAATTATAAAAGGACTAAAAATTCCAAGAGTGCAGAGAGGGAATGTTTTCATTTTCCTTTACATTTCACGCAGAACAACAACTGTTCTTTTATTTAGAACGTTCTCAGAATATTTCTTTTGATTATACTGTATTTGTGAATTTCTTCTGTATCTAATAGAGTATTTATCTCAAATGTAAAACTTCTTCGATGAAAATAAGAGATTTTTTTTTTTATTTATTGTAAATGCTTATTTTGTAGACTGCAATCTTTAAAGATTGTTTTTACTGTAACAATTGTTTTGAATTTATACGTCATGGAAAACTTGTTAACATGCTTTATAGCAAATAATTTACTAGGCCTATTGTTAAAAATTTGTTTGAAGTAATTGTAAGTTTGACATTTTTTTACAAAATTTAATTTTATCAGGACTACCTGTATTTTTTTTTTTTGACACATCTACTCATTTTCATCACTATTCTAAACTGCTAACAAAGTATTTTGCTTACCTATCTACACAAAGATATGAACAGTACCAATTTTAACAGTTAAAGAGATTCTATAATTGACAATTAGATGCACTTTCGGTTTATTTCGGTTGAAAGTGGTGTATTAGAAACGATGTTTACACTGTTGGAGCCTCGATTTAACGTTAATTTTTATTGTACAACTACCTAACTGAAATGGCAACAGGATGTTAACTTTTAGGAGTAATAAAAACTCAAACTTTTTTCTTATGTGAGTTAGTGTATTTATTTATAAATTTTCTTTTATCATCCCAGTTTTAGAAACTTAATTTATGTATTAGATTTAGTTTAAACTAGTTCAAAAACCTTACTTACAGATGGAAAAAATCAAGGTAATCTAATAAATGTATTCCTTTTCACTCGCTACATTCCAAGCTTGAAAAAAAAAACTTAATTTCTATATTCCCATTTTATGATCAGCCGTTTAGTAACGGCAAATACATTCTTTTGTAAAACTTCACGTCAAAACAATGAAAAAACACACTAAAATAATCGAAAACCCTAGTAAATAAGAAAACTTATCAAAAAATCCTTATCGTTAAATAGCTTAAGCGGGGTTAATCAGAGCGGTAAGGTTAGTGGTGGTGGTGAGTGTGGTGGTACTCACCGCGCCCGGATACGACACCGGAGAAGCGAGCCCCAGTGACGCCAACCCCGCGGCCGTCGCCTTGTTGTGAATCGCCGTCGCGCTGACTATCTGCGCCGAAGACATTGATGACATGGTCTGCAAGGCCTTCTCCTTGGCTGCATGATCTTGCGGGACCACCTACGTACACACCACCACTTTCACCACACCACTCCAATACCGTCCGAGCAAACATTTAGAATATTTTCAAAAAATCAGCACGATGGAGATAGGTCTATAGTTGTGTAGATCCAGCAAACTCCTAGTAAGTAATTATTTTCGAGCACTACTACGACGCCACTATCAAACAAATATTAGATTGTTTTAAAAAGTTTCAATGATTTTTGAAATTGTCGGTATGATGGATACAGGTCTATAATTATGCAGATCACACCTACTACCTTTTACTAAATGATTACTGTTTAGTCTCCAACAAGCTCTACCACTTGCATTGTATGTAAACACTATAGTTCCTCTAAATATTACATAAGTGACTCCACTTTTGACGATTTTAAACATGTAGCTATGATGGAAATAGATCTTTAGTTTTGCAAATCCTTCTTGCTAGTTTGGTGAAATTGGCTTTCTGATTCATATATTAATTAATGTCTTCTAAACGTAAATTTTTTTAGACTGACATACTCTGCTATGAGCATATTAACTACTTACACTACACCCCTACTGTTCAACTAAATGTATTAAATTCGTTATAGGTATTATTTTGTTGAATTGGTTGGTTTGATTTAAATATGTCTGTAGTTTGCATATTCTAAATCCCTCTTTTGATTACTAACGCTTACAAAGCAACTCTTAATGTCCAACGTCACTTTGTATTACAAATTTTTTATTTTAATTTTTCAACAATAGGTTAATTATTTATGAAATTTAGATGCACAAACAATTCTTGCTAAATTTCATTAAAACGATTCAATTATGTACAACTTCTAGGGCAGCTTTATGAAATTTTACGGTAATTATTTATCTTTCGGCTGATACGGTTAAAAATGTTTAATAATAACCGTGTTATCCAGACCAACATAAGGTTCTACTTGCAATTGATAAACTCTGATTATTAACAAAATGTTCAAGCTTACATATCTAATTTAATAGTGGCTAAGCTAGATACCAGACACAGTTTAAACAAATTTTTTGTTACAAAACATAATGATGATCAACTCTCTGATTTTTCATTAAATTTGGACAAAACAAGTAAGCTAAATAAGTTTTCCGACTGTTGTGATTCCAAACCATAGGAAAAATGGGATTGTAAATATACTTTTTTCTCAAATTTTAAACCGCTACCGACTTTGGATGTATCATAATCAATGGTGAAATATAAAACCAATCTTAAAAACTGGGCTACCAAATGCTCTTGGTTTCCAAACAAAGAAAAATGACATTGTTGGAGAACCAACCTGTTCAATTATTTTTGAAAAATAGACATTTTTAGTCGCATACTTATCATTGTCCGTCTCATGGCTAATTGTGGTCTGTATCTGCTACCTAGCCGTCGCCTAACAGAAGACTTACCACCTTGAGCTTAGCCTGTATCTCGCGTAGTTTGCGCCTCGCCAACACCTGGATGTGAGAGCTGACTTGTTTGCGGGTCCTCGTCTTGCCGGTGCGTAGTTTGATGTATCGTGCGATCAGCTCGTTGCGTCCTGTAAGCAAAAATTCCTACGATTAGTTTCCGAAAAAGATTTTACTTTGAAACAAAATGTTAACAATCAGAACAATAAAATTTCTAATTATCTTTATGCCTATACACCTATGAGCATCACTTATACGACTAGTAAAAAAAATATGGTGTGTGAAAATTAGGTGTTTTCTAGTTTAGTAGTTTTCTGTGCAGGAAGGACCGGTATGATCCCTAGCATAATACACAACATTTTGATGGGGATTTGAGTTACAAAGCATTTTTGAGTCCTAAAAACAATGTTTGTGGTAAAACATGTAGACCTACGAACAAAATGTCTGGGAAATGTGTGCAATCAGTATTAGAACCTTTGTGTAGTAATAATATATAAGCATTTATGATCAAAATGTTTACTAAAAGTACTGTACAAGAAACAAGTAGGAGAAGGACTAGGAGGTGTTGAATGAAAAGTCACGATGACCTTTTACGACAATGATACGGTGTAAACAATCCGACAAAGGTAAGAAGAGAAGACCACGAATAGCAATGGCTTGCTCTGATTGCACAATTTACTTGCTCTCATCACATATCACATATCAAAGCTGGATTACATCTCCTTAAATGGTGCTGGGTGTGAATGGAATTGTGTGATGATGAAAAATTGTAAAAAGGTAAAATATACACAAAAATAAACACAAACTAATACAAAATTTTAAGAGTTTTTGAGAAGGATTTGTAATACCAATGTAGCTTTAAATTTAATACTTTCTGTGGGTGGACCTGTTTGATTGAAACATTACTATGACTTAAGAAACAATTGGGCTGAAATATTAAAAAAGGCCAATTATTTTGCCTAAAAATTATAGAAGTAAATTTCTTTTTTAATTCACCCAACCTCAACACTTACAGCTAACTAATCGCGACTATTAACATTTCAACATAATTGGTTTGAAAAGGCGTTGATATTCCTGCAAAAGGAAATTAGACAGGATCTGCCGCTAATTAAAGACATAGAGGAGAAAGTGTAAGACAGTTTCCTTTAAGAGACAAATGAACCTGGTTGGCCAATGGTCATCAAGAACAACTGCGGAGAAGTTGCAACAACGGTGCGCTATCGTACATCATGGTGTGATGCAACCATCTCAGACTATAGAGCACTGGATTATAGGACTTAGGCACACGGACAGTATGGATTATAGGACTTAAGCACACGGGCAGTATGGATTATATGACTTAAGCACACGGGCAGTATGGATTATATGACTTAAGTACACAGACAGTGTGGATTACAGGTCTTAAGCTCACAGAAGAGTAAGGATTATAAGACTTAAGCATACAGAGGGTATGGATTATAGGACTTTAGCACACAGACAGTAGGGATTATATGACTTTAGCACACAGACAGTAGGGATTATATGAATTTAGCACAAAGAACAGTATTGATTATAGGTCTTTAGCACAAAGACTGTGTGGATTATAGGATTCAGGACACAAACAGTATGGATTATAAGACTTTAGCACAGAGACAGTGTAGATAGGCCTAATAGGACTTAAGCATACGGACAGTATGGATTATAGGACTTTAGCATACAGAGGGTAAGGATTATAGGACTTTAGCACATGGACAGTATGGATTATAGGAATTTAGCAAACAGAACAGTATGGATTATAGGACTTTAGCACACAGTCAGTAAGGATTATAGGACTTTAGCACACGGATAGTATGGAATATAGGAATTTAGCACACAGTCAGTAAGGATTATAGGACTTTAGCACACAGTCAGTAAGGATTATAGGACTTTAGCACACAGACAGTAAGGATTATAGGAATTTAGCACACAGAACAGTATGGATTATAGGACTTTAGCACACAGTCAGTAAGGATTATAGGACTTTAGCACACAGACAGTAAGGATTATAGGAATTTAGCACGCAGTCAGTAAGGATTATAGGACTTTAGCACACAGACAGTAAGGATTATAGGAATTTAGCACACAGAACAGTATGGATTATAGGACTTTAGCACACGGATAGTATGGAATATAGGACTTTAAGGAAAGACAGCTGATAGCTCAATCAAATTTTTTCCCATCGAATTAGCCACAGTATAGAATTTCGGTTTTATACCCTAAATAAAGTGGTATTCCAACTCACTTCAACAAATTTGTAGCAGAGGCTGGTATGTGAAAGCAAGCCTTAAATTCGTAAGGTTGTCAGTTCAATTCTGAGTAGAATTTCTTTTTACCAATTCTTCTTAGTTCAAGTTGATGTTATGTAATACAAGACTATATTTCCTTTAGACCCTAAATCAATATAACTCTCAATTATCATAAAACAGTAGAGGTAATGAACTAAATCAATACCAATAAACTTTTTTTGGTTGGTTTTAAAATATTCTAAAAAACATTTAAAAGATATATCAACAAAAAGTTTGTTATTATATGAAATAAAAGTACACAACATTTTGACGTATTAAACACACATTTACGAGTACAATTATGACTTGAAATAAAACCTGAAAAACTTATAATACCCAAACAAAATTACTTTATGAACCAAACAAAACAGTAGAAAAACCCCCCAAACGAATGAACCAAGAGCAAAACGCTTTTAAAACCCACTGAGGCGGCAAAGCGAGAACATATTAATGCTGGATAACAGAGGGAGCGAAAATAGTTGTAGAAACGTTATTAGATTATAAACTCGACGGGGAAAACATCTTTGATGAACGTCGAAGCAAAACCTAAACAAAGGGGGTGAAGGAGGGGTAATTATATAAGAGAGCTTCTCTATTCGATTACCGTTTGTGACAAACCTTCGCAGACTCATAACGATATCATTTCTGTCAAAGAGACAGTTTGAGGGGCGGGAAAGGGGGTTATTGTGGGGGGACGAAGGGGGCGCGAAAATAAGTCCGGGAGCGGCCGGGGCCAGAAACTATGCCAAGAATGTGCAATTAGTGACTCCGAGCGGGAAACGCTCAAGAAAATGAAAAGAAAGATGTGAGAAACCCCCCGCCACCCCTCCCCTCCTATATAGACGTTCAGCTAAAGGGTTGCTTACTCGGCGCATCATTAGAGGGGGAACTGTGAGAAGGGTATAAAGAACAGTGTTTACGTGTACATGATTGAGTTGAACGTTGTTTCTCGACAATAATAAATTATGTTGATTGAAATAAATGTATTTAATTAAGTGTTGATATTATGACGTGTATGTGAATTTTATTTGTTTCACTATTTGCGTTGCTCTAAGGATATTAAAATATTCTACGTAACGTTTTCTTATTTATTGATACATTACGAACATATTTACTGTTGTCGTCTAGTCAATATCCCCTTGTAAATAATTTATATTGATTAATTTGTATTGATTATGTACGTAATGTAATAATTACAGATATAAAACAGTTACAGAATACAGGAATAATTACAGATTCGATACATAAATTCGTGTCTCAGCTTACTAGTAGACCAATCTCTGCGATAATTTATACATTTTCACCTGATCCACCCCTTACAGCTATAGTAGATCTAACCCTCTTATCATTTACCTACAGTACCTATTTATTTGGATGTCTATCTTATCAATCCACCTCCTTATCTACACGTTAATAATACATCCACATATCTTATTATTTATCCATTTTACACTCTCCCCCTTATCTTATCAATCATCCTTATCTCCACACATAAAATGGATCCACCTTCTTTATTAATTACCTATTTTTCATTTGTATACTTATCAGTTCACCTCTTTATCTCGACATATAATATATCCACATCTCTCATTTATCCACTATACTTTCCCCCTTATCTAATCAATCAACCTTATCTCCACACATAAAATGGATCCACCTACTTAATTAATTACATATTTTTCATTCATATTCTTATCTCAACAATCCACCTCTATCTCCACATACATAACACATCCCACTCCCTTTTATTTGTCCACTGTACTCGCCACCTTATTGTATCAATCCTTTTTATCTCACATAAAATAAATCCACCTATACCTACCCACTTTTTCATTCTCCTGCTTATCTAATCAATCAATTCCCCTCCACAGACAGATCCATGTATTTCCCTTTTTAGCCACCAGAGTAAACCACATACACAACCACCATATATGTTGTATATGCTTGGTTATACTACCTCGTACGTCTCATTTATAGTAACTAGTAACATAAACACCCCCTAACCACTAACGCTTGTTGACCTTAGTAACCAGTAACCAACCCCCCCCCCCCACCAATGCTTCTCTAGGTTTATGTCTGCGTCTTCGCCGTTTCAATCCTTTGATAATCACCGCTCCACAAAGGCGCATTCCTCCCTTTGTCCTCTCCCCACCCCGCCTCCTCAGTCCCTCGCACTTAGAAATTAACTTTGCAGCATTTTTCCGCCGGAATATATAACGGCCATCATTGTTTTCGCCCAACTTTCTTTATCTTCCCGCTCAACTGTTCGCCCCGCTTCATCCTTTGCGATTTGTCGTCTCAAAGATTTCCGTAATCAGTAATCACCGTTTGAGCTCTGAAGTTATTAAATTATGGTCGAGATAGAATCAGAGAATAAAGAGAATGGGTTAGAACTTAAATTACCACTCAAAACAGGTTCCGATGAAAACATATTGATAAACTACGAATGAAACCGATTGTAAACGGATAGTTGGTTAGAATCTGTATTTTTTAATTAATAATTTATTATGTAAATAAATTACATACTTCTTGCTCCATCAAGCTAGCTGCTGAACGCAAAGGATAACAAACAATAGGAATAATTGAGGCTAAAAAAATAATAAAGTACACAACGATTTTAATCTTGATCAGTTAGAGTATAATTTATTTCTTAGGATTGATATTGAAGTCTTCAATGTCACAATGTAAATTTCCTTTAGAATATTTCTTTCCAATTTAAATCTTTTCCAAAATGTATGCAAAAACTTGTAATGGTCCCTCTTGATCCAATAAATGAACTAATTACTTCAATTGGAAGAAAACAATTACAGAATTCAGAAAATTGAAACAACAAACAACATTAATGACTTAAAGGCAGCTTTTAGTCGTTACAGAAAAGTATAGAACCATATCTTCTTTGATGACGGTAAAAAAAAATGTAATTTAAGAAAAAACATACATGTAAAAAAATCATTATAACGTGTATGGCGTTTATATAAAAAATTAAATAAATTTCCTACACTCAGCATAACATTTTTCACACTTTCCAAATTATGTTGCGTTTTTCCCGTTGTTGCGGTTTTTATGGATATTTGATGCAAAGTGTGCAAAAACAACGCCATCCCGAGCGAGACGATTTAATATGAATAGAATTAGAACGATCTCGACCATCACGCAATGAACGTTCTGGTCTAGATATTCTTCGTCATCTTGCAAATCCTACACTATTCCTGGTTTGTTTTCACTCTAGCCCGAAATTTGCTATATTTTCAAATTTTATGTCACAGTTCCCAGTATTTATCCAATTTGATTTCAAAGAATAGTTTTAATTCCTAACAAATTTTGCGTTTGGCCTTTTCAACAAGTCCGACACTACAGTATTGAATTATGTCTATTGCAAATGAAGTAAACTTGCCTAACCTTTTAAGCAAACCTAACCTAACCTAACCTCACCTCCTAATCAAATCTAACCTAACCTGCCATAACCGGTAACCCAACATGCATAGGCACGATTTTAATGGTTGCGGTCCAAGATGTATGGAGTAAAAGTGTACTCCATACATCTTGGTACTCCATACACTTTTACTCCATACATCTTGGTACTCCATACACTTTTACTCCATACATCTTGGTTGTGGCCCTCTACTTGAAAATTTCCCACACATTTAAATAACCAGTGCCTGTTGTATACCAAAAATCTCTATTTTAATTCCAATTTCATTCCCCACATTGTTTATTTATTTCATTCCAATCCAACCTTAATTTTAATTTGTCCAATTTTCACTACTAGATTAATAATCGTACTACATCCCTCATTTTATCGTTCTAATTCCATCCCATATCTCCATATTGTTTTAGTACTCCAAATTGTAATATTTTTCAAAGTTCTCTAAAAATTAAATTATAACTGAAACATGATCGAACGTTCGTAATCGAATTGTGCGTTAGTCAGGGAAGATAACTAAATTACTTGGACATTTCAAAATCAATGTTTACTGATAAGTAACCCATCTGACTTAATATTAACACAGATTTACAATCCAGTATATTTAAACACAAACGGAATTAAATGAATTAAATTCAATAGCGGAGAGATACATTTTTATAGCACGCTCCTTTATAGTAGCGAATAAGTAAACCCCGTATTACTGGACTGTGGACTCAATAACTACTTTTCAATGACGCGATACATAACCAAAAACAAAAATATCACAAAATAGTTACTAATCAATCCAACAACGATGTCAAAACCTTTGTTAAATTAACTGACTACTCATCACATGTTTAAAATGGACTTTTGCACATTTCCAGTCGGTTATCCCCTCGACAAAAACGAAAGAAAAAACAGACACGAACAACGAACCGTAAAATTCGCCGAATAACAAAGAACGGAGTAGACCCGCTGTGGGCGAAGCACACACGCACACACACACACACACACGCGCATGTATAATTAATTAACAGTGTGTACACGCAACCCCTTATAGGGGAGGGGGGAGAGAGGAATCCGCTATTGTCATATGATGTGTCGGCTCTCAGTCAAACGCTCCTTATTGAAATGAAAACGTCACTGACATCAGAGGGGTTGGGGTGACGAAGGAGTTGAATTTAGGTGTCGCTAAGGTAGTTGTGATAAATATTTTAGAATTATATGACTCCAAGGTGTTGTGGAAGTGGGCGAGATACAACCTCGAGAAAATAGTGAAAAGAAGCTACTGTGGCAGCGAGTCAAAATGCGGAAGCCATCGTCAAGAAATTGTGATGCATAGAGGAAACACGTCAAATAGTAATGGCATCGATGGATCATAACGTCAAAGAGTCATAAAGTGAAACGTCAAAACGGCGAAAAGTCATATAAATTGAAGGATAAAAACGTCAATGAGTCATCATTTATAGCGTCAAAGAGAAATGGAATAACGTCACAAAAGAGTTAAAACGTCAATATGACATAACATCAACAAGATGTCGCGTCAAAGTCATACATTCAAAATGGAACAACGTCACAAATGCATCAAAACCGTCAAGGTGACAACCTCAAGAAGATGTCACGTCAAAAAGTCATACATTAAAGATGAAATAACGTCACAATAGTGTCAAAACGTCTATATGTCACAAACTCAAGAATGTGTCACGTCAAAGAGTCATACATTCAAGATGGAATAACGTTACAAAAGCGTCAAAACATCAATGTGTCATAAACTCAGGAATATAAGGCACGTCAATGTGTCATAAACTCAGGAATATGCCACGTCAATGTGTCATAAAACTCAGGAATATGCCACGTCAATGTGTCATAAAACTCAGGAATATGCCACGTCAAAGAGTCATTCATTCAAGATGGAAAACGTCACAAAAACGTCAAAACGTCAAAACGTCAAGGTGACATAACCTCAAGAATATGTTACGTCAAAGAGGCATACATTCAAGATTGAATAACGTCGCAAAAGAGTGAAAACGTCAATGCGGCATAACCTAAGGAAGTTGCCTCTTCATTAAATCAATTATTCGTTTATGTGTCGAATAACTAAGGAATAACTTAACCTCAACGAATGGATCACAACTGTTGCTTTAATTTCCCTCCTCCTTTCTGTCTAACCACGTTATTTTTGGGCAATTTTATCCTAACTATACCAACCTTACAACACAATATTTACCTGCGGAGATTCCTCCCACACTTTTATTCCAATTACACAACCACGGTAGCTGACCAACTGCTAAATAACTTATCTCCTGACCCGGGAATTTCTTGGCGAATCCGTTCTGCTTTTGTGGCCGGCTTGGAATTCCACCGGTGTTTCTACTCCCACTAATTGTAACTCGGGAAATAAGTTCATAAGGGAAATAGGTTAACCCGTACACGTAAACATTTTTAGTTTTAGTTTACACTGTATATATTTCTATTCGTACACAAAATGTTACGTCTTAAAATTAGTATTTTGAGGAACTGCAATACTTGCAATATTTTTTCATACACTAAAAAAGAATTTTTGAAATTGTCTTCGAATGTAAATTTATTTTTAAGATGTAACACGTTTTATCTAACATGATGGAAAAGCTACTAACACTACTATATAATCGAAATAATTTGTACTACACTCATAAATGTCAGTCTACATATTTTATTTAAACTATACACGATGCAAGAAATTAATTCTGTTTTGATATGCGATCACAAAAAAGTGGGAGACCAATAAAAAATACGTTAGATATAAAATAATTAAAAATTACCTCTTAGTAATATATACCAATTTTGTAAAAACATGTCTACTCTGCATACCCTTTATTATTTTATAACATTTATAATTTACAGTACATATATTTACAAATATGTGTACAGTTTGACTCGAAACATAAAACAAAAACTTCAGACTATAAATAATTGAAAGCCATAAATGTTAAATTTGTACGTAAAATACCCCCGCCGCAGCAAACCTGCAGACTTAGCGAATTTCCATCTGCCTGATTAGATTTAAACTAAAATGTCTCCTTAAAAATATCACATTTATTCCCTATTTAAACAGAATTAGTTTAATGAGTACTTAGGTTTGCTGCAACAGGGAGGGTAAAAGTTTTTTTTTTTAATGTAAAATATTAAAAGGTACTGTGGTTTAGTAAGAAATTAATGTATTTTCCAAATTTGATCAAAATATGTTCATAAACAAGCAAACTACAACAGTTGACTTATTCTCCATAAGAATAACATGGGAATTTTAAAATTACAATTTTTTTGAATTTTCTCCGTAACAATTAGGCGCATAATAACGCTTCAATATACTAAATTATTTGTTTTTTTAAGCTCTACAAAATGGTTTAAAAAGAAATTGTGAAATTTTGTGTTTTTAGGGTCAAAAATGGGAAAAACCTATTTTTACCCCATAAAACCCCCCATAAACCCCCGTTCCCATAGTCCGATCATGCTGGTTCGCGAACTCATTCATGGTTATCCTGCCTTACACCTTCAAACCAAATTTTATCAAAATCGGACAAAAATTACTCAAGTTATCGTGCGGATGGACACACACACACACACACACATATATATATATATATATATATAGATATATAAAAATTTGAACGAATGGTGTTTTTGGCCTCTGGGGACATCAAAATGAAAAAGTAAATCGGTCCTGGGCTTAGGTCTTACCATGAGACCTACGGTAATAGCTACTTCCCTATAGGGAAATTCGCTAAAAGGAATATTATGCAACCCTCATTTTCTAGTAATACCCATAGTTTAAAATAAACAATTCTCTAGCGCAGTTCAGCCCATTTATCAATGAACTGTCTTCATTCAAGATATAAATAAAAATTTAATCTGAACCTGAAACTAATTTAACTTCACCCAGATTTAAATCAGATTGTTGATTCCACCCCTAAACATTATTTTACACTAACCATAACTTGTGCGTACTCAGTAATAAAAAAATATACAAACAAAAACTCCCACAGTTTCACAAAAAATAAACTCACCCCTACATGCTCGGATTCTTGTGCAGGGAAAAGTCCACATTGTTCATTTTCATGTAAATCGCCAGAGCGAAATAGCTTTTCGGAAGTGTCTTGGACGCAACACAAATTCATCACAGGGGACAATTATTGTGACCCCCCCTCGACCCCCCTACCACGTGACCAACCCCCCCCCCTGTGGACGACAGATTGCAACATTCCTACGTACACCGTCGTTCGCCATTTGCATTAAATCTTGACCCCGTCATCGAGATAAGGAATCGTCTGTAAGAAATTTCGGGGAAGTTTATTCGGAGATAATTTTCCACGTGCTCACCTTACACTTGCTACAAGAATTTGTATTAAATTTAATACGTGTTAATGTTGTTTTTCGGGTAGTGCATTAATTGCGCCAAGAGTTCCTTAATTGCGCCAAGCACAAAACTAGGTTGGGGTGAGTTTCCGGCAGAAGGAATGTTCTTGTTTACGTGTAATCCTAACCTTATCCATCCTATCCTAACCTAACCTAAGCTAACATAACCTAAGCTAACCTAACCGACTCTACTATACAGTCATTGAGGGCCGCCATCCGGGTGGCTTCCTAGAGTAGTTGGCGCAATTAATGCCCACCCGCTTTTTTGTTGTTTTTAGCTGATTAACCTATAGTCTGAAATCACATACCCATTAATAGAAACAATAACGTTACAAATGCGACTATTTTTGACCAGTTCAAATGTAAATTTACGATTGATGGAAAAAATCAAGATTTGTACACGGCACCCCCCCCCCCTTCCCTCCTTTATATCCCGAAGTAGACATCCTATTTACAAAGGTAGTAAAATGTTTCCATCCAGCTTATGTCACAATCAAGCAATATAACTTAAATGTAATACAAACGTCTCCATTACATCATTAACTACTATTCTAGCTGACCTATGCGACGACATCTCTGGTCGAAGTATAAAACGTTGTAAAAATAATCGACGCTCCCGGCAAGTTTGAATGTCCTTCGTCAGTGTAAAAGAGTATTGCGAGTATTAAGATTACAACAATAATAAGATATAAATATTTTCATCAAATTGAATTGACATTACAGTATTGAAACGAATACAAGCCTGTGACATTTGCGGGTAAACTCGGACACGCCCTAAGCGTAGACCAAGGTTACGAGGTACAACACTAGATCCAATGTAAAACTATGGAAACAGCTCGGAGCTGTTCAAAAAAATGTAGATATTGACGTAAAAAATAGGGAAATTCTAAAGAATTGCATTAGCTTAAACCATCCGATACTATTTAGAACCTAACTATTTAGAATGGAAATGAAAATAAAATTGGAGCAGTCGACAACGTACGGTTTTCAATTACTTTTTTTTTACACATTGACCTTTGAAAGCCCGACACTGATTGAGAAGAAGGCGTTAGAATGAAACCTGAAAGGAACACGAATGAGAGGAAGACCTTGCGGCACCTGGAGAAGAACAGTGGAGGAGGCTGTGAGCTTAGGGTCATCTGAGGGACCTGGCACAAGATAGGGATGGATGACGGGCTCTTCAGGACGATTCCGTCTCCCGAGCGCCGAATCTCCCGAGCGCCGCGTCTCCCCAGCGCCGAGCAGGCTATCTGGCATAATCTGACAGTTTTGACAGCCGAATTGGAATTCACAAAAGCAGCGAACTACGGTAAAGGCGTGTGCCCCAAATGTTTTTTGTTGCTTTGTCACAATCAGCGCTGGAATGACGTTAATTTTACATACATTCCATTGCAGACGTGATACGTTTCGAATTCTAAATTAACATTTAATTAATATTTTTAATTCAGCTTACCGACTTCTTACTATTGAGATGTTCGCACTTAATCTTGAATGATTAACCTAACCTAACCTAAACTATACCTTCCGCAAAGATTCGTGGCGGCTGAGGGTTACTTAACCTAACCTTTACTGCTTCACAGATTAAGCTCATTGATACGATTTTAAAATAGAAGGTATTAACCCTCGTCACTTCTGCATCACTGAGCAGACCCTTTGGTAATGTATGGCCTCGGCGCTGGGGATACTCATTTGCCTTCGGCGCTCGGGAGACGCAACGCTTCTGGACACCCTATATGAGTCCAGGAGCTACAGGAGATAAGTTATTGACTTTTTAATTCAATGGACTGGGAGGGAAACTTTTTCAAAAGCAACCACCCCTGACTACATCCCACTGTAAATCTTATGAAATCCCTTTACTCACCGTACATCTTCCCCTCGTCCGACAGTATGATCTTGCGACGGCCGCATGGCGGGTAGATGGCCAACGCCTCTTGGAAGCTCTGCTCGATGTCCGGACTCCAGACTCCTTCGGCGTCCGCTGCCGCCAGATCCTTGTCGTCGTCACAGTCGCCGACGTCCAGCTGCGACTTGGAGTCAGGGTCAGCGCCCGGTGGCCCGGAGCTGGTCGGAGTCCACGCCGAGGAAATGGTGCCAGCAGTCGAGAAACCTGCGGAGGAAGTCATAAGTAAGACCAATGGTTGAAACAAGAACGACTAGTCAAAGAGTCGTGAGTCAGGTGTCATGTCGTAAATAGCTCGATACGGTCATAGGTTCAGTGTCAAATTTGTAAACTCCACAAATGTTGACGTAGAAGTTGAAACCGACTGCTTCGAGGGACATCTTCACATTACCTTGGGAATTCATTGTTAAGACCGAGTCATTTTACTTCTCCTTTACGTGGATCTGACATTATAATCTGTACGATGGAACCTGTCCACAACATAGTCGTGGTTAGGGGACAGGTTCCATCGTATAGACTATAGCGACGGTGGTTACCTGACGGCATAAGAGGTTAGAAGTAGACAGCCAAAACTAACATACACTAAAATAGTTTTATCAAATTCTTCCTGAATGGGCTAAAACAAGAAAGAATTAATCATACTTCTGGTTTCTGACAAATAGTGCGTTTTCTGTCAGGTCTGGCCATAGCAAAACCTAACTTAACCTACACTAGTCCGATTTAATATACAGGGTGAATAAAAAGTCAAGACCCCCCCTCTAATATTTTTCCAAGTAAATTAACAGAGATATCCTTTTGGTGGTCGAGCAATCTTAGCAGGAAGTTTCATTTTATCATTTTGAAATTTTTGAGTGTCCCCCCAAAAAGGGGGATTTGGGGGCAACTCAAATATTTTAAATGTAAACCCCCTTCAAGTGACACCTCATTTTGAAGTGTTTACAAAAACTTAAAGAATGGTGAAAACTAGAGGTCGCTATCCCTTCTCTATCCAAAATGGTAGCCCGTCAAATGTTGTGGAAAATCAATGGTAAAATTGTTAATATTGGCTGTCATTTTGGATAGAGAAGAGATAGTGAGCTCTGGTTTTCACCATTCTTTAAGTTTGTTTAAACACTTCAAAATGAGGTGTCACTTGATAGGGGTTTCTATTGAAACATTTTTAGTTGTCCCCCGAATCCCCCCTTTTAGGGGACACTAAAAAATTTTAAAAGTTAACCCCCTTCAAGTGACACCTCATTTTGAAGTGTTTACAAAAACTTAAAGAATGGTGAAAACCAGAGCCCGATATCTCTTCTCTATCTTAAATGGCAGCCAATATTAACAATTTTACCGTTGATTTTCCACAACATTTGACGGGCTACCATTTTGGATAGAGAAGAGATAGCGACCTATAGTTTTCACCATTCTTTAAGTTTTTGCAAACACTTCAAAATGAGGTGTCACTTGAAGGGGGTTTACATTTAAAATATTTGAGTTGCCACCCAAATCCCCCCTTTTGGGGGGACACTCAAAAATTTCAAAATGATAAAATGAAACTTCTAAGATTGCTCGACCACCAAAAGGATATCTCTGTATATTTACTTGGAAAAATATTAGAGGGGGGGGGTCTTGACTTTTTATTCACCCTGTATTGTATAGTGAATAGGTTTGAAAACCAGTATGGTTATACATTTATAGACTAGGGTTGGAAAATGCATTCTATTATATCCATATAATAAAAATGTTCTGCTTGAACTGTTTGTTCCAAGAGCGAACCTAACTTAACCCTGGCTTAAAACTAAAAAGTCATTCACAAAAACTGTTGGTCAGCCAGTATTGAATAGTAATTTTTTATTAATCTCCTTTAGACAAAAATGAAGCATGATGCCAACAAAACGAAGAAAGGTCGACACAGACGTAAATAACAACTATTTCTCTAGTGAAACTACAAACTAGCTTTAATTTGATCTTGCCACGAAGACAAACTTGATATTCAACTTATGACATTTCCTTCAATTCTAAGAATTGTTAAGAGTTGTCCCGTCTAAGTTAAATCCGATCCAATTGACATTTATTCAGTTTCATACTTCAGTTTTGATAACTCAACTGTGAATAAAGTACGTTTCATTTATGTGAATTAGAAATTATAAATTTTACATTTAAATCATTTTCCTTAAGTAAACTACCAGATTCTTTTCTAAACTATCCCATGCAATTTTTTTATGAGATTAAAAACGTTCAATGTATTTTAAAGTAAGCTTTGAATAAAGTTAATAGTATGATCATAAAAAGTTAAGAAAACCATTAAAACTTAAGTTATATAATTAATTGATTTTCGTGGTGGGAGATCCCCCAATAAAGATAGGTTAAAAGATTTTCAAGTGGACTCCAACCTCCCGGGCATTATATCACATGCTAAAATCCATTGGGGTTTGGTGTGATTTGAACCCCTTTCCTCCAAATTGTGGGTCAAATTCAGTAAGCTCATTTATACCGAGGAACCTGAAGATTGATAATATAAACCGATAACATCAGGTTGCACAGGAACCTGAACAGCAATTAAACAAATCAATAAGCTCGTCATATCGATGGTCTGAATATTATCTGAATATAGTATAAATCGATAAACTCATCGAAGTACGTGGATATTGATAATATAAATCGATAAACTCATGTTATCCAGGGACCTGAAGAGTGACAAAATAAATCGATAAGCTCGTCATATCGAGATAAATGAATACTGATAGTATAAATCGATGAACTCATGTTATCCAGGAACCTCAAAAGTAACTACGTAAATTGATAAGCTCGTCATGTCAAGGTACCTGAATATTTATTGTATAAATCGATTAACTCATGTTATCCAGGAACCTCAAAGGTGACTACGTAAATTGATAAGCTCGTCATTTCAAGGTACCTGAATATTGATTGTATAAATCGATAAACTCATGTTATCCAGGAACCTGAAAAGTGACTACGTAAATCGATAAGCTCGTCATATCGAGGTACCTGAAGATAGATCAATTAGAGCACACAAGGTTAGTGATACTGATATTCCTCACACAGAAACACATTTGTAGAGCTCCAACAAAGTTTCAGCAACAAAGACAGCAGGATGTAACTTACTCGACCAGATTGGCAGTTGACATATCAGTAGTCAATTAGAAGCAGTGGGTGAGGCGGAGGACAACTAGGGCATGGCACGTTTGTTTATAAACAGCGGAGTAGAGGTTACGGCGAGGGTCAACGGCCTGTGACGTCACGAGCGCTCCGCCGGCCGTTGGTCATCACTGATCACTCGCCGTAACAAAACCGACCATTGGCGACCGTGCGGGAGCGCTGTATGTGTTTGACGGTCAATTGTTACAATGGTGTTTCAAGTGAAGGAGTATGAATAATGAGTGAGGTACCGTTGATTACATATATGTTACTGTACCGTGAAATACACACTCCGTTTCTGTATTAATTGTAAATGATAATTTGTAGTCTTTTAGTATTTAACAAAGGTAAACTTCCTAAAATTAATGGCTTTTATTAGCTAATAGTTTTTAATGAGCCATGGCTGTGACCAATAACACCTCAATGAATGGATAATAAGAATGTATCATATGTAACAACGAAGGTGGAAAACTTGCTGCCGGGTTTCCCGCGTTGGCGCGACATCACTATTGTTTTGGAGGGAGATGATGACTCACACGTGGGCGAACCGGCCCTGGGCTGCTCAGCCAGTCGATATAGTGGAGTTGGCGTTAGTTTGTGGCATTAAACCCATCATACTGTCAACAAAAGTGGTAAAATGTTGGCACAAATCAACGATATCATCTGGTATGTCAATATAGTGGAGTTACCGTCAGTTTGTGGCATTAAACCCATCATACTGTCTACAAAAGTGGTAAAATGTTGGCACAAATCAATGATATCATCTGGTCTGTCGATATAGTGGAGTTACCGTTAGTTAGTGGCATCGAGAGTCAATTGTACAATCTATGAAAGTTAAAACGTTACTACAAATCCACAATATCCTCCGGTCTTTCAATATAGTGGAATTAGCGTTAAGTGGCATTGATCCCCGTTATACCATCTGCTAAAGAGGTGAAATGATACCACAAATAAACTATCTAGTAAGTCTTTATAGTTTTTTGTCCTAGGACGCTAGGCAGGAGCCCGGGATTGTTTTTCACATTACTTCAGGCTAGACCTAGGGGTTGCGGCATTATCACTTAGATAAAATCCATTGGTGATTTGGCGGGATTTGAACCCGGGACCTCACGGACCGAAGTCCCAGGCTCTAACCACTACATTAGCTCGCTCCCAGTAAGTCTTTATAGTGGAGTCAATGATAATTTGGTACATTGCACGTAATTTGTATTACCTGCAATATTTGTATACCACTCTGTAACGGCTTAAAGCCTGAGCCAGTCCCAGACACAGGAGCAGTAGACAGGTCACATCATACAGGCTCAACCCAGTCATAGTTTCGACCCAAATAAAAGGTTATCAATCCTTAATGTTTTAATTGAAGCCAAAGAGAAAGAAACACATATGCCGTACTGTTGAAAAATACACTTAGGTTTCAAGATGTTCGGATGCATTCAGGGCGAACAGTGTCGTTTATTCGACACATAGAAACAACAATCTATAGTCAAAAACAAATTTATTGTCTTCCAAAACAACTGATAATTCGAAAACAAAACGGTCCAACAAAACAGAAACTTCAAATCTGTAATCAAAGGGGCGCTCAAAGGGTAGCAACAAAGCTGAAGAACCGAGTAGGATTTAATTAAAAACAATCTGTCAAACAATACTGCAATGAACGTGTATAAAGAAGTAATAAATCAAGAGAAATAAGAAGCGCCAATAAAACGGCGGGAAGAAAACAAAAAGCGTAAATCTGGGAATAAAAGCGCTCGGTGGGAAAACTTGTGTAAAATATTTAAAGAGTTTCCTTTATCTGTTTTGTTTGATCGCAAGAGGGAGGGGACTCCAACAAGTGTCTATTGATTCAATGCTACGCTTACTTTCAATTCGGTGGCTTACAGGGCGGACTTTTCAGCCCGATTTTTTTCAGATTTCTCTCTTTTGATTTGCCGTTTTTACGGATATTTTTATTGTTGGAAGATGGTCAATACGATAATAAAATTAAGAGTTAAAAAAACGTCTGTACTACTTACTTGGTAATTCCATGCAAAATATAGCTGGAAGTGTTAAAATAAAGTAAAATTTATTTGTTCATTTTAAATTTACCTCAAATTGTCTTTATACTTTAACATTTGTTAAACGTGTTAATAAATTCACAGTACAATTAAAATTTTTATTAAGTTAGAAGACATATTATTATTTTGGCTATCTATAGAAATACACTTTTTTTTAATTTCTTCATAAAAAAATTTTAATCGTGTTTGCTTCGCTCAACTGGCTTTCACTACTTAGTTTACCTGTTTTAAGGCAATCAGGCGAATACTTCTATAGTCAAACTTACTATTTAATATAGTTTTGTCTTCATTGCAACAAAATGAAAATCCACGTCGTTACATGTTTTATTTACTTTAAGAAAAAGAATTTGGCGGAGTTTATGATTGCTGTGAAAACCTTTCCCTTTAAATTATTATTGGTCCTGAGGTACTTTTATCGTTCAATATTTAGATTTAAAAAATTTTATTTCTAAGATTTTAGAAGTTTTATTCCATAAACAGAAATACATAATATACATAGATAGACTGTTTTGGGAGCTAACTTATAGATGAAGCGAGGGATCGAGGGGGTTTTGGGACCTTAGAATGAAGCGAGAAGACATCTTATAACTGCCTGAAGATGACTCCAATGTGAGTTGAAACCGGTAGCAACTCAGCTACAAACAAGATCGCATAAATGCAGGTATTTTACACCAATTTATAGTATTTAAATGCGATCAGGAGGCTAAAATTCAATATAACTAACTTATAGATATGTTCAATGTACGAAATTTTCGTTGAATTATTTAATTGTCTTCGAGTGGTGCAGGAAGTAAAAATATAGTTAATTACCACCCTAAAATAATGTTTTCGACCACATTTCTGGAACTCTGAACTACAATTTGTGACGGAGTCACCTTAGGCCCTTGTAATGCAATAAATACACCATCCAACCGATCAATTTTCAAATTTCCTTCCGAACAGAGTGTCATTTAAATTAAACTCTAAGAATAAGTCACAAATCGTAACACGATTTAAAACAGCGAATCCCCTTAGAGAACGCGGTAAAATTCGCGAAGTTTGAATCAAAACCGAAACAGAAGATTAATTAAAAACTTTGTTCTCCGAAAGATTTAAATGAGAAAGTCAGCGTTAAAATTAAAACGGAGGTAAAGAGTTAGAACGAATCAAGTAGCAAGCCGGGTGTTTTAATTACATTAAGTTTGACTACACAATGCGAAGAAACAGAGACGAAAATATTGCTTTGCGATTTTTAAAAGGGGGATTTTTTATTATTTCCTGTCTAAAAGCTTACACCAACTTGGTCCATGTATATCAGCTATAAAAAATCAGCTGAGAAAAACTCAGGTTTCTTTTGCACAATGTATGTAGAAAGCATTTTATTTATTATCTTTGCACTATTCAAAATCAATGCTTTACATTGACTTACCACTATTACACAACACATAAGTACACAATGCTGTTAATTTATTCCATTGCTGTATATACTTTGAGGTAGATATTCCGTTCATTTTAAGTTGTACACATTTTATTTTAAACTATCAATCTACTACTACTACTACTACTACTACTACTATTACTATCTTATCGTCATACAATAATTAATTTTGCCTGTTTAAGCATATTTTATGTCTGATCGCGTTTGAATAGGAAATGCTTGGATTTAGGAGATTCTAATAAAACTTAACAACACTTATTGCGGTGTTCCCCGTATTAGTAAACCTAAGTACAAAACATATACTTATTGTACATTAGACAAGTCCGAAGATAAGATTCATTTATGAACCTTTTATCTAAACATATAATAAAGCAACTGAAAACTCCCTTACTTGTACATACAAATAATTACTAAAAGCCAATCTGGTTGATGCATTTTGGCCAAATAGAAAAAAAAACACATTGACTTGACTGAATGATGTCTTTAACAAGCTAAAAATGGCTAACTTTAGTCTGTATGATGGAACCTGTCTCCTAACCCCCCATCTACTTGGGACTATTCCAGGCATTAAACAATTGGCCACTCCTCAGGTAGAAGTAGTATTAGGAGACAAGATTCCATCACACAGGCTATAGTACTGAATTTTGCTACAAAACCACCCTTCCTATACCAGCCCCCCTCTATCTTAAATCTCCCCGTCTCTAATAATAAGCAAGGGTCACCCTATTTGATCCCAATCAGTCAAACGCGTTTTGTATTTGAGAGAGTTAAGAGACGATAAAAGGCGATAAGAGTTGCATATGGACATCTACTTAACGATTCAAAACTAAGATTTTATATCTAGTCTGTTAACCTTTTGACAGCTTTATTAGGGATTGTTTGTGATGGTGGGTAGGACGTATATTTTTAAAACCACTGCGAAAATATTTCGATCATTGTAACCCAGGATGCACACAATCAATATAGGCTGCTTGAATTGTTTTGCCGTTTCTAGAACATTTTTACTGTTAGTTTGTATTTTTTTTAAGTTATAAATTTTTTAAGTTGTAACAAGCGGATATTTATAATATTCCATTTTATAGTATAGTATTATTGTATACCATTTTTAAAGTCTTTGTGAGATTGTATTTAAAAAAACCCATCTAAGTTTTGTAGTTAAAACATAATTCGTAAAACAAAAACACTTTTATAATTTGGTTAATTTATAAGGAAATACTAACTTGAGAAATATATACACCAAAAAATATTACATAGATTTGTCACACAAATTCAATATTTTAATAAAATATAAATATACAATCACGTATAGAATCGAAATATGGTTTTAATATAATACGAATGGTGATATAATTTCAAATATTTGAAATAAAAAGACTTAACATTTTAAAATGCAGCAATCGATGGGTGAATATTTAACAATGTATAAATAAACATGCAAAATTGTATCTAAAAACTGCATATTCACCTAAATTTAAATACAACCGAATTCCGGTCCTTAAAATAGGAATAGTCTATTGAAATACAGTAGGTGTATATATAATTTTGAAAAAATATAAAAAAAATTCAAATAAATATGTACAACTATAAAATAAAAGTACTAAACATTTATTTGCTTTGTGAGGAATATTTTAGTAGTACTGTATATATCCTTTGAAATAGGAACACTGTAAGCTTACGTATATTTTAAAATAGTTATCCAACAGATTTTTAAAAATCGCATTTTCACGAATATAAAATTCCAGCGTACAGCTCCCAACTGGTCAAATATTAACAAAGGTAAACTCCAACCTCCCCTCGGCGTAACTTAAAACAATTAAAATTCTCGTAAAAATGTAAAAGGCTGCAGCCGACGGGGAGGTGTATTAAACCGTTTTACGGCGGAACAGTAAAACAGGCAAAAGAGATAATCGTAGTCGCGCCGGCGGCGTGGAGGGGGCGAAAACAGAGCTACTGGCAAGTTATAGGGTCGTGATGTCCCCCCGGAGGGGGGATTTATTTAGGGGCACAGCGACCATTACCCAGTATCGTTTATAAGCTGTAAATTTGGTGCATAATAGCAGCTCTCGCGGCCTGGAATGTGGGTTTTAATATCGCCGGGAGTTTGAGTGGGGTGAGTGGTGGGGGGCACGCAAACAGATCCTACTGATAGCCGTACTAGGAACACGGAGTGGGGGGAGCACCGACTACTGTACGGCACGCACAGATGAAGAAGTGACGCTACATACGCTTCGTGACTAGGTGACACACCTTCCGGGGAATGCCTGGGGTGAGATAACAGCTGATAAACCCCGCCACACGTCACCTCGATAACAAGTTCAGAAGTTTAAATTGTTCATAACAGAATTCGTAACCTTTAACGAGGTTCACTTCATGGTGACATATTTAGTAAATTAAAATGGTATGAACAGTAACAGCATGAAAGTGGCATTGTTAATTATTGACGAATTTACTCTCATTTGGGAAATAATTGAGATATAAACTTTGGAGCTCAAATATACTGTTCATAATTATATTTAAGTTTATATAGTGGGGTTGTATTACATTTTGACAGTTTTCTACCAACACTTTTTTTAATAGGCCAATAGTTTATGTAATTAGATTTTGTAACAAAAAAATAGAATATGTAGGCTTTAAAATAAATTCAGTAACGATTTTCTCGAGAAAAAAAGTCTTGCCACCTAAACTACTATTCATTTTTCAATTCGTTGACTAATAATCAATAACATTTTAACAAAATACTAAACCTAGATTTGTAAGTTTTATAAAAAATATACATACATTCATTCTTTCCAAATATAACGAACTACTACTCTAAACATTTTTTTTATTAATTGAAATTAACTAAAAGACAATAAATCGTTACTCCTTTAAGATCAATTTATGAGACTTTCTAAGCAAATAAGATCGCCGATTTTCTGTTTTATTCCTGACAATCGATCGAATCATTCAAACCTCCAAAAACACAGCCTAACAAGCGATGGTCAAGTTTTGGAGGGAACCGTAATGAACAAGTTGGACAACAAAACAAGTGTAACAGTAACAAGCCCTAGACCAAACAGTTGCAATAAAGACAGCACTACATTGCTGTTCGCTTCACCAACATTGTAACCTGTTCACCAAACGAGAACCTAGTCCAGCTTTGTTCTACGCGAAGCTTCACTTTGTTCAATTATGTTGTTGGAATGGTTATGCATTTTGACATTTTAATTCAAATGATTGTGAATCATTTCTTACATAGGACATTATATAGGCCAATAGGTATTCAAAAATGCAGCATCTGATCTTTGAGATCAACCACAGGATGAAAGGTTGAGGCAAAAAGAATGTTAAAATATATTTTAAATGATGTATAGTACAACCAACAACTATTAAATACTGCATATAAAAATTGTTCAATTCCACAAACGACTTCTGTGGGTAGTTCTCCCTGCCATATCCTTCTACTCCAAGATTGTTTAAATGTTTTCTTTAAATTCCCTTATAGAATATATTAGGCTAATTAGGTTTAGCCTAGTAGTTAGATTTTAATTAACTCAAGTGACATTTGGAAAATCACTGCCACATACTTTAGTTCTAATATTTGTGTTTTTTGTTTCTCCATAATTTTCGTAAATATGATTTCCCAGTAACATTCCTTGGAGAAAAATTAAAAAAAATATTCCAATCCCATATTTCTGAACCAATAATTGTGTTTTACAAATAAATTTTGATTCCCTAGGTTTACATGACACCCTTTAATCTGCCCAACTTAAACTTAAGGTTAAAAGAAAATAAATCATCTTCCATAACTCCGTTTGTCACTACAGCTTCTTTCTTGAACGTCTTAAGTCGACTCTTGATCTCAGATGGCTACTTTATTAGATTTGCCTAAAACCCATTCTAATTTAACTGTCATAAAAAAAGATCCAGTGGTTGTGCATTTTACAAACTTACTTCATTTCACCAAATTTTCTTCAAACCCTTTGTTTATTTCAAATGGTCTGATCCGTTAAATTAGCACAAGAATCTACAGTAAATTTTCTGCCATACCATTTCCTGGGTTTCCTGATATTCGATATTCATTGTTTGCTACGATTTAAAAAAATTGCTAAGCCGAATAAAATCGTTTCATATTCGATAACTCGAGTTTGTAGTTTAGTATTAGTATTAGTATTAGTATTAGTTGCAGATGGTCATTTCCAGAACGGAGATTTAATAATTCTAGGCTACTGTTAATAGACGTGGCCTACATTGAAATATTTAACTAATTGAACACTTTCTCGGATACATCCATTTGTCGAGTAGTATAATTTGTTTTCATTAAAATCCCCGATTTTCCCAGACACAAATCGCCTCCGTAGGCTTCCCCGCATCGGTTCAGGTCTAATTTCCCTGTTTCCCTCATTTTCTTTCCCGATTCCCTGATTTCCCATGTACCAATAACATCTTTAAGCTGATTCCCGTCAGTTCAAAAGTTCAAGCCTCAAATTTCCCAGTAATTTTAATTTGTCTGAGTAGTCTTATTTCCAAATAAATTTCACAATTTTCCCAGACACCAATATCTTCTATAGGCCCTCCTTGTCAGTTTAGGCCTCCAGTCAGACTTCAATTAACTCATCAACGATCGATCTCTCAACGGTCTCCTCTGCTTCATCTCTCTCTCACACCCCCCCCCCTCTCTCTCTCTTACTTCCTAATATCAATATCCCAACAAGGCTGTCTTCAACTGTGTTTACTGCAACTTCAATTTGTTAAAGATACCCTAACACGGTATCCCAATAGTCCTTCACAAATATTTTAGAAATACGCACAAAAACAAAGAATTCGTAACGTTCCCGTATTGACATGCTTAAAATGACGATGATGAGGAAGAATTTATACAATACATAAAGTAGATTTGTAAGCAAATTTTTAGTCGCTTTGAAAAAAAAAAAAAATGTTATGTTAAAATGAATGATTTAATTTGATTTACGATCTACTCATGTCTACAACATACTGTAGTTCAATGAGTACCTATTTGGTAAAATTATTGTTTTGATTAAAACATTAAAAGTAGTCAACATAATGAATGTATTTGCCCACGTGCTATGACAATTGGAGAAGTAGTGATTCAGCTTTTAGATTTCAATCAAATTTTACAAATTTATTCACTTTCTATTCTATAAATAATTATTAAAACCCCTTTCCCTTCCTCGTAGCAGCAAATCTAAGTACTAGTTTTAATCTAATTTTATTGAAATAAGGAATAAATTTTACGAGTTTTTGGAAATATTTTGGTAAAAATCCATTCAGACAAATGGAAAAATGTGAATGCAGGTCTTCTGCAGCGGGGGTATTTTTATAAAACAATCTTCAGTGGTTATCCAACAAACCCAACTTCCTCATTACAGTATAAGATGGAAGCCGCAGCTTCAAGTGTTGCTGATACTTGATTGGCAAACTTCAGCTCCCTAGAATTAATCGATCTCAACAACTTGTATTGGGCCATCGAGTCTAGATTGCGTCTAAGTTCTCGACAATACAAAACCACTGCGAAAAACTACACAAAAGAACCAACTTAAATAATAAGTTGCAATAAATTGGTAAAACAAAAAGTACTCGAATAAAGGTAAGTTAAATAAACAAAATAAGAATACTGTACAAATAAACTTAAAAATATTTAAAAACAATTATACAAGAAAGAAGAGTAAAATAATAAAATAAACAAAACAATGAAAACACTCAAGCGAACTTTCGAGTGAAGAAAATCAAAATAAATATAACTAAGTTTTACAACAAAACAAAACAATAAATAAATCATTAAAATAGACTGAAGCCTATCGAGTAATACACAACTACGCGATTTTAACCATATTACAGTAAAAACAGAATAAAACAATACAATGACGGCAATATCACCTCAATAAAAGATTTTGATGAGGGAGAACTAACATAAAATGATATAACAATCGGTAAAAAAATGTAATGACCAAAACAGTAAGTGCCAGTCATGAAAGCTAATAAAATCGATAAAATCCTTAATGAGGTTAATGGGACCAAAAAGATAACAAATCATACAATTTATAAATTATTATGCACCTGGCTAAGGGCTTTTACAGTTCTCCTTTTTTTCAATTTACCATCAAAATTTAACATAGGTATTTTGATTTTATTTTTAAACTGCCATATTCTTAAACATGTCAAAACAGTGACAAACCACTATAACCGACAACACAATATTTCCCGCCAATCTAGTATGAATTACCGCCAAAACTTACGGCCATAATGGATGTGTTCAATTTTAATTGCGCGTCGGCGGCGGAGGCGAATACCAATAAAAGCGATGTATAGGTTTTTGCCGGCGTAATTAATAGGGGCTGGGGATTTATTGCGGGGGGGGGGAGAAGGGGGGGAGTTATGAAATAATAATGTGGGGTCGGGGGACAACGTTGGGGTGAGTTTCGGGCGGGGGTTGGCCACAGCGGTTGGGTTTCAGCAACTGATGCACACAGGTTTACTGCATTTTGTGTCATTTTCGCAAACGTCAGTTGATGAGATTTCATTCGGATGAAAATCGTATCGTACCGAAAAATACTCAAATTAATTAATTTCTTCCATAAATAATATACACAATTATTATTACTTAAATAATATACAAAACATTTTTAAGTAATAGTAATAATGAAAAATAATTGCTAGTGTAATTTACTTTATTATAATAAATGTGTTGCACTATTAATTGTGTCATTCTAGCGTAAATGTATTTTTTGCATAAATATATATTAAATAAAAGAAGGATTAAATTTAATATAGAATTATTTACATCATACAAATTTTACTATATTTTTAACTATTTTTATTCAATTTTAAATAACCTATGCACGAAATAATTTCTGTAATTTTTTAATAATTTTCCAAAATAGTTTGATAGTAAAAACAAATAAAAAAAATAATTTATTTATTTTTAATTTATAAATAAAATGAATTATAAAATAAGTTATTAATATTTTATCCTAAATATAAAAAGCTCTGAAATGTATCACTATATGAATTTAAAAGAAAATTAATTTCTTCCTATTTTCATACTATTTAAAATTACCTAACCTCAGTAATTTCAGGAAATTTAAATAAACTTTCACAATATTGGGAATAAAAATATGGCAGATATCACAACGGAACAAAAAATAACCTCTTCCAAAAGAATTTTTGTCAACACCTCTTTAAAAGTATGTGTCGCTAAATAGTCTATAAAATTCCATAATCGGGTATTTATCATAAACTTCCAATAGGAACGTATTAGTAGAATTCTTATAGAATAATTCACGTAAAAACACACGCGTTATTTTGCGTATTTTACTCCATAAATTATTTTTTTATAAAAAGTGGAACTAAGATAAAATAAGTTATGAACTAAAATATAACAACGCGGTAACATTATTACGGCGTCTTAATACGAAATGAAACTGTTCTGAAATAATCAGACGTGTTTAATAGGTTTGTTGTCGTCGCATTAAATTTATTTTCATTTTTCTCGCAGAAATTACCACCTACATAAAATTAAAAACCTATAAAAAAACTGTTTAGAAGGTTTAATGTAAGATTTAAATTTAAAATTTGTCGTCATTAAATTAAATATGTTATTGAATTTTCAAGTGCATGCCTTTCGTTAAGATAAATTTTGCGATATTTTTCATACACCTAGTGACCATACTATCCCATGGTTTAGTATCTTATTATAAGTCCACAGTCATGCAGGCCTATATCATTGTAATGTTCAAACCAGTTCAAAGCAGCGCCGCTCGACCAAACAATTAGGCCAGTTAACTTGTCTCTTTGTCTCTGGTGACTCATGTTGTGTTAAACATGCTGAGCTCATATTGTCTCTTCGTCGCTCTTTACTTCTTCTTTTCCTTTTCTTACTCTCTTCCTTCTTTCTCCAAGTGTAAGCCAGCTTAGGGAACCTAACCTAACCTCACTTGATGGCCTAACTAATTTAGCTGCATAGCCCAACCTAACCTTACTTTATAACCAAACCTAACCTTACTTGATGGCCTAACCTAACCTAACCTTACTTGACGGCCTAACCTAACCTCACTTGATAGCTTAACTAATTTAGCTTCATAGCCCAACCTAACCTTACTTTATAACCAAACCTAACCTTACTTGATGGCCTAACCTTACTTGACGGCCTAACCTAACCTCACTTGATGGTCTAACCTAACCTAACTTTATAGCCTAACCAACCTAGGTTTAAAGCCAAGTCTAGCCTAACTTGATAGCCTAACCTAAGACATTATGAAGCTCTCTTTCACTCCTCGGTCTTTTTCTTTCAGTTGCGAGCGTACTGGCCCCCAAAAGGGTTAAGAAATGAATGACCCTTGTAGCATACGAATGAAAAAAACATGTCTTCCAAAATATTTCGATGTCTACACTTACGCTCTACAAAATGACAAGGCCGTACACATACAAGATGTTACATTGGCAATCGATTAAGGCAATTCACACCTTTATAGAAAAATAATAAAGGTGGATCGGGCCTATTTTTTTACTTAACAGCACAAGAATACATAGTTTAATAGGCTATCTTTGAGAAGGCAATATTAGTGTTCCCAACTTACAGCAAATTGAGGATTTTCTTGTAACAACCCTTTTCACCAGTCCAACGCCTATTTCCTAGAGTTCACTTACAAAGATCCAGTGATGCTGACTATCTTTATAACATGGGAATTAATCGTATTTGATTGAAGCAGGTAAATCACTCTTTTTCGCATTGACATACAATAATTCAATTTAATTTATTGTAAACTGGTAGTTTTATTCGCCCAACGAGTCCAGTCCTCTCGTATCATAACAAAATTAAAAACCATACGCAAATATGTTTCAAACACCAAGGGAGTATTCCTTTACAGTAGCCCCTCTTCTATCGCCCGCTTGTTGGGCGTAGTGCAAGAAGCTGCGCTGCAGCACGATATAATCACTGATTACAGATTACCCAGCATATAATCTGACCAGTCTCCACTCGGTTTCCGGCCGCCATCTTGGCTCCATTCATCTCCAGAAGCCTCCATTCATCACTTATCGTAGGGATCTCGCGTCGAAAAGTCTGACATACAAATTACATTGGAACAATCAACCCGGACGGTGAGAATATCTTTTTTAACATGCTGGAATTTATAAGGAACATTGAAAAGGCATACTTGGGAAAATCGTTGAGACATGGAAGAGTGTCGCCGACCTTGTATCGAAATATTTGAGAGTTCATAGTTGTGTTTGGTTTAAATTTAAACATACTTCGTATGATTGTTATAGTCTGTATGATGGATTCTGTCTCCTGAGAAACCTTCCGTTAAGGAATGGGCCGGTCCCAGCTAGAAGGGTCAGGAGACCAGGTTCCATCTTACAAACTATAGTATAGGGCGTTAAACGATTTGAAAAAATATCCAGGCCCAAGGGACCAATTTTTTTATTTTGAGGAAAAATAGATCATAAATAAATAAATAATTTGAGAAAATGCGGCAATGCTGGTTGCGTAGTATTAGCTGAACGTTACTTTATCGGCAAGTAAATAACAGCTAGGTTACTCTGACATACAAATTACATTGGAACAATCAACCCGGACGGTGAGAATATCTTTTTCAACATGCTGGAATTTATAAGGAACATTGAAAAGGCATACTTGGGAAAATCGTTGAGACATGTAAGAGTGTCGCCGACCTTCGAAATATTTGAGAGTTCATAATTGTGTTTGGTTTAAATTTAAACATACTTTGTATAATTGTTATAGTCTGTATGATGGATCCTGTCTCCTGAGAAACTTTCCGTTAGGGAATGGGCCGGTCCCAGCTAGAAGGGTCAGGAGACCAGGTTCCATCATACAAACTATAGTATAGGGCGTTAAACGATTTGAAAAAATATCCAGGCCCAAGGGACCATTTTTTTTATTTCGAGGAAAAATTGATCAACAATCAAAAATAATTTGGGAAAATGCGGCAATACTGGTTGCGTATTAGCTGAACGTTACCTTATCGGCGAGTAAATAAAAGCTTGGTTACTGGCTATATAAGATCAGGTGTTTCTTCAGTTGGGCCGTGTATTCAAAATAAACTCAATAATCAAGGACGTCTTGGTACAACTTCGAATCGTCAAAAAGCTACTCAATTGACAAGAAAAAACCTGTTACCGCCTGATTGTTATCCAAACACTATAACCACTTCAACCACTTTATCTGTTTTGGGGGTACAACGATTCTAGGGAGTTTCACAAAAATTATCGTACGGACACGAGAATTGTCTCAACTTTGTTTACCTGTTGACTAACATCATTTGTCGCTTTAGCCAAGACCGTTTAAAAGTCCACTGATCAAGGACGGGTAAGTTCAGTGTCGGATAAAAAATTCTGACATTTTTTACATATCTAGATAATATCACGAAATTATCGTACACGCGAGAGTTCCCGTGACCTCAAGTACTAGGTTGGGAAAGTGTGCATTTTCCTCCGACCTTGGTCTGGAGTGATCATTGTGCACTATTGTGTGGGCGTACCGTACAGTACCTCCGACATAGCCATGTTACATGTTGCACAATCATTTCTGGAGTTTATGCTCTTGTAATTTCTTCATCTACATTGTCAAACGTTGAAACATACAGTCGAAGTAAAGAAAAAATGCTTTTGCACATTGAAGTACAATTTCTTCGTCCTTTGTCACCTTTGGTTTTGATAATTTCACGATTACTTTAATCGTTTTGGTTATGACGATTCTTCAGCCACAAGAAAGAATATTGAGGAAATTTCTAAATGAAGTATCCCATTAGATTTTTCTGTAAAAAAAAAATCACCAAGGTGGCATTACAATACAACACTTAAAATTTACTGAAGGGCGATTAGTTCGATTTTAGAAAAACTCCTGTTAGCAGAGGTAGTCTAAGTTATAAGTTAAGATTATCGAATGAGAACCGTGAACCCTAACCTCACTTTAGTAATCTAACATAACCTAACCTTACTTTACCTAAGCTAACCTAAAAGATGTCTCTTTATCCTACAGAAACCACTTGGGATCGCCCCAAATTCATCCGTTTCCTATCCTTTTCGGAGTAGTTTTTGTTGTTTAAAATTATGTAACCTATATGGATGAAAAAATAATGTAATAATATTCAATTTTCACACCTTTATAACCTCAAAATCTCAAGCACGTCCCTCCAAACACCCCACTTGCCGGGGACACAGCAGCAACAACGTCCGGGACAGTTTTCCCGTTTTTACCGGCCTCGCGGCAAAGGAATTATCCCTTTCACATAATGAGCGCATTTACAAGTAAACTGCGTCAATTAAATGATTCCAGCGGCTCGCCGGCATTCTCCGCGGTCACAGAGCGTTCTTGTCGTGCGTGGCATAGAGTAAGAAGAAGTGTACACGACACGGAGTAAGGACAAAGAAGTATGCCGCAAACGTGCACGCCATAGAGTATAACCTACACTCACAATCGTGGAGTATATGATTTGGAGTGTGGAAAGATAAAGAAGTGCATGGAGTATGAAGAATAAATACACTCGACGTAGAGTAGATCATGGAGTAGATGATGGGGTTTTATGAGAGTTGGCAACAATTGCCTCCATTTCGTGAGATTTTTTACCATAAATACTAGTTTCCGATATTCAAATATTTCCATTAATTCTGTTCGTTTGAAAACGTTAGATGCATCATATATTGTTCCGTCAACTCAGTAAGATATTCAATTTCATGTTCCTAAAATGTTTTGACATGTTTTAAATATTTATCTTATATGGAAGATGACTGCAGTAAAATTGAACAAAATTATGAAACTCGAGTGAATTTGAATGACGATATATTTTACATCAGCTATTTTCTTCGTCAAAATCAGCCTACAAAATAAAAAAAAGTCTCTACTAGAGATGTTTGTTTCCCTTTAGAGAAAAATTACGTTAACTACACAACCCATAAAAAACACAGTTTTTTTGTGCACAATGACCATAAATATTTTGGTGGTGAAAATTTTACACCATAAAGGATCAATCACAACTAACAAAAAACTATTCGAAAATCCAACAACTCAAAACGATTTTATTTCTCTTGATCTGGTGACAAACTTCATAGTGACTTTATAGCTAAGTTGGAGCGAGTTTGACGCAAGAGACAACTATCCAGTCTCCACCAGGTTCTACAAGGACATGACCAGAGTCGAGATGAGAGGACATCAGTATGTCGGACGAGAGTTTCCGCATGCCTCATGACGGATATAAACTGACTACTCTCTGCGCATGCGTTAACACTAGTCAAGTAGCGCGCCTATCGGAGGAAAGATATAACAGGGGAGGGGGATAACTCTATCACTACTTTCTGTTGTAGTAATAGGGATCGATGAATAGGTCCCAGTGGATTCTTTTTTTGCAATGGAGGAAGAAAAAGCTAACTTAACCTTTCAGGGTTTCAGGAGATTATTCAGAGGGTATGTTAGAGAGTTTCCCTTGAGAGTTGGATTAGGTTAGGTCAGAAGGTTACGTTTCCTTTTTGATACATCTAAATCATTTGGTAAAAAACTAAATCATCAGGTAGCCGCACAACCAGAGAGAAGATGTTAAGGCCACGAAATTGTGGCAGAGATCTTAAAAATATACCGTTCTGTTAGGTAGGGTTAGTTTAGGTTAGGCCAGAGTTAGGTTCCATTCTTTAGCTACAAATAGTCATAAATATCATTTCGATGATGATGGGCTTCACAATGGGAACATTTTAAAGGGGTGGAATCTAAAGCCCCTCCTCCTCCGTTAGGCTAGGTTATGTTAGATAATAATGTTACGTTCTTTTACTGCTATAAAGATGAATCTGGCTTAATATTTTAGAAGTAAATAGCTCCATATACGAAATATTCAAGAGTGGAGAGAAAGAACTTTCCTGTCTCATTAGGTTAGGGTAGGTAAGGCTATACTTGTATTTGGGCCAGTTTAATACTATGGAGGTCAAAGGTTTGTTCATATTTTATAAGAGTAAAGGGAAATGTTGACCCTTTCTTGCTATGTTATTTAATAAGGTTAGGTTAGGTTAGGTTCGGTAAATCAGGTTCCCAGGAACTCCAACGCAATAACTCTAGGATTCTCAATCAAACACTACTCTATTTGCTTTATCACCCTTTGCAATTACTTATTTTTTACTACAGCCCTTTTCCCTGCATAAACTTGGGTAATTTTGCCAGAGAATTAGGAAAAATTACTGTAATATAGCGTTTTCAGATCACCCGTTTATCAGAAGCAACAGCTCTCACTTATATCGAGAAATAGCTACGATTTAAGACAATGGTTAAGAAAACTGTAACATTTATCTTTTAACTGGGTAGTCCTAAGAAGCAAAAAACAATATACAGGATTATAACTAACCTACTTAAACTTAATTACTAAACTCACCCACTGAATGTTAAATGCGTACTCACCTGAAATAAATAAATATAATCAGAAAAATTGCACAGCAATGAAATGGACAGGAATCAATGAGTAGTAAAACATTATACAAACAACAACAAACATTACAACTGAAAAGGTAAAATAAATATTATAACAAACGATAACAAAAGAAACTTGAACATACAATATACGTTTAGAGTGTGTTCATATTATTATACCCATTAGAATCCGTACAATCAGGCAAACGTTTAAGAAAGCGAATATTTTATATTAGACTCTAAATGAAAGTACACAACGTTTCAGGTAAGGAAGCTCCTCCCGTTTTCAAGTGCCCCTTTTTTACATTTCCCATGCAACCTATCTAACGTATGTACTTAACTTTAACTCTCTTGGAGGTTTCAATAGATTAGCAATAGAAGATGTCCATTTAATCAGAAAATTAAAAGTAATAATAGTTCGTAGTGTACTGTTTTTAAAAGTCCTTTTTCACTTATGACTTCCCACTCCACTATTTCATAGTTTTTCTTCTACAGTTCCCTCGACAGGTAGATTGTGGATTTGTAGACAAAATATTACTCCGGTCCGAGCCAGGTAGGCAATGTATTTTGCCCGCGGCTCCGGATGTCGATGATTATACTGCAGTTTATAATGGAACTGGACACATCAGGATCAAGGATACCAGCCGCTGGCGCCACTCTCTCACAGCAAATAAAATCCCTCACAACAAGAAAATGTGTCCCGTTTATCCCACATTGTGTAGCATATCCTTTTCTCACCCACGGCCATAATATTCAGTTACGGATCTTACTACAGTTTATAATAGAACTGGACACATCAGGATCAAGGATACCAGCCGCTGGCGCCACTCTCTCACAGCAAATAAAATCCCGCACAACAAGGGAATATTTCCCTTTTATCCCACATTGCGTTGTGGAAAATCCCCCTTTGTTCCCACACTACGTAGTAGTAACTTAATGCAGGTGATGATGGAACTGAAAATACGAAGGACCAAGAATTTATACGACGCGCGCCACTCCATCGTTATATATATCCTGATTCTCCCTTATTATGTTTTTGCAATAGGTACATTTCCCCCAAATCATCAGAGTTTGGAGTTTGGGCCTTACGCCGGAGTTTATTTACTGTAAACACAAGATCCAAAGATAGTGGAGATTCGCTCAGTAAAACATAACCCGCAGAAGGTGTGAAAATACTCCATTATTCTAAGGTTAATGTAGGAAATCCCTCTGTATCGTGAACCATCCTGGGGTCCGAGTCATTAACTGTATTGGTTTAGTAGAATACTAAGATTTTTTTAAATCAGCAAGATGTGACTAGGTCCACGATTCATCTAGAAGTAGGATAAAGCACGGTACTTTCGTCCTGAAGGCCAGGATTCAATCTGCTAATCAATGTCAATAATTATACTGTGGATGATGGAACTTGCCTTCTGACACTCTGTCAACCTGGGACGGGCAATAAACCATTAGCCAGTCCCCAGAAAACGGGCCATGGGACAGTTTCCATCACACAACGTATAGTTGGAGAGCAATTCAGCCAATCATATATATTAGAGAATAAGTAACATCCTGCACAACACGAAAAAACAAAATCACATCAGAAGTTCTATGACTATTCCATTCATCCCCAGAGTAGTAGGCGCAGAAGACCCAACACCCGTTGCAGTGATTCTAGTGATCGGCGAGTGTGAATCACCGCGCCGCGGGCGGGTCAAGTGAAAGGGCGGGTCAGGACCGGTCCAGGACGAGAGCGATGTTGCCACGTCTCCGCTGTGGTCCTGGAGGGGCGGGAGGTTCTAGGAAGCGACAGGTGGCCGCCGGGGAGCAATCGAGCGTCAAGTCGGCGAACTACTTGTAGATGATGTAGAGATGGAGAGGAAAAACTGTAAAGTCTGATCCTCGAGCTGATGTTGCCGAAGACTGAAGATAAGGATGTTTGTTTCCATTGCACATTCTTACAAAATTTTGTTCAATACAGTTTCAAGTCAGCAAACTACTACTTGTAGATAATTGAGTAGAAGACAACTGCCTCCAGTTGATTTTCAGGCTGATGTTGCCGAAGACTAGGATGTAATGGAACTTCAAAAATAAAGTTGTCCTATTAACGGCACATTCTTACAAAGTTGCATCCAATCAAAGTCAAGTTGGAAAACTACCTGTAAATGATGAAGAGGAAAAATTGAGGGGTGTAATGTTGCCAAAGACTGAAGATAAGGATGAATGGAACTTTAAGAATAACGTTGTTCTGAGCACCTAGATTGAATGGCATTTGAGTTCAATCAAGCATTACGTTTGCAAACTAATAGTAAATGATGGGGAAGAGTAAAAACTAGAGTCCTTTGATCCCTGTGCAGATTTTGCCAAAGACTGGGATGTACTGTAATGGAACTTTCAATATGAAGTTGTCCTATAAAACGGCTCAAAAACAAAGTGGTAGGATTCAATCTAGTGTCAAATCATGGAACTACCAGTAGATAATTGAGTAGAGAAAAACAACGTACAGTACACTGATCCTTAGAAATTTATCAGATTCTTGAATTGACTCTTTATTTTGAACTCTTATAATGATAGGGACACATGCGGCATATTATCAGTAGACCCTTCTTCATAAAAATTACCATAACGGATTAAGGAAGACGGATAAGATTAAGAAAGGGTAGTATTCTTTCATGCAGTAACCGTTCTCGAATAGAATGACAGGAAAAAAACAATTTTTAAAGTCGAAACCTAAAGGCCACGCCCACCATGACGTCATCGGCTGGTCACGTGACATTGCCGTTTCCGAAACTCGTCGGTTCCGCCGACTTGGCGCGTTTTCACTGCAAAAAGTTGAGCAACTCGCGGCTTTAATTGGACGTTGGATAATAACGGGCTAATGGCGGATGTTCCCGGACATCTCGCAACTGGAACTGAAACCAAACTAAGAGTAGAGTGAAGGAGAGCGGACAATGGTGCAACGCTGGGGAAGGGGCTGAAGATAATCAAGGGGGAAGATGGAATAAGAGAGAAGGGAGAATAGTAATTGAACGAGAGATGGAGATAAAAGTAGAGGAGGGGAAGATACAGGATGTAGGAGAATAAGTCATGGAGAAAGAACTGAAGAGATTTAGATTTTGAGAACCATGGGTGAACCTGGAATACGAGGGAAGATGGATAGAAGTGAAGAAGGTGAAGAGACCGGCTGTAGTAGAATGAGTCGAGGAAAGGGAACTGACAAAATTGAGAGTGGAAGATGGAGAGGGAACTGAAGAAAACTAGGTTTTGAAAACCATGGGTGAACCTGGAATACGAGGGGAGAGGTGTTCCAGGGGTGAAGATGAAAGTGAAGAAGGGGAAGAGACAGGCTGTAGGAGGATGAGTTATGGGGAGGGAGAACCATGGGTGAACCTGGAATACGAGGGAGATAGAATAGTAGATGAACAGTAGAATGAATAGTAGGTGAAGATAGAAGTGGAGAAAGACAGACTTAAGAAGAATCGTACATGGAATTTAAGAAAAGGGAGTTTTGAAGAAAAACACAAAAGGAGCTGACAATAATTAATAAACAGGCTGGAGAATAAACAAATGGGACGAATTGAAGAAAAGAGAGGCTAGAGGGAGTAAAATATTGAGAAAGAAGAAAAGACAACTGAGGCTGAGGAAGGGGAAGAGAAAGACTGGGGATAATCATGTTTACGTACATGATAAGGAAGAAGATTATCAAGGGGTGATGTAGGATCTGGGAAAACTATAAAAATGAAAGACTGGGAGATAAATCAGGTGTGCAGGAGGATCTAAATAAAATTGAAGCTGCAAAATTATAAGGTGCTGAGCTAGCACTGAAAAAAATTAGACTGAAAGATGATCAAATACTCGTGAAGAAATCATTAGAGATGAGAGGGGCTGTACTATACGCAATTATGAAATTTAAATTCAGGAAGGCAAACACTAGAAGATATTTTTAAATAACACTGAGACAAGAGAAGAGAAAGGCTGCAACATAATCAAATGCAAAGCAGGAAATGGATGAGAGGGTAACTGAAAAATTAGCACAGGCTGATTAGAGAAAATAAGAGGGGAATGTGAAGATAATATGGATGGAACTGGGGTGCAGAAAAAGGGAATTTACGTTGATCAGTAAAAAAGGTTGATCAGTTTAAGAATTGGGGGATTTTAGAGAACTAGGAGGGTTTTATTTAGTACAGATTCTGGGATATACCGAGGAAAATATCTGTTGGAGAACTGAGAAGTTGATAATATTGAAATATCAACGAGAAACCAAACAGTTTCAGACCAATCTAAGTAGAACAAGGCACAAATTCAGAAGAAACTTCCTAACGCAATTACTATCATCCCTCATTGAAGATTGTTTTCAACAATACGAAATTTCATAATTACCTACTGTTATAAACTTGAGATTCGTGTAGAACAATTCACGCAAAGGACATTGCAATGACAAACTATTAAACTAAGTGTTTTCCTTGCTTTATAAAAGCCAAGCTCAACTACTTGGCAGCAGAGAGGTGCGTTGAGTGCATAAGTGCATCTTGAGCTAAATGCAAAGTGCTCCAACCATTTGGCGGGCAAATACGTTTATTTGGCGGGTAACTGATCAATCAGTGCCAAACATGCGACTCACGTCATTCTACCGTCGATTATTGAGAAGCGGTCAATAAAGGTAAAAAGGATTTGATCTGTTTGTCATCTAGCAAAATTATATAACCAGAATCAGCGAAAATCTTGGAGGGATCATAGAGTGGCTAGAGTTTATTGATCAGCTAAAATCCCGCTCTTTTTATTTCGTGAGCCTTCATTGGTTGACAGCCGTTGATTTTATACTACTAAACCGCACTGAGCTAACAATACAACCTAGCACTTATTGAGCACTGAATATCCTCTATTATTCACATACCTATATATATAATATATATATATATATATATATATATATAATATATATATTATATATATATAATATATTATATATATATAGTATATTATTATTATTATCTATCTATTACTTATTTAATACGCAAGCAGGATTTTTGTGACAATTACTCCTCCGAAACTACTGAACCGATTGTCATGTTTTTGGTGTCATTGGAAAGAGCGTAACGTGAAGTTGTGCAGGAAACTTTCTTTTTAGGTAAATAATTAGAGAATGAGGCCCTGGGGCCCTTTAAAGTTTAGTATTTCTCCATAAGATTAACATGGGAAACAAACATTGTTTTGAAACTCCAGCTGTTGTCATAAATTAAATATTAATAATTGGTCTCCGTGGAAGCATGAGAAAATTCACAATGTTTACATTTGCTTTGACATTTAAATGTAAACAAACAGAACTGTCAATTGCCTATTTCAAAATTTCAGACAGCTGATCCAAAAAAATAAAACAACTATATAGTAGGTTTATTTAATCTTAAACTTTATGATAGATTATTTATTATAAATCTATTTCAATGATTATGAAACAGATTTTTCCCGTTGCGAAGCAAAAATTAAAAGTGAGAAGAAGAACATATGTTAATTGTAAACAGTCAATGTGTAAATTATCTATGTTGTATTAAAAATTAGTATAGTTTTGGATGTTGGTTTGTGTTTAATGATACTAATTATTGCATTTTTATTTTAAGGATTTGGCATATGAGTATGCCTATGATAAATAACACCATTTCAGAGTTCTGTCAGTTTTTGCCTAAATCTGTTCTGTAGAGTTTAAAGTAGCCTACACCTTATTGTCTACAAATTGGCCAAAAAACCTAGGTATGGTACATTATAAAAGCTGAAGCTGACAGCCTTTTTACGTTGACTTAAATTGTAAGCTTGCCTTTTTCCCGTCCATGGGCAGTTTGATAGTTAAAAATTAACCCTTTAAACTGGAATAGGACTGTTATGTAAATTGTGAGTATTTCCATTAGTTAATAATCTTTTAGTTGACTCTTTTAAAATCATCAGAAATTATGACTGTTATTAGTTTTTAAACAAGTGATTTCATTTGTGTATATGTAACTCCTGTACTTCTTTGCAATTGCTCGATTTCGAGCAACATGTACACTAGTATATATTATTCTTTGATTCTGTTTTGATAGAGCAGTTTAAAATGCACATGTAGGCCTACACCATTCACTTAAGAGTAATGCAAGTAAGCTTCTCATAATATTGAATAAGTTTTGGACCCTGTTCTAAAGATATGTTTTACGTTGGGGACATTCACTTATATAAATTCGCTGATGGCCATTAAATGTATTTATCTTATTTTAAGGAGAGAGTTCAATAAGATTGCTTTACTCTTTGGCTATATACGACAAACAATAGATTGTATACAAAACATTTTATATGAAGTAAAACGTGTTTTTATGTTGATTAAATAACAAGATACTAATTAACAACAAAATGGATTCAACAGCAACGTTAATCTTTATATTGTCTTCAGCTGATCTATTAGTATACTAATAGATCTAATCAAAAAATTTACCGTTAAATTACATCATAGCTACCACAAGTATTTCCAAATCAATAACATCTAGAAAGAATTGTATTTTTCAACTTACTCCATAAGTCCTGATAATTTCCTGATTCAATCTGCGTTCGTCATATGAAACCGAGATTCAAAAAATCTATTATTGGTTGTGAAGACCAATTTCTCGTCCACAATGAATTGAATTGTCCAAACCAATGGCGTAAGAAAACAGTGCAAAGGCTATCAAATGACTTCCTTGAATCAATGAAACCATTTATATACACAGCTCAAAAATGACTCGGTGATTTTTACTGTAGAATAAATCGTTTGACCTTTTTGACACAGGATGTGCAAATGGGAGGTCTTAATTATTTCTCCGAAACTGCCTGATTAGCCATCATTGTTTATGTCTCGTCTATGATGCTATCTTAAACTGTTAAACCCTGTTATATTTAGCTATGGCCAAACCAGGACCCCTAAGGCCGAGGTGAAGACATTCAAGTAAAACAATAAAGTTAGAGAAACAAAATATTGTAAACATGCAACACGAAAATACAAACATCGTAAACAATGTCTTGCAAATAAATACACCACTAAAAATAGCAAAGGAAGTCTACAAAACATATAAGTAAAAAAAAAAAATAGTGTAACACTAAACCTATCTAAGAAAGTACACGGTTTTTCTAATTATCCAGCAAGAACTGTAAATACGATTAAAAAAAAAAACTAAATGAATAAATTACATTTACTTAATTGTTGTACACGAGTTAGAGAAGCAAGAATACCGAAAAGCTCTGTATAAAATAAATTCGGCCTTTCTAGTATGAAGTTTAAAATCAATAGAAATGGAAAAAGCCTACATTTCACACAACTTGTTTATTATAAAATTCTTTTGACATAATTCTAGAACATAAAATCAAAGAGATAAAGTCTGTTCTTTTTACGTAATTTTCCAAGCTTATTTATATAATTACTTCTACATGAAAACTGAATATTTCAGTCCAACAATCACAACGTCTGTTTCAAGGAATGTAAACAAAAGTTTCTTGTTGACAAAATTAACATCAAAACTTCAAAACTATCAAATCTAGATTACTTTACTTTAAAGACGACTGGTGCAAAACCGTGTACTTTTAAGCTTATAAAATTATATACAAAACAACAAAACCACAATAAAATCAACACTTAGACAGAAGCCAAACCACACTCACAACACTCAGTATGTGAAGTGGGCTTACCAAGGGATGGCTGCATACGGTATGGCTCCGGTACCCACTCACCTACAAACAAAAACACAATTAACATTTAAAAATACAATTCAAATTTATTTATTGATAAACATTAGCATGACCTCGTCAAGTAGATTTTCCGGTGAGGTCCAATCGATGACATTTTCATTATACAACGAAAAATGGCTGTTTTTAATACTTTAGTGGCTAAATTAATTATTTCTGTATGCCAGCATTCTGTTATTGAGCATATTTTTATCGTGATTGATTCTGTTGTAGTTATTTCTGTTTTAGAGGTTAAGCGGTAGAGAGGACTGACTTGCAAGTCCTAACTTCACCTCTTAAATAAAGACATTTTAAATTTAATTTCATTTAATTCTATTCAGTTAGATATACGTGCGACCCAATTTGATTTATTGGGATACATTTTTGGAATTGGTTTAATTTATTCATTGAGTTTTATAAATGTTGTGATTCTTGTATTTTGTGAGCAAAATATACTTACGAAGTGTTCCCTCTAAGAACTGTAATATATTACTCTCGATATAGGTCTTACCATGAAAAATAAAACTACCCCAAAGAAAAATTCGCTTATGTACGGTAATGTACCTCAAATAAATTTTAACCAAATTACTATAATTAGCTAAACGACAACAAAATCATCTTCAAAATCGAAAACCATATTGCCAATTGTCTTAGCAAAGTTTGTTATTTGTCAATAACAAGAAACAATAACACAAGTTTCTTAAATTTGTTATTTGTCTTAGCAAGAATAATATAATATTAGTCACTTCAATAAAGGAAGACTCGGTATAGTACCAAAAGTTTAAACCAAGTTACTACAATTAGTAAAACGAGAACAAAATATCACCTACAACAAATCGAAAACCAAACAAAACAGTGGTCCGGGAGCCCGACACCCAGAAAACCGGAGTGACAAACAACGAAATCCTGTTTCCGAATGGTGGAGCAGGTTTTCGGGGGGGGGGGGGGGGGGGTTTAAAAGCGGCAACAGTTTTACAGGTGGACGGACCTACACAATGGACCTAGTCTTTCATTCTAGACACGTCTTGGGGACCACCATCAATAGTCATAGACACATCACTAGTCCACTCACTATAGTTCACTATCACTACAATAGTGTTAGTGACTGGCACGTGAGGTGGCAAGAGACACGGGTAAGTATGACGAAGAATTGCGAATTTGGCGTGGAGAATCACCTTTGCAAACATTTGGGCGAAGAAAAGGTATTTGGGGGACTTCGCAATGATGTTCAACAGTGATATAATTTAGTGGTACAAAATCCAAAAAGGGTTTTCGTAACTGGAATCCTTTCTTACAAATTTAAACTCATGTTTATGGTTTCTTAAATTACACTCTTTTTGTTGGACTAATTAAATGAATTGTAAAAAAACATCTATTCCAAAACTGGCTATGATGGTTAGAATGTAAACTCCATAACGTTCAACTTGTTTTTACATCATAGAGTATTTAAAAATTAAAAAGTTTTTTTTTGTTCACGAAAAAGCTGAACACAACGAACATATGGATTAAAAATCAATGAAAAAACTGACATCCACTCCTCCATAACTCCTTAAAAATGCCACAGACGTATACAATAACGATAAAAAATTAATGTACAGGAGACAAAGAATTTAATTTTTTATTTATTATCTATCAGTGCATCAAGTACGTTTTGAAAATTTTTGAAAGAAAGATGTCTCAAAACGAAAAATCTTACGCAAATCTTCTTTTTTTTTCAACGTCAATATTTATAAGCCTCGTTATATCATTATACTATTATATAATTCGTACCATCACCATTAATTCAATAGCGTATTCGCTAATAAGTCTATTGTCTAATCGAAAGGTAATTTGAATTTTCCCATTAGACAATCACAGTTTGATCACAGCTTTGAAAGTGTAGCACAAACAGCTGTTAAACTAGAACGATGTCATAATTCCGAACAATGGGGCATTTAAACCGGCCAATAAAACTACTTCGTCACCAAGATTGTGGCGAAATTACTTAATTGTTTCTAAGAAAGTTACTAAGGTTATGTCTTTCGGGGAATTTCCAAATAGTGCATGGTTTCGCGTTAACTAGCTTTTAAAGGTTATCGTGAATAATTGCAAATTCAATTACATTACAATGGAGTCTCAAGTTATACGATCTTCGATTATTCGACGTTTTAGCGAATTTCTTCTCCATGAACACGATAACTCGAGTAATTATGGTACTATTTTGATGGAAATTGGCATGAATGTGTATGGTGGGAGAAACTTGAATGAGTTTGCAAACTAGGAAGATCGGATGGAAACAGTTGTGGCGGGGTTTTACAATTGTTCTAATTTGTACCTTTAAACGATTGAAAATTCCCTTTTTCATTACATCCATTGCGTGTAAAAAGTAGAGTTTTGAAAACAAACGATTTCGCAATTTGATTTTTGTTTTGTTGGCTTTAATTATTAATGGTAACAGAGAACAAATAAAATCTTGTAGTTTGATTGTTTATGGAATATGTTTTGATCTAACTAAGCAAACGAATGTATTTGATAACAATTTTATAATCAAATATATTCAAGTTTTACTAAAAACACACTTTATTACCTTCTCAGTGTTGGCAAATCTAACTACACACTAAGCCTAATGTTATTTAATTAGGGAATAAATTTCACTAGTATAAGGAAATATTTGAAAATCCAATGTGAATGGAAATTCGCTTTGCAGTTTTGCTACAGCGTGGGTATTATTCCTCCTGATTACATAGCTTTACCCTATATCACAATATCAACATTAGTGCACATTATTACATACTTAAGCTGATAAACACTAACTGTTTTCGAACACACACGAAACACATCACGATTGGCACACTAAAAGGTATAAATTCCCCATAATCCGGTCCTAAGTCAGATCGCAATCTACAGTGGCAGAGGTCGACTTGCCAATTGTGTAACATCACAACGCCACGCCTTCAGTGCACCCGTGCGTACGAGTCTCCGAGCACAGCGGCCGTTAGTGCACGGTTGTCTGCTAGGTTCAAAACTAATGTACTTGTGTGACGTCAAAAAAAATTATTAAATTTTGATTTTATGAGAATGGCGAACAGTTTGACTGTAGGAGAAACTTGGTTTTAGGGATTTAATTACACAATAAAAGAACTTTTGTGAAGTACAAAACTAGTTGTAGCAATATTTTAACAATTTCATGTTCTACAAAACACAGTTTAATAGTTTGGAAGATTTCAAATTTCATTGGTGGTCGATTTAGTTTAGTACTGGCTGGTTAGCTGAGTTGATAAAGTGCTCAAACAATCAAAAGGTTGCCGGTTCGATCCTGAGAAGATAAGTGTATGATGGTTGGAAACTGGACCTAGCTGTCCTTGACCAGGCTTTAAATAAATGATCCTGGCTAATGAAACAGCTGATCTTAGTCAGTAACAAAGCTAGATAGATCATCTCACACCATTATACACTCATCATTCACTCATATTCGGGTTAAACCACGCACCCATCTTGATTGATAATGATAATGGTTTTACGAGGTAGAAAAGAAAACTTGTTAAATTGTTAAGTTTAAAGGATAGTACGCGGTTAGGCTGTAAATGATTTACAATGAAAGTGGTCCGATTTTAAGAAATATTTTGAGTATTCGTGCAAGCAAAAAAACTAAGTGGGGTCTTCACAACGATCCTAAGTGTTTTTCAAATGGGATACAGTATAAATATTCCTACCAGTACGATGGTTTTAGATTTTTTTTCACATACACTTTAGAAACCCGAAAAATATTTTATTTGCTGTTTGTTTACATAATGAAGGTCGTAAATGGGACCAACCTGCAGTGAGTGAATGTTTTTATTCTTTGGCCACAAGTACACCCCATCCCTGACCACCTTCGTTATTTGATCAAACTATAGTGAGCTTTTGGAGATACATGGTCTCCAAGAGATCTAGAATTTTACATAATCAAATTCTCGAGGCAAAATTAAAATACATTGGCGGGTAATAGTGATGAAGAAGTTATACATTTCCTAGTAAACAGTGATCGTGGACATTATTGATCAATTGATGCTGACATCTAGGACTGATCATTCTGATCAAAGGTCAACGGCCCTCATCAGCGATCAAAAGATCAACCACGAGGTTGAAGTCTGTTGACCCTGTTTCTCCGGTCCACTGCGCGCTGAGGTGACAGACACGGAATATGATCACACAAACCGTCAAGATGATTGGCAATCTTCATTTCCCTTTTCCTGGAGAAAATCGAAGAACTAAAGAACTCATGGCAGCAAAGCGATTTCAGAACCCATTCTTAGCCAAGTTTACCAAATTCAATTTGTTAACGAAATTAGTTTTCTTCACGAAAAAGTAATGAACTACCTTTTTTGAGTTTCTGTCGGATAACATAACGATGAAACAATCTGAGTTTAAATGTCGTGTACAACATCATAATCAGTTAAACTTGAACGACGCTATTCAACATCTATTACTGCATCACAACCTCCAAATGAAAGGCAATTTATCGGTCCGAAAGGACTTTTAAATTTACCTAGGGTCAATTTCACAAAGAGATCCACAGATTAAGTTAAAATAGTATTTATCCACGACGCCAATGCAATCTCGAACTTCGCTTTCTTTGCAAAAGAATCAAATAAAGCTAATATTTCGAAAAAAAATTAATAAGCATACTCTCTTGAATGCAGCAAAAGACTGAGGGAGGACACACTGACTTAATTAACAAAAGCCTACACACCTTTCTTCTATAGCACAAATGCTATCACCATCTTCGCTTCACCCATGACAAAAACGTCAACAGCGAAGGAAAGTCAACAGACCGGACTGGTCATCCTGGACGACACGGATGGGCGACGAAGAAGAAGAACGTAATCTAGGGTCGGTGACTCAGAATCAGACGATATCCATAAACTGCTTCCTGAAGAGCGCAAAAACACGATAGCCTGCAGCCAAGCAAGTTTACGACAATACTAGACGTTCTGCTCCTCTGGATAAACGATGTCTCCGATGAGACAATGAGTCAGTCTGTCAAGCAGAACAAACTGCGAATTCATCATTTGCTCGTTTAATAGCTTTCCCAAGAAGGACAGGAACATGAGGAATCTTTTGGACCATAACAACAGCTTTGAAAAATTGTGAAGTTTCCATGTAGAACTAAGAAGGTCTTAAAAATTGATGTGTGAAGAATTTTTGGTCATAGGGAACACGAGGAATCTTTTGGACCACAACAACAGCTTTGAAAAATTGTGAAGTTTCCATGTAGAAGAATATTTTGGAAACACTTTTCCTATTGTCGATAAGTGAAGGTAGAACTTCTCTGATACATTTGTAATTTGAATTAATGTTATAGCTCCGGTGTACAAAATAAGGATACAGTACTAGAAAGACTGAATTACCTTGAGTGCCCTGACAGTTCCAGGTAATCTCTATGGGACTATAATCTGTGTGATGGAACCTGTCTTCTGACCCTCCGTTTACCTTGGGACTGGCCAATGGGTTAACTTCCGGGCTATACTCCGCGCGCTATAACTTTGCACTTGGAACTTGCACAACTTGGCAACGCTGCAGGGCTCGCTACCCCATCCTATACCTGTCACATATCGAGCCAAAGCGACAAGAAGCGGGCGCTCGCCTCGGCGGTGCGACGTTGCCGATACAAAATTCACACGGAACACCAAAAATCCCAAGTGCAAAGTTATCGCGCGCGGACTATAGTTCTAGGTAGACGAAGGGTTAGAAGACAAGTTCCATCACACAGACTATCGAGAAAGAGGGAATTACATTCGAGAAAGAGGGAATTACATTCGTCCCTGCGCCCTCCCTGTTTTTCTACAGCCATATATCAAACCCGACTGCATCATGGTTTGTTATATAAGTCATTGAATGCATTGATTGATTTATTTAGTATGATTATCCTACAAAGGTTTGTTGTTTAAACCGTTCAGCCATAATTTTAATAAGAGTAACATCTATTAGATTCCTTCTAGAAAATTTAGTGATTTTGTGAAATTCAAGTCATTCATACTATGTTTTACCACTGGTAGTACTAAAGGTATATTCTTAATTTACTGATATTAAAAATTATTAAGGCTGCAAACAAGCTATAGCTAGGCAGATGTGTTTGAATTGTGCTCGCCCTGTAATAAGAAGGTTACATCCTGACAAGTCGAAAGTTTTAAGATTCTTCGAAACTGGACCAACGAGACATCTAAGTTTTTGGATTCGATCCCAAGTAACTACAACCTCATTCATGACTCATCCATTATCCATCTTAGCCTTCAAATAATCACCCAGTGTGTTAGCGTAGTGTATACGCAATCAAATATAATCATGAATACCTGTTAATCGCCACCACTGACAATCGCTGCCAACTCAAATTTTGCGACAATCGCTACCAGTCTCTACCTGCGGCCGTGAGTCACCACCCTCACCACTACGTGACGACATACCTTATTCCCCTCCCTTCACTTACCACCCTATTGGGAATGACCACTGAAGTAATACCCCAAGAATGCCCAAGTCTGTTTTAAGCTCCAAATTTGAGTTGGAACTTAAAACAGACTGTTGTTGAACTACGCAAACTGGATCCTAGGTAAGGATTTTTTAAAGTTTTGCCCTAATAACCAATAAACACCAAGTAACCGTTTGCATGAAATTATTAATCTTTAAAACAACATTCAATTATTTTGTTCAGAACGCAGTAAACATCTACGGTTGTATCATAAGATAAATACTCCTTATAAGGAGATGTTATCCAACGGGTTCAGACCGGGGGAAACATGACACAAAAAAGTTCGTTGGCAACTACTTTTCTCATTTTTTTTTTGTCAGGTAAGTTAATTAGATGGATTTTTTTGGCTAAAGAGTTCAATTTTTAAGTCATTTTTTATGTTTAGCTGATGTTGTTTGGTTGTAATGTAACTTAAATTGTACAATGGTACAATCTCACTTTTAATAAGGATTAGATATTTAATTTTGAAGAAGTACAGAAAAGTTCCTAAACTAGTTAAAAAAACACGGAGTACATTTAAATGTTTATCGTCTTATTTTTTGTATTCATCTAAAAATGAGTATTGTTAGCACTTTTATAAAAATCAATATGACAGTCAGAATATCAAGGAGCGTTGTTAAGACGACCTTCTTTCAACGGAGTTTCAAAAACGATCTTGTGACTTTGAAGATTCGTATATTGTAAACGAAAAGCCAGAACGTTATAACATTTTAATAAAATATAGATACATATTATAAATTACACTTACCACCTTTCATATGTATTTACCGTCTTCTGAGTCAACAGTTTAAGTGTAAATATATTATTACAAGTGTTATTAGACGTACTGTATATCTTTTTATTTTACCGAATTTCCCTATAGGGAACTAGCTATTACCTTCGGTGGTACGAGACCTAGACCCGGGATCGATTTACTTTTCCATTTTGATGTCCCCAGAGGCCAAAAACACCATTCGTTCAAATATATATACGACCGTGAACGCGATAACTTAATAACGTAATTTTTGTCCGATTCTGATGAAATTTGGTTTAAAGGTGTAAGGCGGGATAAACTTGAATGAGTTCACGAACCAGCATGATCGAACCATCGGAATGGGGTAAAAAAATTGGTTTTCTCATTTTTACCCTCGAAACACAAAATTTCCCAATTTCTCTCTTGATCTTTTTAGATCTAAGAGCTTACAAAAATATTTAGTACCTATATTCAAGTGTTTTTGTACGGTTATTGGTAACAGAGAAAGTTCGAAAAATTGTAAATTTAAAATTCACATGTTATTGTTATGGAGAATATTGTAAAATGTTGTAGTTTGCTTCTTTAAGTCATAAGTCATTTAGTTGGCCAGATATACATTAACGCCTTGGCTAAGTAAATATAGATTTAAAAATACAGAGTGTCTTAAACTATAAAATAACTACTAAACTTTATGCATATATTTTGACCAAACTTGACAAATTTATTGATTTTATACTAAGCTATAATTATTTTACTTAAAAATACACTTTATTAGTTCCCTTGTAGCAGCAAACCTGGGTGCTCATTAAACCTAATGTTTTTAAATAGATTTAATTAAAAATTAATTTAGAAAAATGGAAATTCGCTTAGTCGGCAGGTTTGCTGCGGCGGGGAATATTTTTTAAATAAAACACTTTTTATTATTATTGCAGAATATAATGTCAAATTTTAATGTTGATCCATCCATTCCGTTTGATGCATTGCAATGAGCTAATCTCAAGCTTCGATCTTTCTGAGAACATAGGCAGGCTAATGTACAAGTTAACAGAGCATTTTATCATAGCGCATTCCACTATCGGAGGAACCTAGCGAATATTTTAGGACCAATTATGCAATCCGGTAATTCCCAAACCAAATTATTTTGCAATTCTTCCGGGCACATTCTATTATTAGAAGAACAACCCTAGAGCAAGTTTTAGAACTAAATATGCGGTACGGTATTTCCCAAACTAAATTATTTTGCGTACATTCCTTCAAAGTACGTGTAAGGCGGATCATCATACCCACCTAGATCATCTGTAGAAGGTCCATCGGTAAAAATATTTAACAAAACCATGTATACTGACTAAAAACAAATAGTGTAAGAATCAATATAAAAAACGTTAACTATTGCAATCGACTGTCCTTTGAACTTATCGCTAACTCTCCTTTGGATCGGGACTAGCTAATTCTGGTACTAACTATGAAGTAGCCGTGATCATAGTATGACACAGTCTCGACACTCCCCCCCCCCCCCTCTCCACCCAACACCCTCTTTCCAAGAACGGGCCGGACTGGTAGCGATTGTCACTGGTAGCGAATGTCACTGGTGGCGATTTACAGGACACCATAATCATATGAACTTTTAAGTCAGTAGTATAAAAAACTATTTCGTTCCCCTTTCAACGGTCGAACCTCGACAAAAGATCACTTCTAAACCATCAATCGTATGCCTTGAAATAGCAATCACAAGTAAGGTCTGGAATGATTCTATCAACCAATCAGGGTGATTAAGCCGTAGAAAAAGAGAGAGAATACAGACGAGTCGAGTGACGGGGCAAACACAGACCGAGGTCGCGCCAAAATACGACTGGACTCCCGCCAAATCTTACCTCCACCTCTTGCGTGCGGCATGTATGGCTGATTCAGAAGGGGAGATGCCCACTTTTTAGATTTAATGCATTTTATATGAGTAATCATCGTGTTGCTTAGGTACCATTTAAGAAAGAACCCTTTTAGCTATGCATATCAAATTTTAACTACTTATTTGTATTGACATTTAAGACAAACTGTACTAATTTAAATATGTTCTACCAAAAAAATCATATTTTATCAAGATTTTTAAAATATATAATTTTTTCACTATTTTACAAATATTAATTAATTTTATTGTTAATGTTTTCTTAAACATAGAAGCAAACTTTTAGTACACTTTGTGGGCCATGATGTCCTAAGTAACAGAAAAAAATTTGAAGTCAGTGGTACTTATAGTAGTCTGGAAAATGGTACCTAAACATTAAAAAACACAGTTTCGGAAAAACTCATTTAAAGTCAAGCCTAGGCCTACCCTATGCCACATTATTCCTCATCAAAAAACAGCACTATTATTATATACACATATGTTATGAAGAAAGAAAAACAAACAGAAAAAGATTTTTGTTGACTATTTAACCTAGCAACAACATTAATTCAGTGCAACCATTCAACAAAATTAAATTTCTAACATAAATTTAATTGACGCTAATTCAGCCCATTGTGACTAAAACCGAGTGTGTAGTACTATTTATATTATTTTTTATGATTGTTAGACTGTAGTAAATATATTAAAATTATATATTTTCTGAATCAGGAAAAGATGAAGAATTTTTCAATACAATAAACAAAAAATTAATTTTTTGACCGAAAAACTGGGCACTCCCCTTATGCTTTACATTTTCAAATATAGAATTTTCTGGAACAGTCTCGGGGATGTATGCAGTATTGATTTCTAGAATAACATTGTATTTACCCTCTGCGCTCCATTTCTTACGGGGTTAAGTTTTTAAGATGAAATTTGTAAATAAAACTAATTTGTTGACTTTGGGAGTGAAGTAACAATAACATGTTTTTTTCTTTCTCGAAATAAGCTAAAGTTAATAAGTGATGGTTAAGTTGAATTGGCCGCAAGGCTAAAAACGCATCTTACAAAAAAAATCGTTTTCCACTTGTGTTAATGTCAAAATACACTTTATGTTCGTAATCTTCACTATAAAACATTCCGCTTCTGATGGACCGGATTGAATGGTCGTGCATTAATTGAGCCAAAAGAGTTCCTTAATTGCGCCAAGGCCTCAAACGGTCCCAAAAATGTTCCCTAGTTGCACTAAGCCCAAGCCAGGTAGGGGTGAGTTGCCGGCAGAAGAAATGTCCTTGGTTACGTGTCATCCTAACCTAACATAACCTACTCAATTATAGAGTCAAAGAGGGCCACCACTTGGCGCATTAGGAACGTTTCGGTAGCTCCCTGTAGTAGTTTGCGTAATTCAGGGATACCTGACAATCTGACTCAGGTCACTAGACGCAATTGCCATAAAACAAGGGCTCAAACAACGTAAATGGTAACCTAACGAACTAGAGTACTCCATTAAAAACTCCAATTTTACAGCGAGAAACAATAGGGCCGTAACACGAGACCTGGGAGAAGGGGGAGATCGTTCGGAGTGGGGACGTCTACCGCGACGAGCAATAAATTCAGCCGTAAATTGAAACAGTAAACACAGATAAAACGGAGAAGATAAAAACAGGCAGAGGAGAGGAGGAGAGGGGGAAAAGGAACTGGGGAAAAGACTGCGGCGAGATCAAAGCTGAGAATTTGTATCGGGCAATCATGGGAGATTATATCAATGAGGTATAGCGAGGATCTGTGGTTAGGATATAAGTAAATGGCATTACACTGCACAAACGAGGTGGTAGTACAAGTTCCGTGAATTCACCGGAGTATTGCTAATGAAACATATTCGACTAGAAGGTTGAGAAATGGATGATCAAAAATTAGAGGATAAATTGCATATTTGTTGGTGTGTTTTAATTCAATGAACTCCTAAAGTGTTGTAGGGTACATTCAAAACCCTGGGACTCGTTACCATCCAGCGTCTTTTGTTAAGAAGCATCATAAATTGGTAACCCAAATACAACAAATAGTATATGGATCCAGAAAAGGAATTAATACAGCAATCTTCAGATCTGAAGGCGAGCACAGTAACCGTTGGGCTGCCAAAAAATGTTCTTAATCAATCTGTGCCAGAGGTATACATTCTGTTTGGAGACTATCAAATCGATGAACTAACAGCAATTCAATCCCTTCAATAATTAAGGTCATTACACTGTTTGATTCAAAACGATCCAGTATTATTACGTTTTTCGTGTGCTCTGTAAGATTCTTCTACAACATGAAATTCTCAATTCAAGAAAAATTCGGTTATGAACACATTTAAGGTTCGAGCCTACGACCTCTGTTTTCTTCTAGCCAATTCTTGAGCCCCTCAAGATCCATCTATCAAATCCATCCCCAAATTAAGAAAATCTTGTCCTACAGCGAGAGGTTGAAACAAAAAATCACAAGCGTCACGAAACCTATGTTTCTTCGAAACTCAACTTCTGTGATCCTACTCTTCTCTTCGAACCATCAAGAGTTTTGATTGACAAGTCTAAATGATCTAGGTCCATTTCTCAATCCAAACGCAACATAATTCCCTCTAGACCATGTCAGTACAAAACTGTTACGTTATCATTAGCATTTAAATATAACCCCTCAGCTCGATTGCCTCATGGGCTGAACTTTCGTCACGACCGCGGTTAGTGTTGGTTGATTTATCTGCGATTGTCAGAACGCTGCTCTAGTGATATAGTGATCTAGTGATACTAGAGAACAGCGTCTTAGAGCCAGACCAATGGTCACCTTTCTTGCTTCTTGCTAATTATTCTAATCTCCACTTGCAGATTTGTCTTCACGGCAATCTTTTCTTCAAGATCAAACTTGAATTTTCATGGAAGACTGTGTTTAAATCCTTGCATTTATTTTCATCGTTGAAGGGTTTTTTCTTTCTTCGGCCGTTAGATAACTCAAGTAAGCACCTAGTTCATATTGTTGAGCACATTGTGTTTGTATTGATTTGTAGTAAAATAAAAAGAAAGTGTCTATTTGCAAAGTTGAATCCAACGCAAAAAATTATGAAGGTCCAGCTTCGACCATACTACGCATTCTGGGAAATCCATCAAGAGACATCAAATTAGTCTGACACTTGCCGCATCCAAAGCTCTTAATTCACTGATAACTGATCCTTGACCTCAATCAGCATAGTCCTCTCACATAATAAAACATCCAATGATCTATGGTCTGTAGAACTGGACCTGTCTCATGATCCTTCCTCTACCTAGAACTGACCCTGAAAACCATTGACTTAAGTAGACAGAGGGTAGAGAAACAGGTTACACCATACAGGCTATATTGAGTCTAGAGACCAAACATTCCAAAGATACAGTTCAGACAATGACGTAACTTTAACACTACACGAGGCTTGAGAGATGATCAGATTTAGCGATAGTGTTTGTAACAGTTTCACCGTTATGTAATCCCGGTCATATTTTGTTTATGGTTTTTAATGTCTTGAGATTAAGATCGTACACAAACAAATATATCCAAGTTCAACGTGGTGGAATGGAAGGAGTAAACTCATTTGAACGACACCTTTAAGAAAACTTGAAGATTTAACGGGTGCTGTAGCTATTATTACGAATTTTAGTGGAGACAACTCACGCACTTCATTTCTTTGGTCTTGGAAAGAAGCGTTACATTTTATAGAGTAACAGAATTCTGACCGGCGGAGCACTTTAACATTTGCCAGAAGTGTTGACTGAAAGGTTTTCCAGTGAGGATGGAAATCATTTCACCAATCAGAGAATTAATTTGAGACCATCTTGGTATACAAAATGACATAGTGGAGAAGTATAATACTGTAGGCACATTTCACTCTTCTAAAAATAAAAACATTTTTCCAAAATAGAGAAATGCAATAGTTTTTCGAAAGATGAAGCTACTGAATGATAGGGTTGGAACCAAATGGTTGGATTATGAAATAGAAAAGCCATAGCAATTCCAGGTTCAAACAAATTTCAGGAGTCTATGACCAAAATCCCACTATAATACTACTAACAACTACTTCATGAACTCGGTGTTCACGATAAGTTCAACCAATTAGCCAACCTAGGCTTGGAGGTGTCAACAGCCGGTTACCATAGTTACCGCGACCACACGCTGCGGTAACTGCGGTCACAGGTCACGATCATGGGTTACCACACCAAGTCCAAGCATCTGTCTACAGTAAATCGTGCGGTAAATGTCTCTTGGAAAAGTGACGTCACAAATCATGAATTCTCGTCACCAAAGACACTGATGGGAAAGAAATGAATTGTGTAACAAAATCTAATAGGCTCCTAATACTATAATAGGCTGCTGAGTGTCCTTTACTCTGTATGCTGGAACCAGTCTCCTGATCCTTACCGTAGTTTCCGGGCCAGAGTCCCAGGTAGGATGGGTCATGATGAGACGGCCCCCCCCCACATACATAGTACAGAGCTATAACTCCTGTGACAGTTCCCGTGGCAAAATCCATCAGTTCTATACCCCAATTCCTTTTGACATCTTCCAAAGCAGTTGATTCTCTTGGGAGAACCACTCCTGACATAATCTGCTGCTTAACAGAAGATGTATGCAGAATTCCTCCAGCTCTAGAATCTGTCCACACTCGATCGTGCAGTAAATGCCTTCTGGGGAGGGATGATGTCACAAATGATAAATTCTCATCATCAAATGTAACATTTGACACAGGAGATGAATGAATGAATTGTGACCCAACAAAATCCAAGTCATTGCTCCAAAGTTTCCTTGAGCTAGAGTCACAGTTCCTCGGAGAAAACGACCAGCTGATCTGTGAGGAGTATAGAACTAATCCACAGTTAAACCAAAGCACTTCTTTTAAAGAAAGAGCGCATCACTCTCCTCCAGTAGAGATAAGTTAATGTTTCCTATTGCTACATGGAATCTACTTCTTCGCCGAAGATGTAATATGTTTATACTCGTATAAGTTGATAGTTGGTCGCCGGTCTATATACAGTAAAATCCTGTAGCTGTAGCAAAAATATGCTGTATTTTCACGTGAAAGTTCTTAACAAGGTTTAGACGCATTATTAAATTTGGGAAGAGCCCAAGAGCTCGGTACTGTCACCTTAAAGGAGATATTTCTGACGTATAAGTTATTAAGTTGATAAATCCACAATCATGGTAATTTTGGCAAACTTTTAAGAGATTTAAAAACTAATAAAACTTAACGATTTTGAAAAAAAATAATGAAAATTATTCTGTACTTTGTCAATTATATGCATTCATGGTTCATTCTCCAGACATTACGTCCAGATATCATCCATAAAACAATTATTCAATACCAGTTGACAAAGCTATAAAATCTTAATGCAGTTGAATAAGTTTAACATCACAAATCAATCAAAGGGACTAGCAGATGAAGCAAACTTTAGACAGTTTGACACACTTCGATCCAATGCAACACGACGTGATACCGCTCCAATTCCACCTCAAAGGGCCGATGACGTCATTTGACAGCTGTAAAAGTCCAACACGAAATAATCCGAGACCGAGAGACGACAAACTTGGCGACACGACACTGTTGTGTGTCACGAACACAAACCCACCTCCGTCATTTGATAACACTTTACATCTGCTTCGACACGTAACGTACAACGGTGAACTTACACTCTGAAGGTCATGTTGACATTTGGATTGCTATGGTTGGCTTGAGAAAGGCTCAATGAATTTCACATTTGAGACTTTAATCACTCAAATCTGCATTGGAAAGTTAGACAAGTACAAAAAACCTTTTGAATGCCACAAATGGCTACATTTTGTCCTAGACATTTCAAAAGTCAATTAGAAAATTTAAAGATCACAAGATAAATCTTGAGACAAGTATAAAGTAAGTTGTTTTGAACAATACTTCGCGACTACAAAGGTAACTAGAGCAGTCCAAATTCCTTTTTGATATAACCTTTGATACTTCCATCGCTAAAACCGTTTTAAGTCCAATAACCTTTTAAAAAGCCCTTTGAAATTCATAGATCATTATGGTTGCTAAAACAATTCCAAAAGGTTGTTTTGAATGCCATCGTTGACTCATAGCGAATGACCAAAAGAATTTTCAAGTGCCCTCAACAGCACAATGTAAACATTCGAAATGAAAATCAATTAAACATATAGTGAATATTATGATCGTGGAAAATGCTCAAAAAAGCCACCACAAAACAACCTAAAAATATTAATTTGAAACAAATAGCATTGGTGAGCAAAATTAAAACATTATTTGATCAAATATTTTGTTCGAATCCCAAGAAAATGAACGCGATACTCATATTGGTAATGGAAAATTACCTTTCAAGGTTGAACTCTGCCAGTAAGCAGGTGAGACTGACGCATTCACAACAGTTGATGAATCAGACCTCAATTGTGACATAGTCTTCACAACACAGTTTAGATAAACAGACTATACAACACCACTTCTTTGTTGACTAAACATCTACTGAACTCTCCACAGGTGAGGCAAAACAAGAGATTATGTTGCATTTCGGCTAAGTGATTTGACACGTTAAAGTGTGATGAAGGTCTATATGGAATATGGATTTTTTCAAATGTTATGTCATTTTGATTTGATACTTTGTGTATATACTTTTAAATACTGTAGGGACTTTTTTCTTTTTGAAACACTGAGCGACCATAGCCAAAATTAAGTTCTCTTGATGTCTTCACCAATAAAGAAGAACTGTTGTGGAATTGAAATTTCTTATACAAAAATTCCTTCCAATTTAGAATTCTTCCAAAACATACGGATCCCAAAATTCCCAATTCCAAAGACAGTTTCAACAGGACATTAAAACACACAGGTGAGGTTTTTAAGTGCATGACATGAAAAATTTTAATCTCGAGCTTCAACTAGGAATCAATTTTCAGTTGATTCCAAAGAAGTTTCATGAACTTCCTAATTATTATAACTTCAGCATCACCACAATCTTCTATGAAGGTCTAACACTATCTAAACACAACCAACAAAAAAACTTAAAGAGTCAACCAGACGGACCTCTTTGGATTTTGATTCAGGTCATCATCGGACCATAAACTCATCCTGTGGCCATAAACTCAATATGAAATTACCCCGTAGATGTGGACTCACACGAAACCAGAAAGAACAACAATGCAAATTTGACACGAAGGAGAAGCAAAACTCAAAATTTTCACCCTATTCCTAGTATAAAGTTTAATTGCGAACAACATGGGAGCTAAATCTTCAACTAACGGAACATCATCATCCTCAGCACGTTGCAGCATTTCTCTGTTCTCGCACCTCGGCTTGGCAGACGCCGCTGTATTATTACTCTAACAGCCGCGTATCAGTTGACCCTCGTCCTCGCCTCGTCACCTCTCGTCCTGGGGTCGTCACGGAGTGGAGCTGCGGGCGGTACACCTGGCAGACCTGCAGGAGTTCAAGAAGGAACATTGTTGCTGAAGATATCAGCGTCTGCTACACAGTATAGACGGTAGAAACTTAAAGAAGTATTGCAAAAACTCTTGGGGATTTTTTAAAGACAATCTGCAGGAGTTCAAACAAGGAACATGTTGTTTAAGAGAATTCGCGTCTGCTGAAAAGTATAGACGGTGAAGGTGGAAACTTTGAAGAAGCCTTGGGAAAACTCCTGGAAACATCTTCAAGACAACCTGCAGGAGCTGAAAGAAGAAACAATGTCACTGAGGAAAATTAGCGTCTGCTGACCAATTATAGACGGTGGAAACGTTAAAGAAGTCTTGGAAAAGATTGTCGAGCAAAATTTATATAGGACAACCTGCAGTAGTTCATGAAAGGAACAACTTTGTTGAAGGAGTTTCTGCTGACGAAGTAAAAAGGCTGGGAATGTTAAAGACGTCTTGGAAACCCGTCTGGGGCAGTCTTTAGGGTAACTTGCAGAAATTTATGGAATGAACAATCTAGCTGAAGGAAATCAACATCTGCTGACTAGTATGGACAATGTGTTCAAGAAGTAGAGTAAAACACCCTGGCAAAATTTGTGTGACTACCTATCCATGTTCAAGGAAGAAAGAGTGTTGCTGCTGAAAAAGAGCGTCCAATCAGTATACTGTGGAAGTTGTATGTTCATGAAGTTGTGGGAAACCTCCTTACTGTCCCCATTAGGCGATGGTTATATAATTACAGCAATAAGTATATTTCCCGTGTATGTACGTGTTAGTCAGTATACGTCAAATATCGTTCGATTGGATGTATTTTTAATAAAATATCCTAGATACAACAATCTATATTTGACACGTATGGCAATTATACGAGTAGATTCTCATTTTATTATAGATTATCTTAAAAGTTTTTAACACTTATTTTACCAAACGTAAAATAGCATAACAACAATTTTTTTCCCTGTAAACTACTCAAAAACTTAATCGTGAGTAGAATCAGAATACTTGACGACTATCCTCACAATTTCCAAACCAGTATTACGAATGGCGCTTGAGATCAGATGTCTACTTCTTCTTCTCACCCAGCATGCTGAGATCAGCTGCAACCGTCTCCAAGGCCACTGGATCAGCTGATGTGAGTGTTTTGCTGTGTTGCCAAGTCGACCGCCTGTAGTGAACGGTTCTGCTGACTAATCAAACGATTGTGCACACCTGGAGCGTGTACGAACATTCTACATCTCTCGGATGGTTTGGTTACCAGTTAATTCAACCACTAAATATCCTATTATAACCTGTGAGAAGTGTCACACAACTAGGGGATAACCAGAAGATATAAAACATGTTGGATGAGTGCAACTTTAACATCTTCTGCCTTGAACTCACGATCATTCTAGATTCGGATGGGTTGGCTACGAATGGAATCAACTACTTAATATTCAAGTTAAGTCAGGTTTACATCACTCAGGAGGTAGGAAAGGGATGTAGCAAGGAGACACTAAATAGCTTATTCCCTATATGGGAAATTCGCTAAAAGACGGTGGACAAGTGCAAAGTACTTTTTTAAGTTTTTGCTTGGAGACCTTGGACTCTAGAATTCTAGAACTAGAACTATAGGATGATTTGATTAGGTATAAATTAGTTTGACCACTAAATATATTACTTAAAGCTGCGAAAAGTTGTAAATTACCGGGGTGATCAAGTGTTGCTGTAACCATTAACATAATCCTTATTATGGCTAGAAGGTAAAAAGATATTGGGGAAGTGAAAAGAACATAATTTTGTCAAAGATAGATGTGTTCATGTTCTAATGAAGAAGACGTTTCTGGCATCAACAAAACACGTACGGAAAGGAAGCAAGAAGAAAGGGGGTGGTTTCATTAAGTCAGGTGTAAGAGTTGTGTTCATTTCTTGAACAAATGTTGCAACCTTTAACGAAAATTATGAGATAAAGGAAAGAATCCGATTACAAAATCCTTGTTCCAAAAGATAGTTTAAAGCTCGTTGTTTCCAATGAACCAAACTAATTGGATGGTAACAAGATGGCACCATTTTTTGTGTTATTCACCTTCAATATTTGTGACTTAATTGAATTTTCCACATAAATTGCAACTATCCTATAATTTCCACCGACTTATCGCCACGGTCAACCAACAAACAACCGATTATCCCACTGGACGCTGCCATTGCTGACAACTTCCACTATTGACACCTGAAGAAAAGTTGACAAACCCCAAGAAAAACACACAAGACCTCCCTTTCAACCGGTCACCTTAATTAGAGTAATTAAATCGACATTCCCGCGATTTCGACATTCCAAACTTTTTCCCGCGGAATACTCGCGTAATTCAATTGATGCAAGGAATAAAACGGCGGGAGATTTACAATGGCTGCCGCCGCATAGCTGGACTGTGGATTCCGAGCAACAGACACACGGTCGTTTATCAGCGGCGGAATTCGCGGTCTTCAAAGACATTCGGACGAAGAATCCACCGGCTGCTAGACCGGTGACGAAACTTTGTGCGACCAAGTTGCGTAAGTGGAAGAAGAAGAAGCCCTGTGAGAATAGCATGAGGAACGAGTGTTGTACAACTATTGCTTATAATGCTGATAAAATATTCATGTTCTCTGATTAATACAAGTAAACTTACACTTCGCCAATCTCCAGATTGTTCATCATAGCTTCTGATAGAATTTCTAATTCAACACTGAACAAGATGATACGTGCGATATACTCTGTATGATGTAACCTGACCCTCCGTCTACTTGGGCACTTGCCAATAGGTCCGAACCAGAACCAGGTACAAAGGGTCACGAGACAGGTTCCATCATACAGACTATAATTTCAAGTTCCTTCATATACAATCTTGATGTTCTTATACTCGAGTTTGTATAGAAGGTAACAATCTTAAATTGCACAACTGGGTAGTTGATTACTTATTCGTCGTTTTCACCGATTGAATATCATAAATCATAAAATAATCGTGGAATTTCCAATAAATTTAAAAAAATGTGTTAAACCCCCATAGGTCTAGTGGTAAGTAACAAACAATGTAGGTAAGAATCGTTTTGTAGGAATTAAATTTCCGTTGCATTCTACATGCAACTTACAACATGGTTGCAATTAAAATCGAAATAACGAACAATATAGCTTATATAACCATAAAAAATTAATATATCAACATAATCAATGGTTACCAAACTTATTTGCTTACATGGAAATGTTTACTTCAGCACCAACTCACCTGTAAACAAACAAAAATAATTTTAAACAAATTGCAACAACTGGCATTCCCATCATAAACACTACGAATACAACCTTATCAAAATAGGCGCGCCCTGAATTCCAGTTAAAATACATATGTCCTGGAACACTTCCATATTGCTAAGGGTGTAGGTAACACATATTTAATCTATGTGAAATAAATTCAATCTCAATAATTATGGTAATCGTGTTGATTTTAACAACTACTAGAAAATATACCAACACCTTTGACGAACGTTTCATAACTGCTTTTTGTGTACAAAACGTCAGTAGCCTACTAGTAAGTCAGATTTCTGGCTACCCGAGTGGTAATAGTACTCGCCTTCAAATCTGAAGGTCGCTGGTTCGATTCCTAGCAATCGTTACTGGACCTAGATACCATTATTTGTCATCGGGCTATCAATTAATGATGCAAACAGAAAGTTAGAAGTTAAGTTACAAAACCAGGGTTTGGAACGTTCCCTCGAAATGTTAATGGCGTAGATGCACAAAATTAAATTAAAATGCACACAATGCACCAATTATGAGTTTCTCAAAAATGTTTCAACAGTACGCAGCCTGCTTAAACAAGGGGGTTTTCAATTATTTCCCTAATGCCAGCTTCATTTCAGCACTGCAGCTAGACAATTCATTACAGTATGTCATTGTCTAGTGCTGATGAATTACATTTGGTGCAGTGAAGCTGTTAATGATATACGATATGGTATGCAAGTTTAGTTTTCCTTTGACGATTTTTAAATGCAATACAATGGCTATTTTGTTCGAAAACACTGCAAACAATCTATTTTTATTCAAATTTTACATAGGGATAAATGGCGAATTATACTTAAAAAGCGTAAGGTTAAGGCTTAATGTAAAACTATCTTCGAAGGTTAATAAGATATATAATTGGGACTCTCTTTTTAGAACTTTCAGTATTTTTTTCTGAAGAAGGGGGGATTGAAAGGGATTCAACATATTAGCAAAACAATGACATAAAACAGATACAGCACTGAACACACATTATTAAACAATCACTAAAATACCCAAGAAAACACGCAAGTCTGTGTTTAATCAATAAAAAATAATAATAAACGAAGTTGTATTTGTAAACATAAAATTAAAACCAGTCAACGTTAAAATTTAAAAAAATATATATAGCATAAAACCAAAATAAAACTACTGTACCAACCATATGTTAAAGAATTCAAAACAATTAAACTAAATCAATAACATCCGATTTGATTCAAAACATTACATAACGAACAATAGCAAAAAATTAACCTTAAAACGATAAAACACAGAAAAGTTTGTTCCGGAATCCGAAATAATTAATTAACGAAACAACACGACCGTAAAAATATGAGAGTGGAAAACAGTAAATTTATAAAACAAGAGCTAGTTCGCAGTTATTAGTGATTAATTTACGAATCAGAGAGAGGAAGGGTTTTGGTAGCGGAATTCCGCGGGCGATTTTGGGGCATGCAGCATGGATTGTGCAATAATTCCTGGAATTTAGTTGTCCGGCGAAATGAACATTTCATCTTCATTAGGCGAATATGTCAGTCGTCAATAGTAGAGATTCGAGCGAGTACTAACTGCAATAACAGAAGGGAATTCGTAGGTTGCTGACCAATCCTTTGTGTATCTATGTGTCAATTACGTTGTTCTAATATTAGATCAAGCAGTGAATAATACGTTTGTTATTTGAAGAACAATAGATTTTTTGGATTAAATAATATGAAAACAAGGCGTTCCGTGTGCAAACTAAACATTTTATAAAACGATAATGCAATACCCTTTTACCTTTCAAAGTTGTTTTGTTTTAGACAGTCATTAGGTGAATAAGGCTGCTAAATTACAATAAATAAAATTTGTAAATTATAGATTACCAGTGAATTACATAGCTCATCTAAACTATCATAAAAATTTGGTGTGGTCTAAATAGTAAACCAAAGTAGAAGAAAATGGTACAAAGATGGTCCATTATTCTAGGAATGTCTACATTAACTTATATTTAAACCAAAACCTCCATGTAATAATTTAACTCCATCCCAACATAAATGGTGTTTGTCTAATCTTTATATTGTTAATGGGTTCTTAAACATATATCCATAGTTAGTCCGCAACGATTGAGATGTAAACAAATTCTGCAATGTGAATATAATTTTAAATAATTTATTTATACATGTTACTTGGACGTGTTGGAGCTAAATTCGTAATTGGGAAAATAAGTAACGAAAATCACTCCTAAGAAGTTAAAACACAATTTATACACTTTTCTACCACACGTTCTATTTTAAAAGCCACAGTTGAATGGTTTGATGGCCAAACCACACAAATCCCACGGTTTTAAACCACACGACGATCGGTTTAAACCGTAATTTTATGCCTATTGGAGAGAGTTTCTACCAAAACGTGTTTAGATGATAAGAATCAGATCTTCAAATCACGCTTCACGATTCTCCAGTTTCATGCTATACTGTTACAGTAGTGGAGGACGGGGTTGGTATAGAGTGCAGGCCCTTCTGTCCCCTAGGTACAAAGTTCAAATTTTGACAATCAAATATAGATTTCTCAGTCAAGGATGGTATCCGTTTACTCCCTCAATACAAAGTATAAGGAAAAAGTATTGTTTTCGTCAAAGTTTTAGAGTTTGAGTTTAATCTTTTTTTTCTTTTAATGGCCATTTTGCCATAAAATAATGGTGACATCAGCAATTTTAACAAAAACGTCTAGAAAGATTTTAAACAACCCTTTCCTGCTTTGTAGCAGCACACCTAAATGCTGTATGTTCATAATGGGAATATTTATGTGAAAATACAATAAGGCAAATGAAAATTCCCTTGTGCACAGCAGGTTTGCTGCGACGGGGTATATTTTAATACTCCTGGTTAATGAGTACAGTAAAACAGTTATTACACAGAAGTAAACATACTAGTCGTTCAAACAATAATAGAACGCCGTGTCATCGTATTTTCCTCACTCAAATCCCCCGCCAGATTTATCAACGTGACTTACGTTTGGCGGGTGTTTCTACAGTTCCCACTCAACAAAAATCCCACTTAATCCCTCACTAACGTGGAATTCCAGATTCTTGTCAAACACTTGAAACAATTCCATTATAAAGCCACAATTATGTTTGATGACGAATTCTCACTTGTTTTCGAAGATACGCCAGTAACTAATTAATTTGTTTAAGGAGCTTATAACCCATTACACAATCGAACAACAAGTTAATTTGCATTCGGACATACGTAAGAAATTAGTAAAAACAAATAGAGAAAAGTTTAAGGTTTCCACATAACATAAGCGAACTTAATTTGACATTTCGTAATCCAGGGCAGTAAACACTGTCCCAAAAACCTATTTTAGAGAGATCTACGCAGAGCAAAAGCGCAGATCATCCTTAACAGGGGACGTAGGTCAACTAATGTCAACCATAGTCAAGGGGCCCCGAACGAAAATAGGTGGAATTCGGTTAAAACTGTCTATTTTCCCCTTACGTCGTTAAGCAGCAATGACAGGACCAAAGAAAATTACAAAAACCCCTACGTTTTCAACAAAAAACTCCGATGAAGGATGAAAAACTCCGATGAAAAACTCCGGCAGAAGGAATGTCCTTGTTTACGTGTCATCCTAACCTAACTTAACCTAACCAAGAGGTTTATTGAGTCAAAACGAAAGGATTCTTCATAAATCTCTTCAACCTCAGTCTCTGTGCTGAGTTGTCACCGTTTTCACTCTAAACGAGAAATCGTGGTCAAGTCGTGTCCGAAGAAATAGGGCTCGAGTATTTTCGTCAGAGCGCGTCACTCGCCGGATGCAAAAGACATGTTTATAGACCGGAAGGGCGATGCTGAGCAATATGTCTTTGCTGACACCGGAGTATCAGATTCGTCAGCAATTCAGCAAAGCAGTGCCATCGCAATGCTATAAAGATCAGGTTCAGATAAAAATATTCCACTTCTGCTGGACCAGGGGACGTGTATTAATTGCGCCAAGCCCTCAAAGGGCCCCAAACAATTTCCCTTAGTTGCGCCAAGCCCAAGGTATGGGTGAGTTTTCGGCAGAAGGAATATCCTTGTTTACGTGTCATCCTAACCTAACCTAACCTAACCTACTCAATTACACAATATAAAGTATAGTGGGTTTAAAACTTTAAGTATATTACTGCAACAAATGTTTTAAGCTAAATTCGCACATGATTTGCCAAGTGATAATTTTCTTGTTTGCAAAGCGTGTGACATTGGATGATATTTAGCTTTACCACCTGTTTAACGAGACCCAATCAACCATTAATTATGCTAAGTTTATCAAGTGTTTTGCATAACTGATTTAGCCGCGAAAAGTGAGATGGCTACACACAAAATATAGGTTTTTACATAGTTTTTTACATTGAAATAATTGGAACGACAATATATTGTTTAATTATTTGGCCTCCAAACAACACAGACCTGCAGACTTGAAAAAACAACACAGACCTGCAGACTTGAAATATACCAAATTATAAAACAAACAAAATGAAAAACGCCATTCAAACGCAACAGCGACCAATCGAGATACAATCGAAAGGGGAAATAACATTAACGTAGGAAATTAACGGGTGACAAATAAGTCAGCCGCGACAATAACAACAATAACCAATAAATGACCAACGACCAACGGCGAGCGGTTCACCTTGAGGCGGTTCAGAAATAAAGCGAAGTAATTGGACATCGGTCAGTGCTGGATTAGCGCGACCTACATAGGTGTGACTCAGTGAATAATAGGGCCTTTCACTCAGTGTGGCAACAAATATAGCGAAGGGAGAAAGTACGGGGTGCCACAGGAGCGTTGCTTGGGTCCACAACTCTTTACAGTGTTGATGGGAAAATGAAGGAAGCTGCAAAGAAAGTGGAACTATATTGGAGGTCTACAGGGTTCACGATTTGGTTCAGGTTTATTTACAGTTAGTAAATTAAATGGAAAGGGAGATTTACAGAAGCTGCAAGAGGAAAGCGTATTGTAGTCAACAATGTAAAGCGCTACGAGTGCAGGGCCGAGTGCCAGTTGCTTAAAAGCTTAAAAGCTCGAGGATCATTTTACAGCCTGAGGCTTGGCGGTGCGAGTGCCAAGGTATCAGCGACCGGTTCCACGGTGCCGGTATGGGGTGGAAAGGTCGACCAGGAGGGACAGAATGAGCAAAACTTGTTTGAGCGATAAAATGAAACTGTTATAACCTAACCAAAATTGCTGATTATGACAAAAAATCGATTGAGGCTTTGCTAATCGAATCAATATTTTCAAGCACTATAAGGGTAGCCCAGTTAAGAAACTGTACCCGGTCTCCGTTACATCCTGCCCACTACACCCCCTTCCGCAAATACCCCTCCTCCGAATCACTCTTACGCTGTGAGGAGTCAACTGGCACTCAGGCCTACCTGACGGTTTTGACAGTTTATGAGCCCCACGGAAACAAATAGGATGGCACCTGCTCCGCTTCCTATTAAGGGGGTGGGGGATTAAATAGAGAAGATGCAAGAGGAAAGCGAATTGGAGTCAATGTAAAGAACTAAATCGTTGACTCATCGTCGTACTGTGTTGTTTATATCGGAGTTCATCAGAATTGGTTTAGATTCTTTACTGAGTAGGTGTATGGGGGAACAATAAATCCATAAACTGCACAGGAAATACTCAATTTACTTGGATTCCACAGGGGAATTTCTTAGGTCCTTGGTTCTTTACAGAATTAGAAAGTGATGGAAAATTAAACACGAATCTCCAGGAGAAAAGAGTACTGTCGTTATACGCAGTTCAAGCTTTGTTTCATGTTTATTTGCATAGTATACTGTATATTCATATTGCAAGAGATTGGTTTGATTCATAAGCTGCACTTTAAAAAATAATATTTCACTTAGGCTCCACAGGCTATTGCTTAGGTCCATGATTTGTTACAGAGTTAATAGAAAACTTAGCACATAAGCTACTAAGAGGAAGTGTATTATTGGGAGTTCCACAGGGTTCAAGCTTAGGTCTATATCTCTTTTTGGCGTCAGTACTACTGTTAGTTCGGCGGTAATACTCTATCAGGAGCTGCATAACGAACAGTAACATAAAATCACAAGACAAAAGAGGAGAAGGGTAAACATGTTAAAGTCGTGTACATTATAGAGTAGCGCCACGTAAATACATATTACAAAAACGGAAACGTCGGTTAATGCATTAAAAACAAGAAGACTGGTCGGATATCGACAAAGAAAAAGCACGCAGAAGAAGCGACACATTCATTCATGATCAGCAATCTACTCTCGCTCGTTTACCAGTTACATTTTAACATACGTTTACTCCAGAAAAAAACCGCTAAAGAATATCGTTAGCTCTTATCCAGAGGCTGAATTTTGCGACAAAAAATAACGATCAATAGAGAAACAACTGACGAAACACATGTATTTTTAAAGTTGCGAATCATCTTGACCAAACATATCAGATAACGGAGAAACAACAACTAAAATTCATGCTGCAGCAACAAGGATTTGCCCGCGTGATCGGCGACTCTTGCCATTTCCAGTTGCGACATTCGAGCGCATTAAGCAGGAACGTCGTTCGCGTGTGGTGTGTTTTTCTGTAGTTCGCGGAAGAGTTTATATTCGCCATTCCCCTATAATTGCCATTTTCCGTTCCGCTTCGCAGAGTCCTTCCTTTCTTGGCGACTCGCCGCGCCCAGCAGCCGTCTGCTTATTATTGCGCAGCCGTCTGCTAGTTACTACGCAGCCGTCTGCTAGTTACTACGCATGTCTGCTAACCGCTACGCACCGCTGGGATATCTCATCTGGTATCAGATCTGTCACGTGATCTATTGGTGTTGCCAAACGGGGATCAGATCAGAAAACGAGGTCGTTGATGATTGGTTGAACCTACACTCATCTCCATTCATACTTGGCTTAAAATACCTACTTTGTATGGTCGCCATTTCATCGAAAAGTATTAAAGTAAAGTATTAAAGTAGAGGTGTAGTACTGCAGTTTTGTTGGTTGAAAGTTATGACACCTTTTCTTTTTTATTCCAATAAGAAAATCTTGTTACAGTATTCATTCAAACCTTAGTTAATTACTACTGTAATGACTTTTAACGCTCTAACACTCCAAGTACTGTACTGCATTCTAAGAAGAATCAAGATGTGGATTTTTTACGGATACGTTTTTGACGAGTCTATACATTTGAAAAGTAAGTTTTCATGATGATTGCACCGTATTGTACTACTTGAATCCTAGCACTGCCCTTTCAACAAGACATACATGGTTAAATAAATTTTTGTAGATTTTCTCTACACTATTCCTTTTGGTGAATGGTGACAAAAAGAAGGTTATAGCGATTTCCTTTCTTTTACAGTTAAATACATAATTGAACATGAAAATTCTCTTAGGGTTCTCTTAGGGTTCTCTTAGTGTACTCGTAATACAGTTCCTTTCTAAGATATGTCTGATGCTCTTGAACTTTCCACTTCAAAGTACAATCGGGCACAATTTCTCAAAAGTCTTCATTCGAGGTTTTTAAACCTAATGTACAATATAATTCAAGAGTTGGCAGACTTCTGCAATAAAAACTCAAGCTCCAATCAAACGTAGTGACGCAGGCTCTGCACTCTGGAACATAAATCTGGGGATTTCCAAGGCGAGTTTTGACGTCACATGTTCCAAGTGGAGACCGAAATACACTCGGCAGAACTGTACTGAACCTGTACCAACACAACATACACCACAGTCTGAGCGTGTCTACAGTTACGTATACACTGAATAAACAGACAGTACTATTGACTATTGGAGTACCACAAGGTTCAAGGTTTGTTCCATGTTTATTTACATGAGTGGTAGAACACTATAGCCATTAACTACACAGAAAATGGTTTATTTTAGTTAGGTAAAGTCCTTGATTCTTTGCAGACATTTTGGAATGTCTGTATTCTGTGATGCTACAATACCACCTTGTAGGCTTTTTTTTGATAAAACCGAAGTAGCTAAACAAAGAGGTAAACAAAAAAGGTTACCAGTTTGATCCTGAGAAGTCAGTAGCTGTTAGGTTAGAAACTGAACCCAGCTGTTCCTGATTGGCTTTATAAAAATGACCCTGTGTAAAACAGCTGATCTTAGTCAGTAACAATACTCAGATCATTTGACCCAATTGTATTCTCACTTCGTATCTTTTGATTAATATACGCATTTTGGAGTGAGTTGTCTTTTAAGTTATGATAAAATATTATGATGAAAAGTTATATACATTAAAACACAGACAGATGCCAGTGATGAAATACTTATCAGAACAACATGAAATACGCAGAAACAACAGAAAAACTAAACAAGAACAGAAAGGCAACTGACAAAAATAAAAGGTAACTTAATAATAACAAGTTCTGGAAACTGGGAAACACTACAAATCGATGAGAAATATTACAAACGATAATGTGCATAACATCATAGAACAAAATTTACAAAACGAGGTATAAACACAATGTACAAATTTGGAACAAAGCTCCGTCACAACTTTATATCTCTGTAGCTTACATTTTTCATAAAAAAACTGTTTGGTCGTTGCGTAAAGATAGATCAAAACCGCACAAACGAATAACAGCGGATTGGGTGACCGGAGACAATCTGCGAAACCTTAAAAGTTATCCGCATAAGATCTACCACATAACCGACTCGGAGCCAGAACAATATATTTTCCAAGAACGTGTTGTGTTATGTTGAAAATGATACGATGGAATGTAGATTTAGTAAATCATTGTATTCCCAAACTTATTTATATTTTCAAAAGTTGTATACTATGTGTTCATATTGTTGTTGTTCAAAGATTCTAATAAATAATTATTGATTTTATGCATTTTCAATTAAAATTTATGGAACATTCACCATCAGCTTGGTTTCTTTAAATTCAATGAGTAGCAATATTCCTAAAGACTAAACAAATATCAAGCAATATATTTCCAATCGTTTCAAAGACTTAGAACAATGAGTAAAGCAGTATTGTTTTCAAATTGATGAAACAGTAATATCTTCAACTTTGACTTTAATGAATTGGAAAACATCTTATTTTCCTAAGCCTGATCGGATTTAGTTCCTTTTGTTTAGCAAATTGAAAATTCAAAAACAAATTATCTTTCTTCTTCTTTAGATCGGTAGCTGTTTTAATAATTGCATAATGGTAAACGTAGTTAATAATGTTTTCATTTTTTAATTATTTTTCGATATTGCTTCTTTTTATATACAGTATTCATACAATTTCACTAAACATGTCGACTAAATGTATTTGTTTGGAATTTGATCCATTCAACGATTTTTCTGTGCTCCTTTGTGGAAAACCTTTAAGAACTCACTAAAAACTAGCCTATATAACATACTTTTATAATGGAATGGGTTCGTAGTGATTGTTTCTTTGTTTTTTTAATAAAGTTTGAAGGAAAACCAGGGCCGGATTTCCCAATAGGCCCGGTAGGCCCGGGCCTATGGGCGCAAGGTCCCAGAGGGCGCACGGCCAAGAGGAATTTTTTATAGGCTATCTAAAAATAAAAATAAATAGTCATAGTTTATAAAAAAAACTTCTGAAGTTCATAAGAAGAAATTATTGTTATGAAATTAAAAATATTATTCAGAATTACGCATTATTTTCGTTACAAAATTGCTACAATTCGTTACAAAATATTGGTTATACGGGAGTAGGCTGTAGGGATGTTGACGTTGACGAGCGCCCAAGGGGTACGCAACGTATTGTCATTGCACTGGGCCACTATGCTGGCTCGTTGGCTGGCTCAGGCTCGGGCTCGGCACTACTGATCAAAGTGTTAAGGGCGGAAGCGTGCTAGACATTGTTACCACCCTCACTTTACAAAACAAAAGTTATTAACTAATCTTTTGATTAGTTTACAACAATCTGCAGGATCAAAAGTTAAAATATATAATACGTTGTGTTGAATATTAAAACAACGATTAATTTACGTTTAAATTTAACGAAAAAATATCAATCTCAGTTTGCATTAGATTTTAGAAACATTCAATACCCTCCAAAGCACCATTAATGCTGTCATTTTCTCCTCAGACCTAAGGATCGGTATGGTTGGCAGGAGTATTGGCTCTGTTTTGCTTTGGAAATATAAACTGAGATGCAGTACGACCATAGATTAAATATAGCTCAAGTCGACATCTCATGACATTGTTAATTCAATATTTGTTCATGTCTAGTTCATGTTGATGATACTGGACGTTAGTTTTAACGTAATTTTGTTTTTATAATTTTAGGGTTAGTTCTATGATTTGTGTTTTAATTTCTTGTAATATAAACAGGAGACGACCTATTGTTGATTATTAGATCGTTTTATTTTGGATAAACTAGGTTTAAACATAGATAAAACGTACTCCTTAAATAACAAGAATTGTTTTCAGCTAATCCAAAATTATGACAAATCTACTAAAGGAGTAGCCTATGTTTAATCTGTGGTATAACGTACTGTATGGAGTTCAGGTTTTTGGGCCTGGAATTGGAATCAATGACCATGTTTTTTTCTTTTTCTTTTTTTTTCAGGAATTCTCGGTGGATTGAATTGTTACTTGTTTTGTTTCAGTCCCACGGCCACAAACGTGAGCATTTATTAAAAGTATAAAATTGCTAACTGTGTTTAAGACGGCATTTTGTTAAGGCTAAACAAGTCAATAAAAAAAACTTGCAATGATTCCGACGAGGAGTGGTATTCAAGCAATTAACTTAGGCCTATGGGCATGATATAGTTTTTAATAAAGGTTTGAAGGAAAGTAACTGTGACCAGACTAGGGGGCGGAAAATGATTTGGGCCTAGGGGCGCAAAAGTGCTAAATCCGGCCCTGAGGAAAACTCCATTCAGAAACAGGAAATTTCTTAAACTTTTGCTACGTCACTATTATACTATTTTAATCAGCCTAGTTAAAATTCTCATTTACATACGATTCTAAAGAAGAAAGTACAGATATATTTTCTATACGTGCTTACCTACAATTCTTCTGTAAAAAATCAAATGCTAAATATTTGTACGGTTACTGTGACTGGATATTCTTTTTCAATACTGTTATACCTTTGACTTTCTATACTACCTTAGGTATCTCATCTATGAGTCCGTCGTAACTTTTTTACTACAATAGTACAAATTCTGTTTTCATTGACCTGACGTCCTTTATACCGGAAGTGGATTAAAGTAAACACTACGGGTTTTCACCGATTTCGTTTGAATGAAAACGCCCGGAAATAACCTGAATTTCACCCAGTCTAAAAAAATAACATTGACTATCAATAATACACATGAAATTTCATCTATGGACCCGCTAAACTACCGTCTTAAAATATAACATTTGACCAATTTTGCTGTTAAAAATAAAAAATATTCCAAAATAATATTTTGAACCGAAAAAGAGACAGAAAAAACTCTCGCACCTTCCACCGTAACACTTTATGTCCAGCTTCGTCTTGCCGTATCCATGACGACGGGGGGACAGTAGCGGCAATATAGTGACCACCCCCCCCTCCCCCCCAGTATGTGACAAGTCAAAGGCTGTTCTATTGATTCCGACCACCTCCAGGAATCAATCTTACATGTCCACTCTCCCACTATCCGGCCCTCAGCGAGTCCTGAGGGATACGTTCACACTGCTGCAGACTCTCCATTTCTGGATATCATCATTTGAATTGTCGGGTTTAATGGAAAATTTATTCTACTTTATTTTAGTATTTAGAGGTTTAAGTGTTTATTTCATTCAGTTTATTCGATTAAACTTCGAGAAACTGATTTAAAATTGTTCGATTTAGAATGTTTTGATGTTTCTGAAAAAGTTATTTATTAGTGGATGTGAAGATAAGGTGTTCTCTATTCTAAGCAATGGGACTTCGAAAAAATTGAAGTTTCATTTTTCGATTTCGAAATTGTTGAAGATTGAATTTTTCATTTAACTTGGTTTATTAGTGGATGTAGTGTTTAATGGGGTTTCTGTTCCATTTAAAAAACATAACCTAAACTTGATAATTATGGGAAAGAAATTTTTTTACGTTATAAACATAATTTTTAAACTGAAATAAAGACTCACCAATACTGTACTGAGTATTGAATTGAGCGTCACCACTTACCTGAAAAAGAAAACAGAACATTTCTATAAAAATTTGTAAAGACACACGTTTTGAATTCAAATATTAATAATAAGCCTATGTTGCTCAAAATCAGCTTAAATGCAAAGTGAGTTTTGTGTAAGTTACACATTTAATGTGTATCTTTGGAATAATTATCACACCTTTATGGGATTATAACACATTATAGTGTTTTTGGCAATGTATCACTCGGTCAATATTTTATTTAATTCCAAGTCATGCAACCTGGACTTGGGACCGATTTCTTATGTCTTCAGAGGCAAAAAACACCATTCGTTCAAATTATTTTTTCATGCTAAGCTATTAACATTGCACAAAAAACCTTTATTAGGTTCCCTGTAGCAGCCAGCCTACATAGGAACTCTTAAACCTGTGTCAAGGAAAATCAATTTAAACAAATTGAAACTCGCTTAGTCTGCAGATTTGCTGCGGCAGTGCATTTACTATACAACAACTTCTTCACATACTAAAGATACATTAAATTGACTTATTGATGTGGTACCTGGCAACAAAAGGTAAACAACATAATTAATTAAATTGACATTAACGCTTTACCAAAAGACATTGAATCAATCTAAAATCCCCCAAATATTATATAAATCTTCAGTGAAAACAAAATTATCGCATTACTGTATTTAAATTCCAAGAAAACACAACATAACTTGTTCAACAAAACATTTCATTCTCATCTAATTGATGGCGGCAGAATTCTAAGAAGATATCTAATGGAGAAAACAAGAAGTGACTTGTACTTTTCACGAGATTATTGCATACCTTTCGAGCGAGATACTAAATAAATATTTCAATTTGGAGTGAGTAACGTAAAACAAATTCTCCTTTCCGTGTTTCGATGAATCAATGCGTCAATGGTAATTAATCAATTCGTATGGTTCGTATGGTTCGAGGGGCAGTGTCGTTGACAAGGCTTGAAACGTTGTTTTAATCCAAACAAATGTTTAAATGATGAACGCATGTCTTTTATATGGATATTTAGTGAAAAGTCTATTATGAAACGATAGTACATAAAACATATTCCCTTTAGATTTCTCATCCTTATGGGTCAGCTGAAGACAATTTTATTTTCCAGCCCGGTGCACTGCAGAGGTCGTGTTTTGTTTACAATTTGTTTCTTGTTTACCAAACCTTGTTTAACCAAAACGATCTAATCATAAACAATAGCTAGCCACATAGTTATATAACCAAACAGTAAATCACAAGTAATATTCCGAACCATTGGACCACGACATTCGTAAAGCTAAAAGCCATCCGTGACTGGCGGGATTTGACCCTTCAAGCTTTAGGATAGAAGTCTTACACTTTCACTACTATAACAAGCCGGTTCCCAGTATAAGTATCCGTTTGTCAAATAAAGACGGTTTATCTTAAAGTATAAAAATATTTTGTGTGGTATTTTCTAAATCCCATTAAATCTTGGCACTTTCAAAATTTGCTAATGACTATTTAATTAATTCATCATGCTGGACTCATTTGATTTCACATGATTTCACCTGTAAAATAAATACTTATTTTGCTACTGACTATTTAATTAATTCATCATGCTGGACTCATTTGATTTCACATGATTTCACCTGTAAAATAAATACTTAATGTTCTCAAAACATCCTTTGTCTTGACCAATTTCACCTCCAACAAACATTAAGCTCGAAAGAAATAGAATGAAAACACACGTTTTGTTGATATTGATAATTGCAACTAAAATAGAGAAAATCAATTCATCCTATGGATAAACTAAAAGCATAAAAGCGTTTATAATCCCATGTTGGATTGCCTTTGGCTTCAGCACAATTTGGCATCACTGGGAATATTAATCTTCAACGTCTACCACTTTACTACACAGAAAGAAACTCCACATAGAGGAAGATAAATAAATATTTGTAAATAACAATCACTCAACTATTTTCACAGACACACTCAATTAACTCTTGAAATAATTAATGTATTTTGGAAAGCTAGAGGCAGAATTTGCATTGCCACAAAACCTATGCAGCTTTGTGCATTTTTTATTTCCAACAGCAGAATTTGATCAAAAAGTCAGTAAGTTACTATAGTTTTACACTTTTCTGAAGTTTAATCTTTAACGTACTATGCTCTATGTATCCTCTGCTCGTCAAAAGTTCACTAACGCCCAAAAAGACACCAGAAAGCTTCTGTTAAAGCCGTTTAAATTGCTGTTTGCAAGGTTCACGAGAGATTAAAAGAGATTTTACACTTCAAGTTTTTATCATGTTGATTGTTTTTTTTTTTTGTTTTTTTTGTAGTCAAATAATAACTGTCATTTGTTTTGAAGATTAGGCTATTTTTTCGAACCGAAAATGATTTTTCAAGTCAAAACTTGTTGAGTATTATCTGCAAAGGTTGAAGCAATTAGTGTTATCAGATAATTTTACGTTGAATGGAGATTTGGGTATATTCGTATGATCGTTGTGAACTTGTCAAAACAAAATTTTCAACTAGCTGAATTTTATGTTGAAGCAAAAGCTTTTCTCGGTTTGTAGCGAAAATTCAGCTATAATTTCATGTTGTGGAGAACTTTCCAAGTGAAATATAAAAAAATGCATGTTTTATGTTGACAGCAGAATTTCTGAAGCAATGTGTCAGGTAATTTTAGAGAGGATATTTTGAACTAAAGATAATACAAAATCTTTCCAAACCAAATGTTCATCTTGAATGTTTGACGATGGATGAAATATTTACATAACCTTTCCATCCCTGCAGCTTGAGCTGTAGCAACTCGGCTGTACTATTTTGGAGGGAGCGTTCCCTCCGAATCGGACGTTGGTTACTGCTGTCACATTATCAGTCATCATGGAAATTTGCTCTTGATAACAAGTTTCGCGCCAAAGAAGAGGTCAAGTTTACTGATAAGTTATCATCTAAATGGTGGTCTGTGCATCGCTGTCTTGACCATTGTGTTTCAAATTGTTAAAATAAAATCTACGCACATTTGTGCCTCTAGTAGAATAATTATGTTATTGCATTGTTTTGGGTAATTTTGAGTACCTGTACCCTACTCTAGTTCAGCAATAGTGTTCTAAGATTTTCCTAACCCTACTCAGACCAATACTAAAAAACTTAAAGTTCAAATGAAAGTACATATTTGAAATAATATATACTTGTATGCCAGTAAGGTCAGGTTATATTAGGTAGGATACGGTTATGGCTGTATTTTAATTCCTTTCAATTGCTGATCATTATAGATTGCTGATTTTCAAACTTGTAGTATTCATTATTAGTTTTTTTTTTTAAGGAGAACGTTTTGTAATGAATTTTTGAAAAACCAAGGTTTGAGCACGAATGCTAGACAAATACCGGTATGGATCTTAAAAAACATAAAAAAATAACGTTTTGGCTCGAATCCTATACTAATAGCATTAACATTAATGGTTTAGACAGTTCCATTTAAACAATGTTAAATAATGTTTACCTTCGGGCCAAAAACGTAATTTCTTTATGTTTATTATCAATACCGGCTAGTATTCGTGGTTTGTAGTTAGTTTTTTATGAAGATCGCCATGTCAAATATATTATTACTACATAATTACGTTAGTTAACGATTCTACTAAACGTAATTCGCGATTACATTTCACTAGGTAAGATTTAGTTTTGCCTCACTATCACTGAATAACACGTGAAAATCTGAACTAAACCCATATCGTTGACTAAAACTGATTATTTCTACTTATTTTCAAACTAGTATTTATTCTTTAACCATCATAGCCAAAGATTACCGCAAATATATGAAATTAATAAGTGTGAAATATTTAGGCTAGACAAAATTAACGCACGCATGAGGTACCGAACATTCTCTTACAAAAAGTAATCTTCATATTTTAGAATAGGATGGAAAGTCTACTTGCAGTATCCAAAGTCAATGCTACAACCTAACATAAGGCAATACTTATTGGCTAAAATCGAAAACAAGATCGAATAGGTTTATAAATACTTTAACTAACGTTCCCTTAATGAATTCAGTTTTTGTAATGAACTTCACAATCGGGCTCCCCCTAAGTGAAATAATACAATCGAAGACACAAACAATATAAATTTTCAACATACCATGATCAAACTCAGGGAAGTCCATATCCATTCCTAAGAGTCCTTCAAGTGTTCAAAATATTCAAAGACTCTACAGTTTAAACCGTCACAATAGATACTTTATTTGTCAATTCATTCAACGTGCTGATCTTTTATCGAAATTATTCTGTTCAAGTGAAACTCTTTTCTATGCTGCAGTCGAATAGTTCATTAAGATATCAAACACTAGTTTGTAGACATAAAGGAATTCTTGGCATTGTAGCGACCAGACAAAGCAATACTGTACGTGCAATGTTCCAACTTGACGAGGTAGATATCACACTTTCTGAAAGACAACACTTCTTATCCCACAGCCGTTAAATACATATCTTTCAAGTTTTCAGTATTCAACGGATAGGAATCCCACACTTCACAAAAATCCTGGTTTATTAAATTTTCAGTGTTTTAATTTCCTTCTTTATTCCTCGCTCTGATTGTTAATATCCCTATTTATTCCCCATTCTACCTTTTAAAGTCCCGTTTTATCAATTATTAATTATTTAAGATGGGGACGCCACTATGTGCGTATTTTAACCCGAATATGAGTGAAGGATGAGTGGCGCGATCTTGTAGTCTTGTTAGTGACTAAGGCTGACGTATTCCTTAGACACAACTATTCCTCATTTACTCGATCTTCAACATTTTAATTTTCTTTTTATTCCTAATTCTACCTTTTTATATCTATATTTATTCCTAATTCTACCATTTAATATCCCTTTTTATTCCCCATTATACCTTTTTAATAACACTTTTCATTTCTAATCGGACTTTTTTAATATACACTTTTATCCCTCATTTTCCTTTTAATATCCCTATTTTGTCCACAGCCAACCTTTTAATATCCCTACTTATTCCACATTCGACCTTTTAATATCCCTACTTATTCCACATTCCGCCTTTTAATATCCCTCTTCATTCTACATTCAGCCTTTTAATATCCCTACTTATTCCACATTCTGCCTTTTCATATCCCTACTTATTCCACATTCGACCTTTTAATATCCCTCTTTATTCCACATTCGACCTTTTAATATCCCTCTTTATTCCACATTCGACCTTTTAATATCCCTCTTCATTCCACATTCGACTAAATAAATAGTTTATTTTATTTTATCATAACATATTCCGATTCCAAAATCATCCCAGTTCTACCTTATTTGGGATAAAAGCCGCACACAATGTTTCACGAAACCGGTCGACAAAAACCGGAATTCCAACCGCGCAAAGCTAATGGTTTCAACCTTTCCTTATCATTTACGATTCATTGTTTCTGGTTTAGTTCCAAGTGAATTACAATCAACAAATCTTAGATAAATTTAGCGATCTGGGTTTTAACGATCAAAACTACAAAGAGTATTGAATTGCTTCACATTGCTACAAAGCCAACTGAATCTAATTTTTCTAGGTATTCAGTTAATGAAACAATTCATAAATCGGTAAATAGTATTTCTGATAAGTATACAGTAGTTAAGTTTTCTATGTTACGGTATCTGTAACAAGTTACACCATGCTAAATTAGGTTATAATATACCTAACTATGCAATATAGTGTTCTAATTCTAACTGCTTCGTTGTCTGCAAAAATTAAAAAAAAAGCGGAATTAATTCATTTTACATTAAGCTGTATTGAAACAACACGATACAAATAATATGTACTGCAAATCGAAACTTTTACTGTATTATTCACGTTTAAAATAGTATAAAATAAAACCCTACAACGAAATGCTGACAGTAATGTTGGATAAACCGATTTGAAAGGCCACGAGCGAAGGAAAGCACAAAGAAATAATGAATCGGACAAAAGTCTGACACAAAAGGAAACCCGTGAGTCAGCAGACGGAGTGGGTGTCGCCTACACCTACAAGTCTATAGAGGGATAGTTGTGACTTTGTGGCTGAAACAAGCTATAGAGGGATATTTGTGACTTTGTGGTTTTAACAAGATACAGTATAGAGGGATAGAAGGATAGAGGGCGACTTTGTGGATTTAACGAGTTAGCAGACGGAGTGGGTGTCGCCTACACACCTACAAGTCTATAGAGGGATAGTTGTGACTTTGTGGCTGAAACAAGCTATAGAGTGATATTTGAGACTTGTTGGTTCAGACAAGTCACCTATAGGAAGATACTTGTTATTGTGTGGCTCTAACATGTCAGCTATAGTTGGATACTTGTGACTTTGTGGGTCAAACAGTCATATATAGTAGTACTAGTGACTTAGAGACTCTGACAAGCTAGATATAGTTGGATACTTGTGACTTAATGGTTCACACTAATCAGGTTAAGGGGGATAATTGTGATTTTGTAGCTCAAAAAAGCCATAAAGTTGGATACTTTTGACTTAATGGTTCACATTAGTCAGCTTAAGGGGGATAATTGTGATTTTGTGGCTCAAAAAAGCCATAAAGTTGGATACTTTTGACTTAATGGTTCACACTAATCAGCTTAAGGGGGATAATTGTTATTTTGTGGCTCAAAAAAGCCATAAAGTTGGATACTTTTGACTTAATGGTTCACATTAGTCAGCTTAAGGGGGATAATTGTGATTTTGTAGCTCAAAAAAGCCACAAAGTTGGATAATTTTGACTTAATGGTTCACACTAATCAGCTTAAGGGGGATAATTGTGATTTTGTAGCTCAAAAAAGCCACAAAGTTGGATACTTTTGACTTAATGGTTCACACTAGTCAGCTTAAGGGGGATAATTGTGATTTTGTAGCTCAAAAAAGCCATAAAGTTGGATACTTGTGACTTATGATGAGTGTGGCTTAAAAACCCAGCTATAATAGGATACTTATGACATAGTTGGATGGAACAAATAAACTTTAGTGGGATACTAGTCACTTCGTGGCAAAAGGATAGCTATAATTAGATCCTTCAGAGTCCATGGGCCAAAAACAAATCAGTTGTATTGGTGATACTTATATCCAGATCTTGCAGACTGGTATTTTAGACTTTGATTTTAACGCACGATCATTTCCTTAAGCAGTCTTCCAACCTCTCCCAAACACCCTGGACGTCATTGTTGACTAAAATCGAAATCAACCGCTTGAATAATCGTCATGAAAAATGTTTGTATCTCACAGAAACGCCCTTCATGGACTAAACACTATACACTATACACTATACAGTCACGGTACCTCTACGACCGAGGGCGACCATGACCATGCATTGTGCTAAGATCGATTTGATACAGTAGAGCAGCGGACGCGGGACGACATTGCCATTGCCACGATATGCATGATGGTCTGGTAGAACTACGGACTCCCGACTATAGTCTGTATGATGGAACCTGTCTCATTGGCATATCCCCAGGTAGATGGAGGGTTAGGATACAGGTTCTTTCACACAGGGTATACATAAAAAATAGGTAATTTTTCAGGTGGTTTTCGTTCAATATCTTATTTTGACTGGGAAATAAAGTTGTTCCGTTATTGGAAAAAGTATTGAATTTGCGTTTTAAATACTTTGGGAACCACTAGGGACATATGTCGATTTATAAGAAAATTCAAATTGAATTGGTTCGCAAGTACCCAAGATTGATTATTGAGTGAGATCCTTGCTAATGAATCAGTTAATCTTAGTCATATAATTCATTTAGACACCCATCTTCACCTTAAAATATGCACCCTGATTTTTGTGTCGCAATCGTAGAATCTCTGATCCCTCGCAGAAAAAACGAATTCGAGCAAGACTTGAAATATATCGAACAGCAATAGCCCAATAATAATGGCACATTCAAACCAATCCCTTTTTATGTGTGACTTCCATTTCCCCTATGTTACAAACATTATCTACTAATACTGGTACACAACACGGATTAAAATAAAAAGACATTCGATGCGCAAACGATAAATTCACCCATAATTAAATTGCACGTCTTTCAACAAACGGGGAAATTTAAATAAATATACACTCAGAGGAAACGTCAGGGGGGGGGGGGCAATGAATCAGAGGGGGCGCAGACATGCGTGTGTAATGCGAATATTGCGTCATTTGTCGTGCCCGTTCAATTTATTCCCGGACCTACACCATACTCGGACCCCAGTGTTGCCAGTGGGAAGAGAAAATTATGGTAAAAATTATGGTGCACTTCAAAATTATCGTAAAATATTTTAAATACTGTATTGAGTAAACAATTTTGTTGTGCTTTACCGAAGAAGTGATCAAATTCTCAAAAATGAAGGGGTTTCCCACGAAAGATTTACAGTACAGCACAGTACATTTTAATTTTGGACCCAGTAAGGTGTAAATATTTCCTCGTTGGATTTTCTAAAGGTGGTATCCGTTGATGAGAAAGTAAATATGAGCTTACCAAAAAAGAACCTAGAAACGATGTTACATTTTGTAGGATAAAAATTATGGGGATAAGAAATAACCTATGATACACAAATCAGAAATATTGAAGCTCACTTAACGTCAATGATGCAAGTAAATCTTTTCTCCTCGTTTTTTTATCAAGGGAGTTATTTCTTTACGGCCCCCGCAAAGATAGCTAGAAACGATTTTCAATCAAATAAAACTAGTACCGTATTGTTAAAGTTCAATAAAACTGAACTATCTTTTTGTGGTCAATGCAAGTAAGTTTAAAAACCTTCGTGTGGTGTGTATGTTATGTATGTGTGAGTGGACAACGTTGGACCAATGCCAAGACAAGACCCATGTTTCGCTCCGGTAGCCACTTCGATACTCTACTCAATGACGTGGTCGTTTGTACTTTACAAGCCTGATTACAACTTAGTGGGGGTGTAAGTACAACCAACTCTGTATATGGACATGAGGCCAATCTCTACTATCCATGGGGAGCGAGGTGGTACAGTGCGGAACTTCGTTCCCCGAGGTTTCGGGATCAAATCCAGCCAATTAAGAATGGATCTAAGTGATGATGCCACAAGCTTCTGGGATAAGCTTGAAAAATTTAAAAACAGTTCCGGGCTAACATAGCACCACTGAGAATGTGGGATTTGCAAAAGAGAACAAACTTGTGCAGTAGTCTGTGTTACAAAACGTCCAGATATATTTAACCAGCCATCGCTTAAAATCGTACGTCGCTTTAACCAGCCATCGCTTTAACCGTACGCCGCTTAAACCGTACATCGTTAATACTTCTTTGCTTAACCGACGTCTTTAAATAAACAGATTGTGATATGTAGAAAATAATTTGAATATGTTTCTCCTTCAACTAATTAAAACCGTATGACTTCTATACACCCTCCCCTAAGAATGTGTTTTGCCATTCAATTCAGCATTGGATTCTTTTTAAGATCGGATATATTTTCAACACGATGAGTTTTAAGGCACATCGGTTTATCCGACCAAATCATTATCCAGCCTTCAGTCGCAAGGCAGCCGGATAAGAGGGAGACTGTAAGTATGTAAAACCTTATTCTCTGTTAACTTTTATGTTTAAACCAAAATCCTTTAGATTTATGCCATTGAATTGAGTAAAATATTAATTTGTTTAACCAGAGTTTTCCCTTTCTGTTCAGCATTGGATTCTTTTTTAGATCGGGTATATTTTTTAGCCTTCAGTCGCGAGGTAGCCGGACAACAGGGAGATTATATAAAATATAAGCTTCTTCTCTGTTTACAACAAAATAGTTTTCACAATGACAATTTAACCCTTTAACTTACCAGAATATTGTTTTAATACCAACACATTATAAGATCAAAACTAAACGTTGCAACAATAAAAAATCTATCAAATAACTATTACATCCACCCCAAAGAGGTGCGATAGTTAAAATAACCGAGCCAGTTTACAAAATTGGACAACTCTAAATATAGAAATAGCAAATAAAGTAAGAGCGAACCAGTGGTGGGGGGAGGGGTAAAAAGAGCCCCGCAGTGCGGCCGGTGAACAACACACACTGTAAAACACGGACGATTAATTCCCGCGTTAATTATCGATTCCCGCGGGAACGAGTCGCGTTTTGGCGGTAAAATTCCTCCCTATTGATTGACATGTCTTTTGGCCGGTCTTTTTGTTGTTTAATTAAAATGCAAATACAGCGTTCTTTGATTACTTTATTTGCTCTAGTTACTTCATTTTGTATATTTATTATCTTTAATTTATATCTGTCTGTATACAAGGGGGTTTCACTGTGACATCCCTTTTCAGCTGTTCTACTTAATTTTAACGTTTGGGGTGTAATTTTTAAGCTTATGAGTTAGGGGAGGGAAGAATGGTAACGGAAAAGGAAAAATTTATTTGCTTCACCCTCTAGGCAATTTAATTTAATTATTTTCAAAAATCCAGTGATGCTCACCAATTTTCTTTATAACGGTTTGAATGTTAAGAAATTAAACAGCTGATCCTTTAGTTGAATTTTTGATCACAGTCAGATTGGAAACAAGAGTCAAAACAGTTTACTCAATGGTTTACGTAATAGATTGTAAACATGATAATTATTTTATGATTGTAGCTTGATTGATGTGGGTAAATCACTTATATATCTAAAATCAGCACATAATCAATGTAATTTGGTAGTTTTATTCACCTGATAACGTTCACTAACATTGTCTTTAAAAAGTAAAAGGTTACTCGGCGACAAGTTTTAAATCCTTCATAAAAAAACACACATTTTCACACCCCCTCGTTCTTATTAAATCGTTCAATACTTTAGACAACATCTGGACAGCTTCCACTATCAAATACACATTCAAAAAACGATACAGTAGTTTATTGTTTAGGTCCAAGAGGCTTGCAATCAAAGTTAAATGTGGCGGAAGGTCTCAAAGAACAGTCATCCACCAAACTGGACACTAGAGTGTGCAAGGCTTGTGATATATCGGGGGTAGACAGGGGGATCATGGGGGGAGATCTGAGATGAGAATGGGGTACATTGATTGTCGAAATTGAATCCTTTTAGATCAAGGGTCTACAAAAGCGCGGTTTAGCAAATGGTGCGCGAATGTATTGCTTCCAGAATAAGTGCTTGATTTGATATTCTAATTCTGACGTAGCATAAGACGATATAATATGTTTTCCAGCAGGTTAAAGTAGAGTGATTTGTTGCTTACTATTTGATTATTGTTATTTAATTTAAGAAACACTTATAGTGACAAAATAACTGGATATGAACGCTGTCATAGTTTTATGTCATAGTGAGTTATATGCTTGTGTAGCTTTTTTACTGCCTAAAATCAGCTGTTTCTTCAGATAGGAGCATTTACTAGAAGACAGTTGGGCCCACTTTCAAACAATCAGAAAGTTAATGATATCAGGATCTAATATGATTATCATTAAATACTTAGAAATAAAACTGTGACAAGTTAAATTTACTAAATGACATAGATAGTAGAAATAAACTAAATTTAGTGACTAAAAACGCCGGATTTGTCATCCTTATTATGATTCAGGTGAAGCTAATTTTGTTGGTTTTGTCCGGTGCCGCTAGAAGCATGTTTTTTGTTTACAACTTGTTCCTTGTTATTTCAGTTATTTAAAACCTCTTTTAGCCAAATAAAACGATCCAAACATAAACAATATCTCGTTCCCTACTCATCCAAACGGTTAAGCACAAATCGTAAATTAAACAAATTTTCGTCGACACTAGCGATCACCAACATGAACTAAAAACGAGCTTCAAAATTCACGGGGTGAGAAGTCTACTTTTGTTAATGCTAATATTTACAAGTCTTAAACGATGATCGACAAAAACACTATTTCAAAACAGGATGGGTCTATGAAGCTATACCGTAAGGCAGTGGGGGAAGCAAGGCGCCCCTCAGATTAGCGGACAAATTTCATTCTCGATTTGCACACAAATGAGGGGCACTTGTTGCACGCCCCCGACAAATTGAAAACTTTACTACACTCATTACTCAATATCCCCCTCCCCCTCTCGGCAGTCAATTTGTTTTTATAAACCCTCCAAATCTTGCGAAGCGTCGGTTCTTTATCGACTCTTGAAATCGGGTTGGTGAAAATTCGTATGTTTTCAAAGATTTGTAAAAATACTTTTGTATTGTGTTTTAAAATACACATCACTGTGCAGTGAATACTATGTAGCAGCAAACCTAAATACTAATCAAACCTATTGTTATTTTGATAGAATAAAATATGACGTGCTTATATTTTGGTAAAAGTCAAATCAGGCAAATGGAAATTCAAGTCTGCAGATTTGCTAAGGCAGGGGTATTGTTTACTTCTCAATATTTGTGTAGAAGATCGCGTTGAATCTGACCAAACCTTGCAAAATAGACATAATTCAAGGTAAAACGGATGTGATGAATAGATCAGAAGGAGCAATGATAATAGAAAAATTCAAAATCTACTGAAATCATGACGAATACTCATACTTACTCGTTTGTTGACAAACATATAAACGAATACAAATTCAAAACATTGAGACAATTTTTATTTAAAATAAACTTGAAAATGTTTGGTAAAATTTACTTAATTCCCTTCCACAATTAGTTGGAGTAGAAACACCGGTGGAATTCCAAGCCGGCCACAAAAGCAGAACGGATTCGCCAAGAAATTCCCGGGTCGGGAGATAAGTTATTTAGCAGTTGGTCAGCAACGTTTGTGTAATTGGAATAACAAGTGTGGGAGGAATCTCCGCAGGTAAATATAGTGTTGTGAGGTTGGTATAGTACTATATCTTTATTTATTGTTAAGATTGGGGCCAACCGGGTGTATTTTAACCCGATTATAAAGGATACGTAAAGAATGGAGGTTGATTTGTTATGAATGACTCACTAAAAAGTCATTCTTCTTTCGAAAAAATCTTGGAGGCAGCTGGTCCATATAGATGGGAAATGGGAAGTCTACTTCGGTATAAAATAGCATGGATAAAACCATAGACAAAAAGAATTCCATAGATAAAACCACGGACAAAAAAAATATTCTTTTTGTCTATGATAAAACCTACTCCCTTATGGAATAGCTGAAGATAATGTTATTGTTAGTTCTGTCCGGTGCACTGTAGACGTAGTGTTTTTTTTACAATTTGTTTCTTGGTATTTCATTCGGTTAAAACCTCGTTTAACCAAATAAAAAGATCTAATCATAAACAATAACTCGTCCCCTAGTTATATTAACCAAACAGGTAAAGCACTAATCATGAAATTAACTCTAAAATAATAGAAACGAAATTTCGTCAACACTAGCGATCAGTGTCACCGGACATGAACTAGACACGAAATACGAGTCAAAATGTACAATAGGATGAGAAGAATCTATATAACATATACACTGAATATATAGCTTGTGTCGGTTAGTTAGAAAACAGTTAATGATTGAACCATTCCAAAGACAACTTAAATTATCTTCCCTCAATTTCAAAACTACCAAACAACCGGAACTTTAGTGACGGGCGAATTCACATGTACCATGTACACAAACTGCACAGCATTGTACATGGGCTGGCCACAACGGTGTTGATTTATAGGGTTTGTACAATGGACTATAACCGAGGATTTACGATGGGCAACAATAGGCTACACGGTAACCGACAATACAGGCAACAATACAATACTAGGATACAAATGTGTACTGTATAGTGTAACCAGGCTAAGAGCGTCGATGGTTAGCTGTTAATTTATTAATTTTCGTTATGTTTTCAATGCGTTGCAGGTTTAAAGTTTGCGGACAAAAAGAATCGGAGTCAAGAACATCTGTAAATTGTTCTCACTCACACACTTTGTCAGCTGATTCAGAAAAATCCAATAAATTAATATAGTACAATTATGATTGTTTGAGGCCATCAACGTGTCAAATACAATTAACTGGTATATTATCCACTATCAACATATTAGTACTAATTGAACTTTAAAATCATTCTACGATGTTGACTGTAATGGTTATAATAGCATTGGAGAAGTGATACCATTGACTACTATTTTGATACTATTCTCAACTGTTTGTGTATAATAGCAAACCACAATGAACTTAGATTCAGGTTAAACTAAGTGGATTTTACATTTACCTAAGAAGAAATTTTGAGGTAAAAAAATTTCGGCACTCAATTAATTGCCAAATCTATATCAATCAATCAATCAATCAATCAATTCATCAATTATTTAAGATGGGGACGCCACTATGTGCGTATTTTAACCCAAATATGAGTGAAGGATGAGTGTTGAAATCAATCTCAAATTTCTGGTAATATTATATAATAGAAGAGTTATTGTGAAATTAGGCTTAAGAAATTAAGACTCACCTACACTACTGAGATATCCAATGTAAAGTTTCCACTTACTTGGAAAATAAAATAACATTACATTTATATCAAAGTGATTTTATCATGAGTATATAATAATGTTAGCCTTAAAATAGAATTACATTTTGTAGAAATTTATGCACATCACCGAACATAATTATATAAACTATAAGTTATACAGGGTGTTCATAAACCACGTTTCAACAATGTTTACATGGAGAAAACCGTAGAACCACAGAAAACCGAAAGAAATTAATTTTTCATTTATTCTTTGTACAAACTAAGCTTTCCAAAATATCGTTAAAACCTCCATCAAATGCGTCTGGCAATTTTTGGTAAAATTATTATTGGAACATAAATTGCCGCCATTTTGAAACGGTTAAAGAGTTTATATTCATATTTTACACAAAGATAAGCGGTAACAAGATAAATTGTTTGCAGAATTTCAAAGCAGTGGCTCAAGCCGTTAGGGAGTTATGGATGTTTTTGCAAAAAATCACATACAAACATACATACATACAGCAGCTAAACGAAACCAGATAGAAAAGACGTTCAAATAAACTTTTCCCCCTTTTTTAACTCAAGGAATCACTACGATACGTAAATTATGTCCATATTTTGAACAACTTGTACATCGAATAAGTTAAGTCTTGCAGCATCCAATCGTTAAACTTATCACAACAAAACGATTAGTTTAAAGTTTAAAAAACTGGTTTCATAGATTTTACCGTTATAGAAAGGAATATAAACTAAATGTTTAATTAATACACCGTTTTCTTGTTTTTCGATAGTTGGGGAATCCACTGAGCATTCAACTATTGACATTCAGCATTCAACGTCAGAAGAATGTCGACATTCTATGTAATTGTCGCGAAAGTCCTCCAGTGGTGACCTTTATGTCCTCTGAGTCATAAGTAGAAGACAGTGGAAAAAACGTGCAGTGGAAACTTTAAAACATGTCCAGCATCCTTCGAGTTGTTAAGGATTAACATTGAAAGTGCAGCACTGATGTGCATGATTTAAATTTAATAAAAAATACAATTTAAGAGTGGTTTGAAAATGCAAAATAACCAAAAACTTAATAAATTTTAAATGCACTTCTTTTATTCCTCGACAAACTTTAAATCCAGTTAATTTTATTTTAAGGCTAACTTGAAAAATAAAATATTCCTAACTATTAAAATCAACTCCTAGCTACTTTTTTGGGTTCTGGTGTGTCATGTGAAAAACCTGCTCTACGATTAGCACTCAATGGGTTCTGGTGTGTCATGTGAAAAACCTGCTCTACGATTAGCACTAACATGATTTAATCATGTTTAAAGTCACTTAGAACTAACTTATTAGCTGTTAATGTTCGTCCACACAGCGCTAGTTTGGCGCTTAGTAAACTATAGCGATTATAGCGTCGTCTGATCGACGCTTTACGGCTACTTGGTGTTAGCGCTGTATTCATACCATTTCCATCAAGATCGAACCAAAATTACTCAAATTATATAGTGCTTGCGGTTATGTATGCAAATACAAAAATTTTAACGAATAGTGTTTGTGACCTTTGATCAAATCAAAATCAAAGTAAATCGGTCCCGGGTGTAGGTCTTCCCCGGGCCCCTGCTAAAACTCATTTCACCCTCAAACAACTTAATTTCCAACACAACCAGACAAAAAACAATTAAACACATATGTTGAGAAAATTCCGATTTCAAATCGCCACAAGGACATTCTACAACTGAAAGTATTTCTCACAATAAGCGAGCGTGCACGTCTTTGCCGGCGGCGCGGGCACGGTGTTTTTGAGAGCTAGTAGGGTAAAGTATGCAGGGATAGTTGTACAAAGAGCTGCCGCGGGGTTGGCGCTTTGTCCGGTAAACCAAAGTTAATTTGTTTGTGCCCAACCGCCAACACGCCGCCCCGACTGTAACACCATCGTAATGAAACTTTATTTCACAACGGGGATGGGTAAATTGTGTTGAATGAGTATTCGATAAGATCGGAAAGAATGGTGTATGTTTATAATTTGTGCTTCAACGCTGTGGTAATTATTTTTTGTAGAATGTGTAGTAGAAGGTGTTGTAGCTGTTGTATCTAACTTGATATTTCAATAGTCCAAGTGTTCGAACTAGCAGACTTCAGATTAGGCGATCACTATAATCACTATATATTTTACTCAAATACTCAATTTGGAATTATTTGTGTTTCACAACGGTGTTAGAAGGAAGGAGGCTAAACGAAATTGGGTAGATGGTATTGTATATAAAATACAAGATCGATAATAGTGTTGGCGAAATACAGTGAGTTCGAAAGTACTTCATTCTTTAAGAATGTAAAACACCACTATGCGACGATAAGAAAAAACAACATTAATTAAATCAGAATAAATTAATTCAACATTTCAAAACAAGAACAAAGAATCTAGGAAACGCTATTTAAAAGTCTAACGAAATAAAACTCACACAGTAAAGTCCCTACACCGTAAGATGCATTTTATCAAAGAAATTAACTCAAACCAAATTCTAGCATCAGCTTTTCTCTACAGCAATGATCTGTATGAGCACAAGATTCACATTAGTCTGCAGAGGAAAAGGATGGTCAGTATTTAGGTAACGTCAACGAGTTAAAAATATTCAGCGATCCTGAATGTGCAATCGTGCTACCTACTCAACAATTTCAAACACCTCTAGGGAGATCTAACTGCTTAGTTGTACCACTGACTTTTGGACAAATAGTCAAAAATTGATCGAGTTCTGACTCAACAAGATTCAACCGCACAAACTATTGAGCGAAAAATGCAGATCCTTAAAAAATAATCTTCTATACTGGTAAATTCATCCCTATTCGTCATCACCAATTGAACATTTCCAAAATGCCCAGAATTAAATTGACAACAACTCGGCTATCAATGTATTTCACCCAACTACAATCCATCCATCCCTACCATCTCGACGTTATGGGAATACAACCCACTTAATTTATCCCACCGATACTGAATCGTCCCAAATCTAGATCCACCCATCGGCCGGTCTGCCCTCAAAGGCTAATTGGCTACCTGCCCCACATCTTATACCGGTTATCGTCTTCCCTTTTGGGCAACCGAGTTGAAATCTCGCCGAAAAAGACACCGTCGCTGCTGGGTTTGTAAGGTTTGTAGGTTCACAAACTGGAAATTTGTTGAACAACAATTGCTTTGTGAGGGTCCTCTATTGCAGAAGGTAGATTAGGAAAAGGTTTTCATCTTTTGGTAGAAAATTAATCTGTCGATTTTATAAGATTGCGTCAGCATTCACTATGTTTCAAAATAATTTCCTGATCTTGCAAAGTTATCTTTAGCAACAAAAATTGTCTTTCCCATTCTTCTATGGCATGATCTTATCCGTCATCATGAATACGGATGTTCTTTTCCAACTAGAACTCATCAACTCATTAATCCAAGAACTTAGAAAGAGTACAATGCTATTACGTTTAATGTGATTGAATCTAGCACACTTTCTGGTTAACAGTCCTGTAAAGCTGGGAGACAAGCACTCGTTGACATTCAAGGAGTCAAGGAGAGGCGAGAGGCTGGGAGGAGGCAAAGGAGCAGAGCGTAGGAGTGAGAACTGGCAACACCGCGACCGCACCATCTGGCAACACAGCGTCAGATAAACCTGCTAACGGACCCCACCTGACCGGCCTGCAATTATGATACACGCGCATGCGTAATGTCTACAGCTTCTGCGCCTGCGTAAACGTCGCGCAGCTTCTGTTGGCACTGCGCAACACTTTCCACTTCCAAGCGTATTCGCCTATGTATGTGTGTGCACAATGTAACAACTCTGTACTATTTTTGGTACGGTACGATGTTTCCTTTATTGAAGGTAAAGCTTAGTACGTATGGCCAAATGGAATTGTAGTTATTTTTTTGGAAGAAAATTAATTCTCGACAGGTAAAAAATGGCAAGTATACAAGCTCAATATTGGGCATGTCGAATTCTACTCCTGTGTTCTGTTGGGTTGCCATTAAACTAGCACAAGCTAAACAAATACAAGGAGGAAATCTTTCTCGACGTTCAAGAGTTTCTAGTAGAAAAATACCCCTTTTTTGAATCGCAGGAAGTTTATACTTTTTCATTTGCAACTTTTAATCCTTGTGATCCATTCACGTTTCCACGCACGCCATTCAAGTTTTTTACTATTACCGCTACACTATAAATCAGAACGTCGTTTGAATGGTACAAAGTGTAGTACTATGTAACATCTGAAGCCTTTTTTTATGAGTGTTACACCTTGGTGCAGTTTGGAACACGCTGATGTTAACTAAATGGTTCTCATTTTAGGGTAGATTTTACTATTTTCGTTTTATACTTTGCTTGTAACACTTTAGGACACTGAATAGTTCACAGATTGTTATCTCCCGTTGAAATAAACGTAACGCCCTCTACTGACGGAACTACCCAAAACATTATCTTCAGCTGATCCATTGTGATAATTGAATTCATAAGAAAACATGTTCAATATGACACAATACTAAAGTACCGAAATATTTATATCAAAGTTGATGAATCGAATACGATTGTTTCCTCCAGAACACCAACCAAAGGATATGACGAACACCGGTATCCTTCACTATGTTACTCGTACAGTTTGCTATGGATTAATTGAACTATTACACAACTAATTGCACTGTTGGCGCTCACGGAGTTATCCAAGGGTGTATAATGGGACCGTTCTTAGTTCCGACTGACGCTTCTGATTTCTCCACCTGAATTATGTATCCTAAAGAAATCCTCACAATTAGACTGATAAATGTGGGATTCAGTCACGAAAGAGTCTAGTTTTTACCTAGTTTACCTAGATCCTTGGATAAAACAAACATACTCCCTTCTTGGATCTTTCATTTGATACGTTTACACTTTTTGGGCGGAATATATTCGATCACAAGTATTTAATCCTTTAAAATAAAACTGAGGTTGAAAGGGAACGTATTCAGGAGAGTTTAGACGCATAAAATTCAGCCAAACGCACGGACAAATAGCTCCGCTCTTGGTGTAATTTTAGTAACCCAACAAACCATTACACTATCTCTCACGATACGAGACTGAACTGGTTGGTTAATTTTATGTTATTTCGTTAATGAAGATTTATTGAATTGTTTTGATAACGCCAACACGTGCTTATCACGAATCGATTTCGAGCCAAGTTGATTTGAAATCGGTTAACGCTATTTTCGTCAAAGAGTTCTTTATTCGTCTTCTGAATGAACCGATTAAAGTTTCTTGATGTATTTTTAGCAATTTGTGTCTTAAAATAAACATTTAGTTTGAGAATAGCTAAGCGTTATCAAGAGTTGTCTAAAGGTTAATTTTAATGGGATACTTTAAATTTGGCCGAGTCAAATGTAAACATCGACGTCAAAATTTGTCTAGGAGCATTGAGTAGATTTGAAGTGTACAAATTGCACTTGTCTTCTTTCCCATTGATCTTATTACAAATAGTAACTACCCTTAATGTGTAAAGAATACTCGGTTCAGCACAACTGTTAAAATTGTATTGGGTTTTAAATTTCTAGATGTTTACGAATCTTTAAGTAGAACTTCTTTGCTTGTCGGTGAATAAAAGTCCAATGATTTTGTAAAAGTTATTTGAAGTACCAAAGGTCTTTGACTTTAGATCTCAATGGCTTTTTGTAGTAATGCAACGAGCCTTAAGACCCGAGTTAGAGCATTATAATCGAAAAGGACAGATTTTTCAGATTTCAGAACCGAACACAAAGAAATAAAAAAATCTACTTTTAATTCTGTGATTTCCAATGGACTTTTCCACACTCCCACCACTACTGGCCACCCTATGGACGGGGGACTCCGCCCCAGGGTAGTGTAGGGGCTCGCCCTCACCTGCGGACCCAAAGTATCGATTAGTGTCCCGCCCGCGTCAGTTTTTTACCCTGAGTTCGTCTGTGGCTGTAGTCGCAGGGGCCAATTCGTCGTTATTTTGAACCCGATTGACGTCGGACCTTTCAAATTCAAAACGCTCACAATTTCTGTTGGCTTCCGCGATTTACTTTGAGAATGTTTAATACAGTATTATATTTGTCTTTGAGTAATAAATATGGCGTATTATGTAAATCTAAAAAAACTGTTAAACGTAACAATGTAGCGGTTTTTGAAAACCCAACCATCCAAACAATTCTCTGTTTACCCAAATTCGAAACTTCTCAAACAATTTTTGTATGCAATTTGTAACATTTCTCCGTTGTAGATTTGAAAAAAATCGGAACCATTCATTAACATTTTGAAATTATATTGCAGCACAGAAATCGGCTTGTAGTTATTTAAAACGTAGAAGACAATAACCTCGAGTTTCCATCCTTCCAAATCCCAACTTTCTACTCGTAATCCTATAATCTGTTAACTTTACACCCTTAGACATGTGATTATGAGGTGGATTAAATGAAAAGCTACTGGTTCAATAACCTACTCAATAGTTTCTCAAAACTACGGTGGTGTAATGTCCTTATCTTGTCACAGTTCCAACTTACGAAGCGGTATGATTCTCTTTTGAAAACTGGTTTCTGCAAATTTTTCATCAGCCTTGACATTTTGAACTCATGCTGTTTTGTAGAGCTACTGTTTGTATTGTATTTCAACTATTGTTTTGACTTAATAAATTTTCAGCTTTTTCTTTTCTGATCACAGTTTCAAATTACTTTTTAAACCTCGTTTTTTTTTCTTCTTGAAATGGTCTTCTGAATATTCCTACCTGGGCTTGAAACTTTGGACAGATATTTAACACATACCATTTTTCCTGATATTATTTTGCACCATTGTTTTAAATAAGGTGCAGCTAATTCTTTTCTTGTAAGTTACAAATTAATTTTTTAAACGCAATGATCCTACAATTCTTCAGATTAGCTTCTGAAGATGCTACATTGGCCTTGAATATTTTAACTTTGATGTTGTTAGAGTTATTGTTAGGTCTTATTGTATTATTTTTTACTACTGTTTTGAATGAACGATGTGCAACTACTTCTTTTCTTGCCACGTTTCCGTGATAACTCCCGAAACATGATAATCTTCTTCCAAATTACCTTCTGGAAATTCTTCATTGGCCTTGACACTTTGAAGTCATGTTCAAGAGCTAGTCTCGTATCATTTTGCACCATAGGAGTACGGTATGATGTTCAAGAGCTACTTCCGTGTCCGATTTTCTACCATTGTTCTGAATGAACAAGTTGCATCTTCCCTTGTCACAGTTCCAACAGTCGCAGAAGATTCTGACTCGCTAGGTGCGAAGTCTGAGGACATTGACTGTCGTTATTTCCGAGGCTATTACCCACCTTGTCACTGCTGCGTGTGCGTGTGTTGGTGCGTGTGTGTGTTGGCTGGAGACGACGTCGCAAATAGCCGCGTCGCGACGCGCTGGACCGTCGCCAAACGAGATCAGGTGTTCTTCCTCGGGAAAACAACACTTGATGAGCTCGTAGATTGGCTACACTGAGAACGTTTTAACTTTGTGTCTTCTTTACTTCGTCAGGGGCTGTAACATCGGCAATTGAAGAGTTTTCCAATGTTCTTCAAAGTATTGGTGTATGTTGAAATACTTCAACTTTATTTTTTGTAATTTCTCTTTGAGTCTTGGATTATCTCTAGACGGAAAATGTTTTTTTTCGTATTCGAGGGTTGGCCTAAGATGAAGCATTAATTAAAACTTCTGTTTTTGTGTTCTTTAAAAGCCTTTAGACTAACTTCAAATGTAACATTTCAAAATAGTGTTTCTTAATCACCTTCAACTCCCATCGGCTGCTTTTGGAATAATTCAAGAATTTTATTTCTCTTTTTCCTTAAAACAATCTAATGTTGATTACCGTTAGGATTTTTATAATTCGATTTTCTTGTCCTTTCTCTTCGACTTTCAGTGCGGCTACATTTTTTTTAACTTTACCCTTTCTGTACACTTTATAAGTAAGTACTCTTCCAATAAACTCGTTTTTGACTACATTTTCCTCCATTTTGTTTATTTAGCCTGTAAGATCATCCACACAAGTTTGTAGCCATCCAGTTTTTTTTCACAGGATGACATTTCAAAACCACCAATTCACTTCCAAATCTTAACCTTGTGTCAAATGACAGTGCAGCCAACTGTAAAATTTAACTGCCGTGAAATTAAGAAAGCTAAATGAACTGAGTGTAGAAGGACCAATTAAATTTGCTAACCAACTTCCTGCATATATTAGCTCATGTTTTTGTCCTACGACTAGGCACTAGCCTGGGATTGTTTTACAATACTTCAAACCTAGGGTTCGCGGCATTATCACTTAGATAAAACCCATTGGTGATTTGGCGGGATTGAACCCGGGACCTCAGGGACCGAAGTCGAGCTCTAACCACGAGACAGTTGCCCCCCCCCCCCACAATTTAGCTCATACCGAAGTTTAATAACTTTTTTTAAATCCATTTAGATTACTTTAGAATCTTTACAAAAACTGTATAAAGGATGTGAATCAAAGAACTTTTTACTTGGCACATATTTAAAGATGTGATCTGTTGGACAATGTGCGAAATGTGAGTCACTATACATGAGTTGGCAGATCAGAGGTGCAAGACTATTTGTTGACTATCGAGTGACGCCAAGACGCAGTAGATTTGATCTTCGCCAGGCTTAAATTACACGTGTGGTTCAACCTCGGTACTGAGCACTTGCACAACATGTGGATATAAACAAATTTACATCAAACGAGCAGACACAGTTGGAAAGTTGGAATGAAAATTTACAGAATGTATACATGTTCAAAAACTATTATACTCATAAACCTATAAGTAGGAAAATATACTCTGCCTTTATTCTTGCAAGAAAAAATAGGGTCTAATTAATAAAGTGTACACATTTATATAATGAAATTTATCAACCTCGTATTCTTTTGGTAGCCTAGCACAGTTTTTTTAAAAGAAAAGTAAAGACTGAAATTTTTGAGAGAATCATAAACGAGATGCGAAAAAAACTAGTTTTTTTGTGCTCTAACATAAAATCCTAGTAATAGAAAAAAAGCAAGTTCAATTCACCTAAGAAAATAAAGTCACAAAAAAGCAAAAGTTATAGCCTATGATGGTTTTTTTCACTTAGTGTTTTTTGACACCATGCACATAAATTAAAATATCAACCATATAGTATCTAAATTCTAACAAATATCTTTATACAAATTCCCTTCAACAATTCCAAAAATTAATTGAACATGAGTGATTGTAACAAATGACTCATACACTTCTAACAAAGAACACCCAAAGTTGACTCAGCAAAATATTCATCGTGGGAAAGGCGAAGTGTAAAGAAAACAGAGTTTGCATTTTTTTGCACAGCTCGGCATACAAACGTCACAAGTATTGGATTGCCAAGAAAAGAACAAAAGAACTCAAGTATTATTTGATCACTAGAAACATGAGAAAGCAAAGAACATGATGCTTGTAAAAACTTCAGCATTCAGATGATGGAAGAACAAAATATTTTGTACCTAATGAAATAGGCACAAACATCATAAAAATATGCATACAGCAATTAAATTGTTGAATATGGTGTTGCAAGAGTTAAACTGTGATAACATTGAGAAGGCACCTCAATAAATGTTTTATGTGAAGTTGAGTTTTCACGGTTTCACTATACCACTACACTACAATAATTTACTTTGAATGGTGCAAATAGACTTCGCATTCTTGCAAAAAATATGAAGTTTGTTTGAATGTGTTTTATGATGGGGGTGTTTAAGAGCAAACAATTACATGTTTCTCTGAGTTTTGGGTGGATTTAAATTTTTGCTTCACTCACAAGAACCAGAGTCAAGCAAAAGTTTACAATGTTACACGCATAAATAGTTTAAAAGTTGTTCAAATTAGAAAAACTAATCTTAAGCGGAAAACGCTCCGCATAAACATTCAAAACCCCTTAAAGTCGTCAGCTGATGCATAGAGATGATAAATCTACAGGAGTATGTTCAATATACAACTTTAACACTTGATAAAGTAGCCAAGTTTATAGAAACCTTCCACCAGCAAACATGACGTTGAAATGCATTGTTTAATTAAAACTTATCTCATACCCTTCAGAAGCGATTGATTCTGTAGTCATGACTACCGTCTTGGGGCGGTTATCGCTTACCTAACTTGTGTTGATTACTATCTCAGCAACTGGTGACTGAGCTTTGATTAGAGAAAAGTATTTTCTTAAAGATTCTTAAAAGTGTGAAACGTTGAGATTATTTTTGCACGTTTCCTAACGGGGGAAAGTGATTCTGAAGAAATTTTGATTTAAAAAGTTGAAGAAATGAAACTTTGAGAAAAAATTCTGTTTGTTTTTATTTTTAAATTATGAGCGGAATATAATTTTTTTTAAGCTTACACTAAATTACAGTTACAAACTAAATACAAAATAATGACTACTGAATCCACTCAACTGAAAACCCAAATTTCTCGTTACTTAAATAATTTTTTTATTCAATTTAAAAAATAGAACACATTCTTGGTTTGTTTGTGCAAATCAATCGGTGGTTTTTTACTTACTTAGAGAAATTAATTGACCATTTCATCCGGTGGATTGTATGTCTGCACAATAATTAATCAGAGGTAATTTCTAACTAGAAACAAGGTAGAAAGTGAAACTTGGAACCTTGGAAAGGCTTTGAAACAAAGCAACCAATGTTAGAAAAAATGTCTCAATGCAAATAGAAGACGCAGACAAATGTTGATTACACGATCGAAAAAATTTTTGAAGAACCCCTGAAATGTTTTGTCCTATTACTATGCCTCCATAAAAACAGTATCAACCTCCATTATAGAAACAATATTTGTATAAAACATCAATAAAACAAAAAAATCAATTATTAAACAATTTCAGTAAAATTAACTACCGTAATCTTAAAAAATGTATATATTTACTTGATTTACGTTAGGTGTAGGAGCTTATTTTAAGTCATTTTATGAATTAGGAATTGAATTGTTAACTTTTATAGATTAACAACTAATTTATAAGAAATGTTGGTTAGGTTAATCTACCAAAATCTATCTATATCTATAAAAGAGGAACTATGTATGTATGTATGTGTGTATATACGTTATGGACTCCAAAACCACTCGACAGATTGTAATGAAACTCTTATGCATTATTAAGCATCTTTTAAGGATGGTTCGAGTGAAGTTTGGTGCAGATCCGTCAAAAGGGCTCTGCCCAGAGGGTTTTAAGTAGGCCAATGTCAGACTTTTTGATCTACAATGTTTACAAATAAATATAATTTAAAAGCAGATGTTTACTTTCACCCCAATCGCAGCACACCTGTGCACTTAACAACGTTTAAATTCTCCAATGTTAAATATTAAAACATAAAAACCTTTATCAAAATATTATAAACAATAAAAGGGATGACTTTTTGAAATTTATGACAACAGCTAATTTGCAACCAAAAGGTGAGTGAGCGTAGCGAACGAACATCAACCTGGAGGCAAGTTAGCGTAGCGAACGAGCTAACCTGAAAACAAGTGAGCGCAGCGAACGAGCTCCAACCTGAAGGTGAGCGTAGCGAACGAACTTCAACCAGGACGTGATTGAGCCATGTGAATACTTATGAAGTTAAACGGGGCAAAGCCCATGGGTACAGCTAGTAACAAATAAAAACGTTGAAAAACTTTTTTTGTAAATTAACATACGATGATTTTAGTTGGGTTATCTTATTTTGATTTCAACGTAGTAAGGAAATATTCTGCTACAATAAAAAATACTTCGTATTGCACTTAAAATTATTAACAAAAATATATAGGTAGGCCTACATAAAAATAACAAGTCGGTATTTATAAACAGTTATCAATTATACTTGAGATGTGAAAGCAAATGAAATCCGCCGCCTTAACAAATATTTCTGATACGGTACTTTAATAAACTTGTGAAAAGCCAATACTGAAGAGTAGAAATGAGACACCACATTGGAAATCAATTGGAAAAAGCCATATTGGATGAAACCTAATTCTCTACCAATTTAGCAGTTGCGTCAATCAATTTGTGAAGAATGAAATATCTTGTTGAATTATAAGAAATATTTTAGTTTATTTTAGATTTGCCGATTAATTAGTAATTAGTAATGCTTTGGGTTTACAGTATGTATCAAACGATAGTAATAATTGTTAAAGATAATCTAAATTACATTTTGAAAGTTTTGCAACTATTTTGAATAAGCCTATTTCTGTACATTGATAAAACGTTTTGTAATAACTGTATGAGACAAATTGAATATTGTATCACGACTATGAATTGAACTTGAAATAACAAAATGAATATTTTGTTTTTTGTTTATTCAATGTTCAAACCAGTAATAAGAGGTTCCTCTATGTTTACCTAAATGCCATTTAATATAAATTATCTGCGCCAAGAAACAAAAACTCGCATGCACTTTTAAAACATGAATGAATGAATAAATTTGTCAAAAACCCTAAGTCAACGACTGTGTCAAATTTCAATCCATAAACTTGGAGGATTAAACTTTACTGCTTAAAAAACAAAGGAACAGTGTTTCTAAAATAGCTCCGAGTCGAGTCAACCGTCCAACACCGAAATAACACTTGCCGAGCTGACCTTCTATACTCTAACTCTACAGTTCTGTAGGATGGAAAATCTCAGAAGATATACGCAGTCTATAGTCAATGACTTTTATCTGAATGAACCTAATATAAGCATTTAATGCAAAAAAGAAAAACGAGCAGATGAACAAAATATACAAAAAAAATATGAATAAAGTAGTTTCTGACAATTTTCCTAATGCCACATTCTCTGAGATTTCAAATCGTAACTTGCTCTTAAAAGTTTTTGGCAGCAAAATAATAATTATTTTAAAAAGCAATTTAAAAATTATTAAATCATTCTTTGTTGTAATTTACTTCACTGTGAAATTGAAAACCTGGAAAAACTCATAAGAACGATAATTGGGGCGCAGAATCTTCACAGTGCTCACAATTAACCTTGAGGTTCTCAAGTTCAATCCTGTGGTCAATAATTATTAGACCTAGATGCCGTTTGTCATTGGCCATAAATTAACAACACAATCTAACAAAGATTGAATTAGATAACATCATCAGGTTTTAGACAGCTAAAAATGTACCGATGCGTAAAACAGACAAATTAAATTCATGCAAATTGCTGGTAAAATCAACAAGTAATTTTTATTGTAAAAATTAGGTATCCACAAGTAAAACTTTAAACAAGTTCACTTTAATCATCGATCTTTGTTGACGAAATAAATCGTTAGGAAGATCCCTCTCTGATATCATTAAACTGTGGTTTGTGGAGAATTGATTACTGGATGTCTAGAATTGATTATGCTTGAAAAAAACCTGAATAAATTAGAAGACTAGACGGCCTTGTAGACATTTCATTGGTCGATCCTGAATTAACATAGAGTTCAAAACTCGGATTAGTGACGTTGACTTAGGTAACTAAAGTAGTCATCCAGTTTGGACCAACTGTAGCTAGTTAGCGCAAAGAGAACATAGTTTGATGTGGCTCTCGTAGGAAGAAATACTTTTGAAATTATGATCTGTTAGGTTGTTGTATAATCAGTTGATAGAAAATCTTGAAAAATAGTACAGTTTACAAAAGTCCACCTTTTCAATTTGTGTGATTACAAGTTTGTCAGTTTTTTGGTTGACAGCAGCATACTCTGTCGTGATTGATTCAATGAGTACACTTTTTTTAGTACAACTTACATTAACTCTCAACGGTTAAGAAATAATTTTTTTGTTAAAAAGCTAGTCGCTAGGCCCTACATATTTGAACCAAATAAATTTTATCACTGATTTTTGTAGGAGGAATAGCGGTTGAAACAGCAATGCCAATGAAACGACATAGATTAATATTCCCTCGTTAGTAAACCAATATAAAATCTTCAAAGATTCGCTCAAAGTAAGAAATCTCAGAATTATTCTTACTTGGATTACAAGAAGATAACAAAGATTTTAAAACGCTTCTATGAACTATCCAATCATTAATTAAGCTAACTCGTCATCTGAATAAAGTCTGAGAGATACCACAAGAAATTATTTTGGATTAAGTTTTGTAAAAAACCCCTTTAACTATTAAAAAAACCTAGTTAAATTAGCTAGGAGAGTCCTATTTCATTGTTTATTTTATTCACTCAAAAATAGTTTGGAAGCTCGACAAGGGTTTTATTTTCTTAAAGAAGAAGCATATTGCATTATGTTAGCGGCTACTAATACAATTGCGTTGTCTAATTTAGAGTTAATGATTAGTTATATAGTTAAATATTGGATACAATAACCTTAAGAATATTCTGAGAGGCGTTGAGTATGGTGATTCACCCAAGAAAATTGCTTTAAGATGAATAATGATTATGTCAAAAAATCACAAAATGTAGGTTAACTTATTAGGTTATGTTGTATTAACTTATCTTGTAAAATAACAAATAAACTTTTTTAGCAGGTACCTAACTTAAGTAGCCTATAATTTTAGTTAAATTGAAATAAAATTTGTCTAAGCTCGACAAAATTACAAAAAATATTTAGGTTTACCGGTATTAAGATAGATATCTAACTCATCTTTTCGCAAATTAAACTTTAATATATAAAACTGTATCAAGTACCTATTGTCTTTTGAGACGATATCTACCATAAGATTTGTCCTAATTTTAGTAAGTGTCATTCCAATGAGCACTGTATGATTTTACTTCAATCCAAAGATCGTCCGTTTTACGATTTTTCAATCACAAATCTTAAGTTGGAAGGTTACATGATTTTACATTTACCAAACATTAAGCGGGAAATTTTTCCTGGCCTAAATTTACCAAAACAAGTGCTGAAATTATATTTCCAACTAAGTTAACTTATGCCCATCAAAAATTAAATTTCCTGTAACACTTAAAAGATATAACTTAACAATGGAAGTGGAAACAAGTTTAATCTCGAGTACCAAGGCAACAATTTAATACACATCAAGTTAAACAATTCACAGAGCTCGTTGAATGAGTCACTCTTGAATGATGCAAGGTTTAAATTTAGGCAAAGAACATTGTCTGATAACCCCTGAAGTAGATCTTGTTTATGATGTTGGCAGATAACCAAACTCTAGCCTATTGCATGATATTCTACACCTAAGATTTTAGCGCTAAAATTTCACTTCAGTAAATCATTGCACTACTTAGTTGTAAGATATTTAAGCCTTCTAAAAACAACTAGAAAAATTGTTGTTTAAGAACAGCTTTGTTAGAGCTAAGTTAAGTGCAGTATGAAATGAGAGCAAGGATTTAAATTGTTATATTTATTGTTTAAAAATGTAAATTAAGTTATTTTAGATATATGTTAGCTTACTGTACAGTCATTTAAGAGAAATATTAGGTTATGTTTAATTTATAAAATTGGAAAAGTCCATTGGTATGTAAGTAGGCCTAAAATGAATAAATAAATTTGATCAAGTAAATTTACTTTCATTAACTTAGTTGGCACATCAGTACATCTCCCTTCTTTATTTAACTTATAGGATTAACCTAAGCAAATATTTACATTTCATCAACAACTATTTTAAGCAGAAAATAAACTATGATAATAAATAAACTATTATTTTTAAAGCGATTAATTAGATACAGAAAAAGAATTGGTAGGAGTTCCATATCTCAATATCAGTTCAGTATTCTTAGAGCAGTCTAACCTATTAAGGTCCTAACTTAATGTTTCAAAGAGTCAAACAGTGACATTATACACCCATAAACTTAATATACGAGCAGACAATCCTAAGAATATCTATCCTAACTTAATAGCCTGATGAAAAACATTTAAGATGAATTAGCCTGGGATAAAAAGATAGCCTAAGTTAATTTAAGTTAACTAACTTAACTAATGGCCTAAGTTATTAACAAGAGCTATAATAAGTTATATGAAAATGCTACAAATTGTTATATAGGCCTAGGCCCTATGATAGTTTTGCTTTAAATTTATTTCACTATAGACCTATAAGACAAATAAAGGAGGAATAGAATATTTTATATTAGGAGACAGCCCTATTTATTGCATGATATATAGGGCCTACCTACTCCATAACCACATCAAAGTACTGTACTTAAACAGGTACATATCAAATTAGGCTAGGCCTAACTTGTATGGTACAGTTAACTTATTCAATCTTATAAATTTTAGTTTGAATATTATTTTTTGGGCTAAAGGAGTTCCTTCACTAAATTAAGTTAGTTTGAGAGATAAGATATTAAAATTAATCCTAACCCTAAAGAGCCTTGTCAATCCACCTCCACCATGTCACAATTATTGACAAACGATTTTGTTTGTTGAATTGGAGAACCATTAGCCAATAAAAGTTATTAACCATTACTCTATGCCTAATTTAAAAACTATATAAAAACTTACTTTATTGCCAAAGCAACTAAAGAAAAAGGGCAGGCCTGCTAAATATCATAGCATTGGTCACACATCACACAAAAACATATCACTTTTTGGTAAAAACATATTTTTTAAAAGCACCTAAAAATTGTTTAGGCAACAGTAAGATTTAATTTTTTCAAATTAAAAATATCAGTGGCTGAGCTCGGATAACACACGAACACAAACTGTAGGACCGTTGACACTTTTCTCACATAACAGAATTTAAAGGTTGACACATAACGAAATACACTTGATATCACTCGCGCACTCACAAATTATCACAACTCTCCATAGAATAACTGAGTTGTGATTGTGATGATGAGGAGCTCTGTTCCCACCGACCGCCGGAAGTTCGTAGTGGCAAACATGACAAGTATGTAAAGTATTGGAGGAATCGCGTTCGCATAGCTGGCATTCTAGCGCCTAAAATCTCTTAAACTCTTAAAAATACTGTATGAAAAGGATAATCAAGATGGTTTGTACTCACCAGAGAGAAAATAGAGCGCCTTCTCGGCGAGTTTGATGAAATTTAGGACGGTATTTGGTCCGTAAATATGAGGACTAAGTCTGATTTTGGTATGCCAAGAATGGCACAAAGAATCCAGACAACGCACAGGTCCACTGCGCACCCGAGACGCGCAGCCCAGTCGGCTTGGGTAGGAGAATGGGAGTGTACTCTGTGACGTCACATACAAGTTTGGTGGCGCGACGCGCGAGATTCAAACCTTCTTCCTACACATAACCTCACTATACTTTACTTTATTGACACACGCGTCCACATATATACATTATATTCAACGTAATAACTCACAATTTAACACTCACTTTGAACCAAGATAAACTTTGATGAACTCTGCACAGTTGAGGACACAACAAAAACTAAATAAACTTATCTTCAAATTATTATGTACAGTATTAATATAAACATCTATACATAGTAGTTTGGAAAGTTACAGTGGAAAGTAAAGTGGAAAATACACAAACGTATTTTAAACAAGTTTAGAAGCTAAATTAATGTTATCAGTAGGTCTAGCCATGTTTTGTTATGATTGAAGAAACTGAAGAAAGTGTACACAAAGAGTTCGCCTCCGTCGGTGGGAGGGGCTGGTGGTCTAGAAGTTCTAGAAACACTCACCTGTTTTTGAGCGCGCCACCTCCTAATATACAGGTAAAAGTGTCGGTAACAGCAGAAATGCAGGTTTCAATGAATAAAGCAGTATTTTTCTTTTGGAGGTCTTCAAATAAGAGAAAAAATGGCAATAGAGACATAATGAAAAGGCCGACATATTCAAATGTACATAGTAGGGGGGGGGGGGGTATTAGTAAGGAGGAAAATGACAATGATTGCTCTTTTCACTCTATAGGGGTTGAGGAGAGCATAACTACACATAAATCTCAATGTACATAGGGGTTTTCCACCAAGAATTAATGTGTGAAACTCTCTCACTAACGTATGGATTTGCACTGTACTTTAATCTCCTACTTTATTTCATAGCCTATTCAATTTGGGAACCGGAGTTTTGCCAACGGGTGTCAGGTAGATGGGGGGGATGCCTTCGGCCACCTCTTGGTGCGGAGATTTGCCAACGGTAGTGGTGGGAGAAAGAGTGTGACGGAGGGAGGGAGAGCGATTGTCAGGGTTGTCTACGCTTGGCAGTTATGCGCTTGTCGCAGTGGGTTAGGTTAGGTTAGGTTAGGTTAGGTTAGGTTAGGTTAGGTTAGGTTAGGTTAGGTTAGGTTAGGTTAGGTTAGGTTAAAAATTCAATACATTTCCTTTCACAGTCAGAGGTGCATAACTCCATTACTTTGAATACAGTCAGCATCCTGCCTGGTTTGTCTACCCCTAGCGGAAGCCACTCTCACGGTCACGTGTAATCGCTCTCGCTCAACCCACAACCGTTGGCAAAACTCAGCAGTATGTGGAATTCATGGATGGGGACCCTTTCTACCTGATACCCGTTGGCAAAACTCCTACACTCATTCAATTTAATTGTCAGATAAAAATTTGTTTTAATTTACCAGAGTAAAATTAATTAACACTATAACCATTCATTATCAGAAACAAACTACTGTACTTGAGAAAACTAATGTTAACGTTTTGCTGAATAAATATTACAAATCTGAAAATCACGTTATAAATCAAGTTAGGAAATATATATGATTTAAAGCAGTTAAAAAGTTTAGTTATATACATATATATATATATATATATATATATATTATAGTATATACATACAGTAGAACCATGTAGAACCTCAATAGCAAGACTCTCATGGGGGTAACAAAATAAGACTTGTGATAAATGTTTACTTCTCCTAGTGGTTTGCAAAATAAGGGGTAAAATAAATTCTAGGTCATTTGAAAATTACTCTTGTTATTGCGGTTCCACTGTAGCTTAATTTAAAATACAACTATAGGCCTAGTCAACACATGATAATAAACTCTAATATCTTAAACACACTTCCCTATATGAGTTTTGCATTGTTGGGATGGAGTAGGAATAGCGGAATTGAAACTGACACAGCCTTCTTGATATTCGAAATGCAATAAAGGTAAGAAAGTTGCAATCCCATGATTCCATGCAGAAATACCTCAAGATGGAGGCGTAGTTGAGATTACAACAAGTTATTGGATTCATAACATTCTTCTGCATCTCGATTCCACTCTGTTTATTTTCAATAGACTCCCTGTTTCCGTTTCCATATTATATCGCGTAATGTACCCCCTTTTCTTCCCTGCTCACACCTTATCGTTCTTTACTTTTACCTAATAAACTGTAGGTGGATTTAGGAGAAGGTGAATTTAAATACCCTCGCCGCAGCAAACCTGCAGACTAAGCGAATTTCCATATGTCTGATTGGATTTACACTAAAATGTCTACTTAAAAATTTAACATTTATTTCCTATAGAATTAGTTTAACAGGTACTTAGGTTTGCTGCATCAGCGAGGGTAAAACTGTTTTTTTTTTTTTTTATGTTAATAGTTAGTAAGAAATAAAAAATTTTCAAATTTGATCAAAGTATGTTCATAAACAAGCAAACTACAACAGTTTACTTATTCTCCACAATAATAACATGGGAATTTAAAATTTACATTTTTTTTAATTTTCTCCGTAACCATTAGGCGCATAGTAACACTTCAATATACTAAATTATTTGTTTTTTTAAGCACTACAAAATGGTTTGAAAATATTTTGCAAAATTTTATGTTTTTTGGGTAAAAAATGGGAAAAACCTATTTTTACCCCATAAAACCCCCGTTCCCATAGTCCGATCATGCTGGTTCGCGAATTATTTGTGGACTACTTTTTCAATGGTGTGCAAAAAACTCAGTTCTGGGGGGACACATAATATGAATAGAAGGTAGGTTGTAAATTTCAACACTGTAGTGTAAATTTAAACAGTAGAGAGGGTTGATAATTTTGTATATCTAGATAAACAAATTTATTAAGAAAACCTAATGTTACCCATCTTCTTTCACTATTATTTGTTTAAGCAAGATTCTCTGTCGATATTTTAATTCACTAAATTTCAAATTATAACCCTACCATCCTTATTTTTGAACGTAGATATGATGTCAAATTAATTTCAAACGCTAAGAAAAGCAGAGAGAAATTCAAAGGAAGCGAGAATACCTTCGCATCTTTAAGCAGAAAGGATTAAATTATCTTGTAACCTGTCATTGTGTTTTTCTTAAGCTCATTAAAATATACATTCTTTAAAATTAAGAGGAATTACATTGGTCCAAAGAGTTCAGAATTATTATACAAAGACAATTTAATTAAATACTAAAGTTCCTTTGTTATTTTGGGGAAATGCGATTCTCTTTATTAAGGAATATGAATACTATTTACTTAATAAGAACCAGTATTACTCTTATTTTTTGTATCATAAATGAAAAATTGATAAACGCCTTTATTTTAATTGGTTTAAAATGGGTTGTTGAAAAAAAATTTTTTATTAAACATTCTTAAGGTTTACGTTACGGTATTGATTGTATGATTTTATTGAGGTATGGTACTAAAGCAATAGGTAGTATAAAATAGTAAACTATGTAACCCTATTTGTGGACAACTCCCTCAATATATGGGCTAACAAAGTATTTTTTCTTTATACATTTTTTTTCGCAATTTACATATTTTTCATAAGACAATGGTCCAAAAACTTATCTGGATATCAAACCACCTTAGAATGAACACAGAGAAGTAAGGTACAAAGTAAACTTCCTTATGGGTCGACCGTACACTTTCAGGTCTAGTACCTATGTTGTGCAGAGCAAGAGCCCGAACGGCGAGCACTTTGAGGAGATTTCTATCGGACAGGGCACAGGGCCTTCCTTCACCATAAGCGTTGTAGTTGTGGTACATGATGACGAGGGGTTTGGTATTGGGGTTTGGTATTGGACTTTGCCCTGGACACCAGCGACTAGTGCTAGACACCAGTGACTAGTGCTAGACACCAGCGACTAGTGCTAAACACCAGCAACTAGTGCTAGACACCAGCGACTAGCGCTAGACACCAGCAACTAGCACTAGACACCAGCAACTAGTGCTAGACACCAGCGACTAGTGCTAGACACCACCATTGAATGTTTCCTCTGTACCTTACTTATCTGAGGAGTAACATTTAACAACTTTACAATTTAAAACACATTTTTATTTTTCAAACAATTAACTGTTTCTCCGATTGGTTCCTTGTTCACACGGGCATCTTCTTGAAGGACACACTGCAGGACACTTTATAGGTCTTTGAGATCCTGGTTGAACAGCACACCTAACCAGTCTGTATATCACAAAGAAGTAAAAGGCTAAGACCATTTCGAACATAATGTTGACTAAAACGTCCATCATTGTATATTGGTACCTCATTGTAAAAACTAGAACTAGAACTCAATTGGAGTGTTCAAATTAATCAAAAGATAATAACTTTTCACAAAAGATTTTTGGAACTTTTAATTTTATCCTTAGTTAACAATATTTTAATTTTTATTTACATGAGATTTTTCATTTGTTTGAAACAGCTGGTGTTAACTATTCCCCTACAGTATTTTAGGTACAGTCATTGGCTTTCCAAACCTGTAAGATCTAAAGCATATTTTGGTGTTTATATCCAAGTACATTTTGGTACACAATTTTGATTGATTGTTTTTCTCCTGTTTTTGGTAGTTTTTTTTAAATGCGCGAGCCTTAATAGAAATCAGCAAAGTTTTTGTTAAGCATTTACAAAACAGTAATAATTTTCTGCTTATGATGACTCAAACTTTCAAGATACTTCTTAAAAAAAAAATATAATACTTGAATTGTCGTGCTATTGTCACACTTTAGTTGGTTATGGATAATTAAACAATATATCGGTCCACATCAGTTTAGAAGATTATGTTTCGGTGTTTTGTACATCGTTATATACATTACAGTATTTTAAAGTATTGCTTAAATTGATTAATAAAACCTCGAAGAGTTCATAAGGCATATTATAAGTAGACATTGCATACCTTATAGGTTATATTATGGTTTGTTGTAGTAATCTGACCCTGTTCTCGTCCTGTAGTGTTGGATAATCTAAACTCAACTGTAATACTAGCATGATTTACGTCTAAAAAGGATCAGCATTCTTTCCAACCAGAGATAGCGGTACAAATAAAAAATTGATAAATTGCTTGGAATCGACAATAATGGAATTTGCATCATGAAAACCTATTTTAACCATTCTTGAGTATTAGGATGAAAAGGGAACATTTAAATAAATTTCCGAAACTTAGAAAATTTTATTTATTTTTTGAATACTACTAAAGATGTACACAATGTTTTACATTAATGATATCATTCTACCACTTTCAGTAAGTTAAACTATAAACTAAAATACCTGTTGGCTAGAGGAAGCGGGTTAGAATAAAAAACTGAAACAAACAAAAAGTTAGAAAATTGCAAGTAAAGAATGAAGTAGAAAGTCTGTGTGAAAAGAAAACAAAATTTTACTCTTTTTTATCATATTGTCCAAAAAAAAGGCTGTTTTTAGTTCTCATAATTGTCTGCAAAATCATCGTTTTCGGGTAACTTCAAATAGGTAACAGAAGAAACATATGGTAAATTTTACGCTTCGCTAATCTCAAAATTTTGTTATTTCACATTATAAATAATGTTAAATAACGTTATGAAAACGTTGATAATCGCACAATATTATAAGTTATGTTTGTAAAAAACTGAAATGTAAACATTAAAGACGACTTTGTATGACCTCAAATTATGTGGTTAAATTTTGTAACAATTAGAAGGTTATTTCCACAGTATGATGAAAATAATCGTTCATCACACAGGAGCAAAAATTTATTATTTTACCATTTTGTACACTTTTGGTAATCAAACACAAGTAAAAAAGATTGCATACAAAAAAACCACTTTCGCTCCTAGCGATGAAATATACTATTTTCATGATAAAAATTGCAAATTTATCGGTGTCCCACTATTTAGCTATGATACAGAGCTATTGCAAAAACTAGCAGTTGGACAAAAAAATTTTTATTTTCCAATGAACAGTGAGGCATATTTTAACTCGGAAATCCTTTACGACTCAATTCCAAAGATCTCAAAATTAATTATCTGGACGTTCTCCAACTTTAAGTTTTATTTACTGTTTTACCATAAAAAAATTAACTGCAATATAAATAGTAAAATGATTTTTCAAATATCTTTCTACTTTATTCTTTATTTTTATACAGAATTACTCCCCTCCTTATTTGCGCCTGGAACAGAAAAAGGTAATTATTTGAGAACTAAAACTAAATTGCATATCTTGTGCAGGTTGAATTGTGACAAAATTCACTAAAATAAAGCTTAATGATGTAAAATTACCTATTCGGTAATTAGTTATAGTGATTTTAAAACTAGGACAGTCTTGAGTTGAGATTTTGGCAGTTTAGTTTTAGTTTCTAATAAGTGAACAAATGAATATTCAAACCAATGGTTAAACAAATTATTTACACGTTGAGTGCTGACTACATCGATGCTCCTATCCGCCTACATAAATTTATGTAGTTGCGCAATCCCTACATTAGTTCAGTACGAGCTCGACCATTGCCGGGGAACGTTATAATCGTTGCTAGCCTGTAGCTTAGAATGTGAGCTTTATTTTGGTGTAGGTCGGTAATAAAATTTCCGGTAAAATCCCGTCTGACAATGCTTTTGTCCCGGTTTCGGGGATTTTCTCTCTTCAAGCCATATTACAAAGCCAATGACTACTGATCCAGGCAGTGCTGCTACCCTTTGGGTGTTTCAGGGAACTACGTTCAATCTCGGGGTAACGTAGTACAATCACCGCTGCTCTTTTGTTATTCGTCAAACTGAAATATTTTAATGCCAATTGCGTTCGCTGTTACGATTCCGTACCAGAGCCTCGCTGCCATTGGCCAGCGCCTTTTTGAATGCCTCCCGCACTCAACGTGTTAATCAATGGTTTTAACTGAAATACCAAGCACTCTTACGGCAAAGAAAATTTAACACAAAATCTAAACTGATAAGAAAAACTACTTATGTTTAAGAATTTCTCAAAACCTGTTTAAGAAAAAAACAGATCTTTTAAGTTTTCATTATAAAACAATGCAGCACAAAATATACAATACAAATAGATACAAATCAAACATTTCTTTCAGCTGACGTAGACCACTTGTTGACCTGTCCCAATGAGGAATCCAACTTGTTTTGTCCTGAAACAAAGCTTACTACAGTGGAACCTCGATAACAAGTAGCTTTTGATAGCAAGTGTCAGTTTAAAAAACCCTTGATATTTTACTACTCTTAATTACATGATATTGCAAACCTTGATAAGAAGCCAATGATTAGCAAATAACACTTGCGTTCAATATTGACTTGTTATCAAGGTTCTACTGTGATTTGATTAAATTAGCAAATATACATTAATCTAAGGACTTTAAATTGACCTAAAACTGGAGTTTATTGGCGATTTAAATGACATAAAAAATATTTTCAAATGTAAAAGAAATTATTTTGCATTCTTTTCCACGCATAAAATGTTGTTAGAATCATTAAAACTTTTATTTTTTTTTAACTCTTAGTTTGCAATCTTTTTGCCTCCTCGGACCAGTACCTAGAGTGATTTTTTTTTTGTTAGGTTAGGGGCATTTTTATGTTGATAAATAATAAAAAATCCAAAGAATACATGTAGGTAGTAAACATTTTATTATTATTGCTTTTAGTGAATTTCCCATATAGGGAATAAGCTATTTTATTATTTTTATTGTAATATTTTTATTGTTTACAGTAGGATAAAAGTGTATCACATTTGACACTCTGGGTCTAGGGAGGATCTTTAATAGCCCAATAACAAATAGCACGTTGCCTGGATCCCATCCTAGGAGTATATATAAGTATTTATTTCAATACAAATTTAGAGGGATTAACTTGTTAGCGATTAATATTTTATTTTAAAATTTGTCTTCAGCGAGTGGAGAGTTCAATTTTCCTTCAAACTGTAGTATAATTTGGTTTCAAAATCTAAAACATAACTCAAAATTAGTTTACATTGCACAACATCTGTATTGATTTGTATAAAATTGAAGTATTTTTAAGTCACTTGACCCAGTTAAGGGGTTAATGTTAAGGGGTTTATGCCTACTTAGTTTTTTCTTTTTAAGAAAGTTAAAAACCCTAAATCAAGCTTTATTTTTTTATTTAGGATAATTTAAAAAAATAAAAAGGCTTACATTTTAAAACAGGTATATAAAAAGTATCATCCTAAAATTAAAATAATTGGTTATTAATTAAAAACTAGTTGCTAGATAAATTATATCAAACAATTATTATTTTTATATCTTTAACTGTACAATTCCAATACCTCACAGCGGAGAAATATTTAGGCTTTACTGAATTTAGGCTTTTTCTAAAACCAGTTATGAAAGTCTTTTGAATGTTTTCCTTATTTGGTAGATCTATTTTGTACTTTATACAAGGATATTAATTTATCGGTATGAATAAGGTTACTGTATCAAAATAAATGAAGATTCACTTAACTCAGTTTGAGAACTAGATGAACCATGTACCTGAGACATAGCTCAAAAAATGTTTTTGAAGCACTAATCTGAAACGAAATTCCAATTTCATCGTTGTGTTATTGTGGCAGAAAATATCTATAAAATGTATAATAAATTCAGCAGTTACTGTCAGCATATCAGACCTATAACAAAGAATTGTATTAATTTGCAAAAATAATTGTTTACTTAAAACACCCGATAAATTTTCCAATTTAAGTAAACAATTATTTTCCCCGTATTCAACCACTTTCAAAATGAAAACAATTATATCTAGATTAAGGAGAGTGGAAAAATCAATTAAGGAAAATAAATTTATTTTAATCATTCCGAACACACAAAACACAAATACAAACGTTACAAAGTGGTGCAATACGGTATGTGTTGCAAAATTTTAATATATTATGATTCTTATTAAAATGTCAGTAAAATTTACAAAATATAAGACATCTAAGTTTTCGAGGGGTACAACGATTGTGAGAGTGCTATTCAGTCTTTTGATGACTTCTTGCTCAAATTAAGATGTAAAATATAAGACTATGGTTTCAAGGGGTACAAATATTGTGGGAGTACTAGTTGGGATTTAGTAGCCCCTTCGCCATGAGCGGTTGTTGCCTCGCCAATTCCTGCCACCTCGCCCTCTGCCTCGGTATCCGCCTCGCCGTACGTTCTGTGAAGGAGCTGTAACAAGAAAAACTTAATTACTCTATGGTCTACAGATTAAAAATTTGAAATATACAAGAAAATAATTGATATTAAATCTAGGTGTCAGTGAAATTTGACCTTTCGATAAACTAAAACATTATTCCTTTATTGGTTTATTTTATATTTTTAATATATATATTTTTTTGCTGTCTGGATGGGGTCAAGTCTGTTTTAATATGGGAAGGTTAAAGAGGGTTTATTTAATTTAAAACTGTAAAAAAAACTCCAGAAATAAGAACATAATTTTTCTTACATCAGCACAGTCTACAGCTAGAGGTGAAAATAAAAAAAATTGATTTTTTCCATTTATCTAATAGTTTTTTTAGCGAATTTCCCAATTTGAGGAATAAGCTATTACCATAGGTCTCATGGTAAGACCTGGACCCTGGACCTATTTATTTTTTCGTTTTGAGGTCCCCAGAGGCCAAAAACATCATCCGTTCAAATTAATATATAGGCTATATATGTCCGTTAGCATGAAAATTCAAGAAAAATGATCAGATTTTGATGAAATTTTGTACAAACCTACATTTATTTGAACGAGTTAGCAAACCATGTGATTGGAACTGGGTTTTATGGGATGAAAATTGGTTTTCTCATTTTTTTACCCTCAAAATAAAAATTTCCCAACTTCTCTCTAAAAAATTTTGAAGAGCTTAAAAAGACAAATAGGGTAATTAAGTAGCCTATATTGAAGTGTTTTTGTACAGTTTATCTGTTACGGAGAAAATAAAAAAAAATGTTAATTTTAAAATTCCCATGTTATTTTTAGAAGAAGTAGTTGTAGTTTGCTTGTTTGTGGATATATTTTGGCCAAATCTATTAATTTTATACTTAAGCTATTAATGTTTTACTAAAAACACACTTCCCTGTAGCAGCAAACATAGGAACTTGTTAAACCCAATATTACCGAGTTTGATTTAATTGAAAATAAAAACAGGTAAATGGAAATTCACTTAGTCTGCAGGTTTGCTGTGGCGGGGGTATTTTTACTTAGTCTGATAAATTATAGCCTATTAAGAAACATCCTCGAAAGCAAAATAATCAAATCACAAATCAAACATTTAATCAAAAAAATAAACAATAAATCCACAACATTGATAGAACATTAGTAACTTTATTTTACAAAAAACAAAAAAAAACACACTAGTCTTAAAATAAAATTAAATGAACTAATATTTCTTCAAAATATAAAAAAGGAAATGACCATCAAAACCACATTCACATACGGAAGTTCTTAAGTGAATAACCTGTAAATAAAATAAGATTGTTAAGTAAAAAATATAAAAATAATACACATTATAAATCAAGAATAAATAGGTATTGCACATAAAACTCAAGTAGACAAAAGGATTGGACTTTTAGTTTGGAAAAGGTGGTGATTTTCAAAGGCAAAAATGTTTGATTCAAACAATCATGAGCAGAAATTCTCGTAGAAAGCAATAATGGATTACATTTTGTTAAGCTTTTGCTAACACATATTTTCATAATGTTGGATTGCCACAGCTCCAGGACTAGATCGATTTAACGAGGTTGTAAAATAATTTACTTTACAAAACCAACAAACTTGACTCACTGTAACTGGAGACGTTCTTGCTGTATTTGCCGCTGGGAGGCTGGTAAAGTTCCCTCGGCCTAGAGTCCGTCCTGCTGTGTTTGTTGTCGCCTTCTTCAAACGTGATGGGAGTGTGTCTCTTCTGTCCGACCGTCACTGTGTTGGCACCACCTTTACTCTGCAAAAGAGAATCAATTCTTACAAATTCATACTTCACTGTCTGAATTTATTCACCTTCCTTGCAAGTTGGAGGAATGATTGAACATCCCCGAGCGGAGAAGTCCACCAAGAAAGCCAAGATTGAGATGGCCGGACCAGGTCAGAAGAGGCACTAGAATGAGAAATCTGGAAGAAGTGTGTTGGCGAGGAAAAGTACCACCTTAGGTACCTACCAAGAACCACGACAGTAAAGTTTTGGTTTACGGATTTAAAATTTATATTTTTGACCATCACTAGTTCTAAAATCCTTAACATTCTCTTTCATTAGTTACATCCACACAACAAAAGTGGAGATGGGCCTTATTTAACGTAATATGATAAGTAGTATCATTACTAAAAATGTTGCTTAATATCTTGGTAATAGGTTACTGAGAATACCCTGTTATTTCTGTTTAGAACGTCGCCTGATCTGTTTGAACCGCTGATCATCAGAATAATAGGGTGTAAAAAAACCCTGGATTAGAATGAACAGTTTAAAGGTGCTGAGGAAATAGAAACAAAATTAATCTAGTAATTTCAATTTCACCTACTACCTAAAAGCTAGAACGTTTCTGTCAATTATTACAGAGTAACAATGTTTTTTAACCCAAAAAAACAGTTCAGTTCAACTTACAACTGAATGCAGGGGTTTCCAAGATAAGCTGACATTGCTCTTGAAACTCGGCGGAGAGTGAAACAAATCTTTGATCAAAGTGTTGATGTTGGTAGTCATCTTCAGAGCGATCACTCTCATCTTGTTTTCTTCCGATTTCAACTCTTCGGCTGTCTTTCCGTGGAGGGCTTCCTTCAGTTTTTTTATATATCCTTGGATTCCTCGGGCAAAATATTGTAGCCTGTAAAAGTTATAGTTTTTTACAACACAGCCTTATGATATTTACCATACAGTTCACTTCGTAGAGTTGGAAGTTCATTTTTGGCGAGAAGTTTCTGCGTAAAACAAAACTTTTACTAAACAAAGATTAAGGATATGGTAACGATATCAGCGTGATCAGAGAATATGTTAAAGATTTTGCAGAGATCAATGGAAATAGTCACCAACTGAAACAAAACCATCCCTCGACCTAACTCCATCATATTTTTAAATAGTAAAATATTTCTCTTTCTTATTACTTTTTTGTCAGTACTTTAATTCAATTTGTTTAAATTTATAAAATTATTTTTAATGGATAGGCTTTTGATAAATAATCCCTGGCTTGACAAATAAATCTTGAATGGGGAGCAAAATTTGAGGTTTCGTTCATTGCAGCCTATTAATTAATAGAAATAGTTCAGCTAAAAGGCACAAAAAACCAACTAGCAATCATTACAATCACTCTCTATAGTTTATTTCTGCTTGCCTACACCACAGTACTTTTTGAAAAGTTCTTCAAGAGCTTGGCACATTTTGCCCCGCTTAAACCCTGCACAACTAGCACAATCTTAACACTTACCTTAGCCGGAAGTCTTTCAGTTTCTCAGGGTCTTTAGTAATGATGTCGGGGCAGTGTCGAGCCAGCCTGTGTAGAGAATACATGAGACACTCTACGTACGAGTACTCTAGGTTAGGCTCTGGTATGTCGTCTGTGGCGGGGGGCAGTGGCATGTACTCCTGTCAACCACAATCATTAATCATAAACAACTCAGGAAGGACAAGAATTTGATCTTCAATGGAAGAGGTGGACTGATACTTTTTTTCTGATCAAGATGACTTGGGCTGAAACTGTTATCTTTGGAGGTCTGAAACTCTTTCTTATCAAGGTGAGATGGGCCGAAACTGTTATCTTATCAGGAAGGGGGTCTGAAACTCGTTATCCTATTAAGATGAGTTGGACTGAAAATGTTATCTTATCAGGAAGGGAGGTCTGAAACTCTTTGTCTTATCAAGATGAGTGGGACTGATACTGTTATCAGGAAAAGGATAGCTGAAACTTTTCATCTTATTGAGAAAGGAAGACTGAAACTCTTACCTTATCTGGGAGGAAGAGCTAAAAATCAAAACTTCCCGCACATGAAAAGAAAGTATTATTTTATCTGAAAAAGGGCAAGACTGCTTTAATAAATGGGCTAGGTAGGCCCTGGCAACGGGGCGCAATAGATTTTATTTTTGCTGGGGGTGCAAGGACAAGAAAAATTCTTCCACAATGTAGGTGGAGAGGGGCGCTATTATCTCCCGGGACAAGTGCTTGACTTGCAAACCTCATTCCTGGAAATGGGCCAAGCTTTTTTGAGTTGAATTTTTTTTCTGAAAAGGTAGTTTTAGTAAGCATATTTATTTACTTGAAATTGGACATACAAAATGAAAATTTAAAATAAAAAACCAAAGAGAATTTCTGAAATGTAAATTAAGGTAGCCTATTTGAAATTTGTTTTTCATTTCAACAATAGCAGTTTCTATGACAAAATGCTGAAAAAAGGTATTTTCTAAAGATTATTTGATTATCTATTTATTGGGGACCTTATAATTTAGGGGTTTTGGAAGTTTCTTAAGCATTTATACAATAATTATAAAAGTCTATAAAAGGTATCTAAATATATAAAAGACAAAGCCCTCACTGACTGACTGACTGACTGACTCACTCACTCACTCATCACTAATTCTCCCACTTCCCATTTACCTAGGAGGCTGAAATTCGGTACACCGATTCTTTGGGCATTAAATAGGAAAACTAAGTAGGCCTAGTTTTTATTCTGATCGGGCTTTCGGACTCTGCCCCCAGTGGCTTCCCCCTCCAGTGGAGTTTCCCATGTTAACCTTATGAGTACTCATATTTAAATGGAATTAATGAATCTTAACAGATGTTTCAATTAAACAAGTTGGTTCTGTTCTATGATGTTCAATAGCATTAAAGTTACAAGGATCACCAACAGGGTGCAGCACTATTATTTTTTTTAAATATATGACAACAGCTAATTTGCAACCAAAAGGTGAGTGAGCGTAGCAAACGAACTTCAACCTGGAGGTGAGTTAGCGTAGCGAACGAGCAAACCTGAAGGCATGTGAGCGCAGCGAACGAGCTCCAACCCAAAGGTGAGTGAGCGTAGCGAACAAACTTCAACCAGGACGTGATTGAGCCATTGGAACAAGCTCACTTATGAAGTTAAACGGGGCGAAGCCCGCGGGTACAGCTAGTCTTTCTATGTAGGCATGTTATCATTTTCAGATTAGAATGAGAATTCATTAGGTTCATATGGAAATTGTGAAGAAACCTGTACCATACATATTTGTTATTTAAATGTTTATGAACATCAGCCATTAATGATATCACAGTAGTTACAGCATCTCTGAACTAATTACCACTGTAAAACTCATCTGGAATCTATCACCAGTCACGTATAAACCTTCTAACCTTTATGCTGTATTAATGTCTGCCAATCTTTAATTATTAATTTAGTTACAATAAGTGTTTACTGTACATATTGTACAGAAACTATAGGCCCTATTCTTATGTGAAAAAGGAAAATTAAAACCCGAGTCTCGTCTGGAAGGTGGACTGAATTTCTTATGTCATATGGGGAAGAAGATTGAAACTAATGTTTTATGTGGAATGGGCAGCCTATTATCGTGTTTTGTACTTACAATAAGTTTTTTCAAGACCGTGGTTGTATGAGTCTCTGGGTTGGAGATTGTGTTGCAATGACTACAGAACTCGGCCAGCAATTTGAAGATTTCCGAATGATTCGCCGAGTTCTCGTCTGAGGCTGATATGACGGGCATTGTGGGAAGGACCTGCTCACAAAGATACTCGACAAACTTCTGTGAATCTACCTGGGCCTGTGGAGGAAAACATGAACCAATATTAGTGTTACCTAACAAAAACAGTACTTCAAAGATAAAATATAAAAAGTTTACAAGATTTTAAAGTTTCAACATTCAATGTTTGGTCGATTCATTTTTTGAAATTTCACATCATTATCAGGGTTGTGAGGGAAAGAAAATATTTAATCACTTTATGAAACACCCACAACCCTACTTTATAATTTTAAATATTACAGCGTATGAGTAGCCTATGTGTTACAAACTACTGTGCCACTTACAAATAAAACAAAACCAGTCAAAGTCAATAATAAAAAATCTCATGGGAAGGAAATAAAAAAAATGTTATAAGGGTAACTCTCCAACAATTAACTCTCCAGCTATTAACTGTAAACATCCTCTACATCTATACAATTTTCATGTACACACATATCCAAAACATCTCAAGAAATAAAGATTTCCACTGCTATCCACCAGAAAAGCTACTGACATAGGTCTTTCAGTCCAGAAAAAAAAACCTCTACGTTGGACAAAAAATCATAAATGTATTAAATCAACCTCAAGATAAAACAGAAACAAAATGAAACATCAAATCAATGTCAGGCTAGTAGAACAACCCATTTACTCAACCTATATTTTGTGACACCATTGTATTTTTTTTACAAATCAAAAATAAGGACAATCATCTGCAAAATATATTTGCTTACCGAGAAGAAGGGCAAAGCTCGTTTGAGTCCATGGAGCAGTTTGTCGACCTGCTCCTCGTCTGCGGGGTTGTAAGGTTGTGATAGTTCTACTTGCTCCGCTACAATCTCCACCAACTCCCGCTGTCCTACGACCGACTTGGCGAGGTGAGTCAGTCCCAGCAGATCCATCACCATGTCAAACTCATCAGCGGTGTTGTCCTGCAGACAGACACCAAAGACTTGCCAATTGGAATGCAACTCGTTAACACGCTTTAAGGATTGGGCAGAAACAGAGTAAACAGATCGCCAAAATATCTATGATTATATACTGTAATTGAGTTTTTGCTATATGGCCTTAGAAGCAAGGATCTATTTAGAATCTGAGGCCCCCGACGGCACTCACCAGAGAGGCCCCTCTTTATATTCTGATACTTCGAAGGTTGGAACTTAAGGGTTTAGAAATACACTTGCTTCAACTCAATGAAATTACCTTTTGTTTCCAACAATCTGATTGAAAAAAGACCTAGGAGACTAGCTGAAAAAAATCTAACAATTTCTTACGTCAGCACTGACACGTAATCTTAATCTCCTCCGATCACGTCGGAATCATGAACGACTCATGTGGCCGCGGAGAAATTGTGAACATCTCCAACGGCTTTGTGGACATCATCATTGTCTCCCGCGGTTTCGAAAACGTGATCGTTGTCAGGGTGTCCACCAGGCCGACCAGAACAAATTCATGAGTAAAAAAAAATCCAAGTAGTTCAGTTCATACTTTTCATCCTAAAACTTCCAACGTGTTTTGCGCTAACTTTCGCAATGCTGTTTTAGCGCTAACACAGCTCGCTATTTAAGTTATCGGAAAGAGCATTCTCAGTTAATGAAATAAAATGTATGATTACTAGGGGTGTGCGATGCATCGAAAATGCATCGAAATTTCGATTCGATTCGATTCGATGCATCGAATCGCGATTCGATTCAGTGGTGGTCAAAAAACGATTCGATTCACGAGGGAGTCAGTATCCATATACGAAAAACGCCTGCAGAAAGTCAATGCAATACCCGCAATACAGGAGCGCGTTGCTGTTGCGTTTCCTTTACGAAGGCGTTCTTATTTAATACATTCTTTGCATTAAATATAGCTTTAATTGTTTTATATTTTTTTGTTTTGACATTGCAAATGATTAGAGGTTTGTTTTTGTCTTGATGTAAGCAGTGTGTGAAATATTTTACTACTGTGAACCTAGCCAAAACAAGGTAGGTTACTCCAAAATCATTTTAAAAATAAGTCTTAAAAATTGTTACTTAATACTTAACTAGTAAGATTAATGTTATAGACTGATTCATTTGGTATTTTTGTAGGTCCCCGTCCCCGAATTTTTGTTGGGGCAAAAGAAAAAAAAAGAATAATTTATTTCCAAAGAAACACTCTTATATTATTATATCTATTATTACAGAGGAATTAAAATGTTCAAATGAGAATTAAAAATTAAGTTGGCTCACGACCTTTAAGAATAAAGACACAACAGAGCAATTGCCGCACTGCCACTAGCCAGAGCCAGGTCTAGTCGTCTACTGATAAGAGTAACAAGACAAAAGCCGTGACGCAACACTAACAGTGCAAAGAAAACAAAGTCAAAAGAATAGAAAGACTATTTATCCAGACATACTAGTATAATCATTTATTGTTTATTCAATACCTAATTAAAAATATCTATAATATTAAAACGAAACAGTGTTTTTTTACTTCACGATTCTGAATCAACCACTCGACAGATTTTCATGATTTTTGTGTTGAAAGAAAGATAATTTTGAGAACTAGGGAATGTCGAAGCCACAATTTTAGTTTAGGGTCCCAGTTTTTTAGAAGTTAAGTTTTAATTTTTTTAAAGTCTAGCAGCCGACGCTAAGATTCTAAACTAGCTTTGGGCATAAAATAATTTGCTTAACATAACAGCTGTAAACATTCAGCTTTTGTGTCACAAATTCAGCATTTTGATAATAATGGCATACACAGGGTTGACTTATTAATACTATATGTAATGCTATACTCATTGATCCGTTCATTTAATCGGCAAGAGGATGAAAGATTATTTAAATAAACATGGTAAAATGCTGGATGTTCTAATTTATTTTTTAGGGCAGTCTTAAAAAATTAAGTTTGTTTTAGTGCAACATATTTTGTTTTAACTAACAGCTGGTTGAATACAAAAATATTCTATAGAACTATCAGGTTAGTTTATTATTCTGTGATTTTGCCATTAATTATAGGAAATAAATAGGATTCTATAACCACTGATGTATACAAATTGAGATGCCCCGGAGTCTTCAGAGAAAAGTTTATACAATTATTTTTCTGTTCAACCTTTTGAAGAGAGAATAGGAAAATATCAATGTTTACATGTTTTAAAATTATTCTTGACAGCTTTTTGTTTACAATAAATGTTTAACCGCTTAAACTCTGCTTGAATTAGAAATGGAAATATTGACATAACTTCAGTTTTAGTTGACTACTCAATTCCCGTAACATAATAAATTATAAACAAAAGAAATATCTGATATAGTGAACAGATCTGTATCTTGGTTAGATGGGGTTAAAAAAATATATTTCTAAGATCCAATACAATATTTAACTTACAACTCACAAATTACATTGAATTAATTTCTTTGAAAATAATCTCTAACAGTTTTGTGTTTTTGAATAAAGAAATATATTTCTTTGTCTCTACTCCCTTGTTTCATCACTTGCATTTTGTCAGCAATTGAAGCAACTGGGTAGCAACCGGGTGGTGTAAGAGGGGAGGGGGAGGGTCTATGACCTTGAATTCACACATCGTTGCCCGGGCCTGGCTGGTGAGACTGATTCATTGTTTTTGTTGACATACTACTACCCTTCCTTAAGAGAAAAAGGCCCTGCTGTTCCAAAAACATTGAGGGTAGTTTAAAAACATTGACCTGTGTTGCCAAGGGCACTAGGCTAGAAGATAGCATTTAACTTTCTTGTCTCTTGATTTAATATTATTTTAATCTTCTATATATTATTTAAGAGTTACTTTTCGGGTACCTAATTAGTTGTGATATTGACGATATTGTTTGGCTTTATTTTATGGATTTTTAATTCTTTTCATTCATTAGCTATCAAAATCAGTTGTTTTAGGATTTTAATCTCTTGCAGTAGGTCTATACTACTGTATGACATGATATGCATTTTTTAGTCCTTATTAATTATACCATAAACAATGTTTGTATGTTATTTACTGTTTTTGAGTTTTATAGGAAATTAGTTTACACAATATCTTTTCTTCAATGAGTTCTCCACTTGACATGTTGCTTCTAGCCTATTACTATTTTAGGCCCTATAAAAATAATGCCTAGGTAAAGCTGTAGGCCTACTGATGCCAATAATAATTCTTTATTTATGATGATGTAACAAATAATGTAAGTGTGAGGTTATTATACTAAGGAGGTTAGGAGGCAGGGAATGAATGATACATACTGCATGGTGGAAACATATTATTTTTATTTTCTTCTTGCTTGCAGTCCTGAAGCCGGTCCACAGGCCCTAAACTTGTGATATGTAAATTTATTTCTTAATGGTCTTTTTATATTAAGTTCCATTCAAATTTGTTGTAATTTAGCTACCGGCACCTATTTAGTTATTTAAACAGTTATTAAAATGAGAATGAATGTCTTGATAAAAAAAATATTTTCTTCTTTCTTGCAGTTGAGCCAATTCCAGTAAAAATTATGAAATAGGCAAGTAAAGCAGCTCACTGGTATTTCCAGCAGTTATTCTAATACATATGATTGAAAATAAATATTTTTTCACCTAAAATTCATATGTTAAGTATGAAATAGGCCTAATACCACATCAACAAAAATTTGTATTACACAAATGTGATACATTTTAATTATTGTTAATCCACTCAATTGACAATTATGAATAGAAAAATACCGTATTGCTTCGAATCGAGTTGCATCGAATCGAATCGAAAATCTTTTGAATCGAATCGTTGCTTCGAATCGAAAATTTTTTGCTGCTTCGCACACCCCTAATGATTACTGTAATATTGCCTGACACAAGTATTCAATTTGTATATATTACTGATCAAATAATCTGAAAATTAAAAACTAATCCTTAAACCTGCAATTTATCAATAACTTTACTTTTTTTGTGGCAAAAGAGCCATTCAAAATCTGTCAACTCCAACGCACCTGTAAAACCTTCTTACACTCGGCAATAAGCACATCCTCAGCTTCTTTGTTGAAAACATCTGAGTCAAGTTTTTTGACATAGTGAACTAAAAATTTCAAGCATCTCTCTCTGACTGCTTCTTCCCCTGTTAGAATTTGTTGAAAGAATCCTTCAAGGGCACCTGAAAAACAGAACCACGATAAATACTTTATACAAAGAAGAATAAGAAACCAACTCTTTAAATAGACGAATGATACTAAATGCTAGCCTACCTGCTTGCTTTCATTAAAAAAATTATATAACTAGCCTACAGTAGATAATGATGATACAGTAGATAAAACAACATAACCAAGATAATGAAAATTGTATGATCAAAATCAGTGCAAACCTAAACTAAAATGCATGGGAAATACCTGACGTTCACTTTGAATGTATAGTTTAGCTTTAAAACAGGTTATAGCAGTAATAAAATACTTAGAATGCAGTGTAACGCCTTTTGACAAATTTCCACACGCCTTACAAAACAGGTATTATCGGAGAGCCTATGTAAGGCCTAGGAATAACAAACCTCGAAACACACACAAACTTAAAAACACATTGCTCATTGGTTTAAATTGGCAACTCATCAGTGAATAGGGGCAACTCTATAGTCTGTCCACAAGATGATGGGCCTCCTGATGTTAAAGATGTTTGCCGTCGATGTGTATAAAGTACATTTAACTTGCGCCACAATATATTTATTTATTGATTTTTTCGCAATTATGACTAATTTGCATAGTGGTTAATCTACTCGAGGATAATAGGCAGTTAACTGTACGTTTGTTACAGCCTATTGTACCGATAGTAATCAAATATTTGCTCCAAGTTCTAACGCACCTTTTTCCCACCAACAAACACTGATGTCGAACAGTTGTTTTATTACAAACAAAGGCACCTGTGTCCTAGGCACACAGGTGTTACAAAGTTGCTATTTCTTTCAAACAGAGGTGGGTTTGAAACGTTGCCAAACCAGCAAGATCGGGTCATAAGAACTGGGTGCAATAGGGTTTTAGAAGTTTTTTTTTATTTATATGTTAAAAACATGGAAATACCCAAGTTACATTACACTCATCATAAGAAGAGCTTAGAAAACAAAAGATTTTATATACCAAAGCATTTTTGTAAAATTAGAGGGTTTGGTGAAAATTCCAAAAATATTCATTTAAAATTCACACACAAGTTAAATTCCTATGAAGAAAATAAGACATGGATTTATTTTAATCAATTCATTTCATCCTATACCGTACTACTAACATTTTATAAAAAAAATCCCATCCCACGTAGCAGCAAAACCGTTAAATCATGCTTGGTCTGCAGGTTTACTGCAGCAGAGCTTTTTACGGTCGCTGGTGAGGTGATTGTTTTCCTATCTCAAAGTGTAAACTGTGTTTTTTTGCTTTAAGATTTATTTTTAAAATCTTTTTTGGTTGGTTTTTTTTTGCCAAGTATGTATCAGTCAATTTGCAATGTTATTGTTAAATAATTATTTCTATTCGTTTTAGGTTTCGAGATTCGACTGTATTCACAAATAAATATTGTATTGAGCCCAGATTTTAAATACTTGGACTTACCTTTGACGTCAAATCTAAAGAGAGTGATGAGGGCTTGTTGGACAGCGTCTAGCTCTGTGGCCTCCTCGGCCATCAGCAGTTGCGCCAGGATGTCAGCGATTTTCTTTGTGTGTTGTTTATTGTCCTTACAGAGGTTTGGTAAGTCCTTGATGGCTTGCTTGCGAATCTACAATTTCAAAATCTATTCTTTACCATATCACATTACTCTCTAGGGCTTCTAGGCCTACAGTTTAATAGCCTACATAGGCTATATATTTTTGACATAAGTTTGACATATGTTATACTTTTAACTTAGAGGTAGACAAGAATTAGGCCTATTTAAATTTTGTTGTTGTAGCCCCAGAATTGTAATATATAAAATAATTGGTTTTACATTACCTTTATCAGTTCCAAAAGTAACCTTCGTCAATGTGTATCTCAACACCCTACCCTACAACACATTGACGAAGGTTACTTTTGGAACTGAAAAAGGTTTAATGTAAAACCAAATATTTTAAGAATTATTTATTATTGAGTAGCCTATAATAACATAGCCTATTGTTGACTATACCGGTCCTCAGTAAGTTAATTAGATTGTTAATACCTTACCTACGACTCTCAAGAAATTAATGTATAGTACTAAAACTAATTGAATTTACAAATAGGCTAACTTATTTGAACTTACTGATAGTTCTTCATCTTCACATAAATCTATCTGAGCTTCGACTGCTTGGTCAGCTAAGTGTGGGAAATGCTTGAAGAATCTTGCAATGAACTGTGATGCGAGTCGTTTTTCTTTATCCGATCCTTTGACAGCACCAAGTATCTCCAGATACTCCTTTTCATGCTGAAACAACACCAATAGAAATGCAACTTAGTTCAAGTAACAGGATAAGGTTGAATAGAAAACAGTTTAGAGTTTGGGCCTAATAACTTTAACTACGGTAATTTAAACTTACGCTAGCAGCCTAGCCCAACCAAATTCCCAGACAAGCTTCTATGAGTTTGGGCCCTAACTTATCGCTTTGGTAGAAAACATAACCTACCGATACTTCTAAACAAAGCTTAAAAATGAAAAATAAATCTTGTTTGTTTTGCAATATTACTACAAGTTAAGCTAGCCTATAGGACCTATTCCCTAACAAAATGGCAACAACCAACAGTTTCTTAACCCTAGCATTGGCCAATGTTAGAAAAGTGTGGAATGGCCAGCCCGATTTTGGTGATTTTGCAGACCTTTTTTTGAAAATTCGTAAAAATTCAATCGTAGAAGTAAACTTAGCCAACATCATACAGTATTCGTTTTGTTTGGAAAGAACAGGAGATTCTGGAAATAACTTAGTAATATACCGTAATAATGTTTTTTTTCTTCGGTAAAGTGAAAAGAATAAAAAAATGTAGAATTTTCTTTTTCAAATTTCAAAAGCAGTCTGGGTAAAATTTTGTATACAGATTTTTTATGGGAAATTCACTATATAACGGTACCTACAATTTAGGCCTAGTAGACATTTGAATTCCCTACATAGAGATATAACATAACATATAAGGAAAAGATTTTTACTTTGTAAGTTATTTTGGCGTAATAAGTTATAGGCCTAATAACAAACGGAGAACCGGAAAAATTGAAAACCGTACAATGTTAGTTTGTGTTGTAAAGAAGTTAGGGCCTAGCCTATAATATACCGTATTGTATATACAAATAATAATATTTACATATTTGTAAAGCTAATAAAGTAAAGAATCAAAAAAGTCATGTTTCTGGTAAAAATATTTTTTTATTTATAAATAAAATAATGTTTTTATATTTTAGCGATTTTGTGAAAAAAAGATTCATGGTATTTCTAGTATAGGCATACAACTTTTGTACCAAATGTATTAAATTCAAACTAACATAAAATAGACCTAATCATCTTGTAGTGTATTCAATTACCTACATAAAAATGTATAACACGTTGGGTAATATTTTTGTTTTTACGTGTTAATATAATAAACGGAAAACCACAAAATACAACCTTTTTTAAACACGATTTCACACTATTCAGTAAATATTCACACATTATAAAATGCATGAAGATTAGGCCTACTGTTATACACACTTACACATTTCTCTAACAATATGAAATAATAACAAATTTAGTAGGCCTACCTAGGCTAATAAATCGTGGATAACATGAGAGCGAAAACTCACTGGCAACAACACGCAATGGGGAACACAAGGCACTTAGTGTATGATACCTTACGACAGTAGTGACACACTTTTGTTGTCTCCCTGAGAAAAAACGGAAATAACCTTTAGCGCAGGGCTGCCACTATCACAAGCTAGGTACCTACATGTCTTTCTCTTCAAAATGACATTGGCCTATGATATGGCTAGTAATAATGACTTAACTTACACTGTATGTAATTCGTTTTTTTCGTACTAGCGTATTGCGATGGTTGGCTATTTGTTTATAAATTTTGAAATCAGCTGTTTTCATAAAATCGTACCTGTTGTGCAATCAATACCATATTTCGTTCAAAATATCAATACCACAATGAAGATAAAATCAATGGCTATCCAGTGTTACCACCCGCAACAACACAAGACGAAAATTACCCGAGCAGGGTAATGCCAAACAAGTTGTGTTTTGACAGTTCCCAAGTGTCAGCTGCAAAAGTCGTGCCGCGCCAAAAATTCATTTGATTTCTAATTGTCGTGAAATTGTTATATAGGCTAGCCTACCTGCTAAGTAGGCTACAGGGGTTGTTTATATACTAAAATTAAAGTTGAAAATGTGATCTTTCAAATGGTAGGCCTATTAAGTACATTGTTCACATCACAGTTGATTATAGAAGCGTTTTTTTTACGTAAAAAAAATGTCGGCCCATACCGCGGTACGATCGCATATTACGCTGGTGGCCATTCTAGGCGTCACGGCAAACGAGCATACGTTCGTTGGCCACCAAGCTAAGCCTAGGTTAGCTTTTTATAAAAAAAAGGCCAAGTTTATGTGTCACAATTTTCAAAAATCTTTAGCGACACAAACATGGGCACCCTAGCCTTTAAGTTAGGCCTACCTAGGCCTAGTGGTGGGTACAGTTTCTCAACTAGGCTATGCTAATATCGATTGAAACTAGGCCTATTGATTAGATTAGTAAACCTTCATGCGATTTTTTTCACCATCAGCAAGTTTGGTATCCTTATAGGCTGGTGAAAGAAAACAGAAACTCTAAGTTAATATGCTAAGTTAGGCCTAGGCAGCCTTGGTTACAAGGCTTAGCCTAGTTGCACAGTAGGCCTAGGCCTACTAGAATTGCAGTAGCATAGCCTAGCTTACTTAATAATACAGAATAGTGAGAGTGAATTCTGGATAGGCCTAGAGGAAGTGCTTGAGGTTGAGGAAATGATGTCTAATGAAATTTAAGTAAGTTACCTAAACCATGAACTTTCAGCAGAGGAAAAGTAACCTAAACATAAGCAAGCCGCTTACCTCACTTATCTTATCCTTAGCATCCGCTAATATTCCAAAGTTTTTGTAGAGTTTTTCTATGTTATCAGAATCGACGTCGGTGGAACTCATAATAAGCAATATATTAATAAACTGAGCAATTAGCAAACTATATTGTTGCGTGTACTCCCAACTCCCAAGATATAACCGGAATTAGTGATGTGACGAGTTGAGTTGGCGAGTCGAGTTGACTCGAGTCAAGACCCGAGTCGAGTCAACTCGAGTCAACTCAATTCCAACTCGAGTTCTTTTACGAACTCGTACGGAGATTAACGAAGCTACACGAACTCGTAACGTTACGAGTCCGACTCGCAAAAGCCGAGTCAAGAAACCGAACTCATACGGAGAAAGCCGAACCTTAACGAACTCGGGACGTAACGAGTTGACTCGAGTTTACTCGCACTCGCTTTCGGCCAATAGCGTCACAGCTTTACGAGTCAACTCGCATAGATTCAACGCTATTGGCCGGTACCGAGTCGGCCGACTCGCAAAACTAACGAACTCGTACGGAGAATGCCGAACTCACACGAACTCGGAACGTCTCGAGTCGAGTCGAGTCGACTCGTAAAGCTGACACGCTATTGGCCGGTACCGAGTCGGCCGACTCACAAAACTAACGAACTCGTACGGAGAATGCCGAACTCACACGAACTCGGAACGTCTCGAGTTGAGTCTGACTCGACTCGTAACTCGAGTTCACGGCAGTTGGCGAGTTGAGTCACTCGAGTCAGGAAAGTACCCGACTCGTCACATCACTAACCGGAATGTCCACCAAAGCAAATTCTCCTTTTCAATTTTTTTTATTTACTTTTTCTTTTGTTTTAATTGTTCTTGTTGTTCTCTCTCCAATATTCAGTACAAAAGCGATCAGTGAACCAAAATATTGAAAATATTATGCTCTTTTTAGATCATTGGTTATGACTGATTAAGAGATTATAACATTAATAATGACTATCCTTCACCAACGAGCACAGTAATATTGTATTTGAATATTATTTAGTAGATCTATGTATTAAGCCTATGTCCAACGACGCGTTGCGCGGTGCTCCACGCGACGGTGAAAATGCGCGGGGTGGAGCGTCAGTGCGCGTATAGGTCCGCGCAAGACCTGTCCCACGGCTCGCGTCGCGCCGCGACACACGCCGTCTAGAGGCCGTAGTGGATAGTGTTAAAACCTCATAGAGACCTCCGTGCTACACTGTATTTTTAAAGATCTGTGTGATTGATTGATGAGTGATTCGGAAAGTGACGGTGAATTAGCGTGCGCCGCAGCTTGTTATCTATTGTTGAGTGGCGAATATTTGAAGTTAAAATTGAATTCAACGAAAAAAGAGAGGCGTTGGTGGATGGATGCATACAACAAGAGTTTCGCGCCAACATTTGCTGAATAACTGCAAGTTCAACGTGACACCTGTTCACCAGGTGGAAAAACGTCTCGTACTGGCCCAGGGCATCCATGCTCCAACCCATGTCTTTGATGTTTACCGACAACTCACGGGAACGGACGCGCAACCCCGCTCCGCGCCACTCTTGCGCGTAGCACCACGCGCTTACCCTGTCCCACCACGCGAGGCGTGGCACTCCTCGCGCCGTGCGCGCCGCGCAACGCTCCGTGGGACATAAGCTTTTGTGTGATAAATCATAATTCCGTCAAAGGTCATGCCATGTCAGGCCGCGGCCTTTGAAGTGGCAACGTCGCTCGCAAGTGGTGTTGTAACAGCTGTTTTGTTTGGAAGCGGAAGCAGCTAATGGTATTTGTGTATTCACGAAAGATTGGTTACAAGTGTACAGTGTACTGGACGATGACAATATTGACTCCGCTTATAAATGTACATATATAGATTTTTAATACATGTTTTATTTTTAATAAATTTATGCTCATAAATTTAAATCAATAAAGTGCGAATTAATGAGCTTACATGTCTACCATGTTATGGGACAATCTGCCCCATCATGGTGGAAGGATTCCACCACTACCATATGTATTCTTATTGTTAGTTCATAGTTGTCTTGCGGTGGGGCACACGGGAGGGACTAAGGCTAACATATCTTGTAGTGTCAGCGTTCGCCGCTAGAACCGCTAAGTTGACAAAATTTAATTTTATTTTTATTTTTAGTAATAAAATTAACTTTTTTATTATAAAATATTGTTTTAAAACTATAAAATAAATTTTTAATTTTTAAAATAAAACTGTCATAACATAACCTAACCAACTAGACTTGCAGGGGCCCATTTCATAATAAAGTACAAACTAATATTATTAGTAAATCAGCTGATCGCCCAATGCAGATCTAATGGAAATTACAAGTTACAAGTTGTAACTTGTAACTTGTAGTTTATTATGAAATGGGCCCCTGATAATATAAAAACTGTATAAGATAAAAATCTAATTAATGATTACTTATAATTTTTAATTAATTATAAAATTAATTTTAAAATTTAGTATTATAAAACCCGGGACCGGGGGGGATTTAGTTTTATTCGAACCCAGGACCTCTTGAACACCAAATCGAAACGCTACTAACTATGCCACGAACGCCGCTGAAAACACATCGTTTCGTTCGTTACCTTAATCGTGTTGCCTCAAGAGTAGACATTAGCCACTAGAGATATGACGTCACTACACCTAGTCCCTCCCGTGTGCCCGTTCCGTTGTCCGGTCTGTTGCTGTTCTGCCTGATCCACGATCGTTCTGGTCTGCTGCTGAGTGAGTGCTGATTGCTGACCAGTGTTCTCAGACGTACGATAATTATCGTTTTGTACGATAATTTAGCCTCCCGTACGATGTACGATACGTCACCGTACGATAATGCTATTTGTACGATAATTTGGGCAATTGAATAGTACTCTTTTACAAAATTGGTTTGGGAGGTTATACCCAAAAATTTGGAAACATTTTTGCTGTTTTAAATCAAAACTCAGTATTTATTAGAGATGGGATATAAAAATCAATACATAAAAAATCAATCTTATGAAAACTATAAGTTAACTGTTAGTATGAATAAAATTAAAACGAAACCATTTCCATGAAATGTGCTTCTAAACTGCTTGAATGCTTCTGCTTCGCTTCTTCTGCTTCTCCTACACCACGAGAAAGTCTGTTACCATAAGAACAGACCATCCGTACATAATCTCGCCCATTTGGCGAATTATTGGTGTAGTAGTGCACGCCATCGATCTCTATTTTAGAGATCGATGGTGCACGGGTGCACGCACGGCCGCCTTTAACTCCAGGCCTCGGCCTTCAAAGTGGCAACATCACAAGAGGTGTTGTAACAGCTGTTTTGTTTGGAAGTGAAGCAGCTAATGGTATTTGTGTATTAACGAAATATTGGTTACTGGACTATGACAATATTGACTCCGCTTAAAATGTACATAATAGATTTTTAATTCATATTGTTTCGGTTTTCAATTCTGTATGTCTTTTTTTCAATATTTTAATAAATTTATGTTTATAAATTTAAATTGAAATCAATAAAGTGTGAATTAATGAGCTGATATCACCTGTCTGCCATGTTATCTTATGGGACGTCTGTCACTGAACAACATACCACTTGTGGAGATGCCAATTCTACCAGGCCGCGGCCTGTAGTTAAAGGTGGCCGTGAGTGCATGGTGGAAGGAAAATACTGGTGTAGTGTTTGTGTTGAGGTTGAGAAATATTCACATAATATCAGTTACCTACTATGATTACAACGTGCAAAACTAAAAATAATATGGTTTTATGGCGATTTTGAGATTTATAATAAAAAAATATATAAGTCTATTAGGTATTTCAATACTCAAGCCAGTTACGATTGTTATTTAAAATTGTACGATAATTTTTCGTGAAATACGATAATTTAGGACCGCGTGTACGATATTTGACTACGGCCAATCTGGGAACACTGTTGCTGACCCACACATCCACATTAATTTTATTAATTATTACTGAATTTTGCTGTCTGCAACGGCTCCATTCAGTTTTCTTTTCTCACTAAAACTTTATTTGAATTCGAACAAGAACAACTCGAAAACACTGAAATAAATGTCTTTTAAGAAAGTGTAAAGCCAATATGAGTTTTCGCCAAACCTTATGCTGTTTTGTCCAATTGTCCAGGTAAAATTACCATTATACTGACCTAACCTTATTTTGAGTAAACTAGGCTAGTGAGAGAGGGTAGAGACATTAAGTTACCAATATCAGTGCAGTTCAAGGTAAACTTTACCAAATTTGTTTAAGAATAACTAATACAAAATAGGTTTCCATAAATATCGGTAATTTCTTTAATCTAACTCGTAGGCTAATCACTTCAGTATTATTTTAGTTTACTAAAATTGACTTTGGCTAGGCCTAGTTTGGGCTTCGCCCATCTTTTCACAGGATAAAAGAAAAGTTACTGGTACAGTATACTGTAGTCATGGTTAAACTTACACACAATCTTAGTTTATTTGTTTTAACATAGGACTGATTAATTAGATAACCAACTTATTTTAAGTTTAGGCTATTCATTTAGGCCTACTTAAAACAGCTTAGCCCTTTTAACTTGGTCCCTGCTGAGGACTGCGATGGGAGTATGGTAGCCATATCCCCAGAGATTACCTGATTTCAACGTTAAAAATTTAGCTCTAGCGGATTTCTGCAACAAGTGAGAAATCTCTCTTTTACTCTACCTACTAAAATACATCATATAACAGCACTTTTGGAATAAAACAACTCACATAAATGGCTGCACTTTATTTTACGTCCTACACTTATTCGAATGGAAATATCTATCATTCAATTGTTTCATTCAATTTATCGTTTGGTTAGGTAGTTAGGTTAGGTTAACCTTACCTATCTAACTAAACGATATCGCTTATCGATCAATGTTTTCATTCGAATGAGTGTAAGACGTAAAGTAAAGTGCAACCCATAAATTAGCAAATATTGTTATGCAATAACTGAATAATTCAACTCTCGTACTCACTGGATCTATCCATATCAAGTGATCCAACAGGGGTTGCTTGACCATTTTTAAAATAAATAATATTTTTATCCTAGATACCTTTATCAATTCTGGGTTCAAAAGTGATTTTAAAATTTTTTTATCTATTTTGTTACTCCTACGGCGGCCATTTTTGTTTTGCGGAACACGCAAATTTTTGCTCATGTAAGGGTTTGCGTTAACTTGCACAACTCGGTAACCAAGAACATTAGAGTGATGAAACAAAAAGCATTTTAATCTGGAAGAAACAGCCTAAATATTATGTTCTGTACACATTTATTGAAATGTGTATCAAAAACAGTTTTAAACCCATCTCAACATTTCATAAGAAAACGGAAAAATTTCAACTTTTGAAGGCGTATTACCATTGGAACGAATAAAATCTCAGACTTGATTTTTTTTGTGTGTAGCAGCTCAGTAGAACTGTTTGTATTTCAAATATCAACCATGAGACTTAATTCCTTTAAAAAATATCATTTTTCAAAAACTGAAATTTTTTGAAAAATTAAAATTTTGAGTCTCAATATCTTTGTTGGGACAAAGTTTAAAAATCTGAAATTGTTACCAAAAACCCCTCTTATGGTTGTTATACTGCTGTATGAATTTCATCTTTGAGATTTACTTTTAAGCTAAGTTACAGTATCATGAAAATCGCAAAAACCCCATAAGCTTGGGCAACGCGGCTAGTACTGTAGGTAGCTTAAAAATTAATTTATAGGTGTAGGTAATTATTTTAATTACCTACTGAATTGATAGAGGTATCTAGGATAAAATTATTATTTATTTAAAAAATGGTCAAGCAACCAATTATTTTATTTCTGGATCACTTGATATGGATTGACCCCACTACTAATGTTTTTTATTCCTTGGTTTTCTGAAAAATATGTTTTCTGATATTTGTAAATAATGTAGCCTATATAATTTAGTTAAGTGTGTTCATGTTATTTAATGACGTCATCAATCCCCCATGGGGTAAAAGATGAATAACCGGTAATAAGGTTTCAAACACTTTGGCCAGCAATGTCCTTAGTTTATCTTTATCGTCTGTTTCATTGTTCCCAGTCTTTCAATTCACGTCTGGTGACCAGTCCGAAGATATCCTTGTTCACTACCAAAGCCTAACAGACAGAGAGTGTTTTGTTGATTTTATATTCGGTTATTCATAATTTTTGGTGAGATGTGACAAGCGATGCAACTTTTTATATTTTCACGTACCTTTCAATATTGTCAATGTAGCACGAATATTGAACATACACGGTATGGACTAGTAAATATAAAATATAAACAAATTACGTCACTGGCCCGAATGTCTATAGGCTGATAATGGTACCTAACAACTGGTTTGGATGTTTTTTTACACTTCCATTTAAATAATAATAAAAACATGTTTACTTTCGGGCCAGTGACATCATTTAGGCCTAGTGTATGTTTAAGTTTATGATCCATAGCCTACAGTTTCTGTTATAATATTTTTGCTATGCACTAGGTATACAATTTCAATGCTAGCCTATTAATCCACTATTGTAGTGGGGGCCGCCAGCTAAAATCTCATCTTTTTTACTCATTACTATACCGTATGGCAACCCTAAATCGTAGTCATCCTATACTGACACAGGGTGTGTAAAACTACAGTCGGAGTCACTGTAACTTATGGCTTTAAAAAGATTGGTCTATTGTGAGCTTTACGTTAATTGGGGATGAACTAAACTAAGTAACTTATTATGTCAAGGTTCCAGATTGAGTCACCCTTATGTGAGCCTAGCTCTTGTCGCATGTTAAGGGACGCAACGTGACAAAGGAAAAATCAAACTCAAACTGTAACTGTAACGGATATACCTCCCTTTGAAGTTACAGTACAGCGTGTCTTCCCAACAAACAGATATTTTTTCTCAAATTAAATCATGGATTAATCTGTGCATTACACTGATGAAATCATGGAAGTTTTTAACTGCAAAAGATACACCAATACGATTGTAATACTATATAAAGGTTCTTCCAAAGAAAGAGATACCAGATAACATACTAATAATAACTCCGATGACGTAAGGTATGGGAAATATTTTATTCGTTCAATGATCAACCATATTTGGTAACTACGCAATAATTTTGCATTATTGAATTTACACTTAATACTCTTTAAACAATGCTAAATGCTCAAAATATGTATAATTTATCGAACTTAGATGAAATAGCGTACGCCTTGAAAGTAACCGTCGATTTCGACGGGTTTCACCTAGTTTTACGTTAATATATGCTATTAACTATTTATTTGTTTCAGGCAGCAAATTTCACAATCAATGAGAACAGTTTCTTAAGGAAAGGTGTTTCACAGTTATTCAATAAGAAAACTAAGATCTTCAATTTTACCGTCTATTTGACAGTTGTTCATAAAAGGTAAAGTGTAAAAATATCTAAACCGTGATACTGTCGTCCAATACTGCAGAGCGACATAATTAGGCTTAGTAAATATGGTTACGTGAAATCTTTTATCAATAATCAGCAAATTATAAGGCTAAGGAAACTTAAATGAAGCAAATTTTATCTCTTAAAATCCTTTGGTTTTCAACCGTATTATTGTTTAATCTATTATTTTTTAAACAAATTAAACAAAATAGAGCCAACACATTGTAGAAGAGAGAATTTTATATACATTAAATTTCAATTGATTGTAGGAACTATTGATTGATCTCAGACATAATATAAAAATAAAAATGTTATGTTAGCCTATGATAGTAAAAAGTTACTCTCTGAATTTAAAAAATGATTAAAGAAAATGAGAGCAGCAAAACATACAATTAAATTTTTTACTGAAACATCGTTTATAGTATCGTTAATTTGTGCTTAATTTTATGCTGAATGTGAATATGTATGGGTTATGTTATAGTTGCTGGACTTTCCGGGAAAAACTACTCCCGTTTTTAAGTTTGTCGTGTTATTAACTTATTTATCATATTTAAGTTTAATGCAAAAAATTGTATTTTAACGTTACGTCCTAGATCTATCACCCAATATTAAATTTTTTTGTCCTAGGACGCTATAGGCACGAGCCCAGGATTGTTTTTCACATTACTTCAGGCTAGACCTAAGGGGTACGGCATTAACACTTTAAAAAAATCCATTGACTTGGCGGGATTTGAACCCAGAACCTCAGGGAATGAAGTTCCGCGCTCTAACCACTACACCGGCTCGCTCCTCACCCAATATTCTATTGGGGACAGGAAAGTGATTCTAACATAAGTTGTGTTAAAAGGGTTTCTTTATTCAAAACTTTATCTTTTTTTTAGGAAATTATGACTCATCCGATGTCGTTGGAGCTTATAAAGCGTCTCAGCACGTGGCCGGAACTGCAAAAGTCAGTAATGTGAGTACAGTAGGCTTATTGTGGTGTTTACTTTAACTGGCCTAAACATAGAAATATAACAAAGATTACAAATAAATTGTCTAAACGCTTCTTTTGTTCAAAACTCTTTTCAAATAAAGAGTACCAGTACCAACAAGTTTGGTTCAAAACCATGGTACAGCAGCGAGACCAATGATTGTGATTGTTAAATTCTCCATTTTGAATTACACAATACATATTTATATAGGTTCATTTTTAGAAGTAGCCTATACTGTTATCAAATCGATACATGTTATTTATATTAGGGTATAAACTTTTACTACTAACATGAGTAATGAGTATTTTTACAAGCAATCTTCAAATAAATGTTGAATATGTACCGATATTGAACAATTAAAATTAAATAAGAATTAAATTAAATTAAATTACAATTATTATTATGTCAAAATTGTACTATAACTTATTATATTAAAGTGTTTTGGATTAACTGACAAATTAAATGTTTAGAAAAAATACCAGCTGTTGGCTAGCTAGTGAGGTTTCACTGTCAGGACTTGATTTTTCACATGTACACTGTACAGTTGGTTTACACAGAATAGGAAATTTAGACTTCTATGTAGCCTACGTAAAAACAAACTTTACATTTTATTTTATTATTTTTTACAGGAAAAATAGCCTAGCCTTGTTAGAGGGTGCAGCTGAACAAACAAATTCAGAAGTAAGTGAATGTTATGATTATGTTTTACTGTATTTAACTGCCATTGCTAACATATTTGTATTATAGTTAAATGTATAACTAAAGTTTTCAGTTGGTGGTAAAGATTATTGCTACCTATTTTTTTTACCTTATTACTGTAAAACGGTTAAAATCTCCACACATTTTATAATTTAAAAAAAAGTTTGTATTTACGGTACTTGTTTTTTATCAGACATTTTAAATACTTTTATTTATTTTAATAGTGCCATTCACTTTTGTATACTAAAGTCGACATCCCTTCTAGATGGACCAGGTGTCGCCGACTTTCATTAAAAACTACCATAGTTGAATAAGCCAGTCTTAGAGCAAGCTTGTGGCCAAAATTATATTTTATGCTTTGTATCATGTTACTGGGATAGCCTAGTTGACGTGCTCTACAGAATGCTATAGTTACAATAATCCTACCAGTTTGACTTGATTAAACAGTTAGACGGAAATCAGTAATTTACATCAGCGCAATCTGTCGTTGGCTCAATTCATCTACATCCATTTTGAAAAAATGGCGACAACTTTATAAGAATTAATGTCAAGTTGTAACAATAGTCAAAGTTAGTACGTTTAACCCAGGTACACATTAAGCCACTATTGTCTACCATCCGTTTGTACACAGGACACAAATGAAGACCTCGACGATATGGAAGAAAATCCCGCGTTGGAAGGCCACTTTCTCACCGAGCGCTCGCCGGATGTCTCGGCGCTCGACAGTTGCATCTGCAAGTGCCATAGAGCACAGACGACGTTGCGTAAACTCTCTCTTCCGTTCAACTGCAGCAAGTGTAATCAGCAGTTCTGCTGCAAATGTCAGTTTGAAGTCCATCGAGAGTCCCATCGCGGCCAGCGCAAACACCAGTGTGCTACCTGCGGGAAGACGTACAACTACAAGAGTGATTTGGGGCGACACGAATTGGTACACGCTCAGGTCAAACCACATGTTTGTAAGGTGAGTGATTTTTAAAATGCTATAATTAATGCGCGTTTGTAAATTCCGTTAAAATGTTAGGTGAATGTTGATGGAAAATACCAAAATGCACTATTTTGGTCTTTACGTTCTCTCTCGCAAATACTCCCGACATTGGGGGTGAGTCATGAAATGTCAGGGTTGGGGAAGAGTTAGTTCTATACGTCCCATCACAGAAGTTAAAACAATCCAAGATACCGTGTCATATATTTGTAAACTATTGAAAGGATTCCCATTTTCAAGAACAATGAATAATGTATGTTTACCTGTTGGTTGCCAGGTTCTTCAAGTGATATTAAGCTTGATGCATATTTCCACACCAAGTGTGGCATCATCAGGAGCACAGTTCATTTATTTAAAACATATTTTATTTACATCACTGTTCACACTAAATTATATTAACGTGAAATGAATAAAAACACATACCTTACATATACATATGTAAAAATTAACAGCAAATAAAAACAACACAATTGGTGACAAATGGAGCTGCACTCCGGAAATCCACTGAACGAGAGGTGACTCACAGAGCTGGGCTCCGTAATCGGAGTATCAACTGAATAATAGAGGTTGTACGGAGGAGATGTGAGAGCAAAATGAGGTTCAATCGGTTCCTAGAAAGATCCTTGTGAGGTACTGTTACTCTTAAAACTGCCAGACACATATTTTTATATTAAACAACAAATGTGCTCAGAGGAAAACTGTAGTAATGTTTTAATTAGAGAAACTTTTATCACCAGTTGCACAAGTAACCAAAAGTTGTAATTTGTTATTTGTATTTATTTTAGGTTTGCAACCGATCTTTCAACCAAGTAGGCCACCTAATCACGCATCGGCTCACTCACACAGGGGAGAAACCGTTCACCTGCGAAGTTTGCAACAAATCGTTCAGCCGCAAGTCTAACCTGCACAAGCACATGTCGGTCCATACTGGGGAACGCCCGTTCCAATGTACCACTTGTGATTCTAGGTACGTAACTTACCGTGCTCGTTTTTTTCTAAATTTACAGTAAAATTACTTGATTTTTAAGTTTTGGTCTCGGATAAGAATCATATTGTCTAGATTTAATAAATAGGATGGAGAGGACACAGCTAACTCACCTGATGAAAGGTTGCAGACGAGTCAAAGAACACATAAAACACACACATAATAATACTTGATATTTCGCATCTTTCAGAGACTTCTTCAGAAGTAGGCCTAGATGGCAGTTACAAGAACAACAGTTTAAAATAGGATGACACAGTTTGAATTCAAAATGACAGGTTGTCCAACTGACACATTATTTAATCCAAGCTAAATGCTTTTTCCTAAATACATTGTCTAGATTGAAGGCAGTTATTTCTAAGGCCTTATTCTTTAAAGGCAGTTAAGAAATCTGAGTTAGGAGATAAATGTGAGGTTAAATGGGAGTCGGTGGCTCAGTCAGTCGCATAGCGTCGCGGACCTCGGACACAAGGCAGCGATGTCGTGGGTTCGGATCCTGATCACCAGTGTTGGGAAGTAGCGCGCTACAAGTAGCGACGCTACAGTAGCGCGCTACTTTTTTTGTAGCGTTAGCTGTAGCTACGCTACTTTTAAGATTTTGTAGCTTTAGCTGTAGCTAGCTACATTTTTAAAGTAGTTGTAGCGGAATTTTAACTACTTTTCTCGCTACATTAACATTGATGAGATAGTGATTTTTATCATAACCTCAACATTACGTGAAACAACCTCTTTCAAACTGAGATTTTCAAAAAAATTGGGCATACTTTCTTGGCTTTATACAGCTGTTTGCAGCCGTTTCATTCCCTATTACAACGTTGTGTGGACATGGAGGCCATTAAATGAGTGTTATCCACATTTTTGGCTCTCATTTCCTTAATTTACTACTCTATGATTACTGTCAGAAAAATAAAATCGCTAGATGCAGACGACGTTTAAACGTTACCGGTGACAAGAGAAGCTATTGAATGCTTGTAAGTGATTGACAGGGAAATTAGTAATCAATTTAGTTTCTTTATTAAATCGATAGTGTTTCAACTTGGTTTTTAATGGAAACTAACACTAAACCTTAAAATAATGAGAAAGCTGGTCTATCAACCTTTGCTTCAGCTGTTGATTGTGGTTCATCAGCACAAGCCCTTCCTTGGTTAGATTACGAAGATTTTTCAAAGGTTTACAAAATTAACAAAGAGGAAATTACCTGATGAGATTTAAGATATGGCTATTCTACATGATAATAGTAACGAAAAAATCTCCATATAACATGAAACTTACATTGAAAAAAAAGCATAGTTTGCTCCTGCTAACAGCTCTTGTATAGGACTATTACTAGGCTATGCTATGGTTTAAGACGAATACCAAGTTCAATTATTAGGAATATATCTGTTTAGCCAAGTAGGCCCACATGTTATTTTTACTTTACAAATTTCAACATGTTTAAATTAAAAGCCGATTTCAGGTCTTCAGGATAAGTTGCTGAATACTGTTTTCTGTGGTTGAATACCTGAATACTAACTAGGTTGAAGCACAATTTGCCCTATGCATAATGCCAATAAAGGATGATTTCTTGACATTGAAAAGTGTTATTCATAGATCAAGTAACTTATCATTATGGTTAAAAGTTATGGCAATGTCATTTTTAACATTAAAAGTAAAGAAAGGCAATAAACTCCAATTTCACTAGGCTAGGCTCTGTAACACGAAAAAGTATTTTTAAATAATCGTTTTACAGTTTTATTGGTCTTAATTGTTTATATAAGACATCTATAAATGAATCTATATTAAAGAAATAAAATGAGCTTTTAAAATATAGTTTGGTTGTATGTCCTTTGAACTTAATGAGATTTACAAGAAAGATGCTTAAAAATAATGCAATATTTAAAAATAAGTACAGTACTAAATATGATGGGACACCGAACTATTTGGTTCTGTTGTTGTAATGTTAGGTTTATAGTGCCAACAAATTAAATACAATCTAGGAATAATTTGTTTTCCAAGTAATGTTAGATAAAATACTGGCATTTTTTAATGTTTGTTCAATAAAAATGTAGTTGCAATTAATTTTACATTTACCTAATGTGCAAAGGAATAAAAAGTATCGTCTTTGGAAAAGTAGCTAAAATTGTAGCTGTAGCTACATTTCATTGTAGCTGTAGTTGTAGCTAGCTACTTTTTCAGAACTGTAGCTGTAGCTGTAGCTAAGCTACTTTTTTTGAAATGTAGCAGTAGTTGTAGCTAGCTACATTTTAAAAGTAGCTTCCCCAACACTGCTGATCACTGCCGCAAACATTTTATCAGTACAGTTCACCTTTGTACTGTACCGGCTCACCCCTTGCTTTACTAGATACTTTCTACACACAGATCTGTAGTCTATGTAAACGGTCAAATGCAAGGTTAAAAGAAGAGAAAAAACCTTGTATGTATTTAACGGTGCATCGGCTGATCCTTTATTACTACCGCTCGACTTATTTCACACTAAAGGGGACTAGGGGGCTCAAAAGCAAAAAGTAATTGATTTAATATTAGAAATACAATTAATACAACAAAAAATCTGGTTTCTCTTAGAATATCTGTTAACTGCATACCAAATGTGTTGACCGATTTCATTGTGTAAAGTTTGTTATCAAATGAAAAGGGAATTTAGATAAACCGCAATATTGCATTGTTTTATATTTATTTATTTACAAAATTTAAGTAATGTACCAGCCAATGTTCGATAAACAATATTCGTCTTAGCTAACGATCCAATTCTTGGTTCGCCAAAGGCTGTCCGCAATAATCCTTGAAACACTCAAATACTTGAAATAACAGACAATATTTCCTCTAGATTCAGTCGCAAGGGGGATCTTCAGCGGCATTCGATGCTCCACACAGGCGAACGTCCGTACAAGTGCGACTTTTGTGACAAGACGTTCAGTCAAAAGCCGCACCTCACGAGCCACTCAGCTGTTCACACGGGTGAGCGACCCTACAAGTGTCTGGCTTGTGGACGATCCTTCATCCGCAAGAACCTGCTGTTGAAACACCAGGAGGAGGACTGTGCAGACTTCGCAACCACGAGCGATTTTACCACTCTGTCTTCAAACTCGTTTTTCAACTTAAACCATCTACTGGCGGGAGACGACGAGACCGAAAGCACCGTGGAAAAGTCTTTTTTCAACGTTTCTGTGAGCGAGAAATGTAAATCGGTTAAGTCGGATCGCAAGATGTCAAGATCAAGATTGATCAAGAATAAGAATTTAGCTCATAGTGAAGTGGATGCAGAAAATTCCAAAAGTGAAACCGAGTCTGAAGTAAAAGTTGAAAATATAGAAAGTATGGAACAAGATGAAGATTCGTCTGAAATAAACGAGAAAGACGAAGCAAAACTTCCGATTAAAGTTTTTAAGAAGATTGTGGATGTTTAATATATCTGTTATTCTTAAAACCAGCTTGTTAGATTAGTTTATAGTGAATGTTGTAGTTAATGTCACTTCATTGAATTGTAATCGAGAAATTGCATCAAAACAGTAGTTTTCTTAAAATGAATTTAAATAGTCATGCTTAAAAACATGACTATAACGTTTTACTTTAGACAATTATGTTTCTTGTTGTATTATCAATTTAATTTGAATCACACGCTTAATTGATTGTTGAGATGTGGTATTTTTATTTCTTTTGTACAAGTTATTTCAACATATACTGTTAAGTAAGGTTACTAATTAATCCATGTTACACATTTATTGAGTCCTTTTTAAGTGTTATTTTTTGTTTTGTAAATATTTATGTGAACACAAAAATTAGTCTCACGACAATAAACATACTGTTTGATTCCTGATGATTACTAATTTTACTTTGGAGAATGGTGCTTTGAAAACACACTTATCTCTTATCAAATATGTCATAGCACTCACTAATGCACTGCTCTATTTAGTTACCATCTTAGTAACTTTTACAATCAGTAGATTATGTTTTAGAATAGAAAACAGAGAATCTTTCCTAGTTTTAAGTTCATATAATTATTCTACAGAACTTTTTTTATTAACTGTAGTTAGGCCTACGAATTAAATGTAGCATAAATGTTGTAGGGAATTAAATGTATGCTTTATTACATATATGTTCCTTCTCTGTATATTCTTTATTACTTATAGTATTACATATTGGAGAAAGTATTATTGATGTCAAAATGTCCGAGGTTGAGTTTTTGGTAGAAATATCCGTTTTGGATCCCTATGAACCCAAAAAAGTGGTTTTAAAAGTGAGTGGATGTATACAGAGTTACAGACACCTGTGGTCCGAACTTGATTACATTTAGTATGTGGGCGTTAATCCATGGTATCTCCAGGTATTTATTCAATTTAAATTTTAAATATGGATTTTTCCTTAGAAACACATTAAATAACAGAGAAATAGGATTTGTACAAAAACAGCTCACACAATTTAAGTTCTAATTTAATATGTTATGACTCTATCAACTCTAAGCAAAATGGTACAACCCATGCTGTAAAAATTACGATTCAAAATATATTGCTTTTGTTATTTTCCACATAAAATATCATAGTCACTCCCATTGCCCATGATAAGGGTTGTTGACAAGCTAATGGGAGAAAGTATTCGTCAGATTGCTGAAACCGTTTATTATATTTCTATTATTTCACTGAACATCGATTTGATTTGGGGTTTCAGGAATTACTTCCGATAGTTTTATGTCTACTGTATTTTCAACGAGTTGGCTGGTTTTGATATTTATTTTATTTTTTGAATGGTATCTGGGCTCAGAAACTTGGAATGGATCCAGCGACTTTCAGATTGAAGGCGAGCACTGTAACCATTCTGCTACCAAGACAATGTTAAATAGACTAACTTATTACAGGAACAATATATAATAAATTAGTGTTTATTCATGACCAAAAATTCAGTATTGCATTATTACTAAGCTGATTCTTTTAGTTACCGTAGCTTTTATAAGAACTATTGTTTGTTAAGTTTAGACCAATGTGATGGACGTTTTGTTAATTTGACTGTTGTAGGCTGTATTAAGGAAATAAATAACATTACTTTCTACAAAACTTCTTTATCAAGTCCTTTCTATCCAGGATTAATTTGTACAACCATTTGAACAAAAAAGACAACTAAAATAAGATTGAAGGTAGCAAAATTGTGTATAAAAAGTAGCAGCCTTAGAGATGAAAATTAAATGTCAAATGTTGTGAACATTGAATGTTGATAATCTACCAGCAATACTTTAAATTTTTAATTTTATCTAATTACAATAACATTTATAAATCAAAATTTATATTTTACTGAAGGAAAATATTAATTAAGAGTCGGTAGGAGTAAATTGATGTTGACCGTCAGCCGTAAGGTAGTGCAGAATTGTTTCACATTGAAAACCGTTACAAAGTAAGTTGGTAACTATTACTGGCCCTTTGAAAGCGCTCGCTTGAAATAAAACAAAGGTTAGGGGTTGTATCCCAACAGCCTGGTATACTTACCATCAGTATCTACACTAGGTCATAAGCCTAAAAGTTACACCTAAATCGTAAAAATGTGTAGTAGGGTTGGAAAAGTATGTAAATTTAAAAGAATGAAAAACAACACTAGAAATCTGATTTAATAATTAGCTTGGGTCTGTTACAAGCAAGTTTCCATTTCCACACAAATCTTGGGGACAGGTTGACTCTTGCGAGTCTGCGAATGATCCATGGTGACTCGCAGTTCCGTCCACGGCCAATGACTCTGGGTAGTCACTGTAGTGCTGCCCTCATCTGGAGATATTGTCACCACCAAGTCTCGTCCGGGCTGAACAAAAACTACTTTAGATTAAGTTTTCATACCCTGGAGCTTAGGTAGGACTAAAAAAGAATTATATTGTATTCCAGAGATAACCCAATGAAAAGGCAAGGTGTAAAGCATTTTCAAGTGTCATTTTGTGTGATCATGCAATAAAGTGCCATATTTTCTAATGTCATGCTGTAGTTTCTAAATGGGAAGACTTGAAGACAAAATTTTAAAAGTAAATAATCTTTTACAATAAATGCTTAAAATCATAAAATACAAAGTGCTTTTTAAAGCTGGGTTTTCCTAGGCGCAGAAGCGTAATGTGGATTGTGGAGTCCGCTGTCCTCCTCTGAGATTATGTAATGGTACTACTGTACTCATAGAAGTGGAGCGGCCCACCATTGAAATCGCTTCTCCACACTGTGTTCCACTACCATGCCTTGGAAAACCTGGCTTAAGAAATTTTAATGTTAACTACTCCATAAAAAAATGGAGGTCGTTTAAATAGTTAAGTTGGAGACCAATAGGAATTGCTATTATTAAAAAGTAATTCAACCACATAGTTAACCAATCCCAAACCTTGTTCCACTTGATTTTTGTTTCTTCAGGAGGTTTGAGAGGCGCCGTCTCTGAAACGGACGATCTATACGCACTTCGAGGACCACTAGTGCTTCTGACGCTGTCTTGGCGGGTTCTGAAAGTTCCATAAATGAAAAAACTGAAGGCCTATAATTAGGTTGTGACTAGAAAAGTATAAACTTTACTCCAAGGGACTTCTCATGTCAGAAGTTTAAGTGGTTCTATAGATTTTAAATTTTTAGATGAACTTCCTTCTAAAACATCGTGGGGCAAGTTTCATACACAGTGTCTTTGCTACTAAGATATCCACCTGAATTTAACAAGAATGCTTGATTTCAGGTATAACATAAAAAGGTGTACAGTAGACTCACTCTTATCCGGACACCTTTTAACTGGACATTGGTTTTACCGGACTACACTCGGCGGAAATTACATCTCTTTAACCGGACAATTTTTATCAGGGCCGGCAAGAGCCGTCACGGGCCCCTGGGCTGAGCTATCCCGGGCCCCCTATTTTCCTGATTTAATGTCCAGCCACGTCCGTGCCACTTCGTTACACATATAACATATATACGTTTTAAATACATATCTAAAATGCATGTTAGTTTCATTAATTCTCGTGCTCACAGTTACAACTTTGCTTCAGTCAAAAATTACTAAATAAACGGGACAACCATGCTAAAATGTTGTCTTTAGCAGATTACATGTACAAAAAAGATTAACATTTTACTGGGCCGGGCCCCTTCACAACCCAAGGCCCCGGGGCTCTGGTCCCACCTGCCCCCCCCCCCCTCTAGCCGGCCCTGATTTTTATCAGCACATTTAGATCAACAAGAAGTGGGCAATACTGAAACTACTGTTCTTGTGGTAAAGATTTGAGACCAGTGATCACATGTCTTAATACAATAAATGCTCTCCTAAATTTAAGTAGAATATCACAGTAAACAGTCCGTTTTAACAAGTTTTTGGGGGCGTCGTGAAAACCCATTATCCGGACTAGCCTCGGTCCGGATAAGAGGGAGTCTACTGTATATTCAATGACTTGTTCAAGAACTTGGATTAATATTCAGCTTAAAATATGCAACAGTGCTACTGTGTTAACTCTAATATGCGTTGCTGTCTCTAAGAATTTATAGATAACCTCAAAAAGAAAAACACAATACTTCGCAAATCTTCTCTGTATAAGATATCAGATTTTACTAAGACATACCTCAAACTTTAAACATATTTTTATAACAAAATATACAGAAAAACCTGTTACACATTTTTACATTTCAAGCTAGTGTTTTATCCACTAATCATATACAAACCTGCCGCAGAATGTCCGCCGGAAGCCGTCTCTGTATTTGCCAGACATTAGGTTATACAGCAAAGGATTAGCTGTTGATGAAAGGTAGTAGAAACATCCGGCTACGTAGTAGAGCCACTCGTTGATCTGGTAGTAGTAGTCACTGTCTCTACCGTAGCGGTAGTGGAGTCTCTGGGCATGGTATGGGGCCCAGCATAGGAAGAAGGTTATCACGACTGCAACTAGAGTGAAGAAAAATTATGGGTTCCTGATTCTGGATTAGTGATTCGTCTGAAAACGCTCGCTTTACAAGAAGAAGGTCCTGTGGCGGTTTAAGGGGGGCTATAGGGGATAAAGCCCCCCCCCCATTGGACCCTAAAAAATAAATGTAGGCCTAAACATGTATTTTTTATACAATAATTATTATAGATGTTAAAATGGTTTTAAGAAGAAGCTGGATGAAGAGCTAGTTATCGTGGATGAAAAACAGCTGATTGTAGACCAATTTTTTCCTGACCCACCTTTAGCCCAGAACTGTTTTACACATTACTTCAAGCTAGTCCTAGAGGGTTGCCGCATCAATTGTATAAAATACATTGGTGATTGATCGGATTTGAACCTGGGACCTTGAGCACCGAATCCCTGCGCTCTACCACTAGACCAAAACTCTCCCTGATTGAGGACAGTAAGATACACAAGACTTCTCAATCCAACACTCAACTGATGATTATTTTAAATGTTTCACAGAGTTTCGTAAATAATGTTTTGTTAGTTTTTACACTATTTGTAAACCTTGACTATCGCCTGTTTACACAGCGATGCTTGTAATCTTTTTTAGACAAAATATTGACTATAGTAAAACTAGTTTTAAGACGTAACACGACAGCCTGGCCTAGAAATGAGTCAAAACTTTCCCAATTGCAACATTACGGACTGTATGAATGCAGGTAGGCTAAACACATACAATTTTAAAATAAATTAAATTTTTAAAGAAATTTGTATCTTTAATCGAAACATTACCCAACATCCTGATAATCGACTTCCTCGACTGAGATGTTTTTGTCTCCCCATGCACTGACCCGTTCACTCCCTTGTCCAACGACCCAGATCGGATCTGCAGCCCGATCTTAGTGTACAAGACGCCGATGATGCACAACGGCAGGAGGAAGAACACAATGAAGCTGAGCTCGTAGATTGGCAAGTTATCTGGAATGTTCTCGTCCAACATCCCGCAAAACGCAGACTCCTCTACGATGTTGTTTGTTTCTGGCGGAAACGTGATGTAGTTCACCTGGAAAACGATGGACTTACAAGATAGAAGTGAAACAAATTATGATTTGCATTATTGTAGAAAGTAAAGAATCAATTTTGATGGTTGAATTTATTAAAATCTGTCACAGTGTCTTTTAAATATTAGTTGGACACCTTTCTGGATACAGCAAAGATTCCATTGCATAGAATGACATCTAGACCTAAGCACGGTATTACTAAATAGTGATATCAACAACCTATCTATACACAAATAAGGACATTATTAATCCTATTTTGATATTTTAAAATATCCAGTAATGATTTATTTCATGTACTTCTATCTGCTTTTCATTTTCATAATTATTTTCCCTATATCTTCTTATTATACTTTCCTACAACATTCTCACTTCAAGTGACAATTCCCTTAACTGTTCTCAACTCAAGGCGTTTCTTAGCAAAAAATATCCTGAAACGACTGAATTGCTATTTCTAGGACTTCCTGCACTTATCTTCATCACTGCGATAACAATTAATGTTTCTATCTGCCTAGCTTCAAATCCTGGGATACTAGGATCTAGCCCGGAACCGTTTACACATTACTTCAGACTAGACGTAGAGGGTCGTGACATCATCATATGGATACAATGGTAATTGATGGGATTTGAACCCACGACCTCAGCAGTAAAGCCCTGCGCTCTACGACTAGACCATCTTACTCCCAGCACTGCTTTGCCCGTGTGATTTATAAATTTAAGGCTATTTACCTAACTGTCTTTATGTTTCGAGTATTTTATTTGACAAAAAATCACCTTCGTAAACAAAGCGAAGGGTAGAGCGCTGATGAACGACAGTCCCCAGACAACAGTTACGATCCGCACGGCTCGTCTCAGCCCTGTCATGGTGTAGGAGAGTAATGGATGACAGATGGCGAGGTAACGTTCAGTTGTAAACGCAACTATTGTCAGCACTGACGTGTAGGACGTCCTGAAAAGACGTATACGGATAAGTAAAAAATATTGTGGAAAAGATTTGTCAAACAAAATTGACTTTTGCCAAACGGAACATTTTAAATAATTTTTAGGATTTTATTTACAAGTGAGTGGAATGTATCAAATAATATTCCAACATTAGCGACGCTGATAGAATTTATCTTGTAAAACTTAGACAAATTGTAGGGCCTATGAAAAGAAAGAAGATAAAAACAGAAAAGTTCAAAATTATTTAAAACAGTATTTTATTGTGAATAGAAAATGTTGTTGTGTGATGACAATACCATGATAAAACTCGGAAAGCAACGATAAACAAAGAGAAAACAGAATCAACATATCTAATTCACTCTAAAACTTGTGAAATTCGACATGTCATACTTTTTGTAAGAATAATACCTACATTTCGGAGATGAGGGCTCTTAGTTTGCAGAATGGTTCTCCCAAAGTCCAAGGATACTGCTGCCAGAATGCACTTAAGTCATTTGGTAAACCTGCAAACAATTCAACTGTATTATCAAACAATTTGGCAAACAATTCAAATGTCTCTATTATACCGTTCGGAAGACTTCCAAAAAATCGGTTTCAAATGGTTTTTACTAAAATCAGGTTATGGCTTGGTAAAAATCTGTAGACACAAAATTTATCACATGTTTGGTAAAGAATTTCCGTATATTTTTATCCAAGGTATAAATAGAAGTGGCAAAATATAAATAAAAGATTTAAAACTATACTTCTCTTGGTTTCATTCAAATCCAAAAGAAAATTGACTCTTAACATACTTTAAATACTCATTATTAAAATAATGTTTACATTAAATCTTGGGCAAAATGACACTTTTGAAACAACAAAATGAAACAAAACGACTTGTCAAAATGGAAATGTAACTCTTTTACTTGGATAAGTAACTCTACATTGCTTGAAGTTAGAGAACAAGGATTTTGAAGCTCAAGTTTCATTAAGTAAAGATATCTGCATAAAAAAGTAAGAATACTGAACAATTTGATTCAGTGATTTGATACTGATCAACAATTAGATTTGATTTGATTACTTTGAAATACGTACATTTTTTACCAAGGGTCACTTGAAAGAAAATGTAATTGGCCTAAAGAGATTTTAGTTCAGTGTAGCATTACCTCTAACTGGAAATTTATGTTTCCTCTTACTATACTGTACATGAAAAATTCCAAATTAAAATAAAATTTACCAAGCAATAGAAGAGTGACATCCGACACTGCTAGGCTGAAAAGATAGTAATTTGTAGCTGTGTGTAGACTAGTGTTGAAGATAATGACGACGCACGTCGCGATGTTTCCGACGACTCCAGAGAGGAAGATGAAGGCGTAGACGATGGTTATCGGCACTACGACGGACAACGGGAGATGCTTTGGTCCTCGGTTCTGCAGTAGATAATGTTCCAACGAGATGTTTGTCGAGCCGGTGGGCAACGGATGTTCCAATCCCCAAACCTCATCGTTCGCCCATACTTCATTCATACCACGGAATTTTCAGATAATAATTTGATTCGTGTTAATTTCTACTGTTTCTTTCTCAAATATTAAGTATGTGTTGAATCAGATTTTTTACAGACACTTTCTATTTTCAATTGAAGTAAAAATAAATTTTACTAATAAAATATTGTTTCAATTCAAATCACTTAATGGCTATTTTACAAAATTCTAACGCCAAAACTTTCCCGGTAAGGTAATAGCCACGTTCAAAATTATAGCTTCTAAAAATAATTACCGTGAACATTTTTCATCGGAGTCTTTTTGGATAGTGTTCAATGACTGAACTTAAATATTAACACGGTGTAGATGTATAAAAGTAACTAAAAGACCTTGTCAAATGCAGTTGACTAATTGATCAAGCAAATAATTAATTAATTGATAAAAGACTTCATCTGTAAGCCTTGGGCTTAGTGGTGATAAGGTGTAAGATTTGGATTGGGATCTTTCAGTTTTAAAAATGCTAAGAAAAACCTTTATCATTTTGTTGAAAACAATAAAATAGTAACAAATTGTTAATGCATTGATGCAACAAAGTACGTTTCTACATTGGTATAATTTATAGTCAATTCAGTTTGTTTATTTTAAAAGAGAATACATCTTTTAAAAGTTTGATCTAAGAATTATTTTTTCAAATCGTTCATTGCTATTAGTCAATAAGCTACAAACGTTTTCTTAGGTTTATCCAATGAAACCAGATTAAATACACTTTTCAAAGTAAAAAGATTGTACTTTTAAGTTTGTGGTGACAAGAATGCTCCTACCTGACTGATATACTAGATTAATCTTTTGACATTTGAGGCTTGTCTACTTCAATGAGGCTTCATAATTTAATTCCTATGCTTTAAGGTATAAAGCTTAAACAGACAAATTGGTTTTGTTGTAGTATACCCTAAAATATTCACCACCTTAATTAATTTCAGGGCTTATAAATAAAACACAGACTTCAAATGTTAAAATAATATTGTATTTCCATACCTGTAACTATCATTTAGTTTAAATATTTACTTGTTCCAATATTACACAATCTTGTAAATTTTCTTTCAAGAAGATAATGTTCATGAAGTATCCTAATTTTTGGAATTTGTCGATAATTTTATCAGCTCTCTTTTCATCCACAAAGTAGAAATTCTTCATCATCTCTTGGCATTGGACGATCCAAATAGGCGTATTGGGAAACATTTTTCTCCCTTCAGCAACATACGCCCATCAGAAATTGAAAAGAAACTATTTAAAATAAATTCTCCATTGACGACATTTTGTCTCTTATCTTGGCGACGATATCAGCTGCACCTTTCTCATTAACGTGTTTGAAATTCTTCATTGACGTTTTACAACGAGCTTCCCAAGCTTTGATCAATGGGAATTTGTTTTCCATCGGCAAGTAGGCCTGAAAGTTGGTACAGTTTATTTAGATGTTTCCACTGCAATGTAAACTACAAAAATACCAGATTGAAATTTGAATTTCTTACCTTATGGGTTATTTTTATGTTTAAAGAATGGGGAGTTCTCACAGTTAAGAAATATAAATATGAAACTAAAAGAAAACATGTCAAATCCCAGTTATTGTATTTCAGGAAATAATTAATATAATGTCTTGGTAAAAATCAGCGCCGTCCTTGGGGTGGAGCGGCCGCTCCAGGCCTTCTCCGGCGAGGCCTTACTATCGCTAGAAATAAGTTAATGTTTTGGAATGAAAATAAAAAAATAAAGGACAGACAGATACATGTGCCTAAAATATGTCTTATTTATTATGAATTGGCCTATATCAATCGTTGTATCGATTAATTTCTACGAACGACATTTAAAACACAAAATAATATCAAACAACGTTTGACAGCTTGGCGGCGATGACGGAACCTGAGCCTCGCGGCAGCCACCGAGCCACCCCGGTGAATATGAGTGAGTCATACGCTTACTCTTAGGCTACGGCCACACGGGCGTTTTATTTTCACGCAAGAACGCAACGAAAAAAAACGCGAGAAATATGGGCAGCATTAAATGTAATGAGGTATGCTACACGGAGTGTGTTTTCACGCAGATTCGGCGCGTCTTCAAAATCGATCACTTAGTAGGATCTTAAAAATAGGCCGATCTTACTGGACCACTTAATAATTTTGTTACTAAAAGGAAAGGCATTTAGTTGGACTAAAAAAGTTTAAGAGCAAGAGGCATTTATGTAGTATAATATTCAAACATATGATGAAAATCTTGTCATAAAAATATATATTATATATTTTTTATACTAAATGTCAAAATAAAATAATTTTACTGTTGTTATGGTATCGAAATTAATGTTATAGCCTATTTATTTTTTATACTAAATGAAAAAGATGAGAAAATTTTTTTCGTCAAAGTGCTTAAAATGACGAATTTACAAGTATAATTTTATAAAATTTTTCCCGGACCCCCCGGTGAGCTTAGTTAAACAAGGCCTCGCAATTATGTATTGCCCCAGGCCTCGCATGTTATAAAGACGGCTCTGGTAAAAATATTATTGATGAAGATACTGACTCAGCTATTAATACAGTGTACTCTTTGATAAAATTGATTGGAATAAAAGTGATGTTTTAAAATGTAATTTTCTAATATCAAAACAATATACTTATCAGAATCCAGTACAATTTCCTTGTCTACTATATTACCTTATAACTTCCACAAAAAATGTTATACTCGAGGGAGAAGAAATTATAAAAATATTTAAAAAAAAGTTATGCAAAATTGATGCATCTGACCATCATAAATCAAGATTTTCTTTAATTTGAAATAGATTGAAACAGGCCTTAACAAGTTTGGAATTTTACATGTTGGTTGGATCCCCCCCCCCCCAAATGAAAAATATGTGAAATACAAGTTTTTTTAAAGTGATGATAGTGAAAAATAATTCTGAAATACTTATAATATTCTGAAGGTACCTCCACCTACTCAAAATACAAGTAAATCCTTGTACAATATCCATTCCAGCTAATCTAAACTGTACCGAACAAGCCAATAGGTTTTTTCACCTTGCAACTATTAAAGCCAAATGATAAGCTAAGAATTTATTTAATAAATGAAATAGATATCTAAGGGAATAATAAAGAGATTAGGTTATGATAGGTTAGGTTATGTAATGCTATTTTAGGTTATATTAGGTTATGCTATGATATGTTAGATTATGTTATGATATGTTAAGTTGTAGACTTCTCATCCCATTGTAAAAGTGTCGATGAAATTTTGTTTCTATTATTTTATGGTTAATTTAATTATTTGTGCTTTACCTTTTGGTTATATAACTAGGGGACGAGTTATTGTTTATGATTAGATCGTTTTATTTTGTCAAACGAGGTTTTAAAACACTGAAATAACGAGAAACATATTGTAAACACGACCTCTACAGTGCACCAGACAGAACTGTCAATAAAATTGGCTTCAGCTGTTCCGTAAGGATGAGAAATCTACTAAGGGAGTATGCTTTATCTATGGTTATACCAACTAAAAAGATGCCGTTACCTCGAGGATGTCTACTAATGTGATGAAGCTGTAGTCGGCTAGAGTGAGAGAGTCTCCGGCCATATACTTGTTGCCTTCCAGCAGCTTCTCCAAGTTGATCTGAACCTCCCGTACTTGCTGTATATGTGAGTCAGTCAATACTCTCAGGTTTCCGTACAGTATCTTTCTCTACAAGACAAAAACTATTTGAAACTGTCACCTTAGTTCTAATTCTAAATTAAATCTTACAAGCTTTGTCTGAAACCATTTAACTCTGGGGGCAAAGTCTAGTGTGTAAGAAAACAAATCGGTAAAAATACAATTTTTCATCTCAAAAGTGCTAAGGAACTTATCATATGAGGAATTGAAAGAAACCATCGCTGTTTCGAAACAACTACAGTTACCATAAAACAAATAAATTGGTTAAGAAACGTGCCTTCACATTGCAAATCTGGAGTGAGACAAAGTAATTAGAGTGAGGCAATGTTAACATTGTCCAATTGAGCGAATTGGCCACTTTTGTGCCTTCACATTGCAAATCTGGAGTGAGACAAAGTAATTAGAGTGAGACGATGTTAACATTGCAGTGTGTCTCTAAGTACTGGTACAAAAACACATGAAACGTCTTAATCAGGACTTACAATGATACTACGGAGAAGGTAAAAGACATCGTTGTGATAATGCATCCTCTGATCCACGATGGCTCGCTTCTTCAGGTCCTTCGGATAGAGAGAATCGTCCTTGGCATACTTCGACACCAAGTATGCCATGATGGCATGGCTGAAGCAGATGTGTCAAAAAATATATACTGTAGCACTGTGGAAAAGTGTTTATTAATAATGAATCAGAAGGTCATCTATGGAAGGAATGTTTCAAAACACAAAGTTCTTTGCCAGTTTAAATTATCTCCTTAAACAATACCTATCTTATATTTTGTTTAAAATTGATTTTTCTTTTCCGAGTTTGTTTGGGTCTTCTCCCCGACCTATTTTCATAATTGGGGTTTCAAATTGAATCTACGCACACATAGATTTCATATCAAGCATAAGCATATATAATATATGTGTGTGTCCGTGAAGACGATAACTTGAGTAATCTTTGTCTGATTTTGATAAAATTTTGTTTGAAGTTATAAGGCGGGATAAACTTGAATGAGTTCGTGAACCAGCATGATTGGACCATGGGAATGGGGTTAAACGGGGATTTTATGGCGTAAAAATGGGTTTTTTTCTAATTTTAACTTTAAAACACAAAATTTATTAATTTTTCTCCAGACCTTTTTAAAGAGCTAAAAAACCAAATAATTTAGTATATCAAAGTGTTTTTGTATGGCTATTAATCACGGGGAAAATTTAAAAAAATTGTTAATTCCAAATTACCATGTTATTCTTATGGACAATATTGTAAAATGTTGTAGTTGGCTTGTTTATAGATATATTTTGATCAAACTTGGCAGATTTATTTATTTTATACTAAGATATTAATATTTAAATAAAACCCACACTCTATTAGTTTCCCTGTAGCAGCAAACCTAGGTACTCTTTAAACATAAATGTTAATTAAATAGACTAGGTGGCGTTCGCAGAGGCATCCACAAAATTGAGCGGAGTCATCAAGGGTTCATATTATATTGTTTTTGTCATACTGCGGTAAAAACAGTCGTCATTGGGGCATGCTTTGCGGGTCTAAAGTAGCATTTTTACTCTTTAGGGAATAAAATTCGTGTTTAGCCTCTATGGAGTAAAACTCAGCTGTTGGCAACTCAGTTGTAAATTTCTATTGTAAACTATTGAATACGTTTCGAAATATGTAACGATTCGTGCTTCATAATCATTTTAACCTACAGTCTACAGTCTCTTCCCATAGCATTTTAGCATTGCAGATACATTAATCCATTCCCACACTCAACACTGCCCACCTTTACTACTTCCTTCACCATCCCCTACGTCGTCGTGGACCTGTTTCCCTCTCTTCCCATAGCATTTTAGGATTGCAGATACATTAATGTAATTGCCAAATACACTTCCCACACTCTGCACTGCAAGCCTTACTACTTCCTTCACCATTTCCTACGTCATAGACCTGTTTCCATCCCTTCTCATAGCATTTAAGTATTAGATACATTTATCTAACTGCCCAAACGGTTCCCTCACTCTGCACTGCACGCTTTTACTATTTCCTTCACTACTTCCTACGTCGTGGGGCCTGTTTCCTTCCCTTCTCGTAGCATTTTAGGATTGAAGATACATTAATCTAACTGCCACAGACGGTTCTCACAATATGTTCATACTTTACTACTTCCTAAGCCATTTCCTACATCGTGGACCTGTTTTAATCACTTTCCATAGCATTTTAGTATTTTAGATACGTTAATCTAATTGCCACAAACATTGCCCACATTCCGCACTGCTAGCCTTTACTACTTCTTTCACCATTTTCTATGTCGTGGCCATGCTTCCATCCCTTCTCATAGCATTTCAGCATTGCAGATACATTAATCTAACTGCTACAAACGTTTCCAATTCCCAAACTCCACACTGCTCACCTTAGTACTTCCTTCACCTCTTCTTACGTCGCAGACCTGTTTCCCTCTCTTCCCATAGAATTTTAAGATTGTAGATACCAAGATACCTTAATCTAATCGTCATAAACAGTTCCCACACTCCAAAAAGCTCGCCTTTACTGCTTCCTTCATCACTTCCTACGTCACGGACCTGTTTACCTTCCTTCCCTTAGCATTATTAGAATGCAAATACCTTAATCTATTGGTCATAAACAGATCCCACACTCCGGACAGCTCGCCTTGACTACTTCCTTCACCACTTCGTACATCGCGGACCTGTTTTCCTCCCGTCCCAAAGCATTTTAGGAATTTTGATACCATAATCTAATAGTCATAAACAGTTTCCACACTCCAGACCTGCCTTGACTATTTCCTTCACCACTTCCTACATCGCGGACCTGTTTTCCTCCCTTCCCATAGCATTTTAGGATTCCAAATATCTTAATCTAATGGTCATAAACAGATCCCATATCCCGAACAGCTCGCCTTTACTACTTCCTTCACCCCTTCCTACGTCGCGGACCTGTTTCCTTCCCTTCCAATAGCATTTTAGGATTGCAGATACCTTAATCTAATTGTCATAAACAGTTCCCACACTCCGGACAGCTCGCCTTGACTACTTCCTTCACCACTTCGTACATCGCGGACCTGTTTTCCTCCTGTCCCATAGCATTTTAGGATTGTAGATACCATAATCTAATAGTCATAAACAGTTTCAACACTCCAGACAGCTCGCCTTGACTATTTCCTTTACCACTTCGTACATCGCGGACCTGTTTTCCTCCCGTCCAATAGCATTTTAGGATTGTAGATACCATAATCTAATGGTCATAAACAGTTTCCACACTCCGGACAGCTCACCTTGACTACTTCCTTCACCACTTCCTACGTCGCGGACCTGTTTCCTCCCTTCCCATAGAGTTTTAGGAATGCAGATAGCTAAATCTAATAGTCATAAACAGTTTCCACACTCCGGACAGCTCACCTTGACTACTTCCTTCACCACTTCCTACGTTGCGGACCTGTTTCCTCCCTTCCCATAGAGTTTTAGGAATGCAGATAGCTAAATCTAATAGTCATAAACAGTTTCCAGCACACTCCGGACAGCTCACCTTGACTACTTCCTTCACCACTTCCTACGTCGCGGACCCGTTTTCTTCCCTTCCCATAGAATTTTAGAAATGCAGATACCTTAATCTAATCGTCATAAACAGTTCTCACACTCCGGGCAGCTTGCCTTGACTACTTCCTTCACCACTTCCTACGTCACGGACCCGTTTTAGCGAATTTCCCATATAGGGAATAAGCTATTACCGTAGTACTCATGGTAAGACCTGGACGCGGGACCGATTTTTTTTTTTCGTTTTGAGGTCCCTAGAGGCCAAAAACAGAATCCGTTCAAATTCATATATATATATATATTTATATATTTATATATTTATATATATATATATATATTAAGGCCCGGTTTCCCCAACTCATTTAAACCTAGTTTTAAGTTAAACGGCGATTTAAACTTAGTTTAACTTTGATTTGGGTTTCTCCAAATTTAAACTAGGTATTAATCTAAGTTTAAACTAAACCACCTCTCAACTTGGTTTAACTACTGGGGATAAAATAAACTGAGTTCAAATTAGTAAAATACAACAGTAACATAACCTCAAATCAAAACAAAAAGTAGGTGTTAAAACAATAATAATTGAAGCAACTACAAATTCATTTGGACGAAAATAGGCTTGGTTTAGGGCTAGCTTATAAGTTAAGTTTGATTTATATTTTAATTTATTGTATTTATTAAGTTCTTTTTTTGTACATTTGATTTTATTTCAAGTTAGGCTACTATTAATTGCAGTATTTGCCCCTTAACTCAAAATGGAAGAGTTAATAGACATTTTCGAAGAAGGAGTAGATTAAGATTATGACACTTTAGTACCTAGAACAAAAGTGCCTACTAAAATAAGGGACAGAATTGACCATTTCAATTAATGGAATAAATCTGAATTTGATAACAACTTATAATAACAACTTGATAACATAAACTTAAACAGTGATGTTATTCTAGCTACTTTCGCACTTTGCTGTCTGCTCTACTGAGTTAGTTGTATAGCGTAGCGTTGTGGTGGTTGTAGGAAACACTAGCCCAAAGCCCACCGAAGATTCCATACAAACACACATTCAGGATTGCCAACCGCTCGAATTAACGTTTATCTTAAACAAAGCCAGTAAAATGTTGGAGAAACCGAACACACATTTTAAACGGAGTTTAAAAATAAACTAGTTTATTATAAACGTAGTTTACACGATTTTGGGGAAACCGGGCCTAAATATTTAAGTAAATAAGTACAACTGAGCACCCTGAATATTATATTTTATAAAAAGAAGTGACATGTTTCGGACATTAGTCCATTTTCAAACTTCAAAATACATTAAACACTTAACCATTGTTTATATAGTTTGTTTGTAAATAAATATTGTGGATATTTATAGGGATGCACTGTGGATGTGATGCTCCCTGGTGTGGATTAACGTCCGCACTAGTGAGTACTACGACTATCAGCAGTACTATCCTGATAATTAGACCAATTCGTAAATTACGAGGAAAAAATGTGGTTCGGATTCCACTATAAACTGTAGGTCCCTTAGTTGCCATTAGCTGTATGGGCTATTAATTAACAGCTGTGTCTAAGGAATATGTCGGCCTTAGTCACTAACAAGACTACAAGATCGCGCCACTCATCCTACACTCATCCTTCACTCATATTTGGGTTAAAATACGCACATAGTGGCGTCCCCATCTTAACTAATTGATAATTGATAATTGATAAATATGATTTATATATACAGATGGTTTATAGAACTAGACAGGATTTGGAAAAACTTTTTTGTTACTGATTATTTAATTTTAGGATTGCCAATACCTTAATCTAATGGTCGTAAACAGATCCCATACCATAGTTTATTTGAACGAGTTCGCGATCCAGCATGATCGGACCATGGGAACGGGGGTTTATGGGGTAAAAATAGGTTTTTCCCATTTTTGACCCAAAAAACATAAAATTTAGCAATTTCTTTCCAAACCATTTTGTAGAGCTCAAAAAGACAAATAATTTAGTATATTGAAGCGTTATTATGCGCCTAATGGTTACGGAGAAAATTCCAAAAAACTGTAAATTTAAAATCCCCATGTTATTCTTATGGAGAATAAGTAAACTGTTGTAGTTTGCTTGTTTATGAACATATTTTGATCAAATTTGGAAAATGTTTTTATTTCTTACTAACTATTAACATTTTACAAAAAAAAAAAACAGTTTTACCCTCCCTGATGCAGCAAACCTAAGTACTTGTTATACTAATTCTATTTAAATAGGAAATAAATGTTATATTTTTAAGTAGACATTTTAGTGTAAATCCAATCAGGCAAATGGAAATTCGCTTAGTCTGCAGGTTTGCTGCGGCGGGGGTATTTCTCCCTTCCCATAGAATTTTAGAAATGCAGATACCTACCTAAATCCAATCGTCTTAAACAGTTTCCACACTCCAGACTGCTCAGCTTTACTACTTCCTTCACCACTTCCTACGTCTCGGACCTCAAGCTCGTTTCGTCATTTGATTATATTTATGATCCAACACCGTTTATGTTCTAATATCTGTGGAATAATGCTAACAGCTATTTATTTATCTACTGCATTCAAAAGTCAACAGCTGATCATATGTCTTTGTTTATGTGTCAAATACTGCTTCCATAAGGATTACATTGAAACTTTGAGACCCAGTGGGGCGGATTCCTGAGAGACTTTTTTAACGCCATATAGATGTTGGCACTCACCGATATGGTCTTTATCACCATGCAAAATTTGAAAACGATTGATTCAGCCGTCTAGGAGGAGTTTGCGTATTACGAAATGCATAAAAGTCGACGTATAAGAGCTTCGCTCGCTCCGCTCAATTAATAATTGAAAATCAATCCAGGCAAATGGAAATTCGCTTAGTCGGCAGGTTTGCTGCAGCGGGGGTATTTTTTACATGTTTTAGACTCAAAATAATAAGTTAATTATAGACTTTTATTAGTTGAAATTGATAGTTTGAATCTAAGTTCAAGATAATGTATTACTCAATCAAAAATCATAAATTTGATAATTTTTTTGATTATTTATTTCAACACTATGGCGCAGCATGGGTCCTATAGTATAAATTAAATTGAATTGCATTTGCAATGTTTAAACACAACAAAATTTCATAATTAGAAATATAAAATAAAACTTCTCTTACCTTTCCCAAAGTACGAATCCGTCATCAATAATTAGAGGAATTGTATGAATCGGGTTCAACTGAAAACAAACAAAATTGTATTCAAACTTAAATTGTTATTTGGGAGAAAATGTTAGGAGCTTTTTTTGACTTGAATTACCTATTTTGTTTATGTACCCATGTAGCACAGATGGTTGGGCCAACGTTGGTAAATTGTGGAGCCACTCAGTTGGCCAACGGTAGAAATGTCACCTCTTTAAACTGTTTTCCAGCCAACCATTGTCCAACCGTTTTATTTCACACAAAATAATAAAGATTTAGTACGAAAAGCATAATTATTAGTTGAGTAAATTGATTAAATAGTTCATAAAAACAAATTTTGAAAAAAAACTAGAACAAAATTTTTTTTGGCCCAGACGGGTCCCGAACCCGGGTCCTTCGACTTATGAGCCTCTTACTTTACCACTGGGCTATCTGTGATTGCTGATATAGAGAGTTTTCAAGTGGTGAAAGAGTAGCCGACAGTTGCAATGGTCGCAATACTTCAAACATTTTTGATACTACACAGTATAATATGATTCTGTTAATCTGTTAAGGCATCATAAGTAGTTTTTTTTTTTGAGTTAGAGAGGATACTGGTATTTGAATGATTAATTAATTACCGTTAGATTGTTAATGCTATTATAATTGCCTGTTATATGATTAATTACTCTTTCCCCTTAAATTGTTGCAAATATCTTTTGCGAGTATCTTTTGTTGGTCCAACGGAGTGAAAAACGGTTGGACAACGGTTGGCTTGATGTATGATACCCAGCAATGCATATTAATGTATTTCATTAACAATGAACCAATGTTGGTCCACAGTTGTAAATATTGGTTGGCCCAACTACGAGATATACAGTTGGACAACGGTTGGTTGGTTGTGGAAGCTCCAACCAACCATCGACCAACTGTCCCACAATTGGCCAACGTTGGCCCAACCATCTGTGCTACATGGGTACATTCATTCGTGATTAACAAATTAAATCAGATAACTAAGTTCTAACATTGAGTATATACAAAAGTTCTAAGTTGAATTATCTTATTTTTTATAAAATATTATTAACATGTTTAATAAATCAAGAAAAAACTAAAAGTGTTTAGAATTCAGTTAACTAAATTAGGTTTTGAGTATTTCACCGATTCAGCGGCTATTTTAAAATCAGCTAGTTAAAAATAGAATTAAACTACAGATATTAAAATTAAATAAATATAATTGCATCTTAAACTTGAACACTTCACCTTCAGGAAGTCTGGTTTGAATTGCTCCTTATTCAGCGTATCCACGACTCTGTATTCCGCAGAGAGACCGAGAGCGTGGATGACCAGATCGACGGATCGCGCCGGAGGCGACAGCGACAGGTAGTAGAACACTAGCGGCATACTGTCAAATATTGTAGCAGTTGTTAAAGTTAGTAGACTTAACAATAAACTTTTTCTAGATATTAAACCAATAATGTGCAATTTATTATTGTATCATATTTGTAGTGGTTGTTTTAAGAAGTCTTTCCTCTGTCAGAGATTTAGGTTGTGTGTAAAGACAATTGTATTATTATTATTTATCGTCCCAAGTGTATTTATTTCTGTATTTAAGGCCAAGCCAGAGGAGACGGATACAGTCGTTAAGTCGATCAGATGTACCCAGAACGGGAAAGTCCTCCTCGAGCTGGGGAAATCTGGCGACCGAGTGGCTTTTGCTGCAAAGGTCAGAGAGGCTCTGGGGGACCACGGTACCGTTCGGGAACTCGAGCCTAGAACCTCTGTGGAGATCCGGGACCTTGACGGTCTTTCGACGGAGGCTGAGGTCAGGGAGGCTATCAACAAGGCCATCCCTGATATCCAAAATGCCGACTCCCTTAAAGTATGGCTTACGCGGCCCAACCGCAGAGAGCAACGCATAGCTATCGCTGAAATGCGAAACCAAGATGCCAGCAAGCTGCTTAATCTCACACACCTGAGAATTGGATGGGTCAATTGCAGGCTCAGACGGAGGGTGGTCGTACCGCGATGCTTTCACTGCCTCGGGTTTGGTCACTCTTCCCGAAACTGTAAGGGACCCGACCGAGCCAAGAATTGTTTCAAGTGTGGCGGCTTGGGCCACAACAGGAAAAACTGTACCGCAGCAGAGCGCTGTTTTCTCTGCGCAGAGCAAGGCCATAAGGACGATTCATTAGGTCATACCCCAGGGGCTGGGCGATGCAGTGTTTTCAAGGCTGCACTCGACCTTGAGAAGGCTAGGTCTAGGAAGTGAGGATTCTCCAGGGTAACCTTGAGAGGTCCAGGACGGCTGACTCCCTTTTAGATCAGCTGGTCCAAGAGATCGGCGCGGACACCCTTCTGATCAGCGAGCAGTACCGTGACAGGGACCCACGCTTTTGGTTCCCAGATTCTCTCGGTACTGCCGCTTGTTGGGTTCGAAACAGCGCCGAAGCACCAGTGCGAGATCACGGACGCGGCCGAGGCTTCGTTTGGGTCAGGTGTAGGGACGTCACGCTTTTTAGTGTCTACCTTACCCCCAACGAGCCAATTCGGGAATTCCGTCTGAAGGTTGACCGCTTAGAAGACAGTGTACGCGGTACCGTTGGGCATGTCGTTGTTGCTGGTGATTTTAATGCGAGGGCTGTGGAGTGGGGCATGACCTCTACAAACTCCCGGGGGAAATACATCCTGGACTTTGCCGCCAGGGCCAGACTTGTCGTCTTAAACGAGGGCGACAAGCCTACTTTCCGGCGCCCCGGCATGAGAGGTTCGATCCCCGATATCTCCTTCTCGTCGGAATCACTACTAGCACGGATCTCCAACTGGAGAGTCATCGAAGACCTCACAGCAAGTGATCATCAGTACATCGTTTTTGATATACTGGATGAACACCATAATCAAGCGCCCGTATCACGATCTGGGCCACGCCGATGGAATACGGACAAGCTGGACGTCGAGAAGTTCACTGACGTAATCTCACGGGGAGCGCTGGTGAATTCTGCTGCACCTGTTGACGCCGAGGCATTGGTAACGTCCACGATGGAACTGATTGTCTCGGCTTGTGACCAGGCCATGCCACGCAGGGGACGCCGTCGCGATAAGCAAGCTGTGTACTGGTGGACCTTAGAGATCTCGAACCTTCGGAAAGCTTGTCTGAAAGCCAGACGTGCCGCTATGAGGGCCAGAAGATTCCCGGATTTCGAGGCTAAGTCAGCGGCTTATAGGGCTGCGAGGAAAGCTCTCCGCCGGGCTATCATCAGGAGCAAGGTTAGCTGTTGGAGGAGGCTTCAGGAAGATGTCGACTCTGATCCTTGGGGACTGGGCTACAAGGTTGTGACCCAGAAACTCGGCGCCCGATCACCACCTTCCGTCATGGAGGGCACCACCATGGACAGGATCGTCACCGCCCTTTTTCCGTCTCATCCTCGGCGGCCTTTTTTCGACTATGGCGAGGTAGGGGACATTCCACTCTTTAGCATTAAAGAGCTGGAATCATCTGTCCTCTCCCTAAAAAATAGAAAGGCACCTGGTCCTGATGGTATTCCCGGTGAGGCTCTCAAGAAGGTATTCTCGGTTAACCCCCTCTTACTGCTGAGAATGTACAACACATGCCTGTGCGAAGGGGTTTTCCCAACTCCTTGGAAAAGGGCTAGGCTTGTGCTAATCAGCAAGGGGAAAGGTGACCCGAATATGCCGTCGTCTTACAGACCCCTCTGTATGTTGGATGTGGCCGGAAAACTTTTCGAGAAACTGATCCGCTGCCGACTGACGTCTGCCGTGGAAGCTGCAGGAGATTTGTCTCCTCGTCAGTACGGCTTCAGAAAGGGTCGGTCAACAATCGACGCGATATCCGAGGTACACAGAGCGGTAGAGCGTGCCGAGAGCTTCAATCATTACTCTCGCCGTGTCGTGCTTCTTGTTTCGCTAGATGTCAAGAATGCTTTTAACTCGGCGAGATGGGTCGATATGTTGAGCGCGTTGAGGAACAGCTTCCGCGTACCAGCATATCTGTTGAGGCTGATCGAGGACTACCTGCGCTGCAGAACTCTTAATTACGAAACTAAAGATGGTTCGCGGACGATGGATGTTACTTCCGGTGCCGCGCAAGGTTCGATACTTGGCCCTGATTTGTGGAACGCTGCCTACGACAGCCTTCTGAGATCTGAGATGCCAGAGGAGACCGTTTTAGTTGGGTACGCCGATGACGTTGCAGCCCTCATTGCTGCACGCAACGTTGAGCTAGCCCAACTGAAACTGAACCAAGTCATGCGCGTTGTAAATGCCTGGATGACTGATCATGGTCTGACACTCGCTCTGAGCAAGACAGAGATCGTCATCCTCACGAAAAAACGGATTGAAACCGTCGTTCCGCTACGCGTTGGGAACGTAGTTGTCCAAACCACGCGAGCCGCCAAGTACCTCGGTGTCATGATGGACAACAAGTTGAGCTGGAGGGACCAGATCTTCCGTACGGCGGACAAGGCTGCTAGGAGTGTCGCTGCTCTTAGTAGGCTTATGGCCAATGTCGGTGGTCCCCGGTCCAGCCGTAGAAGACTATTGATGTCTGCAGTCCAGTCTGTGCTTCTCTACGGCTCTGAGGTGTGGGCAGACGCGCTTAACAAGGAGGCGTACAGGTTGAGGCTCGCACGAGTGCAGCGTCAGGCGGCACTCAGGGTCGCTTCCGCGTACCGTACGGTGTCCGAACCGGCCGTTTTGGTGATTGCTGGAGTTATCCCTGTCAAACTCTTGGCAGCAGAGAGGAAGGCAATCTACCAGAGACAAGGCTACATTGGAAAGGACGCTGCAAGAACGGAAGAGCGCTCCCGCACTTTTCAGATGTGGCAAGAAAGCTGGGAAAGGGAGACTCGAGGACGTTGGACTGCTAGACTCATCAGACAGGTCCAACCGTGGATGGAACGGCGGCACGATGAGGTTGACTATTACCTCACGCAGTTCTTGTCAGGTCACGGCTATTTTCAGTCGTACCTGCACTTGATGGCCAAAACGAATTCACCTGACTGCATTTACTGCCCATGCATTCCCGACGACGCGGAACACACTTTTTTCCGCTGTCCACGATGGGATATGCTTCGCCAGGAGGCCATTCAACATCTTGGGGTGCTGTCGATTGAATCGATTTGTGAGACCTTGCTGAAGGGTGAGGACAACTGGGACTGTTGGTCGCACTTTGTCCGGAATGTCCTTCAAGCTAAAAAGAACGATCTAGATCGGATCACAGTCTAGATTTTATAAGAAATAAACGGCTAGACACGGCGTAAGCCCCTCGGGCGTAGGCAAACTCGGCCTAGTTCTGATGAAGTGCGACAAGTGTTCCCAGGCTAGTGTCCGAAGAGTAGAGGAGGTTTTTAGTGGGTAGTCTCTGGGCCTTAAGCCCGTTGGAGTCCCACACTACAGGCTAGCCACCTGTGTGCATAAATGCATTTTCCCACCTCTCCCTAAAAAAAAAAAAAAAAAGTGTATTTATTTAGACTACATCTTCAGAAAGGAAAAGATGATTATTGTAAAAGTATAAAAATTTGTATTGTGAGGATTTATGTGTTAAGAAAAATTTATCTCTTAGAATAAAAGTGGACATAGTTTCAATTTTACTTACTCACTAAATAATATTTACATTTTTTTAATAAAAAAAAACACAAAAAACTTTTTTACAATTATAAACATATGATTTAAATACATTATTCATGGTAAAGTCTAACCATGTGTTAAGACTGCATACTAAATTAAACCATAGACTGACGTATGTTTTATCTATGATTAAACCATTCTAAACCTAACAATTTAAGTTTTTCATGCACACCCTTACATGCATGAACATGTTCAAACTTTTTCTCTGGAGTATTTTACTATTATCTACCAAATATATAAAGATTCATTTGGTTTGAAATAAGACTCAAATATTATTTACGTGAGTTTGTTATAACATTTTTTAAATTAAAAAAAAAAATTAAAAAACAAGATTATTGAACACAAATATTTTCCATTGTTAACAGAATTTTTTTTCAATTTAAGTGATTTTAGATAAAAAAATAATCCTGTCTTATCCTTTTTACCTCAGAGTAAAATAAATAAACAAACCTGTTATAAGATTTGAGATGTTTCACTTGCCTCTATCAAATGCTAACTAAATTAATCAATAACAAGATCTTTACTCTATTAAATTCATAATTGCTCTTTGCCAGTGCCATTATCAACACTAAATGTGTTGTTCTTTGCTAAATAGCTATGTAAACTATTTTACATACAGTCACTGGAGGAGAAAAATTTGATAAAACAAATTAGCAACCAATAACTTAAATGGTGTTTTCTTGTAAAGGCCTAGCTTAGCTACTATGGAGAAGTTATGAATGAAGCTGTTAGTAGGCCTAAAGGATTCTTTGGAGTAAATTACGGAAAATTTCAATTTTGATTGATTAAACTGGCAGTTCCTTGGCTTATGTGTTCCCTTTAACAGTGATAAAACAGTTTTAAGGTGGTTTAACGTGCATGACGTAGCCTATTGTGAAAACTGAATGGCCAAATAAATATTTGAATCTTTTAAACAATTTTTTTTATATCATCTTGAAGGAATTTAAATTCATTTAAAGATGTTTATTTAGTCTTTTTGGCCAACTGACAGCTAAGTAATACAATTAATTGGCATGGGAATCATGGACCGCTTAATAATTTAAGAACTTACAGCAAGCCTATTGCATGTCATCTGGATACTATCTATATCTATAAAAGAGGAAGTTTGTATGTATGTATATATTTATATATATATATATATATATATATATATATATATATATATATATGTTTGAACGTTATGGACTCCGAAACCGCTCGACAGATTGTAATGAAACTTTCAGGAATTATTAAGCATCTTTCAAGGATGGTTTTTGTGAAGTTTGGTGCAGATCCGTCAAAAGGGCTCCGCCCCAGAGGGTTTTAAGTGGGACAATGTCAGACTTTTTGAACTACAATGTTTACAAATAAATATAACTAGTGTACACGTTGCTCGAAATCGAGCAATTGCAAAGAAGTAAAGTAGTTATTTAAAAACAAATAAAAGTCATCATAATTTCTGATGAGTTTAAAAGACTCAACTCATAGATACGTACCTAACAGTTCCATATAATCAACATTTCTTATAAATAGTTTATCATTTTTCAAAAGCTGATCTGGTTTTTTAAATGTTTCCCACTTATGGCCGTATAAGTTGTCCGTGTTGATCTTCGTCAATGATAATGTAGTCTGCATGGTTACCCATTGACATAAGTACCCATTGTCGCCAGTACGTTTACAAATTTCAGCCAATTTTTTATAGCGATAACATTTTGTTTACATGACTAAGAACTACCTGATTTTCTGCGTAACCTCTCTGTCGCAATTTTATTTGCATCAATTGGCATTCATTTGGCTAGTTACTGTTATATCGTAGATTACATTTACCTGAAAAATGCAGAATTGTTAGGCCTAATGTCGTTCAGATGGTTTTTGGTTTCTCTTCAATGTGAATAATGCGAATCCTTCAATGAAAGCTTTATTAAGGTTTCTTGGACGTAGTCACATTCTTTTAAAATCACTTGACTTTTATAAAAACATATATTTAATGATTAATGTCCTTGCCATACCAGTTTAATTCAGACTTAGGGGGTTCCTTTGCCAATCATTATAAAGTTAAGTCCATGTTTCTACAAAATAGTAGCACTTCGGCTAACATCCTTATTCATTATTTGTGGGAATCTTCATATTGTAGATGTAGGTGTTTTTCATTATATAGGTTGATAACGATAGTAAATGGTTTTTAATCTCTATTTCTTCTATTTGGTGGCGTTATATGACTTTGCTATGTTTCCATGGTTAACAAATCGGTTCTTTCAATGATTTCTCAAGAAATACAGTACTATGTCAATTCATTTTTCTTATTTGGTAAAATATATCAAATTGTCCAGGCTTTCTCGATTTTTTTACATTGTAATTTGTACGAATGTAAATTAAAATAGTAAATATTTAATTTCAACAAAATCAGTAAATGTACCCAATGCGTTTCATTGAATTGAAAAATAATAATAACAACAATTAAATTTTACAGCTGATCAAAATGTAAACAATTATGTTCTTCATAAGGATAACATGGGAACTTTAACAGCCACTGAGGCAGAGCCCAAGGCACTTTTTCAAAAATGCAAGGTCAGTTTGCAAATCTACGCGACACGCTCTTTCCAATGAGACGTCAATGGATAAAATCGGTTAAAAAATGGCGGAGGAGTTCAACCGACAAAGTTTCATGTAGCGTATTAATTATATAGATTTAAAAGCAGATGTTTTCTTTCACCAACTGTTTTGTAGGTTTGAATAATCACAACGTTCTGTATTAGTCATGATTTGAAATAGTGCCACAATGTTTCTACAGAGTGCAGCACAGAAAACTTTTTTACTTTTGAATAAGTCCAAATATATTAAACCCCAATCGCAGCACACCTGTGCACTCAACAACGTTTAAATTCTCCAAATGTTGAATATGTAAACATAAAAACCTTGATTAAAGTATTATAAACAATAAAAGGGATGGTAATGCCTTAATATTTTTATCTTTTGTTCTATACCCACACAATCTAACATAAATTATTAAGTGAATCGTGCGTGCTATCTCAGGTATTCAAATTCCATTACTGGCATTAAAAGAAGGAACTCCATTAATACTAATGCGAAACTTAAATCCACTTAAAAGGAGAAAGTCTTAATCCCAAGAATACTGATGACTTCATCCAAATTACCCTCTGAATTGAAGCAACTACAATTTCCTTTTTTTGTCTTTCTTTCCCAATCACCATTATAAGGCACTAGGGCAAACCCTGACTATCGTCGGTTTAAATTTTGAAAATGCATGCTTTTCACACGGACAGCTGTATGTTGCGTGCTCACGTGGTGGTAGGTACGTCTAAAAACTTATAGAAAAAACAAAAAAAATTGTTTAGGCCCTATTCACTGGCAATTAAGTAAAATATTCTATTTATATTTTTGGTACACACTTTTATTATTCATCGTAAAGAACAAATTACCATTTACAATAATAGTTGTTAAGCGCAGCAACGCGCGCCGGGTAACTGCTAGTAATCCATATATTTCGATATTATCATGGAATAAACAGCACAAGTATGTTTATTCTATGGATATGTATAGTGGCAGCCTACCTACAAACAACATACCTAACAACCATACCATACCTCTGCAAGTAAGAAGGAAACCTGCAAAAGCTTTTGCTAGGTGTGTTAAAGATTGGTTGGTGGCAAACCCATTTTACTCCTTGCAGGAGTTCTGGAATTCAGATACCCACACAATGAATTAGAAAGAAATAAAGAAAACAAAAATACATACATCTAATATATAAAATTCTCGTGTCACAGTGTTTGTCTGCAAACTCCTCCGGAACGACTTCACCGATCGTTATGAAATTTGGTGTGTAAATTCTGAAGGTATGCGAATCGGACGTAAACTATTTCCCGTTTCGAAATTCTTAAAAGGGCTCCGCCCCAGTGGCTCTGGAGTTTCCCATGTTAACCTTATGAGAAATGGAATTAATGAATCTTAACAGCTGTTTCAATTAAACAAGTTGGTTCTGTTCTATGATGTTCAATAGCATTAAAGTTACAAGGATTACCAACAGAGTGCAGCACTATTATTTCTTTTACATTTATGACAACAGCTAATTTGCAACAAAAAGGTGAGTGAGCGTAGCGAACGAACTTCAACCTGGAGGCGAGTTAGCGTAGCGAACGAGCTAACCTGAAGGCAAGTGAGCGCAGCGAACGAGCTCCAACCTAAAGGTGAGTGAGCGTAGCGAACGAGCTCCAACCCAAAGGTGAGTGAGCGTAGCGAACGAACTTCAACCAGGACGTGATTGAGCGATGCGAACGAGATCATCTTGAAAATTAAACGTAACGGTACTTTCTTTCCATCGGTCTGTCTTAGGGGAAACCTATAACTTAGGCGATACGAAGTTCGCCGGGTCAGCTAGTATATTTATATTACCTAAACCTTGTCTACAGGTATGAGTGTGGTTTTTTAAGTTTTCCTTTTTGCTTTTTCTCTGCTTTGTTAATTTTTATATCTTTTTACTCCGCTGCATGTTTTCCAGTTTTTTATTTATTTATCTATTATGCATGGTGTGCTCTTTGGACATTTGTATGTGCTCTTTGGACATTGTTTTGTAAATCAAGAGGAATGCATCTCTGTTTTGTATTTTAGTTTAGTGTTAGTGACTTGGCCAATTGTTGTAAACTGAACGGCTCAATAAATCTTGAATCTTGAATCTACCTAGATAAAAAACGTATAAATGATCTCCTTCCATCGAATAAACCAAATCCCATATTCTAAATGTTAATAAACATTTTTTAAATGTTCATTCCATTTTAAAATGTTCATAGGCCCTAACTTTAAACAGATTTTGAATACACATTTGGCCTCTAGGGACCTTAAAACGAAAAATGAAATCGGTCCCGGGTCCAGGTCTTACCACGAGTACTACGGCAATAGCTTATTCCCTATGTGAGAAATTCGCTAAAACAGGCCATGCTGCAGCGCAACACTATGTCACAGTGGTGGATAGTTGTACTAAAATCTTACCATTAAAATCTGACAAATTTTTACCCAAAACATATGGGATATGGCAGTGAATCTACCAATGAATCCATCCACTAAACTTGTTACACTTTCGCTGGGGGGACTTTTCACACTTGGCTTGCATGCTCTTTTATTAAACAACACTCAACACTGAATCACTCACAATTAATTAAATTACACTTCTCACTTCACTTCAATTGAACCCCTTTTCACTTGTGACAGTACATTGTATGGTAGAAGTTTAAATTATTTACTATTGCAGGATGTTTAAGTTTTAATGTTGTTTGAATCCAGTGACAAAACCAGTATTACAATAATTTATTTACCTATTTTACCTGAAGGTCTTGTAGTTTGAATTAGTACTCGATGAGCATTTCGCCGCTCAGTGAGGCATCTTCATGGAGTACCAATATCTCAAATCTTCTTACACTACTGTACATATTTACACTTTAAAGTGTAAATATGTTTGCAAACCGTCACTTCCGATGTCACTATTGGTGGATATGCCTTTCATTACTTAGATAGCGAGGATAATGCTGCAATTTTGTGCAAATATGGACCTACCAGTGTCTGTTCGCAGAAGATACATCACCCCTCAAGATCCAACAAACCAAAATTACCTCCGTACATGAAGAATAAAGTGTTGTGATGCCTGTTGTGTACAGTCATGATAAAAACAATTCCCCATCCCTGTCCCCCATAAAATCACTAAATGAATATTTATGTAAATAGAGCAATAACCAATCGCTAAATAAAGAATAATGAACACTTCAGGAAAATGATTGAAAAAAAAAATAGGAGTTAGTTAAGAATTAAGAAGTTGGAACCCATCAAGAGTATGCCCTACCCATGCTAGATATTGTTTTTTTTTAGATTTATCATTGTTAGACAAGATATTATTTTTTTTGTTTTGTAATTAATGTTCATGTATTTTTTGTGTGTGTTAAGCGTTGGCGGATGTGTAACTATTATATGCAAGAGATAAAGATTAAAATGTTTCTATTTTGTGTCCTCTTCCCGTTGCAAAGCACGGGTACAACAGCTAGTGTATAATAATTTTCCAAGCAGACCAATAGGTAATTAATTCAATATAATATTATATAGAGCACTTTTAAATAACCTAATTATCTAAATACCTATATGATAGGTGATGGTGATAGCCTATAACCTTTTGTAACAAAATTGCTTCAAATTCAATATAATTTACTTAAATAACTTTTCCAAATTCAAAATTAGCTCTTTAGCGGGTGTAAATTTGTATATTATGTGTGTGAACAGTAACCTAAAAGTTTACTGTGATGTAGCAAGTGTAGTCAGCATTGACATGTGATTTGAGTGCAGCAATGCCCTAAACCTTCCTCACTTCCAACAGAGCTGAACTAGTGTGAAGATACTAATTATTGTAAACAATCATATTTTAAACATTTTGTTCTCATAAAATATATCGGAACAAAGTAACTTAGTGAAAATTTTATAAAAGAAGATTCGTGTTTGTTAAATTACAAACATCATGAAGTATTTTATTACCTGTGAAGAAGACATCAAAATTGGTGAGATAACTCCTAAACATTTAGCCTACTTGGAAGCCATTAGAACATTTAGGCCATAACTTTTTGAACATTTATACCATATTTAAAATTAAGAAACTATATTAGAAGCTTATTCCAGAACATTAATTTAACTAATTAGAAGAAGATTTTAAAATAATCTTTATTTCAAAACCAAATTTAATTATCAAATCACAAGATTACATTCTAACGCCCAATCACCAACCTGAAACAGAGAACGAGTAATAAACCCTGAGCCTAAATTAAAAATAGTGTACTAGCCTTACTACTAGCCTACCGGTACCTAATAAGTTACTTTGTAAAGTTTATTTAGAAACATGAATGTGACTAAGATAGATACTATACAGGGTGTTTTTTTAACTTGCTTCTTTATTAATGTAAAAAATACAACACTATGCTATCTATGCTACTATGCTACTATGCTATCTGGGTTTTATGCTATCTAGATAGAAATATGCAGTTTGCAGGAATCATCTATAGAGGCCACAATTGTTGTGATTTCAACGGCCCCATTCACCCCCTTTCTCCCCCTACCCTCAACTTAAAAATTTTAAATTGCAAGATGAGCTCAGGGCATGCAAAAGGAAAAATAATGGCTTAAACAAGAGGTTTCTACGTCAATCCAATAATAAGTTATGGCAGATAAAAATCTTAATTCCCCTCCCCCCTTTGAGAAAAACACTTTTTTAAACGGTTACAGCTAAAAAAACGGTAAGAGCTAGTAAATATTTGAAAGGATTTTCATAGTCAGGAATTAAATTTTCTACAAAACACTGTTTGACGTTTTCCAAAAATCACACTCATTCACCTTCAAAAAGACCCTATTTCTGAAATTTGTAAAACTTTTTGGATTTTTTATGTGTTTTTAACTGAACAAGCTTTTTTCAAAGGTGTCACTAGCTGGCATGTTTGTTCAATAAAAAAACGCATAGAAAATCCGAGAAATTTTACAAATTTTAGAAGTAGAGCGTTTTTTGATGGTGAAGTAGTTTGATTTTCGGAAAACGCCTAACAGTGTTTTGTAGAAAATTCAACTCCTGACCATGAAATTCTTCCAAATCTTTGCTAGCTCTTACTGTTTTTACTTTTTCTATGGCTATTAAAAAAAACGTGTTTTTCTAAAAAAAAGGGGGAGGTAATTGATATTTTTAACTGCCACAACTTTTTATACGATTGACGTAAAGATCTCTAGTTTGCGCCATTCTTTTTCTTTTTTCATGCCCTCTCAGTTGATATATATAAAAGGAGTACCTTGTAATTAAACAATTTAAGTTAAGGGTAGGGGGAGAAAGGGGGTGAATGGGATTCAACTTAACGTTGAAATTGTGGCCTCTACGTAAATAGATGATTCCTGCAAACTGCATATTTCTATATATTGCAGTTTTTACATAAATAAAGAAGCAAGTAAAAAAAACCCGTATGCATTACTAACGTTGAACATGACTTTTTTGTCAGTCAAACCCATTGAATTCAGTGGTTACAGTTTTCCACAATACTGTACTATAATATTTTGTACCCAACATCGAAGAATGATGTTTTTCTGAGGTAAGGTTACTTTTTACCATGCTATAGAATACATTTATAACTATTGATAAACTATTGATTTGAACTACTTTAAGTATTGATAACTTGAATTTGATTAGCAATTTAAAAATAATTTAGTGCCTGTTAAAATGAGGTATATATATTTATTTGTAAATTTTAGGTAGATGTATTTTTGATTTTCTATCCTGACCAAAACTCGATCAAAATCACAGGTGCTATTTACACATCTCCATAATAATAAATACTAGTGGAACCCCGTCGAAATCGACGGTTAATCTTGAGGTTTTAGGTAAATTCAGCTAACTGCGTTGGATAGAGTGAAGTCATTAAAATCTTAGTTATATGGATGGAGGATAAGCAATAATAAGTATGACGATTGTGTTCCCTAAAAAACGTGATTGATGAATTCTTTTAACACAATATTTCCTACCTTTCTTTTTATCAGCTTTAGGTTGCCCAAAAGGTTTTTTAGGAGTCTTATAATTGTTTGTTCATGAGTTTGTTTCATACCAAAGCCACTTTCACTATATGGGAGAATGAGTTCATATAATTAGTCTATCATGTTACGGAAAGAGTCAATATTTATTACTAACCACTAATTCCATCTGCTTTAGGAAAATCATTCAGATTGTATACGGATTTATAAGTAAATCTTCATCTTTTTTTTATAAAAATATCTGATTCTCCAGAAAGCAGTAACATTCTTACTTCGATCTCAGCAATTTTAAATCCTTCTCTTGCCACATCGACCCATGTATTTAATCATCCTGTTCTTACTTGATAATTCATTAACTTATGGGGTAGTTTTGCCTTGGCCATATAGATCACATAAAGCTGTGCATGTATTTCGTGGATTGGAATGAACCATAATTGTAGGAAATTTTATCACAAAACTTGAACATTTGCGGAACCAAATCCATAACCTAGTCCAGCATTGGTAACAAATTATGCAAATGCGATGAGATGTGATGACACTGTTGTGTTTCCGAATGTTTTGTATGTAGTGAGGTTTAGATGCGTTGTTCAACCTAGCTACATGTGTACATCAAAGTAAAAACTGTGTACAATTTTTTTTAAATACCTGAATTGACATTAGTTCACCTACTTTACCAAAACCATAGACTCCGTAGTTAGTCTATTCCAAAACTTGAACACAGCTCTCATCCTCAACGTTATCTATGAAACAATTTTCAACCCGATTATCAAAAACTATTAGGTATACCAAATAAATGAATCTCAGGTGTTCTTTCTTGAATTTAAAAATAAATGGTGATTGAAAGTAGGAAAAAAGGCAAGTGCCAACCTTACAATATGTATAAGCTAACCCGATAAGGAATAGTTATATGTTCCTTTGAAATTGATAAGTCACACTTATTTCATAATTTAAAATTTTCTAAGAGCAATAAAGCATAGATTTTTGAACAAAACATTTCAAACGTATCATAAATTCATCATTTTGTTGAAACTATAAAAAACTTGCCATGCAGTGGAGAATCGATTTAAAATCATAAATAATAATGTAAACATTTAATTTTGACAGTTTCAGTAGACCTTTGAATACAATTTTAATATTAACAGCTGGTTCATTAAAAGTAGTGTAAAATTATCCATATATGGTCGAAATGTAAACAAAATTGCAGAGTGAACTTTAAAGGCCTCTGGGGCAGAGCCCCAAGGAAATTTACATCGTTTCTCTTTTGAGGGCTCACCTACAGACCAATACCTTTCTTTAGACACCCCCACCAAGTTTCTACGCCCAGCCATTCTCTCAAATTAGCTGTGACAAAAACCTCGTTTTCCCCCATAAGAATAACATGGGATGGGAATTTAAAGGCCACTGGGGCAGAGCCCCGAGGGAATTCTCCATGTTTCTCTTTTGATGGCTCATCTACAGACCAGGACCTTTCTTTAGACACCTCTACCGAGTTTCTACGCCCAGCCGTTCTCTCAAAATAGCTGTCACAAAGAAAAACAGTTTCAAATTAATATATAGATGCTGTTTAAAGAACAACAAGAAAAGTAGAAGCCTACCTGATGAGCGAACCTTGCTCAATAGTGTTTTTTTTTTCAATATTTACAACAGCATTATAAAAAGACATATAAAATGAAACTATATTATTATTTTATGCAACATTATACCTTCAGTATCCAAAAGTCAATGATTATCCTATTAAAGATTAATGATTGATTTAATCAAATCAAATAGTTATCAGACAAAATTGAAAATCCAACATACTATTACAGTACTGTATTAATATTAACTAGCTGCTGTGCCCATGCTTCGCAACGGGTAGATGTACCATACGTACATACTGCCTAATCCTAACACTTTTTAAGTAGATCAAATTTATAAACAAAGAGCCACCAAATTTTTACAAAAAAGTATGACCTACATTATAATTGCCCTACTGTTTACATTAAAATATATCAATAAGATAATTTTCATAGCTTATGGTTATAGAATTTTTCTTTATTTTCATAATCAATGACATAAATAAACCTACAACATAGTTGTGTAAAATATTTTATATAATGTTTATGTTTACAATTAACATATGTTCTTCTCACTTTTAATTTCTGTCAACAGCTAGAGTTTCATAACAATGTTTGTTTCCCATGTTAATCTTATGGAGAAATACAAAGCTTTAAAGAGCCCCAGGGCCTCACTCTCTAATTATTTCCCTAAACAGAAAGTTTCCTGCACACCTTCACGTTACACTCTTCCCAATGACACCAAAAACATGTCAATTGGTTCAGTAGTTTCAGAGGAGTAATAGTCACAAAAAACCTGCTTGCGTATTAAATAAGCAATAGATAGATAGATGTAAAACAGTTACTGATGTCCTATTTTGAATTTTGTCATAACAGTTCTTCGAGGCTGAAACAGGATTAATCAATTCTCAGTTGAAATTTTCAATCTTTTTTATTTTAAAATGTGCGGTTTAATCGGTACATATATATATATATATATATTGGCACACACACGACAAATTAAAAGAATTGATTTTAAAACACTTAAAGACAAGATTCTTTGCATTCCACCTTATCTAAAAAAATCTGCTAAAAATTACATTTTTACCCTTTACTACACAAACTGTATGCTCATAAACAAACACTTTTAACTTAATTTCAATATTTTTAGACGAGAAGAATTTTACAAAATACATATTAGTCTTTAACAATCAGAGTTAAATAAAAATCCTAGGAAAAAATACAAATATATTCATTTTATACATACACACTTCAATAGAATTTAAATCCCAACTCCTTAACTAGCCTATTGTTTTCTAGAATGCCATTATTCCACTGTTGTTGCTCTGTACATCAACTTGTCTGAGGGAAAGCGGTACCAAAAATTTGGTATCGAGGATATCCTTAGAATCAAGTGATCATTTTCGATGTTGGGCTCTCTGTTACTGCATCTCATCGTGTGTTCCCCTTTCACCTCCATCTTGACAGAGTACTCGGTGTTTGGCTTCAAGGTTATGTTTCTCCCATCAACAACTAGAGGTACCTCAAACTTCTCTCCATACTTGACATGCTTACTGTAATGCAAGTTTATCGCAGGTTCATGCACAAGCAAGTAGGTCCACTCAGTTATTATTGTTGCTGAACAGCTCACTTCACATGTCTCATCTACAGGGACTCCTGGTGTAGGAACATATGATTCACACTCTAGTGGTAACAGCTCAATTGCATGGCTTTTGGTAGTCAGAGTAAAGTTGTAAGTGAAACGTACGTCCCTTAACATATATGGCATAATAATTTCTAGTTGATCAAGGACAGTCTTTGTTTTTGTCATTGCCCTTAGTTTAGTCTCATTTGAAAACTGACCTAGAGTTAGAAATGTTTCCTTTTTAGAATCACAATGACACAAATTGATGACTTCTTCTGTGTCTAAAATCCCAGAACCAATCACTTCCAATTTGTCTTCCGGAGTCAGTGAGTAAGGTCTCAAATGTTGAGTCAACCCTGAGAGTTGTTGGCGGACCAGCTGTCCATCTTCCGACTCAGCTGGGGAAAAACATTTTCCATATTAACATATGATAGTTACAAGTTAAAAGAAAAATAATCGTCTTTACGATTATGTAAAATTTAATAAAATCAGATTCTAAATCCAATTTCACTATTTACAGTAATATGTTGTGCTTAAGAGAGCATTGATTAAAGCTTATCCCAATGATTTACTGCATAGTTCAAGTATTTATATCTAACAACGTCAATAACAGAAACCTTAAATGAAGCTGAATTAAAGCTCATGAGTTGTCAAATGAGTTGTCAAAGAGAGGCAACTCAGAGCTAAACTAACAATAATATATAAGTAGCTAGCCACTTGAGCTAGCTAAGCTGAACCCTCGCCAAGAACAAACTGAACACACTTTGGCAGCAATTGAAAGTAAAATACTACAGTAAGAGAATGTCAAGAATACAATCTCTCCTAGTGATACACTACCTACACCATCTTGTGAAAGCCTGAAAACCAATGCAAACAGCAGAATAAGGAAAAAGTTGTAAGAGTATGAATATTTTTAGTGTGTCACTCCAGACGAAGAAAAACAAATAAATGGACATAAACAATACAAAAGCGAAAATTTAGTACTCTTCAGAGCAGCTTAAATTCTACTCCTCGTCCTAAGCCGACTCAATGTGCACAACAAGGATCCATCGTCTGGGATACCCTTCCTGTTAACAGACAGACATTTAAGGTACATAAAAGACGTCCCTGTGTTGTTAAAACACTGTAACCAGATGAATCACTTAAAGACGTTTTGAAAGAGCACATAGAGCACACAAATGGGATCTCACACAATAAGCTACCACAATGTCAACAACATAACCTGGTAAAACTGCAAGATTCAAACAAAGACCCTTAAACTATTTTTTAAGTGGGAAGAAACAAACAGACGACAAAACATAGAATCAACTTCCCTCCTGAATGACACCAACCAAAACACAAACCCCAACCATATAAAAAAAATCAATGAAAAATAACAATAGCACACCAAAACATTAACTGGTTGGCTCCAAAAATTTCTTACATGAGAAAAAAGCCAGATGATATTAACCTATTGGCGTCGACTTACAACGTTACTTGTACGGCGGCTGCGGTCCCAGCGGCTGACTTACGACTGCCGCGCCACTAGTTTAATTATTATTAGTTTTCCCTTTTTTGTTTCGTCTTACTTTTATTAAGTTTATAAATATCTGGCTTCTTGTTTTGTATATTTACTCAATTATTTTTGCGAATAACAAACAAGGTTGTGTTGCCATGGAAACCAGATATCACCCAAAATCAGCTGGGGTAAGGTAAAACAAACATTATTTTTTCTATGTTATTACAGTACTTATAAGAGTAAACAACTTGTGATTTTTCTACATAGGGAATTGATTGAGTGATTGAACTTTATAACAGTAGTGTCATTTGGTAGGATTTATCTTGGAATCTGTAAATAATATGTTTTTAAAATAATTTATTTTATAATCTTTATAATTTCATTTAACTGACTATCCAATTACTACTTTATTGTAGACAATTTTACTGTGAAGAAAATGGCGAAAGAATGAATTATTTATTACCAAAGGTTTTCTTTTTATAACAATTAGAGTAAAAGTCTACAAATTTGGTAAATTTAATTGTTGACAGAGGGCACTGAGGGCAGCGCATTTATTCCTTCCCCAATGAGTTAATTACAGAACACGGCCTGCCACAAGAAAGAATGCAATAAAGCAAAGGAAGTCTATCATTCGTGTTAGAGCGTAGGAACCCTCTAGACATTATAAGTCATTATTGTAAACTATGTAATTTTTTTAGTCTTGATATCAATTTCACGCTCAGTAAGCAAGCTACATTAGTCATATGATTAACCAAGTCATTTTCTTTCCAACGACAATCATCTGTCGAAATCCATTAAGGAGAAACAAAAGCTGGTAGATTTAGCAAAAGATTATGGATTTTAAGATAAACAAGTTCACTACTTAAAGGATTGTTTTACTTGCTGCTCCATCTATAAATTCATATTTAATGTTACTACTATATTACTATACTGTACTGTATGTTACACATTTCAACAAATACTGTACATCTACTTGACGTTACTGTATTCAAATGTAGGCCTACAATAGACATTTGCAACATGATGATTAAAGATTGTATTGATTAAATGATTGATTTAATCAAATCAATTAGTTATCAGATAAAATTGAAAATCCAACATACGTTACATTAAATCCCATATTGAATTTTGTCATAACAATTCTTCGAGGCTGAAACAGGTTAAAATAATCAATTCTTAGTTGAAGTTTTTGATCTTTTTTTATTTTTAAATGTGTTATTTTAGGGTACATATATACATACACACACAAGAAAGAATTTATTTTAATTCACTTGATTAAAGACAAGATTCTTTCCATTCCACTTCTACATCAGCATGGATAAAACTAAAAAAATTGTTGAAAATTTTATTTCTGCCCTTTACTACACAAACTGTATGCTCATATTTTTTACTTAATTTCCATATATTTGAATTTGGATGAGAAGAATTTTACAAAATGCATTTTAGTTCTTTAACGATCAATGTTAAATGAAAATCCTAGATAAGTATAAAAAGGTGCATTTTCTGCACACACACTTCAATGGAATTTAAATCCCAATTTCTTAACTATTGTTTTCTAGAATGCCATTATTCCACTCTGTACATTAACTTGTCTGAGGGAAATTGGTAAAAACTAAATATTTTGGGTATTCTTAGAATCAAGTGATCATTTTCGATGTTGGGCTCTTGTCTACTGTATCTCATCTTGTCAAGTCCTGTCACCTTCATCTTGACAGAGTACTTAGTGTTTGGTTTCAAGGTTATGTTTCTACCATTAACAACTAGAGGAATCTCTAACTTCTCTTCAAACTTGACATGCTTACTGTAATGCAAGTTTATTGCAGGTTCATACCAAAACAAGTTGGTCCAGTCAGGTATTATTGTTGCTGAACAGCTCACTTCACATGTCTCATCTACAGGGACTCCTGGCATAGGATCCCATGATTCACACTCTAGTGGTAACAGCTCAATTGCATGGCTTTTAGTAGTCAGGGTAAAGTTGAAAAACACAGAGTATTTTGACAAATGAGGCATAATATTTTCTAGTTGATCAAAGACGTCCAGTATTCCAGTCTTTGTCTTCGTTTTTGTCATTGTCCTTGGTTTAGTCTCATTTGAAAACTGACCAAGAGTTAGAAGGGTTTCCTTTTTAGAATGACAATGACACAAATTGATGACTTCTTCTATGTCTAAAATCCCAGAACCAATCACTTCCAATTTGTCGTCTCCACTCAGTGAGTAAGGTCTCAACTGTTGAGTCAACCCTGAGAGTTGTTGGCGGACCAGCTGTCCATCTTCCGACTCAGCTGGGGAAAAACATTTTCCATATTAAAATATGATAGTTGCAAGTTAAAAGAAAACTAATCGTCTTTACGATTATGTAGAATTTAATAAAATCAGATTTTAAATCCAATTTCACTATTTACAGTAATATGTTGTAGGATACTGCTTAAGAGAGCATTGATGAAAGCTTATCCCAATGATTTCCTGCATAGTTCAAGTATTTAGATCTAACAACGTCAATAACAGAAACCTTAAATGACGCTGAATTAAAGCTCATGAGTTGTCAAAGAGAGGCAACTCAGAGCTAAACTAACAATAATATATAAGTAGCTAGCCACTTGAGCTAGCTAAGCTGAACCCTCGCCAAGAACAAACTGAATGCACTTTGGCAGCAATTGAAAGTTAAATACTACAGCAAGAGAATGCCAAGAATACAATCTCCAACACCATCATAACGATAGTGATACACTACCAACACCATCTTGTGAAAGCCTAAACACAAATGCAAACAGCAGAATAAGGAAAAAGCTGTGAAGAATAGGAATATTTTTTGTGTGTCACTCCAGATAAATAAAAAGCAAAGAAATGGACAGAAACAATACAAAAGGGAAAAAATAGTACTCTTCAGAGCAGCTTAAATTCTACTCCTCGTCCTAAGCTCACTCAATGAGCACACCTAGAATCCCCCATCTGTGACACCCTTCCTGTTATTAACAGACATACATTTAAGGTACAAAAAGTACCTCCCTATGCCGCTAAAACACTGCATCCAGATGAATCACTTGAAGACTTTTAGAACCAGTACATAAGGCACACAAATGGGATCTCACACTAAAAGCTATCACAATGTCAACAACATAACCAGGTAACAGTGCAAGATTCCAACAAGACCCTAGACCATTTTTTAGTTAGGAAGAAACAAACGGACGACCAGACATAGAATCAACTTCCCCCCTGAATGACACCAACCAAAACACAAACCCCGATCACATACAAAGAAATCAATGCAATATCACAATAGCGCACCAAAACATTAACTACTTGGCTCCAAAAATTGATAGACTTGTACATTTCTTACATGAGAAAAAACCCAATGATATTAACCTATTGGCGTCGACTTACAAGCGTTACTTGTACGACCGCTTCGGTCGCGGCGGCTGACGTAAGACTGCCGCTTATGTCACCGCTCACAGCGCCACTAGTTTAATTATTATTATTTTTCCCCCTTTTTATTTCTTCTGAATTTTATTAAGTTTATAAATATCTTGATCTTGTTTTGCATATTTACTCAATTATTTTTACGGATAACAAAGAAGGTTGTGTTGCCATAGACACCAGATATCACCCAAAATCAGCTGGGGTAAGGTAAAACAAACATTATTTTTTCTATGTTATTACAGTACTTATAAGAGTAAACAACTTGTGATTTTTCTACATAGGGAATTGATTGAGTGATTAAACTTTATGACAGTAGTGTCATTTGGTAGGATTAATCTTGGAATCTGTAAATAATAGTTTTAAAAATAAATTATTTTATAATCTTTATAATTTTATTTAACTGGCTATCCAATTACCACTTTTTTGTAGACAATTTTACTATGAAGAAAATGGCAAAAGAATTATTAATTTATAACCAAAGGTTTTCTTTTATAACAATTAAAGTAAAAGTCTACAAATTTGGTAAATTTAATTGTTGACAGAGGGCACTGAGGGCAGCACATTAATTCCTTCCCCAATGAGTTAATTACAGAACACGAGACTGTCACAAGAAAAATGCAATAAAGCAAAGGAAATCTTAAAATGGTATAAAATTACCTGTTTCCGTCTGTGATCCTATATTTGTTGTATAGAGCAACCGGTTTCAAGATTATAACCTCATCTTCAGGCTCTTGTTGTCACTCTTGCGAGATCGTCGAGTTTTATAAACACAACAACAAGAGCCTGAAGATGAGGTTATAACCTTGAAACCGGTTGCTCTATACAACAAATATAGGATCACAGACGGAAACAGGTAATTTTATACCATTTTAATATTCAAGAAGAGATCCTGGACCAAATAACATCAATATAAAGGAAATCTGTCATTTCTGTTATAGTGTAGGAACTCTCTAGACATTACAACAGTCATTATCGTGAACCATGTATTTTTTTAGTGTTGAAATCAATTTCACGCTCAGCAAGCAAGCTACTAGTAATATGATTAACCAAGTTATTTTCTTTCCAACGACAAACATCTGTCGAAATCCATTAAAGAGAAACAAAAGCTGTTAGTTTTTAGCAAAAGATGAAGGATTTTAAGATAAACAAGTTCACTACTTAAAGGATTGTTTTACTTGCTGCTCCATCTAATAAGGAAATAAATTCATATTTAATGTTACTACTATATTACTGTAGTACTGTATGTTACTTTTTTCAACAAATACTGTACACCTACTTGACGTTACTGTATTCAAATGTAGGCCTACAGTAGACACTAGCAACATGATGATTAAATGATTGATTTAATCAAATCAATTAGTTATAAGATAAAATTGAAAATCCAACATACGTTACATTAAATCCCATATTGAATTTTGTCATAAAAATTCTTTGAGGCTGAAACAGGTTAAAATAATCAATTCTTAGTTGAAGTTTTTGATCTTTTTTTATTTTTAAATGTGTTATTTTAGGGTAGGCCTACATATATACATACACACACAACAAATAACAAGAATTTATTTAAATTAACTTAAAGACAAGACTCTTTACATCCACTTCTACATCAGCATGGATAAAACTACAAAATATTGTTGAAAATTGCATTTTTACCCATTACTACACAAACTGTATGGTCATAAACAAACATATTTTTAACTTAATTTCCATATATTTAAATTTGGATGAGAAGAATTTTACAAAATGCATATTATTCCTAAATGATCAGAGTTAAGTGAAAATCATAAAAAACTATAAAAAGATTTGGATTTTCTGCAGACACACTTTAAGGGAATTTAAATCTCAAAAAGTCCTTAACTAATGTTTTCTAGATTGCCATTATTCCCCTGCTGTTGCTCTGTACATCAACTTGTCTGAGGGAAAGCAGTACCCAAAACCTGTCTTGGATATGCTTAGAATCAAGTGATCATTTTCAATGTTGAGCTCTCTTTTACTGTGTCTCCTCTTATGGCCTCCTTTCACCTCCATCTTGACAGAGTACTCGGTGTTTGGCTTCAAGGTTATGTTTCTCCCATCAACAACTAGAGGAATCTCAAACTTCTCTCCATACTTGACATGCTTACTGTAATGCAAGTTTATCACAGGTTCATGCACATCCGAGTTGGTCCAATCAGTTATTATTATTGCTGAACAGCTCACTTTACATGTCTCATCCACAGAGTCTTCTGGTGTAAGATCCCATGATTCACACTCTAGTGGTAACAGCTCAATTTCTCGGCTTTTGGTAGTCAGAGTAAAGTTGTAAGTGAAACAGCTGTCCCATTCCTTATCTGGCATAATAATTTCTAGTTGATCAAAGACTGTCTTTGTTTTTGCCATTGTCCTTGGTTTAGTCTCATTTGAGAACTGGCTAAAAGTTAGAAGAGTTTCCTTTTTAGAATGACAATGACACAAATTGTAGACTTCTTCTATGTCTAAAATCCCAGAACCAATCACTTCCAATTTGTCGTCTCCACTCAGTGAGTAAGGTCTCAACTGTTGAGTCAACCCTGAGAGTTGTTGGCGGACCAGCTGTCCATCTTCCGACTCAGCTGGGGAAAAACATTTTCCATATTAAAATGTGATAGTTACAAGTTACAAGAAAACCTATTAAGTTCTTGTCATATCGATCTCCTTCACGATTAAGTAGAATTTAATAAAATCAGTCTAAAACAAGCATGACCAATCCCAATCCTATTGCACTATTTACAGTAATATATTGTACTGCTTAAGAGAACAATGACAAAAGTTTATCCTAATATTATTCAAAGAGAGACAACTCAGAGTTAAACTAACAACAATGTTGAAGATCAATACAAGGATAAAGATCAAGTAATTTTTAATCTAAAAAGGTAGTCATGAACCTACAAAAAACTATCAAGAACCAAACAAGAAATACAATTTCAGAAAATTACCAAGCAAAAAACACCTTAACATTTAATTATTTAGAATCTCAAACCTTCAGCTCTGAGCTCCCTAGACAAAACAGCTCATTGCCCCTGATACTTGAGCTAACTAAGCTGAAGACCCCACAAGAACAAACAGAACACACTTTGGCAGCAATTGAATGTAAAATACTACAGCAAGAGAATGCCAAGAATACAATCTCCCCTAGTGATACACTACCCACACCATCTTGTGAAAGCCTAAAAACCAAAGCAAACGGCACAATAAGGAAAAAGCTAAGGGTAATGAATAGGAATATTTTTAGTGTGTCACTCCAGATGAAGAAAAGCAAAGAAATGGACAGAAACAATACAAAAGCAAAATTTACTACCCTCCAGGGCATATTAAATTCTACTCCTCGTCCTAAACCCACTCAATGTGCACACCAAGAATCCCCCATCTGTGACACCCTTCCTGTTAACAAACAGACATTTAAGGTACAAAAAGGACCTCCCTGTGCCGCTAAAACACTGCAACCAGATGAATCACTTGAAACCTTTTAGAGCCAGCACATAGAGGACACAAATGGGATCTCACACTATAAGCTACCACAATGTCAACAACATAACCAGGTAACAGTGCAAGATTCAAACAAGACCCTAAACAATTTTTTAGGGGGGAAGAAACAAACATACCATAAAACATAGAATCAACTTTCGCCCTGAATGACACCAACCAAAACACAAACCCCGATCAAAACTTATACAATGAAATCAAAACAAAATCACAATAGCGCACCAAAACATTAACAACTTGGCTTCAAAAGTTGATAGACATTTCTTACATGAGAAAAAACCAGATGATATTAACCTACTGGCATCGATTTACAAGCGTTACTTGTACGGCCGCTGCAGTCCCGGCGGCTGACTTACGACTGCCGCTTGTGTCATGGCTACACAGTGCCACTAGTTTAATTATTATTAATTTTTATTTTTTTGTTTCTTCTTACTTTTTTAAAGTTTATAAATATCTTGCTTCTTGTTTTGCATACTTACTCATTTATTTTTGCGAATAACAAACAAGATTGTGTTGCCATGGAAACCAGATATCACCCAAAATCAGCTGGGGTAAGGTAAAACAAACATTATTTTTTCTATGTTATTACAGTACTTATAAGAGTAAACAACTTGTGATTTTTCTACATAGGGAATTGATTGAGTGATTGAACTTTATAACAGTAGTGTCATTTGGTAGGATTTATCTTGGAATCTGTAAATAATAGGTTTTTAAAATAATTTATTTTATAATCTTTATATTTTTTTTAACTGACTATCATATTACCACTTTTTTGTAGACAATTTTACTGTGAAGAAAATGGCAAAAGAATTATTACCAAAGGTTTTCTTTAATAACAATTAAAGTAAAAGTCTACACATTTGGTAAATTTAATTTTTGACAGAGGGTCCTGAGGGTAGCACATTAATTCCTTCCCCAATGAGTTAATTACAGAACACGGCCTGCCACAAGAAAAATGCAATAAAGCAAAGGAAATCTATCATTTCTGTTAGAGCGTAGGAACCCTATAGACATTATAAGTCATTATTGTGAACTATGTAATATTTTAGTGTTGATATCAATTTCACGCTCAGTAAGCAAGCTACATTAGTCATATGATTAACCAAGTCATTTTCTTTCCAATGACAATCGTCTGTCGAAATCCATTAAGGAGAAACAAAAGCTGGTAGATTTAGCAAAAGATTATGGATTTTAAGATTAAAACAAGTTCACTACTTAAAGGATTGTTTTACTTGATGCTCCATTTAGTAAGGAAATAAATTCATATTTAATGTTACTACTATATTACTGTACTGTATGTTACTCATTTCAACAAATACTGTACACCTACTTGACGTTACTGTATTAAAATGTACAGTAGACATTTGCAACATGATGATTAAAGATTGTATTGATTAAATGATTGATTTAATCAAATCAAATAGTTATCAGATAAAATTGAAAATCCAACATACATTACATTGAATCACATATTGAATTTTGTTATAACGATTCTTCGAGGCTGAAACAGGTTAAAATAATCAATTCTTAGTTAAAGTTTTTGATCTTTTTTTATTTTAAAATGTGTTATTTTAGGGTACACATATACATTCACACACAACAAATAACAAGAATTTATTTAAATTAACTTAAAGACAAGACTCTTTGCATCCCACTTCTACATCAGTATGGATAAAACTAAAAAATCTGTTGAAAATTGGATATTTGCCCTTTACTACACAAACTGTATGCTCATAACCAAACATACTTTTGACTGAATTTGCATGTATTTAAATTTGGATTAGAATAATTTTACAAAATGCATATTATTCCTAAATGATCAGAGTTAAATGAAAATCATAAACAACGATAAAAAGATATGAATTTTCTGCACACACACTTGAATGGAATTAAAATCACAAAACTCCTAAATTATTGTTTATAGAATGACATTATTCCACTGTTTTTGCTCTGTACATCAACTTGTCTGAGGGAAAGTAGTAGTGATCACAATTCTTGGATATTCTTAGAATCAAGTGATCATTTTTCATGTTGGGCCTTGTCTTACTGTATCTCATCTTGTGGTACCCTTTCACCTGCATCACAACATAGTACTGGGTGTTTGGCTTCAAGGTTATGTTTCTCCCATCAACAACTAGAGGAATCTCTAACTTCTCTCCAAACTTGACATGCTTACTGAAATGCAAGTTTATTGCAGGTTCATACACATCCAAGTTGGTCCACTCAGTTATTATTGTTGCTGAACAGCTCACTTTATATGTCTTATCTACAGGGTATCCTGGTCTAAGATCATATGATTCACACTCTAGTGGTAACAGCTCAATTGCATGGCTTTTGGTAGTCAGAGTAAAGTTGTAAACCCAATTGTAGCTATATTCCAGTTCTGGCATAATAATTTCTAGTTGATCAAGGACAGTACTTGTTTTTGCCATTGTCCTTGATTTAGTCTCATTTGAAAACTGACCAAGAGTTAGAAGGGTTTCCTTTTTAAAATGACAATGACACAAGTTGTTGGCTTCTTCTGTGTCTAAAATCCCAGAACCAATCACTTCCAATTTGTCTTCCGGACTCAGTGAGTAAGGTCTCAACTGTTGAGTCAACCCTGAGAGTTGTTGGCGGACCAGCTTCGGATCATCTTCCGACTCAGCTGGGAAAAAACATGTTCCATATTAAAATATGACGAGGTGTTAGCCCGTCCTAGATACGGGAATTGAGTAGTCAGTTAAAACTGTGTACAGTTCAGAACAGCTAATTTACACATAAAAAGAAAAATTTTCTTGCAGTTTTAATGTGAAAAATCATCTTGTAAAGAAATTTGCGTGACCAAATATGTTTTTATCCCATCATAGGCCTATACGATGTGCATTTTAAATTCAATAATTTTACAATAAAACAGCAATTGTGATAAGTGTTGAAGTGAGATTTGCGGCTGAATCGCACAGACGCACACTGATTATAAGTAGCCTACAGTAGAGAGAGTAATAGTCAATTGAGAAGTGTATAGACCTAGTCAACGATACCACCTTACACTTTACAAAATCAAACTCAAGAAGCAAAACCTACAGGTAGTGGGAGTGTACAGACCACAAAGTGCAAAACTAGAAGATGCGCTTTACATAATGACAGAACAACTGACAGGGTCTAGTTTATTTCCATTTTAAGTTTCAAGACTAATTCCAGAATTTTCAAGACTAGTTTTATCAAAAAATAGTGATGTGTCGTTACCAAAATGTATTGATTCTCGATTCTTCATAAATATACAAATTTTTATTGTTTAACCAAATTTTCAATATAATTTGGTTATACTACACCAACCCCTGTCTTTATGCTGCAAGACGAGATAGTGTTGCCTTGCTTTATGTCATCAAGTATTATTAAGATAGTGGGGTGTTTTTAAGTATTCAAAGAAAAAAATACAGCAATAAAAAAATGTAACAAACCAATTTGGGTTTTTAGGATCATGAAAATCTTCCACCGCCGTGTAGACATCATCATTGACTCCCGCGGTCACGGAAACATCATCGTCACCATCTGCGGTCACGGAAGCGTTATCGTCGTCTTCCACGATCGCGGCAAAATCATAAAAATCTTCCGAGGCCATGTAGACATCATCATTGACTGCCGCAGTCAAGGAAACGTCATTGTCGTCATCCCCATTTGCCACAAAATTATGTATAATTTCCGTGTCCGTGTAGACATCATCATTGACTCCCGCAGTCAAGGATACGTCATCATTGGTGTACGTGTTCGTGGCAATATCATGAAAATCTTCCGCAGCCGTGTAGACAACATCATCATTGTCTTTCACGGTCACGGAAACATTATTATCTTCGGCGATCGCGGCAAAATTATGGAAATCTTCTGAGGCCGTGTAGACATTATCATTGACTGCCGCGGTCACAGAAACGTCATTGTCATCGTCCGCAATCACAGAAAAAAATTAACATTTCCCGCAGCCTTGTAGATCGTCGTCTCCCGTGGTCAAGAGAACGTCATAGTCGTCTTCCGCGGTCACGTAAGTGTGATCGTCATCTTCCGCGGTCACGTGTGATCGTCATCTTCCGCGATTGTGGCAAAATCATGAAAATCTTCTTAGGCCGTGTAGACATCATTCTTTGACTGCCACAGTCACGCAAACGTCATCATCGTCGTCCGCAATGGCAGCAAAATTATGATTATTTCCCGCGGCCGTGTAGACATTATCATTGACTGCCGCGCTCATTGAAACATCATCGTTGTCTCCCGCAGTCATGGAAACGTCATCGTCATCATCCAAAATTATGAACAATTCCTGTGGCCGTGTAGACATCAACATTGACCCATCATCATGGTTGTCCGCGATCGTGGCAAAATCATGAACATCTTCCGCGGCCGTGCAGACATCATCACCATTGTCTTTCATGGTCACGGAAACATTATTATCGTCTTCTGCGATCGCGGCAAAATCATGAAGAAAATCTTCTGTGGCATGTACATAGGTCAACAAAAACGTGTTCGTGGCCTAGCCCGACCTCGGGAAAATTATGAATATCCCCCGTGGCCGTGCAGACATCTTCATCGGCTTGCTCTAACGTGGAAAAATCATGATCATTTCCTGCGGTCACGAAAAACCTACATAATAAATATAATTGTCGTCTAGCTCGATTGCAGCTTAATCATGAACAAAGATCTTCTGCGGCCGTGTAGTCACCATCATTGTTTCCCTCAGTCACGGAAACGTGATTGTCGTCTTGCGCGAAAGCGGCATAATCATGAATATACCCGACTTTGATATCAACATAAAGACTAAATTCCGACTTTTCAAGACCATTTTGTAATTTAATACTAATTCCCGTTTTCCCGACTACTAGAAACCCTGAACTGAACATACACAAGCTACGTGTTTATGGGGACATAAATGTTGATAAAATGGTATAGAAATTAGGCTAAACTAGTCAGGTTTGCCTGATTGTAACTAAAAACCACGATATTTAAGTTATTTGATCTTTGAACATAGTGTCATAAGATAGAAAATGTTAAAAGCTTAAAAAAAATTTCTTCAGATGTTTTCTTAAAATCGATCATTTCTTTGTAATTTAAACCACATACACCAATTTTCATTAAGATCAGTTGATACAATCCAAAGATAAAAATGTTTAGATATCACTACATTAATTATGTCCACATCTTTTTTTAACACTGTACATTTTTACAGTAATACTTGGCTTATGTGCAAACCAAACAGAAGGTTAAGATCAGCCATTGTTTTATGTACTGTACAAATCTTCAAAATTGTATAAAATAGTAAGAAATGGAAACAAATTCACTTCTTGATAAATCGTTTCAATAAAGCTACCCAGATAATTATCCTCCATTCTAAACTCACCTTGCACTCAAATTCAACTTACAAGTGCAAAAAGTAAACTAATTTTTAGATCTAAATTCTTACCTCTGTGTTTTCCCCATTTAATTGCTGCTCTCCACAATTCTATTTCGGGAACTGCAAGTTCGTCCTGTTCCAAAATCTTGAGGAAACTGTCAGAATTCATTGACAAAAACTCTGGGCTTGCTAACACTTGATCCGTCTCGAATTTCAGAATCTATTAATATACAAACAGTACATTAGTTAAAAAATTATATTTAAGACATTGTACAAACAAGATCAATATCCCATTGTTGTTCCTATTTTTTTAAGTGGTTGATAAAATAAAATGAACTGCTTTAGCTCTGATTAAAAACTTCTGTGACAATGTTGGCATATCTGGTCTGCATTAGAAGCTGAAGGAGATATCCCTCCTGCATTAACGAGTGGTTAGAGCGGTTATGTACTTTAGTTTGGTTTTAACGTGTGGTTTTTTCTTGTTTATCTCACTGCATAGAACATTGTGACAAATAAGTTTGTAAATAGTAATGTACCTATCAATGCCAAAACTTATCAATTTGTGATTCCGATACCACTATTTTCAAATTTTACCCAACTGTCAATATAGATTGGTTATACTACATCAACCCCTGTCTTTATTTACTTACACACGGTAATTTTGGAGTGATGGGGTGTTTTTAAGTAATGTTTTGTAAAGCAGCAATAGAAAATTATAACTAACCCATTCACATGTAGGACCAAGCCCTTCTAAACACACTATATATATTACCTCATCAAAGATTAAATCAAATTTTGGAAAATATTATCAAAGTGAAATTTCAGGATAAAGAGAGGAATGACAGAGATTTTTGGTCAGACCGAGGTAATAACGTGATCACGATGACGTCATCGTCAGCAAAACCCGCACATCTCCAGCGGTCGAGTAGACATCATCATCGTCTTCTGCGGCCATGAGAACGTCATCCACAATTGCGGAAAAAGCGTGATTTTTTGGTCACTGATCTTCTTAGACATCTGAGGTATCGATATTGAGTTTACGATAGGTTCTCAATGTCCGTTTACCAACACCAATGTCCGAGAATCGACATATTCCTACTTTTAAGCAATTAAATGTGGGGTGCTGTCAATAACTCAACATGTGGGAGAGGTTGCATAGATGGTCAAATGTACGGAACAAGAAAGAGAGGCCGTCCAAGGAAAAGATGCCTGCAGGATGTTGAGGAGGATTTAAGGATTCTGAGAATTGGGAATTGGAGACAGAGAGCAAGAAATAGTAAAGATTGGAGACATATTGTGATGGAGGCCAAGGCTCATCGTGGGCTGTACCGGTAGGCTAAGGCCAGAGGGTAAGGTAAGGTAAGGGAGAAGTTGCCATAACCTGCAAATGAACAAAAAGCTCCGTTGCGCCTAATGCGACACGTGTTTTTCTGTTTCAGGTGTATACCTACTTCAAGGCTATTTTCTATCTACAAAAAACACTCAAACTAACCTTGGTAATGGCCGAGTCCAACTCCAGATGAGTGTAACAGGCAGGGTTGTTCATCAAGGAACAAATGTTGTCTTTGTTCAAAAGGGTCATCAGTCTAGCAGCGAGGCTGTCTTTCAAAGGTTTCATTAAATACTTCTCCGCAACATACAGTAAATCATCTGCCTCATCAAAAGCCATTGTAGCAGTAGTGTCATAGCCATAAACATATCTGAAACAGGTTAAAATTGTGTTACTTAAACTTCTTAGATTAGCAGTTCATAAATATAGCAGTGTACTAGTCCATAATAACGATAGGAAATTAAAATATTTAAAAAATTTTTGGTTACTTATAGTTCAGTCAATACATATAACCAGTTGGTTACATATGAACCAGTTGGTTCATTAATGACCCAACCTCCGAAAAAATCCAAAAGTTTTAAACCTTGCACACTTATTCTAGATACCTAGGGAAGATTATATCAAAAGTCCCCATAAATATGATGCGAGCTCTAGTGCCAATCAGCGAAAACAGGGCCCTCTATTTTATTTTTTTTGCTAAAATCTTGAAAACAATTTGTCTGAGCTAAAATTGACCTTATACTAAATGAAAGATTATTAAATTTCCAACAAAAATTATCTTTACACTTTCATTTCATTCCTAATGGTTACCGAGTTATAGGGCGCTAAAATAAGGCGTTTTTCTCAAACTGTCTGTACTTAAGCTCAAGCACCATTGTTCGCACCCCTACAGTTAGAGAAAAAAACACATTATTTTAAAGCCCTATAAATTGATTACCATAGAGAATAAAATAAAAGAGTAAAAATCATTTTTGTTGGAAATTTAATAATTTTTCATTTAGTATATGGTCACTTTTAACTCCGACCAACAGTTCTCGAGATTTTAGCCATACATAAATAATTAACTTCGGCCTATGGGCATGATATAGTTTTTAATAAAGGTTTGAAGGAAAGTAACTGTGACCAGACTAGGGGGCGGAAAATTATGGTACTTTCCTGTTAAAGGGAACATTCATTATTATCGATGATTTTTGTCTCGATATATCGATATTAACAAATTGAAACATATCAGCTGACAACTACGATAAATATTGTTCAGTATCAACAAACAATAATGAAATGAAACTGTTCAAAAACTTGCCGTGTAACATTCCATGTTTAACTTGCCTTTTCTGTTATCAAAAGGAATTTTTAAATAGTACAGCAAGTTTGGTTGGTTATGTTAGGTTAGCTTAGAACAGTTTCAATTCTTAATCCATATAATAGACTATTTTAACCTAAACAAGATCAGTTGTCAATATGTAATGGATCGGTAAACAAAAATATCGATATATCGAAAAAATCATCGATAATAATGAATGTTCCCTTTAACAGGAAAGTGCCAAAATTATTTGGGCCTAGGGGCGCAAAAATGCTAAATCTGGCCCTGTGAACCAGGTTAAAAATTAATGTAATTTTAAATTTATTTTTGTCTGTCCTGTCATATTTTTCAAGAATTGACTTTGTGTACAGTAAATTAAAATCTTTGTCAGCAAGCCATCCCCTTATATCAATAACACAATAAACTCACTTCAACATTCCTTTGAACGTGTCAGGATGGATGTCTATGACAGGAACATCTTTCTTCTCTGCCAATCCACTGTCTTCTAACTGCAGTCTGAAAACTTCACTGTGAGCCATCAACATTAACTTGACAGCTCCAATTCTTTCCTTAAAAAGATAAATTGGAAATCGGTAACCTAATGTGCAATTAATTACGACCTGTTTAAGATTAACATTTATGATAGTAAATAATTTTAAAATTATCATTGTATTCCTGAATAGTTTCAGTGACTTGAGGGTAAAAAAAAAATATAGTTTGACGAACTATAATATACATACCAAAATTACTTCTATTATACCTACGTATTAGAATAAATAGTCAAAACAAGTAACTTCGAGCCTTGTTTATCGTCAACAGATTATAACATACTTTAACGTCATTTTCTTTTTCTCAGGTTGGCATAAGCTTTTAACCTGAGATTTAAGCTATACCATATCCGAGTGCCAGCTCTGTGCCTAGACTAGATTGTTGCAGATTCATCATTAATGAGCCTTAGGCTCTCTAGCAAGACAACCACAGAAGTTCCGCTAATCGGTAATTTTGAAAAGAACTATCCTGACAAATTCTGTTGTGGTAGGAAATGTTTTTGGTAAAATCTGTGTTAAGCTTATTTGTTTCATTTTTACATAAACTAAGTTCGACACCAACTAAGTTAGGCCCACTTAATTGAGATCATGTTTCACAGATCAAGCAAAGTTTAAATATAAGGTGGGAGGGAGAGGCCCACCTGCACCGGCAGCAGGGTCGAACTTACATATGGGCGGACAGGGCGAGCGCCCGGGGCCTCCATCGCACAGTATTTTTTTTTACTTAAAAAAATAATTAGGTGCTCACCGAATGGCCTCTTTCGTTTTGCATACCTAGTTGAAAATTACGATTGTAGGAAACTATTACGAAGATTGTCACGAGTATTGAGATAGTGGTGGATGTTGCCGCGATCGTGTAAGACACTTACAACATTACTGCAATTATGGTGTTTCCGCTATCACGGAGAATCATTACGACAAGATCCCAAAAAAATAGTCACAGGATTTCAACAAATCGCTGGAGACGATCGTGGGTTTTGTCGCGATCGTGTGAAATCATCAAAGGTGTTGTCCCGATTGCCACAGTTGTGTAAAATATAGGGGTTCACATGGTCGCATGGAAGATAAACGAATGTTGTCGCAACCAGAAGACATTATTACATGTGTTGCCGTGATGAAGAGAAATTTTTGTGGATTTGGCTGTGAACGTAAGTAATGATTACGGAACTGCTGTGATCGCGGGGAATCATCACGATTTGTTGAAACGATTGTAGGAAATCCCCACATATTTTGGGGTGATTTTTGTATAAGAGCACCAGCACAGATATCCAAAATCTCGAGAAATCATCGCGGATGTTGCTGCGATCAGGGAATATGTTATAGAATAAAGTAAAGCGATCAAAGTTGTTGCATTCTCACTTATTTACAGTACCTTAATTAATTAATGTTAATTATTTCTACATGTCTTTAATATGTATTGCCACAGATTAAAGAAGTTCTATAGTATCCATGGTATTACAGTAGACTCCCTCTAGTTCGGCCACCTCGGGACTACAATACGGCCGGACTAACCGGACGTAGTAGAACCTCAATTATCCGGGGTAATGGGGGGGGGGGGGAGACCATGGATAACTGAAAACCACGGTAAATCCAACATGACATAAGCATACATTACATACCCATAAAACACCTAATACTGTATAAAATGGACGTCAGTGGCGGCTGGTCCATAAGGACTCTGGGACGGAGTCCTCCCTTTTTCAACAAAATAGTAAAAAAAAAAAATAATAACATACTTAAAAATAATTTACAATCCTACATTCAATGTACATAAACGTCAGTAGGGTCAATGTTCTTGGGACGGGTAGTAGAGGACGCCACATGTTATTGCAACAGGTAGTACGCCGGGACGCAGTAGGTATGAGTCCAAACTCCCATATAAACTGCATGGAAATATTCGACCAATCACAGCGCTGCATCAGGCTCTAATGCAACAGATATAGGGCGTTTGGGACTCCGTCCAAACAGTAGTTCAAACTATTGCCACAACAAGCGCTGGGTGCAGCGAGCGATCTCGATCTGTCAAACGCAATTATGTAGAGATCAGTCAAATTTTAGTTTTGTGAGGTTATGTTATCGTGCCGTGCCGCCGGTATACTATAGTAGTTAATTAATTAATTAATATACAGTTGTACCTGTACCTCTGTTTCTTTTCGTTTTAAGTGTAGTGTAGTAGTGTGTAGTGCGAATTAATGAACAATGAATTCGGTGAAAAACATTTCAACGAAGTATGCCAGTTGCGAGGTGGTAAGTTTTGAACAGAGAGTTGAGTTAAAGCTGCTAGGCCCGCCAAAACCTGATTTAGTTATAACGCAATCTCAAAAATCTTGCAAGAGTAGAAAAGGATTTTCTAGAAATTTTAACAAATCTATGTACAACAATGCTGAGTGGTTGTGTGGCTGTAACGAAAAGAATGCTTTCTTCTGTTATTACTGTTTGGTTATGAATGCTAGTGACTCTGTTTGGACTGTTAATGGTGTGACAGATTTAAAACACTTGGCGGAAAAAGTAAAAAAACATAAAATTAGTGAGAAACACATAAATGCTAGTATCGAATATGCAGTTTTAGGTAAAGTTAATATAGCAAGCCAGCTGGACAATGCCTACAGGTTAAATATTCAAAAACACAATGAAGAAGTTGCTAATAACAGATATATTTTAAACAAACTTATCGATGCAGTTAAATTTTGTGGTATATTTGAATTAGCTCTAAGGGGTCACAATGAACGTGATTCATCAGACAATCCTGGAATTTTTCGAGGTTTGATTAATCTAATGGCTGACATAGATGTTACACTGAAACAGCACATTGAAAAGGCAAACAATCGAGTATTTGTTGGCCTTTCTAAAACAATTCAAAACGATTTGCTTGACTCGATTTATTCAGTTTGCCATCGACTGATTTCCGAGGAAATTCGCCAAAGCAGTTATGTAGCAATTCAAGCAGATGAAACCACAGACGTAGCTACACTATCTCAATTGGTTTTTATTGTTAGGTATGAATTGAGTGGTCAAATTAAAGAGAGATTTATCACTTATGTCAACCCCAAGAGTTTGAATGCTGAGGGAATTAGTGAGGCTATATTTTGTGAATTGCAGAAGCTAGGACTGGATAAAACCCCCGACAAAGTAATAGCCCAGAGCTATGACGGCACTGCTACGATGAGTGGGCAACATACTGGCGTACAGGCTAGGGTGAAAAAAGTTTATAAAAACGCCCACTACGTTCATTGTTATGCACATCAATTAAATTTAATTGTAGAGAGGTGTTCTACTCAAAACAAACAGATTAAGATATTTTTCAGCAATATTGAAGGATTTTCAGCTTTTTTTTCTCAGTCAACAAAACGAACCAAAGTTCTTGACGACATCGTTAAAAAACGCATGCCGAAAAATCCAGCAACTAGATGGAACTACAAATCAAGGATCGTTTCTACAATACAAAATTACAACCACGAAATTGATGAATGTCTTGGGAAAATTGTTGACGACAACAGTAATGACTACAAAACCATAAACCAAGCTATTGGCCTACAACACATCCTCCAAAGTGAGGACTTTATTTACTGGCTTAGATTTTTTAACAAAATTATGCCTCATGTAGATATTCTCTACAATGAAATCCAGCATCGCAGTATTGATTGCATAAAAGCACGGAAATACGTAGACGATTTTAAAAAGGCTATCTCAGAGATAAGGAATTCTCCCAATCCTGATACACACACTGCAAGTGCAGCTGGATGTAGTCGAGACAATGAATCACTACATGATGAGTCATCACAAACCGAACTCGAACCCAAAACAAAGCGCGCTCGCTTTAGTGATAGAAAAGACATTGTTGCTAAGGAAGTGTGCGATGTCATAACTACCGGAATTAACGACCGTTTTAGCTTCCTAGACCATCTGTCAGTCGGTGTTCTTTTTGAGCCTACATTATTTTCCAAATATAAAGATACATTTCCCGAAAATGAGCTGGAAGCTGCTGTAAATATATTTGGTCTTAATAAATTGGAGCTAAGACAAGAGCTATCTGTAATTTATAGCAGGGATGACTTTAAAAGTGCCAAAGGATCGCTGATGTTATTAAACTTCATTTATGAAAACAATTTAACTGGCGTCCTTGCTGAGTCTGTTAAGCTTCTAAAAATTATTTGCACAATTCCCATGTCCAATGCTGAAAGTGAGAGATGTTTTTCAACGCTTAAACGCATAAAAACATTTACAAGAAACACCATGAGAGAAGACCGGCTGAATGCACTAGCAATGTGCTCAATTGAGAAGGGACTTTTAAAAACACACAATTTCAACGAGCTTGTCATCCAACATTTCTCGGAGCAGAAGGACCGACGGATGAACTTCTGTTTCAAACAATTAAATTAAGGTAGGCCTATGTATTTAGAATGTTAGTAGTTAGTGTTAGTTTTAATAATATGAGTCACCAATTATTAAGATTGTTCACAGCCCGCAGGGTAGTTACGTTTTGGAGGGTATGGGGGGAGAAGGTTGAAGGTTGTATGGACGGGCGGGTAGCGCCAGAGCTACAGATATACGTGTAGTGCGGGGTAAAATGCGCGCCATTCTGAGAACAACGTAAACACACCACTACTAATGACGCAACTGCAGACTTGCGCACGCGCAGCGGCAAAAAACCTTCAAAACAAGAGGGAGCCAATTTCTCTTGTTTATACATGCCAATTGATTTTAGAGTTTAGAGGGTCAAAATCCTCCACCAAAATTCCGAAATTGACCAGTAAAAATTAAAACTAGGTTTAAAAATTGCAAGTTAAATTATGAAATAGAAACCACAATAGAGGATTAATTGTTATGCTTTGCAATATCTATTCATATTTAATATAGGCCTAGTTCTGTTAGGATAATAAATCTGATCTATTAAATAAATTGGTAAAAACTATTTAAAAAATATACTTTACTCTACTCTAGGCCTACTTATGTAGGCTATACTTGCTCATGACAAACAACAGGTGAAATGGGAGTTTTTGGGCTATTATTGGACACAGTTTTAGGCGTTAAAAATTGCTTTAGAAAGTCACCAAACGGCTTTAAAAATGTCAAATTTTCTCCGGGGGAGGACCCCCGGACCCCCCTCTTCTCTTGGGGGGTGTTCCACACCCCCCAAACCCCCCGGAGTCCCCCCCTTGACCAGGTCCTAGAGCCGCCACTGATGGACGTTAATATGATAATTAACTTGCATTTTACATAATCCAAATACAAATAATAGTATTGCCCAATCATATATCTTAAGTCATTATACTTGGTTCAGTAATAAAAACTGTAACGTTTAAAATCAATCTTACTCAAGCAAAACAAAAATTACACAACAATGTACGTACAGCAATTAATCACGTAAAGAACAGAACAATAAGGTCTAGTACTGCAAGCTACTGCTACCGTAGTCAGCATAGGCTACTACTACATGTTGTTTCAGAACATAAGAATGTCGATAAAAACATCAGATAACTCATCAAACAGCATAAAATCATAGTACTTGGTCTTAAAGATAATAACGACAGTCGTAAAATAGGATAAAGATAACAATGGATGACTTAAAACACCGCTTATTATTTCTTTTTTGTTCTTCTATTCATTCTTTGGTTTCTCTTCATCCACACATTCAACAAGTTGCCATGGTTACTAATCTCCCAACCACAAACTGTTGTGAGATAGCAAGCGCACAGCATACAGATATTGTGTAAAAAGCAGATGATTGTCAGTGCAAGCGGATAGCTTGACCGTGAAGATAACGATGGCTATTTCTTTGTTTCGCTTAAAATTTATTTTTGTCAAATAAACTGTGGTGTTTCAAAAACAATATTGGAGGAACCTACCGCATACAAAAATGGTCCGAAATATTTAATTAATGATACACTGCATTTCAACATATTAGACTGAAGAAAACTATTTATAAAATGTTCTAGGTATTTTTGAGCTTAAGTAACATAGTTTTACATAAGTAATATGCAACAATTAAACCATAGAAGCACTCGTCAACTAAACTGACATGAATTGTTTACTTCTATAGCCGGAAACTAAACATTCGAGTTGAATCCTGTCGAAGGTCCTTCGCCCGTGACGATATGACGTGTCCCCCTGAGACCGGGCCGGACCACCTGGCAGCCGATCCAACCGAAGCCAAATTAAAGAAAGTCTACTGTACAATAAAAAAAATGTAATAATCCTTATAGGCCTTGTGCTATTTTATGCTTATTTTTACTGAATTTTTGAATTATAGGTTGCAAATGATACAATCAGTCTTTAGTAGGTATCCAAAAGTCAATGGTTCTTTATTTATAGATAAAACATACCCCCACTTACAACAGATTTATCATCCTTATGTAACAACTGAAGCCAATTTTATTGTGAGTTCTGTCCACAAAGCATAGAATAAATATAGAGTCGCCACTCCCATAACTACAGCTATATCAGTAGTAAAACCCATTTCCGCCATCTTGGTAAGAGAGTCGGGCTCAGAACTTTGAAAACACGGCGTCATTACCACTGTGTTATTCTATACTACTTAATGAATTAGATGAAGCTACTGCTCCGAGGGTACCTGCATATAGAACTCCTCCCTTCGATATTGACCTATGACTCTGCCCCGCGGGCTTTCAAAGTTCTGAGGTGAGAGTTTTAAAAGTAAATAGGTATTGATTGGTGGTTTCCATGGTAACAATATAATGGTTTAAATGTAAATGCAGACAGGGTGGGCCGGCTGCCACCTTGGTACGAGAAGCCTGCTTCACTCCAGACGGCAAGTGCCGCCTCTATATTTATCCTATGCTCTGTGGTTCTGTCCAGTGCAGGAATTTGCAAGATAGGCCTTTCTGCTTATGTGGTATTTGGAATGTTAATAAATACAGTTATGCCTACAACAAACTATAAATTCTTAACTTGTAGTATAGAAAATAGTTTGCCAGTTCAAATATTTTATAAATTTGCTTTAAGTTTAACAATTAGTTTAAAGTTGACAAGAGGCTGCCTTTTTATTTAACCCTCCGAGTGTCACGCGTCGAGTTTAAGACGCACAACACACTTTGTGTAGGGTCACGCGTCGAGTTTAAGACGCACAAACATCGTTTACGGCGAAGGCTCTATGACTGACTGAATCGGATTGAACTGGATCGAGTTAGGTATCGTTCTTTCCGTAATATTCTAAGCTTTCTCCAGAGGTCTGTCTCTAAGCGCTATTCATTTTAGTTCCGAAAATATTGTAGCAGACAGCTGACGTGCGTGTATTTGTAAACAGCTAGGTTCCCCCGGACCGATGACTGATGTGTTTTATTACGTTTATCATTGTTTTAGTGTTAAAAATCAAAAGTAGTGATATACGTGGTGCATTATAAGAAGATTTAAGTGGTTTTGAAGTGCTGGTTGATGATCCTGAAGAAGTAGGTAGTGATATTGATGTAAATTATCAGCCAGATTCCTAGCTATGGTTAGGCTATGCATTCTTAGCTAAACGCTATGTACTGAAATCCGTTTTTCGCTCATAACTTATTTATTTGATAACTTACCTCGCTATATGATTATATATTTGTAATCCTCATTAAATTTAGAACAAAGTGGCTATTTTCAAATATTTATAGGCCTATAATTTATACAATTTCATTGAGCGCGAACTTATTTTTTTTTTGAAAATTTTCGAAATTATATATTTTTTTACCTAAAATTTTTTTTTTTTTTAAATGTTCCTTATGTTTTATATATAATATTGAAGCCCATGATTTTCCAAACAAAATGGTATATAGAACATTAGAATTAACATTGTTTTAAGCTTCTCCGATCCGTTTTAATAAAACCTTGCAAAGGGGCCAAAAATAGGTGGACATTAAGGCCTAAACTATGGACACTCGGAGGGTTAAAGTAATTGAAAGACTATTCTGATATCAATTTGAAGAAGACGTTGTGGGAGGAGGGAGTTACAAAAGATTTCAACCCTCTAACTTAATCCTCTTCTTTCTTCCCGCGCGAAATCTAAATAACAGAGTAGGCTACATAAGTTACTATTGTTGTGTCATTTACCATACTGTAGGCTACTGTCCAATTTCATCTTGAACAGTCGCCTGTGTGCACACTCCTGCGCAACTGTCGCAAGACTTCAGTCAGAGTCTCTGTAAATTGCGCAAACCCGCTATTAATTGGCAACTGTTGATAGAACCCAAAATCGCTTGTGTGCGCCTGGCCTAATGTCTTAATGAGCCTACTAGGCCTATAGTAGGCTAATAAGTTACGTCTAGGACTATTCTGTAAAATGTATTTATTGTTAAATCACATTCTATAGGCTTAGGCCTACTGTTGGTAATCCACAGAGCTGACACCTAAAAAATTAACATATCAGACATGTTATTTGTAAAGTCTAGCCTGACTGAAGCCATTATGACAATTGTCAATACATTTGTTGTAACGTCCAATGACAAATCAATAATTTCTGATTCTGATTCTAGGCCTAGGCCTAGGGCCTAATTCCTAAGAGAAAAAACCCCAAAAGTAGGCTACTGGTGGAGCGGAGATAGGTAAATAAAGTAAAGAACACTTACTGGTTTTTCCTGGCCTTCTTTCCCGAATGCAAAATAACAGTCGAATTTGGGTTTGGATGAAAACAAAAAGTGAATAAATTTTGGAGCAAGTTGATCTGTTTCCATTTTAAAGCGCCTAAGTTTAACTTACAATTTAATTCAACAAATCTTAGTTCAATAACGTCTAAGTCGGAAGGGATTTGACTTCATTTTACTATTGCGTATGAGTTTTTAATTGTAATGTAATTTGCAATAAAAAGGCGTGGCTGAAAACTGAAATATTATCAAAATAATTATCATGAATCGCTTCACTGTTCACTAAACTCGCAACTGGCTGTCTCCGTCTCGCTGTCCGTCTATCACCAAAGGAGACCGTGCTCTCTCTCACACACGTCGTCAATGCAACACGTGATGATGATGACGATCACATCAAGACAAGAAGAAGAAGACATCGACATCAAATCAAATCACATGGCTGCAGGCAGAGTGCAGGCAGGCTGCACAATTTGTTTTTCAGGATTAATTTTGCCAACAGCGTCATTTAGAGGCTTCTGATTGACTATAACGAAGGTTTAGTAATTGAAAAATTATTATTTTTGTTCATAGAATAAAATTATAAATGCCTTAAATTCAATTTTATATTTTTTATTATGAAATTAAACCGTCATAACCTAACCAAACCAACCAAACGTGCTGACAATGAAAAAATCTAATGAAGGTTTATTAATCGAAAAAATAGTTCTGTTCATAAAATAAAATTATAAATGCCTCAAATCCTATTTTATAATTTTTTTTATTATAAAATTAAACTATCATAACCTAACCAAACTTGCTAACAATGAAAAATCAAATGATGGTTTAACCGGAAAGAATATTGCTGTTCATAAAATAAAACTATAAATGGGTCAAATTCAATTTCATAATGTTTTAATTATAAAATCAAACCGTCATAACCTAACCAAACCAACCAAACTTGTTGATAATGAAAAAAATCCACTACAAAAATAGTGCTACGGGTGGGATGTGAACCCGGGTCCTTCGGATCATCAGCCCAGCACTCTATCCACTACACCACCGAGGCTGTTGGCATCAACCGTATCGTTGCGGTAATGATGTTCCCTCAGCCAATCAGAAGCCTCAAAATAATACTGTAGGCAACACTAATCCTGAAATAAAAATTCAGCAGGTAGGCTACGACCGGGGCGATGTCTACTTGTACCGGCGTCTAGTTGTACCTGCTGCATTTTGGTGACAGGCGTCTAGTTGTACCCCGTCCAAAGCTGTAGAGACAACTTGACGATGGTGCGGACGTCTAGTTGTCTCTACGTCTAGTTGTCTCTACGTCTAGTTGTACCTCTTAAAAATCTACAGGTACAACTAGTCGGGAACGTCACCGTCTACTTGTACCTCATACGTCTGCGTCTACTTGTACCTACGACTACTTGTACCTACGACTACTTGTACCTACGACTACTTGTACCTACGACTACTTGTACCTACGACTAGTTGTACCTACGCCTACTTGTACCTACGTATAGTTGTACCTGCGGCTAGTTGTATCTCCCCTTCAACTTGTCACCGGTTTAAGAGATTAATTTTATTTCTTTAAAAATCATACAATCTTACAACAATTTATTATAAACAACTTGCTACAAAAGCCAGGAAAATTTGGCTTGTCTGCAGCTCATTGAGAAACCCCTGTTCTTGACAACAACGTACTTGTGTCCCTTGGTCAGTCCTTTTCCATATTACACTTTGGTTTTCCTTATTTCTTGTCAAGATCTGCTATCATTGTTTTTTCCACTTAAACTCTACTTCTTAGGTTTATACACAACACTTTTATCATCTGACCACCAAACCCCACCAAATTTCGATTTAAAAGACACAGCAGACGGGAGGGCTGGAACTGCACTCACGGTCAGTCCCTGGTCCTAATCCAACTACGGAACTGCACTCACGGTCACTTTGAGCCTTTCTGGAGGTACTGGAACTGCACTCACGGTCAGTTTTTAATTAGCCTATATCACATTGTGCAACACCATGATTGAATTGATTAAAACTTATTAAATTAGTTGAAATATATTGAAAAGTTTTGATTAAATTAATCTAAACGTCAAAAAATAAACTTACTACTGACATTGTAAAAAATACACATATATATGTGCACAGAAAATTCTAGCATAGTATTTACGATAACATGATAGGCTATATTCTTATTATAACGAAGCTTCTTTTGTAAAGGTTAGGTTAGGTTAGGTTAGGTTAGTTATTGTTGTATTTATTGGGACAGACACTAAAACGTGTATTAAATATAAGTATTGGATAAAGTAAGACAGAGGACGGAATAAACAGATGACTAAGGGGCTAGCGAAGCGTTCAGCCGTGAAAGACCGATTTTTGACCGTGAGTGCAGTTCCAAATGGCTTTAGGCGGGCTACCCTTCCAACCCTTGTAAATTCCTTTGACCGTGAGTGCAGTTAGTTGTCAGCCAAATTACATATCCTTAACAAACAAAGTGTTTCATTTAAATAATATTACTAAGGGCCTGGTTATAGTTAGTAACTGGTGTTGAAATATTAAAACATTGTGCATACTCCTAAGTCAAGCCGAGATCAAACATCACTATGAATTCTAGGTCTAAACATTGACAACACATATAAAAATAAGTCACATAATAAGGAAAAGTAATGTAAAGGTATATCTTATAAAAATAAATTAGATTAAAAAAATAAATATAGCGTATTCCAAATACACATTAGTATATAGTATACACATTCACAATTCAACAAAGCTGGTTTGAAAACTAAATAGGCATATAATATTGCGCATAACCGAACCAGTCCCTAAAAAGTCCCTAAAAAGCTAAAATACAAAACAAATTATTATAATATTTAAACAAACTCAGAATCAAATTATCTATGTCAGGTTAGAAATCCCAGTACAATATATATTTTGTACAAAAACAGTTTGTTATTAGTCTTTCTTTGCTTTTGTTGACGTTATTTTTAATAAATAATTTATATTACTCCAGAGGTTTAACTCTACTACTAAAGGCAGCAAACATGTTTGTGAATAAATATTGGTTTACTAAGGTAGCTTTGGTCTTGTGTTTGATGATAATGATGATAAAAAGGCTTCCCTGATTGAATGATTGGAAATCGTCTTCGTCAAAAATGAAAAGGCAAATAAAGGTGTGTTGAGATAAGCTTAGTTCTTGGTCAAAACCGCTAAATTAGCATCCCTACGAAGTTATTATTTCTACGTTTATGCTCCTTTTGGAAAGGTTTAACAAAATTAGTGTAAAGTAAAAGCATCCCATTGACCAAACGTATCGCTAGATTTGTTTCTGATCAACATAAAAACTACTATTAGCCTAGTGTAAGATTATGTGGTGGTATTCCTCCTAAAGGTGCGATTGATTTTAAATATTCTATCAAAAAGGGGTCTATTCAACGGCTGATTCCTAACTATTTTGCGACTGGTTAGGTTTCCATTACCCAGTTAAAAAACAATTAATTACTTTTCATCAGAATCTTCGACATGCATATTTTTGGTTGGTTTTAAGAAACGGAAACTACCTCTAGGTTTTACTGTTATATATGGATGCTTCCTTTACCACCGTACATGCTGGGCTATATTATTTGAACCTTTTTTGCAGTACCTGGTTAAAATCTCCTCTAAAAAATTATGTGTTTCCGCCCATTGGAACTTGTCATAGTACTTACTTGATGATTAATGAACAAATATTGCCTGTCCTGAACGAACCTATTTCATCTTTATTCCCAGGTTGATTTCCAAGAGTGGCCGTTGAGGTTTATCCCTTTATACAATAATTGATTAAACACCACAATAAATTAATCTAAAATTAAAATTGGTAAAATAAAATATAAAAAATTGAATAAATCTTGAACATATGTTTTGAAATTAAAACAAAGCAAAAGTTTTCCATTAAATCCTGAATCATTTATTTTTTAGTCAATGTGGTTATTTCATGTTAAACATTCCTTCAACACAAAAATAACCTTCAAGTTATAAGAAAAAACTTCATTATTTTTTCAGCTATTCTAAGTTAAATTCCTTTGATTTGAGCCATCTCCGATGATTCTACTACTTATCACGTGTTTAACTAATTTACAAAAAATACACAAGTTTGTAAATTGCACAGTTAAATAATGATTTCAACATTGTAAGACTAACTAAAAAGTCTGAATTATTATAAGTAAGGTTATTCGTGGTTTTATATTGTGTACAGTAGGCTACATTGCAGAATTGGCTGGCAAATAAGTAGGCCAAAGGTAATATATTTAATTATTACTAGAGGTTAAAATACCTTATAATCCGTCAGTGTGATCAAAAAGTCACACTGACGTATTATAAGGTATTTTAACCTCTAGTAATAATTTAGATATTGTGGGAGGAAAAAACAACAAAAATGAAGTAACATATTGCTTACTGGCTGGATGATAAATCACAATCAGCTGTATTGAAGTAAACAAAAATCAGCAGCAAATGACTTCCAATGCTATTCTTATGGAGAATATTTTACGTTATATCTAATTTTGTGTTAACATTTCACTATTTTTCCCGCCGTCACGGGGTCAAGACCTTTAATTTGAGCCCTCTCCCGTCGTTCTACGATTTCCCAGTCTCTCACCACAATTTTGACGCAAAGAATCGGCTTACGTAATTAATATATAGATAGAATAGATAGAGTGTAGATGTAACAGTCGCTCATACATTACTAGACAAATTTTACTTAAGCCAAATTCAAGTCTGGAAATGTATGAAGCGGCCTTTTGGTCTTTTCAGTTGTATTCCTATATGCTGTTCTTACCATGTACATTCTTAGCGGCCACTATTTACATCAACGTTATTAGTATTGTACAATATTTACAGTTTCTTAATTACAATTAATTATTTATCGCTCAATTCTGTTAGGTTTGAAGGTTTAACTAACCTGTTTTACATAGCTAAATGTAGTAACCAGCCAACGCGGAATACAACGTCGCAATCCCTTGTTAAATATCTTTAACTGTAAAAGTTATAGTAACATATAAATACTATTTTTAACATACACAAATCTGGGTTTCAATCAATGTTGCTTCAGATAATAACGTTGAGCTACCATTAAACATTATTAGTTTTAGGAGACACTTTATTTTGGCTACGATATGATTTCTGGTCGCTATCTTATGCTGGACCAAAGGATCGAAAGAATACGCAAACAATACCGGTATCATTACAATAGAGACATAGCTCCGTGTTTAAAGCGATATTATACCTCCACAAACTTGGGTAGTAACTATATTTAACTAAGTTTGTTAAGACCAAAAGAACTGACTAATGTAAATAGTTTTAATTTAGAAACTGTACTATTGTAGATTACTAATAACGTTAATTGTAATAGTAGCCGCTAAGTATTTACATAATCAGAACTGTAAATATGAATAAAACCGTCAAGGCCGAAAGACCGCTTATACATTTTAGTACAGGTAAAACTCACCTAAGAAAACATAAAAATTTGTCCATTCATGAAACTTGCAGGAAACGTAGTAATTACCATTAGGTTTTGAAATCTGAAGAGTCCCTAGTGATTGTGGGGGTGGAAGTACCATTTTAGGGGGGTTAAAGTTTATGGGGGTAGTGATTTTGAGAAAACTTTTATTTATGGGATCCAAGCAAGTGAGGTATCGTTTTCTATGTTTCTTAGGATGCAGAATCGAAAAAGAACATAATAAAAGCAATACAACCAACAGTTTATTAGAAAAATACTAATTTTTTAGTGAAAAACTAAATATGACAAATTAATTAAGGTAAAATAATCCAGTTAATATCAATTATTACAAAACTGACCACGAGTCTGTGTCGCATGTTAAAGTTGCGAGGAAAATTAACCAAGAAACTGGTAGTTTCGCCTCTTTAACCACCACGTGTCATATTGTTCATCAGCTACTGATGCATCATCACCATCCATGGAATGGTGAGGGTCTCTCTCTAACTCGTTCTTCTCCATCGTCGTCTTGACTTGACACTGACAGCTAAGTGAGTATGGGTAGCAGATCCTGCGACTTAGGGTGAAGATAATATATAAGACCAAGAATGTAAAACCGCTCGGACCCCAATTTTTAAGGACCTTGGTCACCCGTAATGACGTCATCAATATGGCGCTCGTAAGAGGGTGCTGGGTCGCTATGAATTGGTTATACTGTAATACCAAAACGCCTAAACCGATTTTAATTAAATTTGGCTTACAAACGCTTGAATACGATATATAATCCCAGTTTGTCAATGGTCGAGTTTGATTAGGTCATTTCAAAATGGCAGCCGTTAATCACTAAAATAATTAAAAACTGTTTAGTATTTTGTTTTATCAACTCTCTCCAGAAATCTGCAGCAATCTTTCATTTTTCTTGCAATCATAGGTCGTGATGCCGTCTCTGTATTTCCTGGAATAGGCAAAATGCCCCCACTGCAGCAAACCTGCAGATTAAGTGAGTGTCCATTTGCCTGATTTGATTTTCAATTAAATATATTTTAATTGAGTTTAATTAGTACCTAAGTTTGCTGCTACGGAGACCATAATAAAGTGTGTTTTTTTTATTAAAATAATAATAGCGAAGGTCAAAATAAATAAATTTACCAATTTTTATCAAAATATATCCTTAAACGAGCAAACTACAACAGTTTACTTATTCTCCATAAGAATAAAATGAGAATGATAATTTTTACAATTTTTTAATTTTCTCGGTAGGTAACCAATATTTGTACAAAAACACTTCAATAAACAAAATTATTGGGTTTTAAGGTATTCAAAATCATCATGGTATCCAAAATTGTTTAGAGAGAAGTTGGAAAATCTTATGTGTAGGGTTAATCATGACAAAACCCAATTTTGACCTCATAAATCCCCCCAAAAACCCCGTTCCCATGGTCGTCTGATCTTGCTGGATTGCGAACTCGTTAAAATCAATCTAAAGATTTTTTGTACTTTTCTATATGACATAACATCAAACTTTAACAGCGTTAATGACTGTAGACGTGTACGTTTTAAAGAACGTTAGCACGATAACTCAAGCAAAAATTACCCAATGTTGACGAAATTTGGTAAAAACGTGTAAACCTACGTTTACTCGAACGAGTTTGCGAACCAGCATGATCGAACCATGAGAACAGGGTTTACTGGGGGATTTATGGGGTAAAAATTGGGTTTTCTCATGTTTGCCCCTCTAAACGTAAAATTTTCTAATTTCTCTCTATGACATTTTGAATACCATGATTGGATATTTTCCTAGTTCATCGTTATATTTTAATAAAACTTGGACAATTTATTCATTTTAACCTATTCATATTTTAATTTAAAACCACACTTTATTACCCTCCACGTAGCAGACAACCTAGTTAACACTAATTAAACTTTAGGTTATTGAAATAGATTTAATTGAAAATCAAATCAGGCAAATGGAAACTCACTTAATCTGCAGGTTTGCTGCGGTGGGGGTATTTTGCCTATTCCATGAAATGCAGAAACGGCATCACAACCTGTCATTGCAAGGAAAATGAAGATTGCTGCAGATTTCTGGAGAGAGTTGATAAAACAAAACACTAAAAGATTTTTAACTATTTTAGTGATTAACGGCCGCATTTTGAAATGGCCTAATCAAACTCGACTATTGCCAAACTGGGATTAGATATCGTATTCAAGCACTTGTAAGCCAAATTTCATTAAAATCGGTTCAGGCATTTATTAATTCATAGCGACCCAGCATCCTCTTACGAGCGCCATATTGATGACGTCATTACGGGCGACCAAGGTCCTTAAAAATTGGGGTCCGAGCGGTTTTACATTCTTGGTCTTATATATTATCTTCACCCTAAGTTGCAGGATCACCGCCAGAACTTAAATATTTTTGCTACCCATACTTAGCTGTCAGTGTTCAGTCAAGACGACGATGGAGAAGAACGAGTTAGAGACCCTGACCATTCCATGGATGGTGATGATGCATCAGTAGCTGATGAACAATATGACACGTGGTGGTTAAAGAGGCGAAACTACCAGTTTCTTGGTTAATTTTCCTCACAACTTTAACATTTGACACAGACTCATAGTCAATTTTGTAATACAGTAATTGATATTAACTGAATTATTTTACCTTAATTAATTTGTCATATTTAGTTTTTCATTAATAAATTAGTCTTTTTCTAATAAACCGTCAGTTGTATTGCTTTTATTTTGTTCTTTTTCGATTCTGCATCCTAAGAAACATAAAAAACGACACCTCACTTGCTTGGATCCCATAAATAAAAATTTTCTCAAAATCACTACCCCCATAAACTTTAACCCCCATAAAATGGTACTTCCACCCCCACAATCACTAGGGACTCTTCAGATTTCAAAACCTAATGGTAATTACTACGTTTCCTGCAAGTTTCATGAATGGACTAATTTTTATGTTTTCTACTGGTTTTTTAGTATAATTTTACCTGTACTATTTCCATACGTGACAATTCTGTCTAGTGTATGAGCGGCTGTTACATCCAACAATCACATAAGACCAAGTTACATATACATTTATTTATCTAGATAGTAATTTAAAAGCGGTATATTTTTATTACTACTTAATATAGTTAGTAAGTTTTATTTAATCAGTGAGAACTGATTGGTTGCTTTAGTCAAATGTTAGTCAAATAGTCAACACCTAGCCGTGGTTCTTGTTGGTGTACGCAAACTTCGCTTGTCAAATTCCACTGACACAAGGGTCAGGCCTTGTCTCACCCTCGTCAAACATCAACCTGGCGGGTCGTACGCAGTCTTCGCTAAATTCCAGCTGTACGCAAATTTCGCTGTACGCAAACTTCGCGACACCACTTGGTAGAGGTGTCCAAAGAAAGGTATGTATTGGTCTGTAGATGAGTTATAAAAAGAAAAACTAAGCAAAATCCCTTAGGACTCTGCCCTAGAAGCCTTTAAAGATCCCTCCACAGAAATGTTTACATTTTGGCCATGTGAATCATACTTTTTAATGAAACAGCTGTTTATTTTTAAATTGTATTTCAAACAACGGAGTTAATGTTATTTTCTTATTTTAAAATTGTTTTTCTTATTTTTCAGCCATGTTTTGCAATGCAACATTCCATTACGAAATCAGTGCAAAATCCTTTATCACAGCAATTCATAAATTATTTCTTATTGAACTATCTTATATCTATTGTACTGGATGGTGTCCGCCTTTTTCACCACTTTTGCCTACATTTTATCATATTATTCTACACATATCGAATATTTATGTACAAATATCTGCTCTTATCATGTCCAATAAAATCCAAACATAGAAACATTGCCTAAAATGGTACCTATCTTGACAAATTATTTGCACCTGCCTATATTACGAACTTTGGCGCACTGGGTTGGTAACATTATTGAAAATAACACGACATGTTGGCTGTAAGATATGGTACAGAGAGAAAATACTATTTATGCAGCTACTGTCATGACAGAAAGGTCATATTCCATTTAAACTAGATCACATAATTCTTTATAAAATACGTTGATAAACAATATTTAAACGTCAATGTATACGTAACAGCCAATCTACAGTATTTTTTGTTTTTGGAAATGTCCCATTGCTATGTCATTTGCATTATTTGCTGCCAATAAAGTCAAAAGGCCGTATGAAATAGGAGGCCCCTAACAGTTCAAAAATAAAATCCAACTTCACTTCAAGTATTACACTACACCTAACATTCCGTAGAGAGATTATATTGACAACTTTATGTTATTGATAAGGCTGAGACAACTAACTGACATCCTCCATGTCAAGAAATTCCAGCTTCAACAGTAACCTCAAAATAAATTTCTCAAAAGTAAGCTAGAGGGTGCATTCGTTGGCACAGAAGTAAGATATGAACTGACGCGACGTGACGAAGGAAAAATCAAACTTACACTGTAACGGATATACCTCCCTTTGAATATGTCTTCCCAAAAAAAGTTTTCTTTTCAAATAAAATCATATTACACTGATGAAATCACGGAAGTGTTTAACTACAAAAGATCCACCAATACGATTTTAATACTATTTAAAGGTTCTTCAAAAGGAAGAGATACCAGATGACATACTAATAATAACTCCGATGACGTACGGTAAGGGGAATATTTTATTCATTGAATGATCAACCGAGTTTGGCGACTAACGCAATTAATATCAATATTGTTTTTACACTTATTATTCTTTAAACAATGCTAAATGCTCAAAATATGTAGCCTATATTTTATCCAATTTAACGCAGTTAGGTGAATTAACGTAATCCTTGAAAGTAACCGTCGATTTCGACCAGTTTCACCTAGTTACTATTAAATAGTATTAGTTAATATATCGATGTTCACATGACCGGATGAGTTATCAGCTCTATCCCTAGTCCGTCGGTCATTATCCCTCGAGGCACCGGCCGATGGACCAGGGAACAGCTATGATTTACACTATCACCCTCTACTACGACATTTTTTTTAGGTAAACATTCCAACGCTCATGATGACATCGAACACTCATGCATATTTGTATATAGGCCTAGCCAGTCCAAAACCTGAATACACTGTAGTACACTGTAGGTATGAATCAGACCGCTTATATCATAAACAACTAAATATTAAGGCTAGTTTCCTAACCAGAGAACACACAAGAATGGCACTTTACAAGACTTTTTATACCAAGCCTTCATAAACTAAGAGTATTTCATAAGTTACGTTGCCTGTGTAGATTTAGACTTAAAATCAGTATAAAATCAGTAATGGATTGAAAATCTAAGTGTTATTTACGTTTTGTTTGCACTATAATGTAGTGTACCTGTTTCTCGAAATCGACTAATTTTTAAGCTATGTGTATTACCAGGAATTATTTCAAAACTAATAAATAAATAACGTCTTTGTTGGGCAGCGTACATCAGATTATAGATCTGTTTTACATTAAAACTTTTGTCATTCAAGGAGTTTAAAATACTCAACTAAAAGCTTATGTTATTAATAAAAAAATCACACTGTTCATAACAGTTTGATATAATCAACATTTTTTTGAAAATGTTTAATACTGTGAGTGAAAGAGTTTTTTTTTTAGCAACTACAACAGTACTACGTAAAATCAAAACAATATTTAGGTTGATTGGAGGCCAATCACTTTCTCGCAACTACGCGATAGAGGGCTGACCCTTTTACATCATTACCGGGTCAGCCCTCTATCGCGTAGTTGCGAGAAAGTGATTGGCCTCCGGGTCGCCGGAATGGTCGCCCCCGGAAACATCACCCCCCAGGCTAAACGTGACGTCACGAAACCAGACAACCAGCCGGTATAAAATCTATGTCCACGACCGGAATCGTCCCCCCCCCCCCAAGGGCTTGACAAGTAATTTATCAAAATCTAGTTGATATGAACTAATTATGTTATTAATTTTAATTCAAACAAGTAGAAACGGAAAGGTCTTCCCCGGCAAGGCATCCCCTATGTACACCCCGGAATCGTCCCCCCCTGAAACGCTACCCCTAGTAGGGCTGGGCTGCTCGGCAGCCTACCTGCTGCCCGTCCTCCTCAGTCCATTTTTCTGAGGGTCGGCCGCTCGTTTATTATTATTGTCGCTTGGACAACAGCTTTTCCACAGAAGAAAATTGCAGACGCTGTGGTGGAATATCAATCAGTAGATTTAGATGTGTATGAACTTCTAAGACAACTAAATAATGCGAGCAAAGATTGACTTTAAAAAATGATTCTTTTATACTTAATTCATAACCAACGATAATCCGTAAAGTATACATTTTTTCTGTTGCATTAAATGGTAGTTATACTTATCAACATCAGTAAACTTACCTTACACCCTATGGTAATTGTTAAGCAACACATTTGTTAAAAATAGAATAATTTCTAAATGTATTAAAAATGAATCGCATTGCTTTAGGTTTGGCCCCGATTTAATTAATAATTTGAAAATTAGAAACAGATTATTAAATAAGAATAAACATAATAATATCTTTTAGGGGATTAATTCCTTAAACTTATCGAAATAACTAACTGTTAGTAATTACAAATATGTAAATGTTACTATTCTAAAGGTTATGCCAAAAAGTGCCTTAATTCAGAAACAGCCTAGGCTAGTTTCATATCACTGGAATAGAGTCAAAATATAATGAAAGTATAATAAAATATCAAAATCACTTTAAATCGAGAAGAGGACTTGCAATCAGTGTTGATATACCAATAAATTAGTTTTGTTATAAGATGTATATGTTTAGAAAACCTTTTTGCTACTGAAGTTTGCAAAATTATGTTTCATAATTACTAAGGGGAAAATATACGTGAGTTCAATTTTTTAATATGTAATCAAAATTTGAAATGTTGAGCTGTAAACTTGTATTACATCGCTTAAACGATAGTAACATTCGTATATACTCCAATTAATGTATCACAAAGTGCCAATTATAATTAAAAATACCCCCGACACAGCAAACCTGCAGACTAAGCGAATTTCCACTTGCCTGATTGGATTTACGCTAAAATGTCTCTGTAAAAATATCACATTTATTCCCTATTTAAATAACATTAGTTCAATATATATCAATATCAATATCAATTGATATGGGGACGCCACCTAGGTGCGTATTTTAACCCAAATGTGAGTGTAGAATGGTGTGAGATGATCTGTGTAGCTTTGTTACTGACTAAGATTAGCTGTTTCATTAGCCAGGACCATTTATTTAAAGCCCAATGATCAGGAACAGCTGGGTCCAGTTTTAAACCATCAAAGTTTAACGAGTACTTAGGTTTGCTGCAACAGGGAGGGTAAAAAGGTGTTTTTTTTTATAAAATGATAATAGTTTAGTAGGCCTATGAAATGAATGCATTTTCCAAATTTTATTAAAATATGTGTATAAACAAGTAAACTACAACAGTTTACTTATTCTAAGTATAACATGAAAATTTTAAATTTACAGAATTTTGGAATTTTCTCCGTAACCATTAGGCGCATAATTAACGCTTCAATATACTAAATTATTTGTTTTTAAGCTCTACAAAATGTTTTATAAAGAAATTGCTAAATTTTAAGTTTTTAGTGTCAAAAATGGGAAAACCCAATTTTTACCCCATAAAACCCCCCTATAAACCCCCGTTCCCTTGGTTCGATCATGCTGGTTCGCGAACTCGCTCGAATAAACGTAGGTTTACACGCTTGTACCAAATTTCATCAAATTTATGAATTTGAACGGATGTTGTTTTTGGCATCTAGGGACCTCAAAACGAAAAAGTAAATCGGTCCCGGGTCCAGGTCTTACCATGAGTACTACGGTAATAGCTTATTCCCTATAGGGGAAATTCGCTAACACAAATTTAGGATTTTGTAACAAAGTTTGGAAGACAGGTACTTAAATTGAGAAATAAATACACACAATGAGTACTAAATCGTCTATTAGGCCTATACATTTTAATTATGGAAAGAAAATACAAAAATATAACTGAATAACAATTTAATATTCTACAAAGTGTCAAGGAATTTATACAGTACCGGTACAAACTTCATTTACAATATAATTTAAAACAATAAAATATATCGAAATCAAAATCAAGAGCACAAAAAGAAGAAAAAAGCATAAGGATAATTTTTTTTGTGTTACGCACTTTAAATTTGTGTGTTTCGTTTCTTATTCTTATTTTTATTTCTTCTTATAAATACACATTTTGCTACTGTAGTACCTTTACCTATTTGGTAGTGTTTGGACACCTTCTTATATGGGAAAAGGTTGAAAAATATGTTGATAATATTTCGAATTATCAAATCAAATACTTAGTCATTTTAACTACGTAAAAAATAATGTAAGTAAATAATTAAATATATTTTCTTTAAATTGTTTTTGGCAACAAAAAAGTCATTAAAAACCTGGTAAACATTAAAGACCAAGAGCACAACAAATAAAGAATGCATAAAGAAAAATCATTTGTGTCCTAAATGAAAAATGGATTTAATACAAAAAATAACGTTTTACTAAGTTGTAGAATATGCCTACGGTTATCTGTAAATATCAACCTAGGCTCTTATTTAGATTTCCTTCTGACTCCTTGCGGGATGTCCCCATTATATGACAGAAAATTGACAGTCTTTAAAACGTTGTTTCTAGGTGTGGTGTTTATGTACCAAATCTTATTGATTTATTTATTGCCGTTTTGAAAATATTAAGCCCATGCGGGACTTTATAAATACACCCTGTATATGTGACCGTGAGCGCGGTAACTCGGGCAACAACGCTGCGAGTTTGATGAGATTTGTTACAAACGTGTAAGCCTAAGTTTATTAGAACGAGTTCCTGAACCAGCATAATCGGACTATGGGAACGGGTGTGTCTGAATTGCGAACACCTCCAAAATGCTGGAGACTGAACATAAGTCGCCAAGATTGCGCACAAATATTCGGAATCGGGGAAAATGGATGAGTCACTGTTTCTTGTAATTTATGGAAGATTTAATACAATTATTTTAAATGTAATGTTTTAAGACTTGACTTGGCATGTACAAAAACGCAAAGAGTGGAAAAGTAAACGGATAAGCAAGAATTCATATGGGTGGGTTTCATCGATTTCCACTAGAGTGTGCAATTAATTGTGATATATTATATTTTTAAACGTGACAGAGTTTTTTTTTATTTCAGGATTCTGAATCAACCACTTTTGCGATTTCGTGATTTTTGTGTTGAAATAAATATAATTTTCTAAGGAAGGGAATGTCAATGCCATGATTTCATTTTTTAGTTTAATTTTTTTTAGTCTAGCAGCCGACGTTAATAATTTAAAGTCGTTCCAGTGCTGTTTTAACTAACAGCTGGTTTCAAACTGTCATTGACGTTTTTATGTTACAAGTAGTTACTTAAATATTGATCGTCGGTGTTTGCCCGCATACTGTTTCAATTTTAAATGTTGTTTTTTCCTACCGTAACGGATCTTCGTATTCAGGAAATCTGTAGATTTGAACTATACATTCTCTTAATACTTCAAGATTTGTCTGAAATCAAATCTGTGTAAGTAGGCCTATAAGTTTATGCCATGAAAGTTATGTCATGTTTGTAGAATGTGTGTAGTCTATATCGATATACCAAAATTTCGAGGGTTATAAAAATGTGAACCGGTGTAGCAGGTCTCTAGAAAACACTGAGGAAAATCCCCTACCATATTTTGAGATGATTTTATTGTTAGTGCAACTTCAGAGTATACTTTTTTACAAATTACATTAACATTTTCAAAATCTGTTTAAAACTCAATGAGGCGTTCTGTTCACAAATTAACCCCTTCCAAATTAATTAAGTACATAGGCTAGATAACACTGATAATTATGAATTATGTTAAAAAGATGAAACTTACTTTAGTAAATAACTAACTAAACTTTTCCTTGACCATGTTAAACAAACGTATTTGGCTCAGGTATCCTTGGGAGGGATACCTGAAGTGGGGAAGTCTAAGCTATTTTACAAAAAATACTTCCCGCTATAAATACAGTTGTACTCCACGAATTAATAGTCTGCAAATTACAGACGAATTCCATAAATTAATACTCTGAGAATAGTGGATACCGTACTATACTTAGGATTATGTTCTCTTGCAAATTTTTAAGTTATACGTATTAATATTCTGCGAACTACAGGTAGACTTAAATGTGTAACTTTCAAAACAATGGGCGACCGTTCATGGAATAACTGTACTACTTCAATGTCAATTTAGTTATTTAATATCAGCAGTGAGAAATCATAAAATAAAGTGAATGTGACACTGTTGCTTGCTTCTCTGTCAACGCAAACGTAAACAGTGTGAGCTTTTTCCTGTTTATTACCGAAGAAACTAACCAATATTTACTTTCTAAATTCTTTTTACGGGAAAGAGTCCTTCACCAATATCAAATCAGGAATATTCTCAATGCATTTATTTTTTACCATAAAATCCAGACAATTATTTAAATGTATAAAATTATATACAGCATTTATTGCTCAATGTTTACAATTTAAGAATTAGGAAATGTGAAAATATGTTTGTCAAGTGTGTACTGACTGTATTATGATGTTGAGTGGTTGAAGCATGGTCATATTAATACGAGTTGATTCCTTACTTAATTGTCACTATTACTATAAACATTTTATTTCATTTCCACGTGTTTCAAATACATTTTATACGTTGACGGAAAAAACTATAAGTAATTTATACATCATTTGATGTATAAAATTAAGGGGAAATGTCTAGATAAAGCACAATATCAAAGTGTTAATTTGTATTTATCTTAACATCCACAACATTTGCGTAATAATGCCAAATCCTTCCCATTCTTGCGAGTTCAGTCGAGCGGTGGTAATATGGGACAGTCTCTACCCTTGTGAACAATAGCTGGCTCGAGTCACGAGCCCAAGCCCTACAGCAGGTATACCGGGGGAGATCATGGCAGGGGGGGACCTTTCCGGGGTGTGCATTTTGAAAACGATCGGGGTTAACATATCCGGTTAACATCAATTCTAATTAGAAAATCTGGTAATTGTATATGATAAGTGAATATATTTATCTAATTAATACGCAAACTCTAAAATAACTCGTCATATCGACGAGTGCATGAAATTGAGTGTCCGCGGCCGGAAACATCACCCCCCGGTCTCTGACGTCAATATGACGTAGGGGGGTGATGTTTCCGGGGGCGACCTTTCCGCGTCCCCGCTGACCCAACACCCCAATAACTGGAATGGATTGTTGTGAAAGGAAACTCTAAGAATTTGCAAATGAAGTCCATTCTGAGTAACGTGTGGGGATTAACGGGACATTCTGTACGCTGTTTACAAAATATTTCCTTTGCCTTTCCAAGTACTGAATCTATATGGTTTTGCTTATATTAAACAATACGTCAAATACGTTGTAGCAGATGTCTTTAGCTGCATTTTACAACAGGTATTTCGTTCACCTTTCTCAGAAATAGCTGTTCATGGCGTGTTCCTGAATCAACAATAAGGTATATCGTGTTATTGTCCTAATAAACACGAGAGACATTCGCCTATCTTTATGGTCGAATTATATAAATAACATTGAACTGATTAATTTAACAAATGATCATTGTTAATTTATTGTAACAATTAGGCTATTTATGTACTGTACATTTATGTTTTATGTTTTACATTTATGTTTTATATGTTTGTTTTAAGCTGTATTTATGTTTTAGTATATATATATACTGTTTAAATATTTATTTATTCAATCAATGTCCTGACTAATCAATACACAACCTAAACTATATTAAATAGAGATTTGATCATATTGTCATAGCATCTCTTTATAAGAAATCTGTCCGGAGTATGTGCAATTTTGGTTTATTAAACTTATTGGTAAATTGGTGTAAGATTGTTTTAGGTTTATTCGTAATCCGGACGCATACGAAGTTGAAGCTTTTGCTTTGGTATTAACAGTCAAGTAAAATAAATAAATAATTAAAATAAATAAATAATTAAATAATCTTATAAATTTAAGAAAATGGGTTATTCGTTTGGCTCTGCTACCCGACCATTTTTATTATTGAGGTCTCAAATTAAAGGTATGCACGCACAGATTTGCCATCAAGCATCGGCGTATATTTTTCTATTATCTCACTCGGCTTATACGTAAACGAAATTGCTCCCCATGTTTTTCTTATGGGAGTTAAATTTGGTTTTCATGATTTTCTTCGTTAGGCTAAACAAATCATGTTAACAATTTAATTTTTGAGTTGTTCTAATTCTTATAACGTAGTTTTCTAAAGTTATCTGTTGTGGCTGCCTAGAAATAATCGGACGTTTGTTTCTCCTTTGAAAATGTATTGATAATTATAGTAGTGGTAGTTAATTATGTTACAAGACTATGACAAATTGCCAATTATTGAGTCAACTTGGTCCCCACGCACAGGCTTCGCATATGTAGGCTCTGTCGATTTTCAGAAATTACGTTCATTCTGTATCTATTATTCTTTTGTTATGAATTGCTTTTGATTTTATTTATTTGATTTAATTTTACCATGGTATTTTTCCGGACAAACTCCATTAAAAATATAGCACGGGTCGAGGTTAATTTAACAACTTAAAACTAATTCATTCAACAATAGTTTACCTGAAAACTATTTTACTAATATTTGTTTAAAGTTTTACAGAATACACTTACACATGATGCTATTGTATGTTTTTATTTATACATGATATAGGTACTTACAACAAAACTTGTGAATTTTTGTGTTTATTTATACATTGTATGGCAACAACGTAAACTTAAAGATAGGAGCGAGTGTATGCAATTCCAAGATAGAGTTTAGTATTCACCGATCCTACGATAGTTTAAGAGTATATTTCGTACCTGGGGCCGAAAATGACTTTTTTCAGCTCGGGATCATTTTTAAGTTCGAGACGAAGATGAAATCGGTCCGTGGTACGATTGCTGTTTTTCACCAAACTATACAAAACTGAGAAAATATATCAATAATGTAGGCAAGCATGTTTCTTTACAACCTTTTTATCAGCTCGTGAACATCACACAGAAAATATCCGCATATCGGTGGAAATGTATTTTCCTGTCGATCTACAGAATGCCTTTATAAATTAAAATAGGCTAAAAAGACATAAAAAAAGAATTACAAATGTTTAAAACTAACATGGGTTTAACGGGTTGCTATGCTGGTGACGAAATAACAACTAATTATGAAAGTAAAATCAAAACAAATGGAACATATTCCAATCACATTTATTATTTACAGTGTATGTTAAATGGAGAAGTATGTGTAGTACATTGCATAGTTTTTGTCGAGTTTTCAACCGCTGGACCTCAACTTCATTGTACACTTCATTGTTCATTGATCACTGGGAAATCCATTGTAAACTATAAGATATGCACACTAATCAATGCAAATACTTTAAGGTTATGTGAAAAAATATTTAAAGGAATCAGCAAAAATAGTAATACATAATTGCTGGGCAGCGGTCTATTGCAATTCATTAGGGATATACTGCTTGTATATGTAATGATATATATAAATGTTTTAATTAAATAAGCGATTTTCGGTACTAGGGCTGGGAAATTTTAATCACAACTATAGCTGCCATTTCGACCCTGGACAGCAATGCGTAGCTTTCAGCCTCCAATTAACGTCTGTAAAACTACTAAAACAACGTATTGCGGTGAAAAATATTTGCCAATCATACTCAATCGACTCGGAACACTGCAGTTCCTGATTTAATTAAGGGTATTATTAAAAAGTACTCGTGCAGTAATCAATTAAACAGGGTAACGAATTGAAGGATAGATACAACTAGACTATAAGGACGCAAAATACGCGTAGGTACAACTAGACGTAGGGACTACTAGACGGAGGGACCACTAGTCGTAGAGACTACTAGTCGTAGGGACTACTAGTCGTAGGGACAACTGGTCGCATCCGTACAAGCTAGGTGATACTACTTGTCGGTGGGATACACGTCTAGTTGTACCTACGTCTACTTGTACCTACGTCTAGTTGTACCTCCTAAAAATCTGCAGGTACAACTAGTCGGGTGAGCCACCGTCTACTTGTCCCTCCGTCTAGTTGTACCTACGACTAGTTGTCCCTAGGCCTCGAGGTACAAGTAGACGGAGGGACAACGAGACGGAGGGACAACGAGACGCGGTCCCCTACGACCTTCTAGTCGAAGGGGGAGGTGCAAATGTCGCGCATGCGCACAAGCTGTCACTGTTGTTATTTTCAAAGTAGCAGTAGTAGTTTTGAGAACCTATTGCGTTTCTTCCCGTTCCCGGTCACTACACCTTGTAACGTTGTAACCGTTAACGGAGTTGCCACGCATACTCACTCAGTTTGACAGATATTTTGGTTTGTTTGTTTTGTTTCCTTTAACAACCTCGAACTTCGAGTTAAAGTTTGCACTAACTTAGACCAAGGATGAGTTGTGTTAACTTTGATTAATTTTTAAATATGGAATGTAAAACCTGTAATAAACTATTTTCTTCGGCGTATTCATTAAAAAGGCACCAAAGAAATGTGCACAGTGGTACTAACAAAAGACTTACCTCGTCCAAGTTGTTATGCCCCGAGAAAGAATGCAATCAACAATTTCTCTGGTGGTACAAACACCTTAGAAATCATATTCTACAAACTCACAATATCAACATCTCACTTGAAGCTGAAGAGTTTGTTTTTCAAACTGACGAATGTATGTAGATGTATCTCTTATAGGCCTACCGGTACTTCTAAGGCTAGATTAACTTGTATTTCTAGGACTTAGCACAGTGTTGGGACATCGAAACATCAGTAACGTCGATATTAGTATCGATCGACCTTTAAACATTGATGTCAAAAGAATATCGAAGTCAAAATATTGATAGATATTGGAGAAAAACATCGAGGTTTAGTAAAACAATAAAATGATGGTAAAAAATAAATATCTGAGTTAATATACTAATTTATGCGCTACTAAAAAAAAATATTGGAGTGAAATTTTGATAGTAGCAATATCGGAGTAAAATATCGATACTAAAAATAAATATGTGTACTGAGCTAAAAAGGGTGTAAAAGTGTATACCAACACATCCTATAGTAATATAGGCATAAACGAAAATAATAATAAAATCCACCACTTTTCATTTCATTTCATTTTCATTTTTATTAAACGGCAACACCATTTTACAAGTGGGTTTAACAAGATTACATTATACATTGTGCATTATACATACATACCAACGACAGAGCCATTTGAAAATGAGCGAAAAACAGTTTCCAGCTTAAACACAAAATCAATAGACAATCGATAAAAAAAATCAACAATAAATAACAATAAAAATAAAAAACAATATAAATAAATAACAATATAATATAATACATAATATAACAATAGGCTGCACTTTACTTGACGTCCTACACTCATTCGATTGTTTTTTTCGATTCGATATTTTCATTCGATTGTTTCATTCGATATATCGTTTGGTTAGTTAGGTTAGGTTAACCTTACCTAACTAACCAAACGATATATCGAATGAAGCAATCGATTAATCGATATATCGATCGATATTTTCATTCAAATGAGTGTAGGACGTCAAGTAAAGTGCAGCCTAACAATATAATATAATAAATAACCACTAAATGGTTAGCAATATAATTCTAGCCTAGCCCTAGAAAGAGACCTATGCTTCACGGCTTTAGTCAGTGCCAGTGGTTTGGAGAACTTTACTTTTAACCCCTAACCCTGCAAACAGCTATAACGGTTACACGGTGGCCGTGGAACGGAACCAAAAGTTTACTACTGCTAAACTGTGCAATAACAGTGACATCATAGCAGTGCTTGTGCGCATGCGCGACTGCTGCACCTCCCCCTTCGACTAGAAGGTCGTGGCAGGCTGAGGCTGATGATGGCTATTGGCTAATGGCTCAATCAAATCCAATCTCACTGGTGGCTCGGTTCGGTTCGATGGCTGTCACCGACTCCCCGAGTCCCAACCATCGAAGCACGGCTAGAGATATACATAAATATACGATTTTCCAGAGATCAGCAAGAAAATTTATGAAGATGTCGCTAAACTCCGTAAGTATGAGTTTAGGCCCCGTAGCCAATGACCATTAAGGCTCAATGTCCCCAGACTACCAGCAGCTCAAAACCCCCTAATCTGTAAAGACACTAGTCTGGAACTGTTTCCCACTCTACTTCGGGTCGGGCTGGAGATTTTTTAACTATGTCACTAGGACTTCCCTTTTTATTTGGTTCCGAAGGCTAAGTCCGATTGAGATCGACTTTCTTAGCCCGAAGTAATGGACTTGGTGCTTGTTGAACACTACTTGATACAGTTCCAGGTATACTCTCCTTGGAACACAGCTGTATGTTCTCGGGAGTAATATCAATGCCGATCTCAGAGATCAAAGAGGCTCAGCGGACATGCCACATGGTTGCAAAAGAGGAATGTATTCTTGGTGATGTCTGAAATGTCAGGACAGTCCGAGCTGGCGGCCTTCCTCATTATGTGCAAAAAGGCCTGGAAGTGCCCGTGACCCGACAAAAACCGGGTCATGAAATGCTTTACCTCATCATGCTTCATTCCACCCATGTGACGGTAACGGTAACGGGTGTTAGGAATGAGCATGGATGGTGGTCCAACAGCGTCCAATTTGCGCTATCAGCGGTTGAAACTGAGGTCGCGTTCTTCTCTAGCAGCAGCAGCAATCTCTGTCTACTTCAGGTCTCCTGCGGTTGATCACCTGTCGCTTCCTAGCGAGGAATACATTATGGGAATGACATCGGCCACCAAGACCGATCGATGAAAAGAGCCGCTAACTTCACGACGGTTCCGGGTTCGATTATGATCTGACTCAGTAGTACCACGGCCACCTTTAACTACAGGCCACGGCCTGGTAGAATTGGCAACGTCGCAAGTGGTGTTGTTTAGTGACAGATGTCCCATAAAATAACAATGGCAGACAGGTGACATTAGCTCATTAATTCGCACTTTATTGATTTAAATTTGTGAACATAAACTTATTAAAATATTGAATATAGAACATTTAGAATTAAAGAACGAAACAATATGATTTAAAAATCTATATCTGTACATTTTTAAGTGGAGTCAATACTGTCATAGTCCAGTTAACCAATCTTTCGTAAATACACAAATACCATTAGCTGCTTCCAACCAAAACAGCTGTTGAGTGAAAATTTAAAAACGTACGTTTTCAGGAAAAACACTTTGCAAATTTTTGTCCCCTTTTTTCAAAACTTTTATTATTTTTTTATTTCATTAACATTTGAAGTTTCATAAAATGTCCATGGTAACGCAATATCTTTGTTAGTTTTCTTTTTAAAGAGCATCTTTAGTAGAAAAACACAAAATCCTGTCACAACCATAACGGACCTTTAAATGAATATTAAAAATAGTTAATATTATTTTTATAACTATGTTTTGCTATAAACTAATTAACTTTAATGACCATTATACAATAAAAAGGTCACTGAGCTTTTGGTATATTTGGTCTTTCAAGAAAAAAATTAAAAAAAACTCAAAAAATATAAAAAAGCCAATAAAATCTTTTTAAGTTTGTATAACTCCGAAAAAACTTACCTGAGACCCGAAAAATCGTTATGTTTGTATAGAGGTGTGCTTCTTTTGTGTATAAAACATTGAAATATGACGATATTTTAATTTTTGAAATTTTTATGATAGAAATCATAAACGTGATGGTCAGGGACAAGCGGTACGGTCGTGAATTGTCTGGAATAATCTAAATCTTTCTAAACAATCCTTCAATTATACTGTTAGTTATAATAAAACTATGTGTTTCAATTGAACTAAACTGTTCAATTTACAATTATATTAAAGTGATTGTCACGACCAAACACACTATAATCCATAAAGGTGGATTGGTCGTTAAAAAAACCGCGATGGTCGTGAAACTTTGGTCGTGAAATTACGTGTTATTTTTGATCTGTTCTGGCGGTAGCCCTGCACCTCATGTTCGAGGATACAAAGTGGACTTCTAGGTTAATCTAGCAATTGAAATATCTTATAAACAAAAATTAACACCATGTCTACTTCATCGAATGACTACGTACGGTCATGGACACACCAAAATTACAAAAAAACACAATCTTTCCTTTATTAATCTTGTAATTCCTCCTTTCAACTCAAAACGACCGGCACTACAATCCTGATGTACACCCCGAACTAGTCTCTAAAACCAACTGACTCCATCCCCATCGACGCCAGGCTTGCCACTGTCGTGCTCCAAAGTTCAAAATTTTTCCCAAATGGTTGTGACGCCAAATCGAGGGACAGACTTATTTTGTCATGGTAGTCAGTCTGCAATGACAATAAAATTATAATATGCTCCTTTTTTTGTAAGTTTAATAACCATTGATGACATAAAAATATGGCTTTATATATTTCGGCATGAATAATTAGTCTAAAACAGCGTGAAAGTTGGAAAGTGTACCCTAGGGACAAGTCATGGTCGTGAATTTCGAGACTTTAAAAATACGAAAAAAATACCAAGAACCTATTTAAAACCAAATAAATGTGTGTAACATGTTGCCCCCGTCCCAAAAAATATTAAAACACATAATAATAAACTACAAATCCAGTATCTACGAAGTAAAAGGCCAGGGACATGAAAACGTACGTTTTTAAATTTTCACTCTGTTACACACCACTTACAACGTTGCCACTTCGAAGGCCGCGGCCTCGAGTCAAAGACGGTCGTGGTAGTACTCGGCATCGGCAGGCGGCAGGTGAGTCGTCATTGACACAGACGCAAGTAAGCAGCAGACGATTAGAGACGAAGAGAAGAACTGTCTACTGTCATGTCTGCTGAGTGTTTGTGATTGAGAGTGATAACGTCATTTTCAAGTAAAAATGGTGTCTTTAATTAAAAACCAAATATTGAAACATCTATCAAGGTAATTTAAGATATTAAGTTTTCATTTGAATCGCCTAAAATCCTTAAAGAAATGTTTGGATCCATATTTCTGTTAATTCATTGGTCGTCATAGTTGAATAATCGTCTGCTAATCCTAGTAATCGTTTGAACTTTGGCCTACATTAACACTGAAAATTTATTTTTTTAAATTTAATTGGAGCGACTATTTAGATTAAAAAGTAACAACCACTCAAAATTAGCTTATAAGTTGGGTTATACAACTTGATAGTCCCAGTTCATTCGCTTTTCCCATTACTTTAGGCTAAAATTTAAAGCTGGATTTAGTAAAGGCCTAGTTTAACTAAATTTTATTAGTTAGATCTTTTAGTATTTTAGCCTTGTTACTGACTAAGTTAAGATCTTCTGTTACATTTTTCAAAAGCCCATTGACCAGGGACAGATTGAACCATCAAGTTAAAAAGAATATAACTTAGCTTGTCTCAGGACCTTGAGTTTAAATTTTCAACCCTATTAAATGTTACCTAATGTCTTGTAAAATCCACTCTTGTAAATCCACAGATAAGTAAATCTCCCTGTTTGGTGTGGCAAAATATACCATTTTGTTTACTTTCACTTAACCATTTACCATCGAAGTCTTCACCGCAGTCCTTGAAGACAGGAGATTGTCAAATCTTTTTCATCTTTCTTCTTGCTTGCTTCTTCAAGAGATTCAAGAGATTTTTTGTACCATTAAGTAATCCACAGTTTGCGTGTAGTGTTGTAGTGTGGGTGAATGTAGCCTATAATTTGTGTTGTGAGTGTTAATTTGCTGTCGGCTACCCTTGATTTTGGTAACTTGCTCTTGTTCTTCCCAATCAACTGCCTTATAAAACAGGATTATTAACTAAACTTAAGTTTAAGTTATACGGTTCACCTAAAATTGACAACAAATATAGCCTAATTTTAACACCCAACCATAGTTGCTGACACAATTTAACCTTCCCTGATTGTTTCCTAGCATTCAGGGTTCAGGTGATATTTAAACAGTGTCATAGGTTAGCCAAGAGAAGATGATTTATTTATTTATTTATTTATTGAACACCAACGGCAAACACCATTTTACATTAAGTCGCTACAAATAGGAAAATAGCTAAACAATATTTAAAACTAATTATTACATGGCAAAACAATGGGTATAGATGTTACAGAAAAATAACAATGTATAAAATATATAACAATAACAAAATATAACAATAACAAAAGATAACAATGAGTATATCAATACAAGAATACAAACACAATAGATCACAAAATTAACAAGAGAAAAATCAACAACAAAGGAACAAAACAACAGTGCTTTTACGGGGTACCCTCAAGGATGCTGTCAGCTGCAGAGCTGCTTATCACATTCCTGAGGCGCATAATCCGGGGAATGGGACTGGATCTGGCGTAGTTAGTCCCAGTATGGTCGAGTTCAAATACACGCTGATGCCTCGTGATTCTCGAAGGAACATGGAAGTTTATCCTTTCCAGCAAGAAGGGGCAGTTGACTTGGTTATTTACCAGTTTGTAGAGAAAGGTCACATCAGCCACTCGCCTTCTGTTTTCAAGACTCGGAATGCCATACATATTAGAGAGCTCGTCAACCCGGACATCACGATAGTCAAGTCCAGCACGACATCCCAGGAACCTGATGAAGCGTCTTTGTACCGACTGAAGATGGTAAATATGGCCAAGATGGTATGGTGACCAAACCAAGGAAGCATACTCGAGTAGCTGCAGGATGAGAGACTTGTACAGGATAATACAGGCATGGTTGCTCAATCCATGTCTAGCAGAGCGGGAAACCAATCCGAGCATACGAGAGGCCCTGGTGCAGATTTGGTTTATGTGGGGTCCAAACTCGAAGGAGGAGTCAATTAGAACACCAAGATCCTTGATGGTATTGCATCTCTCAACCCGGTTACCATCAAGAGAGTAGTCAGCTAACACTGTATTTAATTTCCTGCTGAACGTGATCAATTTAGTTTTTGTGGGATTCACAGCCATGTCATTGGAGAGGCACCAGCCAAATACGTCATCGAGGGCGTCCTGCAAGGACTGGCAGTCATGATGGGATGCAACTTCAACGAGTAGCTTAATGTCATCCGCAAATAGAAGAAATGGGACTTTGATGACCTTCTTGATGTCATTAATAAAGATGGAAAACAAGAACGGTCCAAGATGAGACCCCTGAGGAACACCAGAACTTGCAGCGAAGAAAGAAGAGACTTCAGAACCAAGGCGTACAGCAAGCCGTCGATTGGTAAGGTAGCTCTTAAACCATTGTAGAATCCTTCCAGCGAACCCATAGCCTTGGAGCTTTGCAAGCAGATGGCTATGATTTATCTTGTCAAAAGCTTTACTAAAGTCAATGTAAATGGCGTCAACTTGATTTCTTCAACCAAAGGCTTCCAACACCAGACACTGGAGGGATAAAAGATTCGTCACAGTGGAGCGACCGGAGGTAAAGCCATGCTGCTCATCAATTATGATATGTTTAAATAAAGGCTGTACTATGTCTAAAATAAGCCCTTCAAAAACTTTACTGAGGACGGACTGGATTACTATGGGCCTGTAATTTGTAACATCACAACGATCACCGGCTTTGAAGATTGGAACCACATGACCATATTTCAGTGTGGAGGGAAATGTGCCTGTAGACAAACTGAGGTTAAATAGGAAATGGAGCTGATGTACCAGCTCAGAGTGGCAGAATTTGAGTACTCCTGGTGTGATGTTGTCAGGTCCACTACCCTTGGTGGGGTCCAAGTGAAGAAGCTTCTTATTGATATCTTCTAGGGAGATAGCACATTCTGAGATGGTGAATGGAGTATCAAATGAAGGTACTGGCAGCTCATCAAGGGACGCATGAGAGTAGACGGATGAGAAATATTCAGCAAACAGCTCACACATCTCATGTGGGTGGGAAACCTCAGTTGGACCATGTTTAAGGGAACATGGCATGGAAGATGTTCGATTGAGATTCTTCACAAAACTCCAGAAGATCTTGACATTAGTGGAAATGGTAGTATTAACATGGTTGACGTAGCTCAAGCGACAATCCCTGGAAACAGCCCAGCATCGGTCCCTAATGACGCTAAAGTTGTGGTAGTCAATCATGTTGAGAGATATCTTATATTTCTTGTGAAGCGTCTTCTTGAGAATAACAAGTTCCCTAAGCTCTTTGGAGAACCATTTTGGAAAGACGGAAGGACTGACAGACTTCCAAGGAGAGTGAGATTTGATGAGTTCGCTGAGTTGACTGCAAAAAGTGGAGAATTGAAGATTAACGTCGCTGCAATCATAGTCGAGCTGAATGGCTCCGTCCTGGAGGTCAATTTTAACCTTTTCAATGTCACATCTTCGAATGTTCCTGATGAAAGTATGGTGCTTTGGACGCTCGATCGATGGTTTAGGGATATCTGCAGAAACATACAAGCTAGGATGGCAGGGTTCTTGGGCAAGGAGGGGGTCATTAGCATGTGACACGGTAAAGACGTCGGATGACCCAAAGATCAAGTCCAGCTGAACTCCTCTATCATTCACCACATCACTAATCTGATTGACACCAAGATGTGCAGCCAAGTCCAAAATTATGTTCACCGGTGGAGTAGCAGTTGACAGTTCGGGGTGGATCCAGTTGAAGCCAGGTAGATTGAAGTCCCCAGCAATTAGTATGTGGTCATAGTTGTGGTAGACGGACAATACTTCCACTAGTGACTCAGCAAACAGAGAGTAGAGTCTTGTTTGAGCTTGAGGAGGGATATAGGCTGCACAGACAACTATCTTGCAGCTGGCTGTAAGTTTAACAAGAACACACAGTGCCTCCACTGGTAAATCGGGCTGTACAATTTCGGATGAAAAAATAGTCTTGTGGACGGCAATCAGAACACCCCCACCATCCTGCTTGCTACTTGTTTGGGGCGAACGATCCTTTCGGTAGACAACGTATCCATCAAAGCCAAGCTCTGAAGAAGTAATTGTGGGATTCAAGTTTGTTTCAGTAAATATAATAATTTTATTCATAGAGATGGGGACAAGGGCATGTAAAGACGTGAGTTTGGAACGAATCCCATTAACATTTTCATACAAGAAGGAAAAGTGTTCAATGCCGTTGGTGCTTAGTCGTTTTTTGACTGGACAATTTTTGGAATTCCATTACTATACTTAATGGTGAGATTACCTTCACCAGACTCAAGATCGATGATCTTGGATTGTTGATCAGTTCACTACAAATTCATGTCACACCTCAACCATTAATTTTATGAGTACAGTAAGAGTTTTTTTAATCCCTTATAACTCAGCCTATAAGACCTTGATAGCTAACTTGACTGAAATTAAGGTCTAAAAAAGTTATCAACCCCAAACCTGAAGGTTCATTAGAAGAATTACCCTATGTTGATTTTCAAACCTGGGTTTATCCGAGGTTTAACTTAAGTTATATCTTCCCTAGTATTGATTTCAAAGTCAAAACTTTGAAAATTTTCATTCAAAAGTCAATATTGTAGCCTAACCTATATGTTGACAATCTAAGGCGTAACGAAAGGAACAAATTAAGCCGTAACAACTATTAAAATAAATCTTGGTGATAAACATATTTTCTAAAGATCTTTCTCTCTTTCAGGTATACTAAAAACCTATCTGCAGACAAAATAAACTTGAGTACATTCAAAGGAGAGGGGGAACTCACATCTCTAGAGCTAGATGAAATAGTGTTAACCGATTTGTTGGAGCTTCCCTCTTGGTTACGGCTGACAAGTGCTTGGTGTAATAAGGTTACATTTAGGATACAATGGACAAAACTGAAGAGTGTTCCGATACATTTGGTTAGTAAAATATTAAATACTTTACTAGTCATAGAGTTTTATCATTTAATAGGCCTACTTTAACAGTAGTTTACACAACGATCGCATAAAGATAGTCTTAAGACAAGTAGATAATTTAAGGTACGAGACTTGGCGAGTGTCTTAAGTTTCTTCAAGTGTCTTAAAGGCTAATTACGCGAGTTACGTTCACTACTTTACCTACCATCGTTTTTTTAATTACTAACTATCACTACGCATAAGTCTATAGAGGTTATGTTTTCATTTATAACCTCTCATTGCCACTGATAGTGATTCAACTACTCGTTGTCCCAACCACTCACTCACTTAATAATCAATTAAATTGGCCTTAACAGCTGATAAGTTGACGTTTGAAAGTATTGCAATTTTACCTCTTTTCTCTCAATCCTTGAACCTCATTGGTCCTTTAAACTTGTTGTAAAGTAACAAATAGGCCTACTGTTAAGTGAATCTTTTTAATTCTAAGAACTGAAATGAAAAGGTTACTTGAAAAAAACGGCCGTAGGTAAAGTATAGGTACGGGGTACGGTATAACTTAACTCTACTTACTTATTGTATAAAGGTGTAACTTATTGCTGTAGCTTTTCCATGAAGACCTAATTTCAAGTTTTTTACAACCACCCTAATAGCAGGAGTGTGCAAAAATAATCTTTAATCAGTAGCTTCTGATATTTTTCTGGTGAACTTGTTAAAGTTGGTTTTCCACAATGAGCATAAAACTTCAGAATGTAGTAAAAGGCTTCTGTCTACGATACAATCGGGCATGAGATCACCTTAGAAGTTTGTAGTGTTAATGATCGTGGAAGCCTTTTAAACATTGAAATGAAACGAAATGAAATATTCCTTTATTGTCACAATACATTTCAAGTTTCCAGCAATGCTGATGAAACAGGTGACATTGTCGATTATTTAAAAACTAGATTTACAAAACATTGGCTTTTAGTTAAATATTAGATAGGAAAAAATTGAGGGTTTTGGTATAAAAGAGGTTTAATTTACAAGAGAAAAATTAAGTACATTTTTGTACAGTGGACTCCCTCTTATCCGCACTCCTCGGGACCGAGGTCTAACAGGTTTTCCAGTTAAACTGACGTCCTGAAAAACTCTTAATGTAATCCAAATATTTGACTTTATTTATGAAATTTAGGAAACCATTTATTTATTTATTCATTAACGGTTATAACCAATACACAGTGAAAGTACATTGTTGTGCATGCTTAACAGTAACAAAGCAACTAAAGATCGAGAGTAATATGTTATGTGGACGGCTGTTCAATAAGTTAATACTCTGAATTATTGTATTTAGACACGTGATCACTGGTCTCAAATCTTTCCCACAAGAACAGTCGTTTCAGTACTGTCCACTTCCTGCCGATCTAGTCCGGTGAAATCGATGTGCTGATGAAAATTGTCCGGTTATAGAGATGCAATTTCTGCCAAGGCGCCCGAGTGTAGTCCGGTTAAACCGATGTCCGGTTAAAAGGTGTCCGGAAAAGAGTGAGTCTACTGTATTAGATGTGATTTGCGGTGAATGACTGTAGCAAAGGAGATTTTCATATGGTTATGTGATGAGAATTACAGATAGACTGTTAGGAAAAAAGACATTTAAATTTTTACAAAAAACAAAGACAACTTGACTGAACAGCCCTACAATCTAACAAAAAATAATTTTGTTGAAATAAAAAAAACAGAATTTAGCAAACATAATTTTAACCTATAAAACAGTAATATAAGTTTTATGTTACAGCACCTATGCCTGATTGTTAATACAAATTTTTACCTTTTTTCCTTTGAATTTTAACTGTTATTTGATTGTTGTTTTAGTCGCTGGATGAGGTTCACATCAATATAGAGACATGTGAGGAGTTGCGCTCGATGTCGGCTCATCAACCACTCTCTTCTCTTGGAGCCGCTACGAAATACAATTTCATCAACAAAGTGATCGATGGAATGACAATCTGCGTTAATATGGTCAAAGTCAAGTTTAAAAGTCCTGCATTCACCGCATCTGTTCAGGTGAGAAGAAGTAAAGATTTGTTTCTCGTACAATCGTACGAAACATTTATTATTTATTAACTTGTAACATTAGGATGAAATATGTCTGGGAAACTAAATATCCCTTTATAGGATGCCTAAATTTGTCGTGGTGTGAATTTGTAATGAAATGTCGAGTTCCAGATTCAAATTGAGTCATACAAAATAGTAATTGTTTGTTTTATATAGACCTAGTAGAATCTTAACAATTACTAATTAATTAATAAGTTTTTTGTTAATCTAAAAACAAGTTTGCCTATTGAACATATCATCTTTTAATGTGGAAATAAATAAAATTTATATTTTATGGAATCTTATTTTTATTATTTCATGATTCTTGCCACTAACTAATTTTTGAAACACCAAGTAACAATTGGAGTAAGGTTTCTTAGACAACTTAATGATTGAAAATATAATCTTTGGAACTAGATACCTTCATTAATTTACTTGGTCATACATTACTAGGCTTTTAAATAGTGAATCAAACCAAATTCAATATTTTTATTAATTATTACTTTACAAGGTAATCTATTTAAAATATTCATCTATGGAGATCGTCCATTTAAATATGAATACTAAAAATTTCAATAAACATTAATTACTAGTACGGTACATTTAGAAGCACCTTGGCTTACATATGAAATAACTCCATATGAAGTAATTAATAACGATCTTTTCTCCACATCCATGAAAAAAAACAAATAAATTTATCGAATTAAATACAGCAGAAAATATACATTAAACCTTAAAAAATATGTAAAATTACCGAATTGAACCTGGAAATTTAAAATTATTTTTACAGACTCAAGAGAAAATAAATGTTTAAACATTGATTCAGCCTTGTGGTTTCAGTAATTTTTCTGGTAAAATTAATCGTTGGCTAAATTTAAACTCATTTTAAACTTTGATAATAATTTCATCATGTTTACAATGTTTCAGTTTTTTGTAAGCAAATTCAGTCAAAAAAAAACTTTAAAAAACTGGTTCAAGTAAATTTTATAAACCCAAGTGTTGTTCATTGGTACCTGTTAGATTGTTTTAGGGTGTTTGTGTGTTATTTATGTCTAACACGCCCAATAAAGTGATGTCAATGAACGGAAAATCTGTGGGATGAATGGGAAAAGATCAAAGGCCAGAGTTGTGTGTCATTGGTTGATTGATTTACACTTCAAGGGTTCATCTCCGTCCAACGGTTGCTGTAAATAATTAAACTTTTCTAACTGTGCATGGAATCTAAACGTCAAAACATTTTTACTTAAAGCTTTTGTGGCTGTTTATTTGCAAACGTATTCAATTTGTTAAACTATTGGGTTTTTCAGGTTTTAGGGTTAGTTATCTATTTTTTATTTGAAGATAAATAGCCTAACACAACTAGAATAGCCTAACACAACTAGTAATGGCTTTCAAATAGCCTAGTTTTTTAATAAAAAAGTTAAACAAATATTTTGAAAATCCCAAGAACATTTGTGTAGGCCTAACACAAACTACGAAATAATATAAAGTTATAATTATTGAAGTCAAAAGATGTATTTTAATGCTGGTGAGTTTATCATAGTGATTGTATTAACCAAAAGTTCAACCTAGTCAATTCTGAATGTGAGACTGCATTAACCTTGATTAAATCATGCCATCTATCTAAATATAAAGTGTCCTTGTATTGTAAATATTATAAGCTAACACTTCTTTTGTGATCATGCAAATCACTACTTTGCTCTTTGTTGAGATTTAAAGGAACAAAGGATTTTTTTTATTTTGCTTGTTAATTATATTTTTTTTTGTCACTGTAAACACAAAATTATTCTTTAAAAATTTTGATGACAAACAAAATTAATTCAAATCTATGTTTATATATAGTATTTTCAAATCAATCGTTTATTATTTAAATAAACATTTTTTACTATCAATTTGCTTCCTTGTTTACTCAAAAATAGTTTATCATTAAAAAGAACTTAATAGGTATTTGAATTTATCTTAGTCCCTAATGTCAAATATTGGTTTCTGTTGAATTCCAAAAAAATTTAACCTTTGTTGAAAGAATGTGTAATATTGTAGCATATTTTGTTTTGCATCAAATGTCACAGTACCAAAAATAAAGAAGAAAAACAATTGACTACAGCTTTTTCTGTGACTGGTTTATTCAAGTAGATATGTTCAATAGAAAAATGGCTAGATTCTGATTCATACAGACAAGATGTATATTTCAGTATCTGTAAGACAATGGTGACAGTTTACAATTATTCACTTTGCTCCTCAGATCCTAAGGATAGTTGTGCAATCCAAGACTCCGGATTGGAAGAAAGGCGACTTGAGACTGACAAAGCTCAAGGAGCCAAAGAAAGGACAAATCCTCATCTTTAAGGAGCTGGAATGGCAGACAGTGAGGATAGAAGCCAGTTCCATACAGGACTCGGAGCTGCCTCCGTTGCGACTGCTCACTAACTTCACACGGTGTCGGATCACCATCAAGAAACGGCTCTCGGGTGAGTAATTGAAGTAGGGTTTACGAGACCTGGAAAGTCAGAAAGATCGTGAATAGTCAGCGATTGGTTTAGGGCCAGGGAAATGTTTGAGGCTGAAAGCCAAGGAACTTAACGTAGAACTATTAATAATCTGGGAGTTAATAAAAAAAGGAAATCACACACTGTATTTTTTTTTAAAGAGGTTGTCACCATCTTTTCCTTGCATTTTCTCGTCCTTATAGGCCACAGAGGCCTATGCTTGGAACGTATTTAGCATAGCAAGAGTTGAGCCAGTACAGTACAATAGCTGTACTGATAAAAAGTAGTCGTAGGGACCAGGATCTGAGCCTATGACGTTTCTGCCTTGAGCCCAAAGACCATGGCTCTACTAACTTAGCTTGTTTCATAAGTTTTTTTTTACTGTTTCACTTGGTGTGTTTATTATTATACATCATAGCTCGTATTCACATTTCAAATAATTCTAATCTTGGTCATTTGATTGTTTTTGGAAGCATTAAGTGGAGCTATTTAAGGTGGGATTATTTTTTTTTTATTTTGATTATTTTAGTTTAGATCCTAAATACAAACATCATTTAGTAAAAATATTTCAGGGAAATTAAAGTAGGAATTCCTGGGGGGATATGGGGTTAGGGATATAAAATTAGCAATAACTATTGTCAAACAAATAATTTCAACAATCAACCCAAAAAGAGCAACCTATTGCAGAGCTAGATGATTTTTAGTGTATTTTTACTTTGTTATAGTATGTTCTAATGTTTTGCCACTGTTTTCAGATTGTTTCGTGATGGGATGTCGGTTGGCGCTACTGCTAGACGATCTATTGTGGGTTCTCACCGATTCTCAGCTCAAGGCAGCTCTTTGCTTCATAGACTCGCTCTCTGGTCTGGTGAAGAAAGATACCGAGGTCACGCGCACAAAAAAAGCTGCTCGCAAATTAGAGGTAGTCAATATTTTTGTTCAAACCAGAACCTTTTGTCAAACCATCCATTGTTACGTAAATAATTAATATTGGTCTTCAACGTTTGTTTCATCCGCAGGTGTTACCAGAATATCAAGCGCAGTTAGCTCAACAAGCGAGAGTCACGGAGCCGAGAGATACAATGTGTGATATATTCGCTCGTTACGACTTCATCGAGACATCATATCACTTCTTCTGCGCAAAGATAGATTTGCACCTCAGCGAGGACCCTGGAAGTTAGTATGGTTTAAAAACAATAGAGTATGTAAGTCTAGAAATAGCTTTAATCTTTGCTTGCTAGGCCTATTAAAAAAAATGTTGTTTACTGATATAGGTCCAGTGTATAAGGTGATAGAGCAGTGAATTGCAGTGAAGAACGTAAGTCCTTTAAGCTCAGATTCAATTCAACAACAGCATTTCATTCTGATAATTCTGTGACCTTGGATTATCCCTGATTTGTCCTAAATCCTACAAACAATCACAATAGTCCTGTTTTGGAATGTTATCACTGCAATCTCGCTTTTCAAATATATTTGAATTAAATGATCATTATCTTCAGATCACTGCAAAGATAGGTTATTCTACTGCGCTAAAGCAGTTGAGGTTGAAAAAATATTAACACAATATTTTATTCAAGTTAGACTGCTTTTTCTTTTTATCGAAATTCAAAATATAACTTTATTAAATTCCGACGAAATATAAGTTAGTTTTCTTCCCCAGCTGGAAGATCGTGTCATCCGGATCTCCAGGTTGGAGGAGCTTTCCAGATCAACCTTCACAACTTCCAGGTCGACTACTACCCTTACCATCTGGCGACTGGGGACAGGCACCACTGGGCTAAGTACAAGGAGGGCAACAGTCCTCACTCGCAGTGGCTCAATCAGGCGCACAGTGTGTTCCGCAACACCCTACTGCAACTGGTGGACATAGGACATCACATGGCACACCCCGCTCAGGTACACCGTCACATAGTTGGCAAATAAATAATCAAAATCATAAGGCCACTGTCATTAAATAAACATAACAAAGTCACTGTCTCAAAGTCACTGCCTCAAAGTCACTGCCTCAAAGCAAGGCCACACTAAAAAAACAGGCCGTAATGCTCGTGAAGCATGACGTCACGATAGAAGGCGGCAATGACATAGTTTACCGTTTGTGATCAACTGCTTGTTTTAATCTTTCCTTGGAAAATAAATAAACAAATACCCTTTGTCACAAAAATATTAAACATTATGCCATTGCCGTCTTCTATCGTGACGTCAAGCTTGACGAGCATTACGGCCTGTTTTTTTAGTGTGGCCTTGCTCAAAGTCACTGCCTGAAAGTCACTGCCTCAAAGTCACTGCCTCAAAGTCACTGCCTCAATGTCATCTTTCAAAGTCATGCCTCAAAGTCGCTGTCTCAAAGCCATCTCTCAAAGTCATGTCTCAAAGTCACTGCCTCAAAGTTATGTCACAAAGTCAATGTCTCAAAGTCATCTCTCAAAGTCACTGCCTCAAAGTCACTGTCTCAAAGTCATCTCTCAAAGTCGCCTTAAAGTCAATGTATCAAAGCCATCTCTCAAAGTAATGTCTCAAAGTCACTGTCTCAAAGTCAACTGTCACGATGTCAACATTACAAATTCATTTCTAAAAGTCACAGTCACAACACAAACATGTAGTTAACATCACTAAGTTCTCTCTCAAGTTATGACACATAGTCCACCTTCTCATAAGAAAGTCATGGTTAAATAGTCACTATTTCAAAGTCACAGGCAAGTAGGCGGTTATATAAAAGATACAGCCAAATGTTAAATATGACAAAAATATTAGTCACATAGTCTGTATCACAAAGTTACAGACCAGCATCACAAAGTCATGGACACAGTCAAAAAAACTAAGCCTCAGACACTTATTCAACATTGGAAATAAAAAGATCACAAGCTCACAGTCACATAGTCTTCATCATAAATGCACAAACGTTACAGTGACATAGTTACATTATCACAGTATCTTAGATATAATCACTCAATGTGATAAGTCACTAGTGAAGAGTAGCAGCCTTGTAACCACTATCAATTCGTTGTTGTCATGTTGTGTACTCATAAAAATACACAATATCTTAAACAGAATTATGTAACTGTCTTTAGTAACCATCTGGAAGCATTTGTAGTTAAATCACCTTGAAAAATCAGATCATTGCGTATAGTCACAATTGAGAAATAACAGTCATTTTGCCACTATCAGAATTTTGTCGCTGTAAAGATACCTAGTTAATATGTTCTTTATATTTCATTAGATAGATTCAATACTCTAAGAATCACGTATTAGCTATTCAATAGACAATAGTCTTTATTTACATAGGTTGGTGGTTTACATAGATGGTTTGTTGATTACAAAAACAGATCAAATTTTTAAGTCATGTTTGGATGAGTTCAAAAATTTATTGTACTGTTACTTGTTTACTGACAGGTGGTCTGTATGATTATTTATTGAAGGTCTCAATACATTAATACCCCCGCCGCAGCAAACCTGCCGACTAAGCGAATTTCATTTTGTCTGAATTGATTTTCAGTTAAATATATTTTAATAACATTAGGTTTAACGAGTACCTAGGTTTGCTGCTACAAGGAAACTAATAAAGTGTGTTTTTGAGTAAAATATTGATAGCTTAGTACAAAATAAATAAATTTGCCAAGTTTGATCAAAATATATCCATAAACAAGCAAACTACAACAGTTGACAATATTCTCCATAAGAATAACATGAGAATTTTAAATATACAATTTTTTTAATTTTCTCCGTTACTTATAATCGAAAAAAAATTCTTTTATATAATAAATTATTTGTTTTTTTAAGCTCTTTAAAAAAGTCTAAAGGAAAATCGGGAAATTTTGTGTTTTGAGGGTCAAAAGTGAGAAAACCCAATTTTTACCCCATAAAACCCCCGGTAAAGCCCCGTTCCCATGGTCCGATCGTGCTGGTTCGCGAACTCATTCAAGTTTATCCCGCTTTACACCTTTAAACCAAATTTCATCAAAATCGGACGAAAATTATTGCGTTCACGGACGTATATATAAGTATATATATATATATATATATATATATATATATATATATATATATACTTATATTTGATACTGTTATATACTGTACTTGTGTAGGGCTACTGTAATTAATATTAATAAATAATACACCATAGTACCCTTTTTTTAATTATTTTTAATGACTGATGCATTTCGACACTAAGGTCATGGTCACATATTAACTAAGGTTTACATATTAGATTTAATAACATTGTGAAAGACTGTGACCATGACCTTAGTGTCGAAATGCATCAGTCATTAAAAATAATTAAAAAAAGGGTACTATGGTGTATTATTTATTAATATACATATATAAAAATTTGAACGAATAGTGTTTTTGGCCTCTGGGGACATCAAAATGAAAAAGTAAATCGGTCCCGGGTCTAGGTCTTACCAACGGTAATAGCTACTTCCCTATAGGGAAATTCGCTAAAAAAAAACAGATGTCGACAATTTTTGTATACATTTAAAGATTCTAAGACGAAAGTAAGTAAGCTATTGTAAAAAAACTACTGTTGCAGATCTTATTTGACCGAGATAGCCTTAAACTAATGACCATCCAAAAAATAGGTACAATCGAACCTCTATAAGACGGATTTACAGGGGTAGAGAAAAAATTCTTATTATTGAGGTATTTCTAATAAAGAGATTTGTTTCATCGAGGTTCAGTACTGCCATTATTTGCCGTATAGAGGTTCCTCCTCGCTCTGAGACAATGAGTGAGGAAGGAAGAGGGATGGGTGGGGGTTTCATGTTGAGACAAGCTTCGTTGTTTTTGAAAACTACGTACTATGGATGTTAAGATCATGAGAAATTTGTCTTATAGAGGTATTATGCAAAGAATATTCGTTGTATAGAGGTTAATCAGTCGTAGCCCATGTTACAAACAAATTTTTCTTATGGAGGTTTTTAACCTAGTTGTTACGTTGTACAGAAGTGTTTTTAGCATTGACCTTTAAGAAAGTTTCAAGGGGATTTAAAACAATTTGGTAGGGATGGACGAGATTGGATTTTTAGTTCGAGACGAGACGAGACGAGATTTTTTATTTCTCATAAAATTTCGAGACGAGATCGAGACGAGATTTCTCTTCTCATACACAACGGGAAATGCACGTTCGAAATTTTTACCTGATTTTGTAACATTGTTAGATGACTGTTTAAATACTAAAATAATGATAATAGGCAAGAATATTTACAATCTTTCATTAAATAACATCAGCATAACATTTTTTTATTAATCACGCCTAACTTATTAAAAATGCCTACGATTAGGAAACATGGTGATATCAGTTAGGATAGAGTTCAACTTATCCTAAAATAAAATAAATCATAAAATAAAAGCAATATTACCGGTAATTTTTATAAAATAGTTACTTGTTTTGACTTTTTTTATAGTAATAAAACATTCCTCACACTGCTTACACTTAACAAAACTTCTCAAATGTTATTAAAGTAATATTATTAAAATAATGAAAGTAATATTTACATTAAAAGAATTAAATTAATATTTACATTAAAAGAATTAAATTAATATTTACATTAAAAGAATTAATTAAATAAGAACGCCTTCGAAAAGGAAACGCAACTACAACACGCTCCTGTATTGCGGGTATTGCATTGACTTTCTGCAGGCGTTTTTAATTTTTTTTTTTTTTTTTTTTTTTTTATTCTCGTCTCGATAAAAATCTCGGCCAAAAAGTAATCTCGTCTCGTGTAACGAGATTGAAAATTTCCCGAAAATTTCCCAAAATTTCGAGACTTGACCATCCCTACAATTTGGCTAATCGAATAATTCGTTTCAATGAGGTTCGTACTAACAAGGTTCGACTGCAATCCGAAACGATATTGTCCCCTTTATTTTGGTTTATCAGTGTTTTACCCGTACTCATTGACTATCTTTTCATGTTCTGCTTCCATCATGTGTTGTTAAGACTTTGTAATGTTTGAAGGACTCGCGGCCGTCACCCAGCCAGAACCCAGTGAAAGCTTACGTTCTGTCGCAGTTGGCCAAACTGATGACAGCCTGTGTGATAATCAGGATCGAAGACTTTACGCTCTATCGAGTTTCTACCTCTGCGAAGAAACAACAGCAAAAAGAGTTTGTAAAAGGTGAGACTCAATGGTCACTCATTCAGTTGTTTTGAAATCACAAAAGATTACGAAGAAAATAGAATTTTAGACACCAGCACAATTTGTGATTGACTCGCTTAAGTGTGTTCTTTTTGGATAAAACATTTATGAGCTGGTCCATATAGATTGGATGTCTACTTCAGTATACGAAAGATCAGTGCCTACTCAATTCAGTTTCCTATACATTAGAAGACCTGCTTACTTTTTTACTATCTCGACTCCACTAATTTTATTTTGTTCAAAACTTATTCTTACACACATTTACATTAATTTATCATTTTGATAAGTGGAATATTATTCTCGTTTAAGCTGTCGCTGGTTTTACAATGAAGATGGACGTAGTTTAATTTTGCCCTCAACAACAGCTGATTTCTGTTTGAGTGCAAAAACATTTTTATCCAGCTACACCAAACATCTTTCTACCAAAAACTGATAAGATTTGACAAATGAGCAAATTTTGACAGCTTTGCAATCTGTGAGTTGCATATGTTCTACTAGGCCTATGTTAAATTTGAAAAAAAATAATTTACAACAGCTGTTCCATATTAGACGTCTACTTCAGTATCCAAATGTTTCAGCTCAACATAGGCGAAGGTCCAGTGTGGCCTCCGGGGGAAGCTATGGTCAGTTAGTCGCATGATTGTTACTTGCGTTCAAATGTTTTCTAAAACAGTTTTTTGTTTATGTTTCAATTGCAAGTGAAGAATGTGTTTTTGTTTGGAATGATTATTAGCGGTAGTTGCTGGTTTTCAAAAGAATGATATTTTTGGGTGCATGACTATTTTTGGTACAGTAGAACTCTGAGTATCTGAATCAATTGGGGCCGTACCCGATTTGGATGGAAAATAATTTGGATAATTAGGGTTTTACCGAAATTAGTGGTATTTTACAGAAATTGGCCTAGTCATGCCTAGCTTTTACTATTGCGGTCATAGAATACGTCTGTGAAGAGTGTGTGTTGAAAAGTACACGCTTTCGCCGCGATAACAGACTACAAGATTGGGGAAGATATTCAAGATATTGCCGTGACCATGAAAAATCATTATGAGTTTCCATGACCCCAAAAGACATGGTCACTTAGACAATATTGTCATGTACACAATGTCATTTGTACTTGACCGCAGGAGATATTAAAGATTTGGTAACGATCACGGATAACAATGGCGATACTTCTGTGACTGCAGAAGACAATGCAGATATCAAATTGAATTGAAAACGTTCACAAGACCGCAAAAGAGGTTTTTGATTTTGCCACTATCATGGTTTCTGCCTTCTTTTATAACGATTATAATTACTGTGATTTTAAGTTTTTTAAAATTATTTCTGTAAGCAATTTGTATAATCGGTGATTAAAATTATTGTAGTAAGGATAATTGGAGTTCTACTGTCATTTAGAAACTGAATGGGTTTATTTTTTGTGTGTTTTGTCTACTTTGTTGAAATATTCTTGTTTTTGTCATGAGGGAATGGTGAAAAATGATTTTTTGATTGATTTGTTATGTCTGCATTTTGTTAGGCCAATTTGAAAGCACAATGACCGATTGCAACTTTTTAAAACATGGTAGCCTTTTTTAATGAAGCATTTGTCTGTCGACATGGGTCTGAGGTTTGTTTTTAAATGTAGCAAACAACAGTGAGCTAGGACAGAAAATAAATTTTAAGAGGCAGAACCGGGGCAAACCCACTACATTGCTGTCTTGGTTTTGTAGTTTCCTGCAACTGACTGACTGAAGACTTATGCGGTTGTCATTCGAAAGTAACTATTTTGTTGTTCTCAAAATATTTAGCTTAAAAATTTTAGTCAACTTGAAGAGATCTTTATCTTTTTTTCAACTGTTTTGTAAAATCAGTTAACATCCATTTTGTAAAAAATGGCAAAATTAAAATACTTTTTGAATTAAAATGTTCACGTTTCTAAAATAATTACGGGGATAGAATTTATGCTGCAAATTTTGTTAGACAATTTTTTTTTGGATGATTATTGTTTTTTGGTGCATGGTTTTGGGCACAATATCTGAAATTTGAGGCAGGTAACATGCTTTTAAGAGTGTATTTTTTTCTTGTATTTGCATGGATCTTAAGTACTCATTAAAATCTAGCACAATTCTTAAAAAAAAACTTCTGTTTAATTTTTTTTATTCCAAATTAATTAATAATTATAAATATAATTATCACACTGAGAAATGCCACTATCACAGCAAGCCTCCAGATTCCCATCTGAGAAAATATGCTAAGAAACCTAAATGTGATAGGCCTAACATGTTAAAGATTGGGTAAAGTAGTTGGTAGTTTGATTTTTTACAAATATTTAGCTTAACTAACCTAACCACTTCTTTGTGACGCATTATTAAATTCCAAACACTTACAGGTTCCCACTTCTCCTTGTTTTGAAGTGTGATATTATAGTACGCCTTCATGCCAATTTTGTATGTTTTACATTTGATGGTTTACGCTGCATGTTGTATGTTCAGGTGATAAAGAACGTCACGCCATACCAAGCGTACCTGAGCTAATGACGTTGCACGCAGAGTTTACGTACTATTATTATCCTGGGGATGAGCCTTTTCCTCGTAAGTAACTGAAATTCTAACATAGACTACAACTTTTGTCAAATTAATACTTTGTTGGACGATAAATTCTCTTACAGTTCCATTTGTTTCACAGATATACATGCAATAATTTATCTATATATTTTTGTTTACCATCATTTTATGTACCAGAGCCTATAAGGTCAAGATTAGTACACTAGGGTTGTATTTTAAATTTTGTCAACATAGTGTGTTGTGAAAACAAATTCAGTTGTAGCTGATTTAAAAAAAAGCTTAATTATACTCTGTATGATGGAACCTATTATTTCCATGTAACATTCTATGTGATAATTTTTATTTAACTTTAGGCTATAGTCTGTTTGATGGAACCTATCTCCAGTCTCTCTCTATATCTGGGGATTGGTCAGTAGTTTAAATGTCCGGGCCACTCCCAGGTAGACCAATGGTCAGGAGACAGGTTACATCACACAGACTATAATCAAACTTTCCATTATATAACTAGCAAAGAGCAACCCAAGATACTTTATAGACAAATATTCAAATCAGCAGGTCTAAAAAGGGCAGTGAATTTTACTAGGATTCAATCTAGAAGTTCTAGAAAGTATTCTAGAAGTATCTAGAACTTTTAAGAATTACATCAATAGTTAATGCTACCCTAAACTAGCCTAGCCTAACCTAAACTAACCTAACCTAACCTAACCTACCCTAAGCTAACCTAACCTAGCCAACATTGTTTCAGTTCCGCCTCCCAAGTTTTACGTACATGTCAACCCTGTCCAAATACACTTTGACGTGCTTACTCTGTTGTGGCTGAACTCGTTCGCTCTGTCGCTACAAAAACCGTTGCTCTCGGCCGCTTCTAATGCCGCAGGGGCCGATAAGGACGCTGCATCGTTATCATACATTGATGTCAAGGTGGAGGCCATTATGCCCAGGGTGAGTGATCTATTTGATCTATTAGTTAAGCCATATTAAGCACCGGGGTTGTCCGTATAACGTCTCCGTCAAGCTCCCATCGTAGCCAAAATACCTATTTCAAACCTGTTACTATAGAGTATATGAAGTAAAGAACAGTAAAGGTGTTCTTTACTTCATATACTACGAATCTAGCTAGTTCCCACCACTTTGTGACAATTAGTATTGTATAGAAAAAATCAACGTTACTGCTCAGTATTAATAACGTTCTGTCATACAAAAATGATGGTAAGCTACACTGCGCTGCCGGTCTATATTTGAATCAGTTTTCCTGGTACTGAGAGAGCTTGGTGGATACTTTACGGACAACCCTCCTATTATTCACTAGTAACCAAATGGTCAGTAGCGATGTTAGAAACCCTCAGATGATTTATACATTATTTTATACTTTTTTATGCTTTCAAAAATATTTGTATTCTTTTTGTGTTATAAATTAAAACCATACAAATCATCTAATGTTGAAGATTTTGACCTGTGTTATTTATGTTATGATTAGAAGACCATACCATGGATAAAACAATCATTAGATTTCTCATACTTGGAATAGCTGTAGCCAATGTTATTGTTAGTTCTGTACGGTGCACTGTAGAGGTCGTGTTTAGTTTACAATTTGTTTCTTGTTACCTTACCTACCATGTGGCCACTCAAACCTCAGTAGGTTTTTGGCCTCACCAGAAAAAATAACATAACATTCGTTTCTTGTTATGTCATTAATTTAAAACCTTGTTTAGCCAAATATTACGATCTAATCATTAACAATAACTCGTCCCCTAGTTATATAACAAAACAGTAAGACTCAAATAATGAAATTAAGATTAAAATAATGGAAACAAAATGTTGTTGACACTAGCGCCCAGTGTCACGATACATAAACTAGACGTGATAATCAAGCTTCAAAATTTACAATGGAATGAGAAGTCTACTTGAGTTGGTTAGTATGACCATACCTTTCACTATATAACAATACTCACACTATAACAAGATTCTTACACATGAAAAGTCCCTCACTCAACTATAACTACCTTTAAAACCCAATAAAAAAAATACAAACTTATCAAATCAAATATTTTGTCTGTTAGTTGGTCTTGGAAAGTGTGGGTGAACAGTTGGGACAGAAAGATCGTCCTCGCTCTCTGCACTTCAACGTGTCTCGCGCAAGCATCACAAACGTGCGCAGTGTAGAGCGATGTTCTCGCGCAGACCTGGCCAAGTGTGTGCACGCTTACCAGCTCGGCTCTTTGTTCTACAATACAGACTTTCCTTCGAAACCGGATGACCTGGCTGTACTCACGGACAAGTTTCTTAGCCACGTTCAGTGTAAGTAGCATTCAATCATTCAAAATAGTTCACTAGTTGTTACTAAAGTTTAATGCGATTGGAATTGTGAACGGTTACTGTAAGGGAATGGTACACCCTGGGATTGTTTTTTTGTAGACTTTTGCTGGATAACATCGTTAATTTAATAGACGGAGTTTACAAATAGGAATGATAGTTAAGTGTTAGGTAAGTGGACTTTGTATAACTGTTTATCGCTAAGAGCTGTTTATTTAACCGAGAACAATTATCACTTATTAAAAGCCTAATCAGCACACACTGTTTTTTACTACACTCAATAATAATAAAAATAGACTTGTAAATTGTGTTGTGTAATTTTTCTCAAGGTAAAACCAAATAACAGGTAAAATTGGAGTCTTTTTAATGTTGCTAAGTTAAAATTAACCAAATTTACAAAATTGTACAGCTGCTTATTTAATGATAATTTGTAACATAGCAACAGTCAAAATTCTAATGGCTTTAAATTGAGTTGTATCAAAATTTGTTTTGGAAAAATTTTTAAATTATCGTAAAATGAAGAGAGCAAAACTAGGCCCGGTGGTGCTTGCAGTGTACAACCTTTACAAGAAGGCAGGGGTGACAATTTCATCTGTGGCTGAGTATCTCCGTCACAACTACGGCCTCACAGCCCTCCCCGACTACAAGAAGGCTTTGAAAATGGCTGTTGATGAAGGTTTTTTGGCCGCCAAACAAAATCGTCTGTATCCAGCAGGCGTTGATGAAACCGTAGTATCAGATTCACGTAGGCGAAGGAGTGTACATCGACGTCGCCGCAGTGTTCGAAGACACAATAGCGATTGCAATGTGTGTAGTCGGCGAAAGAAATCACGACGAAGCCATAAACATCGTAGCCGAATGGGACGCCATGCGATACTAGTAGCTCGACGAAGACGCAGGAGCCTTAGCAGATATAGGAGAGGAGTTACGCTAGAGGCTCGTAGACGACGAAGGTCGATACGGACGGGACACCGTCGCAATTTCTCAAACCTACAGGCACGACGTACAAGACGTTCTATTAGACGTCGCGGTAGAAGACATGGTTCTGATGAACTCAATGAGGCTCGTCTTCGCCGTCGTAGATATACTAGGAAGCACGATGATCTGGATGATATCACTGGGGCTCGGCGACGATTCAAACACAGTCGTAGAAGCCGCAAACGCAGTCGTAGAAGCCGCAAACACGAAGGAGACAATCAGACACCTGATCAAGCCGAGCCTCAAACTAACAACGCTGCGGAGCCTGGTGAACAAACCCCGCAATCTAGTGATCAACCACCACAATAACTTATTTGGTTTACGTTGGCATGTAATTTGTGAAAATAAATTTATCTGATATTTGTGTTACTTTTATCTATTTTTTTTTTTACTCAGGAAGTAAAACTGGGAAAACTGTCAGTAAGATTAGTAAATTAATGACTTATAATGAGAAAGCTGAGCTGGTAAAAATGTGTTGTGTATAGACTCAATAATATATAAGACTCAATAAGAATTTATTAATGCCATTAAACTTATTACAGTAATAGGCAACGTCATACAGTACAACACATAGGGCTGAATGTAGCATTTTGAGTGTTTCAACTTAGATACTACTTTATCCACATGACATTGGTGGCTTAACCTACAAGTTTAAAAAATCTTCTACAGTTTAAAAGGCATTTGTTTTTAAGAATGTCATTACATACGATTTAAAATTTTTTACAGACAGATTTCTAATTTCTAATGGTAACTTATTGAACAATAGGTACTGTTGATAATGGTAACTTTTGAAGGTTTTACTTAATCTAATATAAGGTGTAACAATATTGTGCTTATTTCTAGTGTTGTGATTATGATTGCTGTGCTGCAAGGGAAAGTTAACTAAATTTTCTTTTACATACATAAGGTTGGAAAAAATATACAGTGATGGCAAAGTTAAAATATTGAGCTGAATAAAACTAGGTTTACAAGATTCAGGTTTAGTAAGACCCATAATAGTCCTGATAGCTTTTTTTTGCCAAGTGAATATTTTGTTGGAGGCAGCAGAGTTTCCCCACAATCGAATTCCATAGCTAATTTGTGTAATACCACTTTACCTGTGTAATTTACCAGCACTTTTCCGTTCTATGAACCTTAAACCAGTAGTCAGTAAAAAAAACTAATAGAGATATAGTTTGCGTTTTCCATCCATAATAAAAACTAAACCATTGTACACATAGCCTAATACAGTACTGGTAGCTAATACCATCTCACAATTGCATACTATACTGGATGACATTTGTACTAACATCGATGAATACATTTGTTGAAAGTTTTCACAATTACTAACTACTAGTGTACCTGTTGCTCGAATTCGAGCAATTGCGAAGCATTACAGGCGACTCACGAAGATTATGGAAATACTCATGATCTACATAACAGTTAGATATAATCAAAATCTTTTGTAAATATCTTGTCTTTTCTCAAAAAGCTGATCTTGTTTTTTAGTGTCTCTACAAATTTTTCCCTCTCATAGCCGCATTAGGTTGTCTATAATAACGATTATAAATGAAAAAAACATTATTTCTTTTCTTCTACTTGGTTGTGTTCTATGACTTTTTCTATGTTTCCATTGTTTGCAAATCGGTTATTTCAATGATTGCTCAAAGAAATGTAGCATGTAGCATATTGTTAATTCAGTTTTATTTTTAGCCTATATCAAATTGTCCAGGATTTCTCGCTTTTTCCATTGTAATAATTTTACCAACCCAAGTTTCGTCTACAGATGCAATACGCCAAAGAATATCACCTACGTACAATCTCCAAGAAGTGGTAAAAAAGGCAGAAACCAAGCCATACAATAGATATAAGTTAACTCCATAAGAAATAATTTTAAGAGTTACTGTGATATTAGGATTTTCCACTGATTTGGTAATAGAACATTATATTGCAAAACATGACACGATGCAGAATAAAATCGATTTTAAAATCAGAAAAACCCATTGCAAGTAATTTATTTTGAAAAATTCAATAAATCACTATTTAAATATTAACAGCTGTTTCATTAAAAAGTAGTGTAGAATAATTATGCATATGGTAAACAAATTTGAAGAGGCAACTTTAAAGGCTTCTGGGGCAGAGCCCCAAGGGAATTTACCTCGTTCCTCTTTTGATGGCTCATCTATAGACCAAGACCTTTCTTTAGAGACCCCTACGAAGTTTCTACGCCCAGCCGTTCTCTTAAATTAGCTGGGACAAAAACCCAGTTTTTCCTCCATAAGAATAACATGGGATGGGAATTCAAAGGCCACTGGGGCAGAGCCCCAAGGGAATTTACCACGTTTCTCTTTTGATGGCTCATCTACAGACCAAGACCTTTCTTTAGACACCTCTACCGAGTTTCTACGCCCAGCCGTTCTTTCAATTTAGCTATGACAAAGAAAAACAGTTTCAAATTAATATATAGATAAAACAATCAGAAGGAGTACAGACAGTCCCTAAAACACACAGGAGAAACAATAACCATACATTATTTCGTCCTAAGGATCTTTGTCAATTGTAGAGTAAGAAAAAACTCTATCTTTACCTACAATGAGCCTTTTCTTTGAATAAAACTAAAAAAAAAACAACAAAAAACATAAACTAGAAATAATGATTAACACGTTCCCTACCGACCGCCACACTGCTCTGTAACTTAGGGATGAGTATAGTTGGTAGCTAATGTGTTAAAGTTAAGCTCTGTTGTACAATTATCAATTAGTTGGGATGGGGACGCCACCTAGGTGCATATTTCAACCCAACTATGAGTGCGAAGAACGAATGTAGGGTGGAGTGAGATGATCTGTGTAGCTTTGTTACTAACTAATGTCAGCTGTTTCATCAGTCAGGATCGTTTATTTACAGTTGTTATTTAGTGTTGACTAGTTCTCTTGTTTCAGGCACAGACAATGTCCGGCCAGAACCATCTCCGATTCCCTCCGACTCGATAGAACAAGCTATGCTCCACTTGCATAGAGAACTGCTCTGGACGGAGGCTAAAGATGTTTGGTTGGTTTACAATTTTATAGAATAAATTTAATGGATTTAACTAATTGATCAAGTGTAATGCTAAGTCAAGATAAATTAATTTGATCCAAGATAATTTGTTTCCATAAAATTACAAATTGAGTGCTTTTTCTCACAAGACGCGAGTATGAGCGTGAGGAAGAATTCAGTGCACTCATTGACATCAGTTTAATGTCACCATTTTTTTTTTTTTAATCAAGCAATAAACCTATTCATGAGCAATAATATAAATTACACGATAAAACTAATAAAAAATACTGGATAAAACCTTTTAGAAAATGTTTTTACTTTAACTTTACTTTTTTTTATTTTAAAATAAAATAAATGAATATGTTTTATGATACTGTATGTCTAATAATGCTTGAAACATACTTGTATTGTTGAATCACAAGACGGTAAATACATGATAAGAGGTAATCAATTTCGGTGGGACAATACGATCATCATCATCATACCTAATAGTTAAATATCTCTATGACGTCAGAATTATATATCGTAAAGAACTACTTATACCAGAAGTTCCAGACAAACAGTTTCTATTCACAACTTCTTTTACGTTCAACTTCTAGTTTCTAGGTACAACTGGAGTCAAAATTTACCTGTTCATTAATTACTAATTAGCTCATTTCTATTTTTAAGTTTAATTTTAATAAATATACAATTCTTCCCAAGTAATTTAATTTCTTACGATTCTTCGGAATACATAGATTGTCCTCCGTTTCCATGATGAGTGGTCAACATTTCATCTTTTTGGTATGTTTCTCCATGTGGTTTTTGATGCGAGATTGTCCTATTGTCTTGTTATAGGTGTGTGCTGTTAGAACCGGTTTGGGGTGAATTCTACGGCATGCGTGCTGTAGGTAATTCTCGGCCCGTGCCATTCTTTGACGCCTTCCCACTCACCCTGTGGGCCCACGTCGGGCCACCCTCGGCACCGGACATTAGAGCGTTGGCTCACGTCTCCAACCTAGTCAGCGTCCAGCTGAATCATTATCAGTTCTTGTTCCTTCTGCGGATTGCCGATGACCTGACAGAGGTAGGCTGAAGCAACTAGTTTATAAATGTGTCTAAGATGAGTACTAAATAAAAAATTTGATTGTGTGTAGAAAGACAAAAAGTTACTCCTAACAATGTAACCTCTCTTGACTGATCAACATCGTGTGTTGACGGGGATTAAGTCACATGTAAAGGTTAAAACTTAATGTTGTTTTGTTAATGTTGGTCACGGACACGGGTATAGGCTTACCTAGTTAGCAATTAGGGTGGCACAATAAGCTTTGGTCGACGTTCTAGGACCCTGAGTCCACCCGTCCCACAAAACAATACATTACGATACTGTTGATGTTTTTACTCATTGTTTAGGCTTCCCCTGGGAAGACAAATACAGCTAGTGATTTATTCAACCTTTATTTTTGCCCCAGTCTAGAATGATTGCTGATTGTGTTACGATCACGCAGATGCCATTCAATCAATCAATCAATTATTGAGATGGGGACGTTGTTTTTGACATTGTCAATAATATCACATGGCAGAGATAAGAAAAAATGTTCTCCAGCCGGCTTCTGCCACAGTACAATGAAATAATGTACCTGTTTCCGTTTACGAGAACATTAGTTCTTGTCTTGTACAGTAATTTATTAATACAATGCGCTTGTGTTTGTGTGTACAGAAACCCTTTGACGACGTCCAAGCGAGCAACTTTTATCATTGTGTAATATACTGCGTGGTCATGACATAACCAGCATCAGAACCTTAGTTGTAGTAACAACAATCTTTGAACTAGGTGAAAATAAAAAAATAAACTACTATGTATAAAAATGATTTTTGTCTACAGTTGACAACATTCCTGGCCATGGACAGTGATCGTATCGCCAGTAGAGACTCTCGCCCTACAGTAGTGGTGGGGGCGTTGGTTCCGCAGTTGGAGGTGACATTTGTCATGCCAGCGCAATGTCCGGGCAAGGAGTCGTCCGGAGGGGATCTGGAGAGTGTTATTCCTGACTCGTCCAGTATAGCGGACGACGCTGGCACTACAACTAGTGTACAATGGAACACAGTGCTGTCGACTAATATGCAGGTAAGGTTCCTGCCAGATGTCAGATCTACCTTAAATGCTTATATTTTACTAAATAAATGTTTAAATTGTATATTTATTCAGATCCAGTGGTAACTATGGGTCTGTGGGCCAGACTTTAACTTCTCATCAATTGGAAATGTTGACATTTGGGTTTTGGGCCTGAATTAGGGCTAGCCAAAATTGTGAAACAAATAACAGGAAAGATTAAGCATAAAATTGTACTAATCTTTTGTAGACACCTGTATACCTACATATAAGTTCCCTTCTCTACTTACATTTTGCAACTGTGCGTTGTTAGGACGGGGGAGTGTACAAAAGACATCCGACACTGACGTCTCCAACGAGTGACATTCTGAGTGACAACGCGTCTCTCTCCATCGGCCGCTCGGAGCCGCAACCGCGCAAGAGTGGTGGCAAGAAAGTGGAGCTGTCCTTCCAATTCAACTCTTCACACGCACACTTCCAGAAGGCGCAGCCGGTCAGTAACCATGTGGAGAAAAAAATTTCAGAAGTAAGTGACTTTGATAATGTGTTTGTGGTAGATAAATAAAACAGTAGGCATATAGTATGCTACACGGCTGGGATGTAGGTGTTTTAGGTACAAGCGTGAGTTTCAGTGTGAGGCTTGCCGAGAGTGTTTGCACTGTTGTGGCAAAATCGTAATCCACCAAGATTGTTGAGACACTAATGCCCCCCTCTAAAGCAGCAAAATCATTGACGTCTCCTGTATTCGTGGTAAAATTGCTGATAGTCTAAGAAATCCCGTCCTGAGAAAATCCCAGATTAAATGTAATCCTACCTGAAGATCAGAAATATACGTCTGCTCGATTCCATCAAAGTCACCTACGCAGGCCACAGTGAATAGTTGTTTTCTAGCAAATATATCAATTAAATCAAATTTTCTTATGAATTCAGTTCAACTTCATGCTTTTAAAAGGAGTTTTAATGTAGTTTTAAATACTCAAGACATTTGCCCTAAATGTATAAGAGAGAATATTTCATTATTGGCTATTAGTTAGGTTTTATCAGAATGCGCTAGTGTCTAAAATTCTATTATCTACCTTATTTTTTATTGCTGACATAGTTGATGGGCCATTACAGTTGCTATAGCTCACAATAAGTCGTTCCATCAGTTTGACTTAAAAAAGTTTGTCTATTCGACAGAAATCAGAAATTACAATCAGCTCAATCTGTCGGTGGCCCACAACAAACTATGAATATTTTGATTTTAAAACTGGCGACAACTTAAAAGGACGGAATGTTGTATAAATAGTCAATGGATCAAGTAGTTATTCAATTATGTGTTGTTTTCAAGGACAAATATACATTAGTCGAGCCTCAATCAGGCCCTGCGCTTCCTGTCAAGGACTTTACACAGAAAATGAAGGGCTTCGGTGTGGGACTGGGAAACATGATCTCCAACCCTTTCGACAAATTGAAACCTTCAACAGCGGACGACGCTAGCGACTCTATGTCAGTCAGGTGAGTGGTTTTGATTCTCATCACTTTGAAAAAACAGCAAGTTATTTCGAGACCTTCCGGGACCCGAATCTTAGACCTTACGGGAATCGAATCTTAGACCTTCCGGGACTCGAATCTTAGACCTTCCGGGAATTAGACCTCCAGCAACTCTCATTTTATAAACATTTATTTAAAAAAGTTACATTGTGTGCCCAAGGTCTAATCCCGCAAGGTCTAAAACAGTATCAGTGGATGAGTTTTTTGCATTGACTGTACTCTTAGACCTTCCGGGACTTAGACCTTCGACATACTACGAGATTAGACCCTCAGAAACAAGTACAAACTGCAAAATGTGTGTCGAAGGTCTAATTAGACCTTCCGGGAATTAGACCTTCCGGGAATTAGACCTTCAGCAACTGATCCTAGTATTCTATCTTTTCTGTGATGGCTGACTATGTAAGATATAAGCACAATTAAGATGTTTTACTATCAACTTTTAGTTTAAAAGATTTAAAAATGTATTCCCAAACTTGTAGCCAAGGATCAAACTTAAATTCATAATTTTGCAGATCAGACGCCAGTTCTGACAGTGACAATTACGTGGCGTTCAAGATGAAAGATCTAGACACGGGTGACACCATGTTCTCACTTGGCGATGGAGGAACTGGAGGCGTCGAACTGGCTAACGATGCGTTAGAAGACGACGAAGCAACTTTGACTACACCTTCGCACAGTGAGACGTCACACAGCATTGCGAGTAGTTATAAAAGGAGAGATCTGGTGCGTACTGATTAGTAATATTTTCTGTTGAGGCAATATAATGGTCGTATATATCCGTAGTCCTGCAGTTTGGGAATTTACTATCTGTCTACAGGTTCAAATTCTGACATTTACTAATGGATTTTTGCAATTTGACAATGTTGAGACCAGTGGCTGTATCTCTTTAAAGGTTTGCCAATCTAAAACACACAAAACAAAAAGATAGTTTGCTCTGGTGAAAACTTTCTTGATATTCAACTACTTCTTCCTCAAGCAACAAATTACAATTTTTCACAATACCTCGTGCGTATTTTCATTTAAGTCAATCAATTACAGTATTCAAAATATGGCCACACCTTTAAATTGGCTTTTGCCAATTTTTTTCAATTTATCAATAGGCCTACTGGATATTTTAGATGCGTTTCAACAAACCATCTTTGAGGTAAGAGTCTTCATTTTCTAAAATTTTCAGGTTAGGTCAATGTTTGACCCAAGAATCAGTTCAGGGCAAAAATAATTTTAGAAGTACAGTATTTAATAATAGATTTTATTGTGAGACCGATCTTTTATTATGACGATGGTGTTACGATTGCAGAAAGCTGCTACTAAGATGGTGTAATCTAAGTGTATGATTTTGCCGTGATCACAGGTGTGCAAATTTTGCGCCAAAGTGTAAGTGATCATGTTCAACTTCACGGAGACCACAGGAGATGTTCACTATTTCACCTCTTTAACGGCCGATGTTCTGTTTACAGGTTGCGGTGGCGACATTTAAGTTAGGCCAGGTCGAAGTAATGCAGCAATCTGAAGGGTTCAATTCCTCCGTTAAGCTGCAAATCTTCAACATATCAGCAGAGGAATGTCCGTCCATACCTTGGGACGAGTTCCAGGTCAGTAATTTTTAAATAAATTTATATTTCAATCCTCCCTGGTGTCTGGTTAAGTGAAATCTTCAGAAAATTAAATAATTTTGATTTACTGGAGTGAGGCCTGTGTCTATTGTATTTGGGGGTTGTTTTATGGACTTAGGTTGTTGGGATGGGGTCCGTCGTTTAAGCCGCATTCACGCGAGACCAGCAAGCAGGTAGGTTACTTGTCTCTAGAGTCTTTCAAGTAACATGCCTGCCAACTGGCTTCGTGTGAATTTAGAGAGGGATAGGAGGCAAAAAACACACTAACATTTACCAAAAACCCCTATTTTTGACCCTTCCTTCCCACAGCTCAATCACACTATATCTGCCCCTCTTTAGGACGAATTCCGACATTTTTATGGTTCCATCCGATAACGGCCGAAATTTTTGTCCTTTATCAATGTAATTAGATTCAACCTGTGTGTAACATTACAATATGAAATCAATTACTAATGTATTCTGATTTTTTGTAATATTTCTCCTCAATGTTACATTTCTTCTTGTTTATGCATGGAGTCTCACTGAAACTTGTGTAACTCTGTTATTTTTCTTCTGATTTACTCAATGGTTCTACCCTAAACCTTTCTATTGTATTGCATTTGAAAATAAATTTATATTTCACCATTGTATTCATTCATCAATATTTTTCACCGTCTTTCTATTTGCAAATCTGCACTTTTTAAAGTGAAAATAAGGGGATTCACCACTGAACAAATACTTTTTTTAGTACACAATAAAAATGGCTTAACTATTTTTTCTAGTGTGTAGTAAGCTAACAAAAAAATTTAAAAATGTGAAAAAATCCAGTTTTTATTTGCAGCCTGTATATGACAACTTTTTTTTTAATGAAGTATTAATATTTTTTTACACAAGTAAAATTTGTATAACAGTTTTACTATATTCGATAACCCTCTAAGTTTACATTATTTTATCTGCATACACTCATTGCTAAAAATTATATTTATGAATGTTAAATTTACAAATTAGACATTGTAGTTCAATACATAATACATAATACATAATTGAAGTGTCAATGATTGAAGTTATCATTGAAGTCAGCAGTTGTATTACATGATTTATACTACTACTATAAATACATTTATACTACTACTAGAACCCCGCTAATCCAACCTCGGCTAATCCGACTCCTCGCTTATTCTGACCGTATCATTGCTTATTGATGATAACAATCAGAATAAGAATAATTTATTCCGTTGAACTTTTTACGAAGAAATAAGACACGTCATATACATTAAAAAATACCCATCTTAATACAATCAAATTTCTTATACATCTAAACATTACATAAAATACAATTAAGCATAATAACTTATTTTAATTAAAATTTAACATCGAAATTGCAGTTGATAAATTCACTTAAGCTGTAAAAAGGATTTTGAATAAGCCAATTATAAAATAAATTCTATTAAAAGAATATTATAATCAAAAAATTTTGCACTGTCAGGTAGTTTATTAAAAAAGCGAATTGAGTTAATTTTGATGGCATTTTTTATGACCTTGCTATCGCGAACATTGTGACCAATTCTCAAAGTTGTGTGGATAATGGATATAATCACTGTCTTCCGCAATGGAGGCAAATATCTTTTCTTTCCCCGCGGTTACGGAAGCATCATCAATGTCTTCCGCATACACAAAAACGTTATCGACAACCTCCACAATGTGGCCAAATCTAGAAAATTCCTTGCATAACATAAATATTACCATCGCCTATCATCATTGTGGCAATATATTAAATGTCTTCTGCGGCATGGTAAAATTATAATCGTCTTCTGTGAGCACAGTTAAACCATAGACAAATGCCCATGGTCATGGAAAAAATCATCATCGTCTTCGGCGATTGCGGCAAAATATCGAACATCTCCCAAACTCGCGGGGACATCATCATCTCCTGCGATCACGGAAAAATCGTAAATACCCTCGGATAATCCGATCTTTTTACTGTGCCGACCAAATTTCTGTAGGTAATGGGTTAGCTGGGTTCTTCTGTACCACAATCTTACACTGTATAAAAATTGTTTTTCATGTTAACATTTTTTCACTCATGTATTGTTTACAGGTTATGAATGAATTGTTTAATTTCAACATATCCCTCCTCACATTACATCAAATGACAAATTCAATTCACTAATGTCTTCTGTCATATTTTGATGGTAAAAAAAATTTTGTTTCGTGGATAATTCTTCACATTTTCTTTCCTCAATCTTCGAACAACAAAAAACAAATGCATATTTACATAGTTACACTGTGCATTTTTTGTTCCGAACAAATTCCTATCTGGCTACTCATGGAAAAGCTACACAACTTGATAAACAATTTTAACTTATAACCAACAGTTATTTACTGTAACTATAACCAACAATATATTCGGATACAGGAAAGATATTTTTAACATTTCACCATTTACTTGCTAAGTGTTTGTCATTTGAAGGTGCAGGTTTGTTGTTTTGCTAACGTGTTTTTCTCTGTGCATGCTTCGGCGTTCGTTTCCTTTAATCAGAACATCAAGGTACCTCTCTTTCTATCTGCACCTCGCATGTTTGTGTTTAGAAAGTTCAAAGTTGTACAGAAACCTTTTTTAGACAATTATTTCCTTGGGATCCCTGTTTGGCGCTCGTATTTCAAGGGAATAAACCAGAAATAAGTCAGAATTTGTGTTTGGATTTGGATGCTAGCAGAGAATAATTCTTAAAACAGTGGGGCCTGAAGTCGGTATGTTTGACTTCTATCACATGGTTTTGTGTCAATATAAGTTATCGTGATGCATTAAATCTCAAAGCAAAGCGATCTTTTAAAACTTTCTGAACAACTTTGAAACAAAATAATTATATTCCGCATGCTGATTACCCAGCCTTGCACGATGACTCCAATAGTATTTTTTTTTTAATTTGGTTCATATTAATTTCAATCTTTTAGTTTCTTAGACTTATGCATACCTAATACCACGTTTAAAACGTTTGCTTGAATAACTTTTTTTAGAAATCGTTTGGTCCTAATTTAAATAGAAAATAATTTTTTTGGAATCAAACAGATGTGGAATATTATTATTTTTTGAGTAGGTAAGATTTTGAAAATTTTTTAGCAATTAAATACGGAAGTATTAAAGTATTTACTTCTCATGAAATGTTTAAAATGTCCTTGAAACCTGTTTAACATATATACAATGTCTTCCATATCAGATTACAACGAACCAATTACAATCACCTACTTCCTAGTTTAAGCTAACCTGAAAATTCCCCGTTACTAGTTCAACCAATAAAATTCTCCTCATTAAAAATATCAAAAGTTCCCTGTTATCTGCTAAAAAAATTATTATTTTGTAAACCATGTTTACGAGTTAAAAATTTGAGTTATTATACAGTAAATTACTGTATAGAATCATCTTCGACCATACTTTAAAGTTGGTTTTCGCAGCGAAAATTTGGAATAAATAAATGTTGACAGGTCAAGTATGATTAAAATTGAGTATCTTTTGTGTTTAGTTAAATGCCTATGTAATAGTATATAAAATATCATATATTACGTAGAAGTATTTATTTTTCCCTAGTTACCAAAATAGTAATCCACAGTGTTAGCGGCAGTTTAATTTGCTTATTTGTCAAGCGTTAGATTATAATGTTAGATATCTCAGAAAGTATGTTTGAAAAAAATTGGTTCAAATTTTTGACACAAAAGTTAAAATTTTGCAAATTTCTTTTGGAATTTTAATAACAAATAATTTACTATTTTTAAGCGTTGCGTACACTAATTGTTACAAGAAGAATTTTAAAAAGTGTAAATTTAAAATGCCCTTATTATTCTTATGTTTATGTTTATTTCATACTAATCTATTAATATTTCACTTAAAAAACACTGTATTACCTTCCCTGTAGCAGGAAACCTTAGTACTGGTTAAACCCGTTTGTTATTTACATAGGAAAATTTGACAGTTTTAAGGAAATATTTGTTTCGTACCTGTTTTGTATTTTACTTGCCTCTAAGTTAAATTGAAGGTTTCGGCAGAGATATTGAAATATTTATAAAACGTTAAACCGATCTCTAAAATGTTTCCTTCACTTATCTAATAAACACTTCTTCAACAATCAGGGTGATGTATTGACAATAGCAAATTCAACACAACACATTGACACACAAGTATGGTTGCAGAGCAAGTTCACGATGCGATCGCGCGGCTGGTCGGAGATGAGCAGTACCAACCACAAGCCCCGCGTAACAGCTCGTCTAAACCACACCGTGACCCCGCAGAGCCCCGCTCAGTGGGTGGGGCCTGGCCTAGGCTCTGGGGCATGGTTCACCAACCTATTGACCGTCAGGGTTGCCAACACGGAGCTGGGTCTCAGTGTCGCCACTATTGCTGGGTTGGCAGACCTGGCTGAAGACGAGGTGCTGTCAACGCCGCTGCCTGTAGATGTGAGTTGTGCAAGAAACTTGATTAAATTTTGTTTTGTTATTATGTATTATTCTTCACAATTATCTATATAGCCTACTGAGTACCTATGTCAAAAGTTTAGAAGATATAGATTAGTGATGCGTCAAAAACTAAACTTTAATCTTCAAAACCACTAAAACTTAATGAATTTTTTTTGGTTCCAAGATTTGATAATCAATTTTAGTGTTCTTTCTTTTGTTTTTTGTTTATAAAAAAACTGTGTTTTTTTTTTTAAGTGCATTAGCCATGTTGTTGTGTCAGAATCAGGACTCTTAATTTTTTGATTGTATAACAAACATTTTTTTATAATCACCTATATTTGTTTCATTGTTTTTATAATAAGTTTTGAGTTTGGTGTATTTTGAAGCTTGTAGGTATTTATATAGTCAATACAAGTAGATTATTCCGTTAACTCTTTGTGAATTAATTTTGAAATGGAATTGAGTCGGTCTATGTGGTTTTGGTTGCAGATAACTTTAGAGAACATCAGATTACATCTGACTGAAGACAGGAGTTGTAACATCACTTCGCCTGGACCAATACCTCTAGATGTGAACATCAGTCAGCTCAGGTAATTAGAGAAATTAAATATTATTTATTTAGACAAATAATGCTTATAATACGTGGAGTGGTCAAATTAAAGAATTAAAGTTTTCTGGTTTAAGTCGATAGCCTAGTTGGCCCAAGGTAGCGATGTCACGGGTTCGAATACTGATACCTGCCACTAATTTTTATCAGCACAGTCATAGAGAAGTAAGGTACAGAGGAAACGTTCAATGGTACATTTTTTTAAAGTGGTGTCTAGGGCAAAGTCCAACATCGCCCACGTTGTCCAACAACAAGGTACAACAACGCTCACAGTGGAGGAAGACCTTGTGCATAGGAATTCCCGCACTGTGCTTGCCACTCATGCTCTTCCTTTCTTGTCACAAGAATATTTCCGACATACTAGAGCTGAAAGGGCAAGGTCGTCATAAGCTTGTTTCCTCTGTACCTTGGTTCTCAGTGGTTGTTCATCCTTGTACTGTACCGGCTCACCCCTTGCTTTCCTGTTTTACAATTCACGCACAGGCCTCAGTGGCCCATGTGGAAGGGCAAATGCAATGTAATAGAGGCCGCTAACCTCTGTTTTAAATTAAAAATTGAATGAGGGTAAATTTTAAGAGGACAAACTTTTCCATTTCTTTCTTGTAATTTCTTGTTGCTTGAAAAAAAATATTTAGCTTGTTTGAACAGATATCTATATTCATTCCCATAAATTTATAAGAAAATATAAAGTACGACGTCATGTTTCTGTCCGCAGGGTTCACAGGACGGAGGACGGAGTGTTACACGTGGAGCCGCCTCCCCCACCCTCCCCTCTCACTCCTACGACACCACACACCCCCGCCATGGACCAGGTGATGTTGGCAAGACTGCGCAGTGAGAACGACGAGCTGCGGAGACGGTTGGCCGCCATGGAGAAGATCAACGAAGAGAACCATGTGTTGCGGCGATGCCAAGAGGAGACGAAAGTACTCAGGTAACGTATTGTGGTTGGTCAAACCAAAATCCTGGCCTAGAGCCTTCCCTTAAACCGAACTTACCAGACATTTAAATACAGTAATGACAATGAATAAATAACGACTAATGCTTCTACAAGAAGACTTAACAAATACAATAACAAGATATCATGTGACAAAACCTAATAAAAAATTGAAAGAATAACAACAAGTATATGCAGAAAAATTAACAACAATGTTATTCTCATCAATCTAATTTCTGGGGAAGTCCTGAACTTGAAATCAATAATCAAGTTTATCTTTATGATTTATTTCAGTATACCTCTATATCCTTTTTCTTGTGTAGGCTACAAATTGACTCAGAGATTAAACTTAGCAAAGATTCATTTTTAAACTTGGATTTCCCTTAGAAATTCTTTTAGTACAAAACTGTTGTCACATAAAGAATGAAAGACCACATTCTTCTTATATTTAAATTTACAATTTCAGCTGACGTTTTACGAGAAGCTCTTCTGCAGATTGATTACATGGAGGAACTAGTTTTTCAAATACAGTTAGGTACCTTAAAATGTTGCGCTACAGGCTGTATTCTGTGTAATCGCAGCTTTTAATCTTTTAATTAATTTTATGATCTCCATTTGAAGGCCTTAGGGTAACATATTGCTTTCACCACCGAAGACTGTTATAAAATAAGGGATTGTAACAGCTTTTTGAGTTTACTATGAAATTCTATGCAAATCCAGTGTAAATTCTCATCAGACTGTTTTCCTGCAGTTTAGTCTACGTTAAGTAATTTATTCCAAGCTCTTAGTAGTAGTTGTACAGCGATTGCTTGTATTTATTGGTCGTTTAACTTTTGAATTCATCCAGCGATACTCAATATTATATCAAATTAAATTGTAAGTTTTTGTGCTTTCATCACGTATGATTTTCTTACTGCAAGACGCTACTAGGCTACTTACTAGGCGATAAGGAGTAATAAAATACTAGCACATCAAGTTATTTGCCACTTTAGCTGCAGTAAATCGTGGTAGGCTGATGATGGAGAGCTCCAAATTCAGTCAGTACTGCTAGTAATGCATGTTAGTTTTGTTAAAAATAGTTTGAAATTAAATTCTTTTTTGTAAAATATTTTGTAAAATCACTATGTAAATTACAAATACAAGTTAAGTTTTGAATAACAAGGTGGTGTAATATTGTTTATATGTACTATTTTTTTTATTGCATCGAAATTACCAATCCAACCTAATCCAAATTAAACTGTTAATCAAATCAAATAGTTTTATTGAGCTAAGTTGACAACACATTGCACTAGCTAAGTCAAACATAAAATTACAGTTTTCCCTCTTGGTTTTGAGCTAATTATAAGATTAAGGTATTTACAACAATATTTAATACTAATTATATTGACATCTTCTTACTTTACACACCAGGGTTTACAACAGCCCAGTTCATGTGGCTCAAGAACTCCTGGATGCTGTAACACGAGATTTTAATCAAATGTTGTTCTATGCATCGTTTAAATTTTGAGTGGTCAGATTCTAATTTTAAAGAAAGGGGGATGAGGCTATTTTACAAATTAATTCCATTGTAAAGGCAGTGTTTTTTTTTTGTTTTTTTGTTTTTTTTTAGATGTAATATGTTTAGGGATTGGTAAATTGTGAGAATATCAGAGTGAATGTGGGTGAATACTGGGGTTTTCTGACTCAGTAAAAAGGGAAAGATTTTGTTTGACAAAGATGAGGGTTTCAAGAAGAATGTAGATCGATGGAAGAGTTAGAATTTTGGAATCTGAGAAAACTTTTCTGCATGATTGGCGTTTGGGCAAGGAAAAAGTTGTTCTTATAGCCCATTTTTGAAACTTAAACAGGAATTTGGTTTTTGTACTTTCATAACCCCATATAGGTATAACATACGCTAAATGTGGATAGATGAGTCCGTAATATACGGATAGAACGTCATTATTAGCAGTTTTCTTTAAACTACGCAGTACAAACATTGCAGAACTTAATTTGTCTGTGACCTGTTTAATATGATGGTGGAAATCGAGATTTTCATCCAGGGTCAGTCCCATAAACCTAACTTTGTCAGCTGGGTGAACTGGTCTAATCTAATCTAACCTAACTTTTGCAGGTCGTTGGTAAACTCAGCGCAGGAAGACCTGTGTCGAGCGCTAGAGGCCAAACAGGAGCTGTTGGACAAGGTACAAAGACTGCAAGCGGCTGCTAACAGCAACGATAAGCAGCAAAGTAACACCAAGAGATAGCAGCAGTGCTGCTGTTTCCGCTGTGGCTGCGGCTGCTCACACAAGAAATGTTTGTAAAACCTAGTCTAGTCTGTACAGTAGGCACCACTGCTATGGTTATCTGGAGGAAGCACTTCTTTAGGGGATTGCATGCCGCTGGCGGCCATTTTGTACTGGGAAATGATTTAGACTTTTTTGAGGTTAGGTTTATTTGTAATAAACCATTTACTTCAAGTTACGTGTTTTAAAACTACATTTATTTTGCTTTTGCTAGGACTACGTTTATTGTAGCAAAACTTTTGGTAAATTTTGAATTAACTTCTTGGACCTTTTTTTAGGTTATATTTGCTCATCGGCTATTAGTTGAGACTTTTAAAATTACATATATTTTGTTTTGACAAAACTTATTGGAGTACAGCTGATGGTAAATAATAAATTATCATCTACTGACACTTCTTAGTACATTATACGGTTGGTATTATCAGGTTAATTTAATTTCAAACTTAAGTGACATAACCTTAAAGTTTAGCAGGTACCTTGAGTAAGGTATTTGGTTAGTTACCGTTACTAGACCTATCGAACATAATGTTCATGTTTTTCTGTGCAATCAAAAGTTATAAAATTGTGTCCCATTCCTTTTACAAGTGAGTTACGTCTACGTATAACTTAAATCGCTTTTCAATTTGATTGAAGCATACCAGTCAATTATTTTCTATTTTGTACTCTCTGTTCTAGTGCACTACCAACTTACCAACCGTAAAATAGATTAATTTTAAACCTAAACCAGTGTTACCTCTGGAAAAAATTTGTAGTTCAGTGGTAGGCATCCTCTAACTAGGCTTACGAATAACCCCGAGCAACATGGTGTTTATAGTCACATTATTCCTACGTTATCTATACGGACTAGAAAATTTTAATTTGTCTGACATATTGTAACTTGCTGCTGGTTTCGTTACTGATAAACTTAATTTGTTTATGGTCCAACTTGTTATTGTGCATCTCTTGTTTAAAAACCTGCAGTACTCTAGGTAGTCTAGGTTGTATTTTCTCGGTGCTATTATCAGTTCCTTTATTGTTGCTTTGTAGCAAAATGTACGGAGTAAAAAAGACAGTCATATGTGAAGTTTTAAAATCAGCTGATCACAAATTTATCACATGTTATACATCATGTTTAAGAAGGCTACCTAACTCTGTACATTTTGACTTTTAGTACATTGTAGATAATTATTTTCAGTCTTGAATGATCTGTTAGTTAAGTTCTTATCATAAAACACTTACGCACTGTTGTTTTCAATTTTTTTTTGTACGAGTAATACCTTTGGGTATTTCTTCTCAACGATATGTAAGAGTATATATTTAAGAGCATTTATTGTTTCATGTTAATGATATAACATTGTTTTATTATTTGTTACACATAATAAAACTGTAAATTTTGTCTAACTCGTACAGGAAAGAATCTGTTTGGTTTCAACTAGTCAATCAGCTGTTTTTTGTTGTTGAGAGATGGATATTTACTATGAACAGCTGTAAATAATATAGTTGTTTATCATCACAATATTTATATTCTCAGGGCATTTGACTATTATTTAATTTTATTTTAATGATGGGTTTTAAAACTTGAACATGAAAATTGCTGACAAATTTGAGAAAAAGGAAACGAATAGGTTTCTGGAGGAGAAGTGTTTCAAATAGGTTTCTTTAAATGAAAGTCTATAGCAAAATGTAACTTATTTTTGAATTGTTACATTAATAATGTTTAGTCACTTTAGTGATGGTACTGTTAATCCTTCCGTTGAGTGCTTTTCTTTTCAAATTAATTTTTTTTAGTACCGGTACTTATCTAAACTGTAAGTTTTTGTAAAAATATAAATTAGTGTATATAATCTGTTGAAATAGTAAATAACAAATTGTGATTTTATCATTGTTGAATATATTGTCAGTGCTTGCGTTGCTCAGTATGTATCGACTATTAGCAATATTTGTTTGTATTTTGTATGTCTTGTCGAAATATTTACCAGTTATGTAGTTGTTAAATTCTATTTGTTAATATGTAGATATTCAATTAGAAATAATTCGATTGTTGCATTTCCGTGTCAAATTCTAAGTTAGTTGAACATTGTATTAGTGTTTTTTTTCTAATGCTAAATATTTACGCACCCTTTTCTTTGATATGTTTTCAAACACAATGGGTTTATAAAAGACGAATCTTATATTTATTTTGTTATCATTCATTGTGATTTTGGTTAGTGACTGTTTTTCTCATATTGATTGGGAATTGTTTTGGTTGTATTTTTATCGGGCAGCTTAGAAGGCTTTAAAGTATTTCTAATAAGAAAATCTTCCAGTAGTCGAGGAAAAATTTCGGCTTCGGAACTAAACGTAACAGGATTAAAATAATGAATTATTTAATATTATGCGATGTATGAAATATGGTAATTTTTTTGTAAAATGAGGTTGGTAGCATCTATACAAAAAACCTACTGCAATAGAAACTACTGATAATAACTACAACACTGATTTACTATAATAATTGTTCTACAATAAAAAAATCTTTATTGACATCCATTTGAAATTGCAATTCAAATGGGCCTTGAAAACCTGTAGGCTACGTGGACCGTATCAACCAAAGCAAGGAGTGAGCCGTTACCGTACAAAATGATGTGTACTGAATAATATAAGTGGTGGAACCAGGTTCGAACCCACAACATCACTGACTTGGCTTCTCAGTCATAAATACAGTTATAACAATATACATTATGGTTTAAACAAAAATCTTTTGACATTTAAGTTCCAAGGATTTTGAAGATGGCTTGAAATGTTTATGCATTAGTAATAAATTATTAAATGTTTTAAAATAGTTACGTTGAACTTCAAATTGTGTGCTACGTAGTAAAATTACGATAAAATGTGTAAAGACCAAAGCATGGAACAAAATAAGTAGTAACTTTGACGATAAACAAATCGTAAAATATAAAAAATTCCCTTAATGATCACAAATCTTTTATATTCTTTACTCTAAGCTTAACTAATTTTTCCTCGTGAACATGGCTATATTGCACGTTTAAAATAGCTTCTTTATATTGCAGGTGAAAACTTGGGTTAAATCTTGTTGCGTTTAGTTCTTGACCCGCAAATGTGATGTGATTTCCGAGACTACGTAAATGTTGTACTAAACAGTGCAAGAGTGTGGTAATTTAATTTACTTTTTTGTAAAAATCCTTAGAGAATATATTGTAAAATATTGTTGTAAATTGTATTGGTTGTAACATCCGATATGTACAAATAATTTTTGTCACAGTAAACATTTTAAACTACTACACGATTTTAAACATTTGTATATCTATTTGTTGGTTTGGTTACATTTTTATTTTTTACCTTTGCAGATCGTTTAATAATTCAATATCTAAGTGTATAAATATTACTACACTCTTGCACATTGTAAATTGTACAAAGATAAATAACAATAAGAGGTGTGTGAGGGACCAGCTAAGCTGTTTTTGTTGTGACTGTACATTTTGCTTTGTGACTGTACATTTGTTGTGGCTTGCTATATCATGGCTTGTCAATACCAAGGGATTGTGTTTTAACGTGAAAATGCAATAATTAAAAATTATATTTTCCTATGAGCTCCAGCTTCCCAAATGGAACCCTGTTTCTTAAATACCCCACACCTGACTCCTAGACCTAGTACAGAGACTTTTTTGTTCTTCTAATTTGTTCTGATGGTAAATACAAATAGTAGGTTGAATAAAAATAGTAAACTAAAAACAATGACTTTCTGCAGGTTAGCGTAGGTTAGTTTAGCAAAGCTTCAAGCCTACTTACCAAACACCTCTTTATTGCCAAACACTTCCCTTTCAATTAAAACCCAACTAACCATTACATTTATGCCTGCAGGCAATTTATACGAAGATAATTTAAAGAGTTTAAGGGACATTACTCTTAAAATCAAATTGGAAATGCTAACCATCAAACTAGCACACCAATTCTGTTTTATTATCTCAGTTTCAACAAAAAATATTGACTTTCATGTTTTTACACAATCCACAAACCTATAAAAGCCGTTTAGTTGCCACTTCAATCATTACATGCATATCAACAGCGTAGGTTAAGCTTGTACTAATAGGTGTAATACAATAAAACATTTGTTACTGCTTTAGTATGTTTGTTAACCTGTAAGATAAGTTGTTTTGGATCACAGTAAAAAAAATTATTAGCTTTAATCAATGATTAGGTTCGAAATAATCTTTTGGCTTTGTTTTTATCATATAATTTTTTCATAATAGTTTGCTTCGTAATAAATTTTAGTTAGGTCAATTAATTGTTTATCTTTATGCATTTACTAAATATTTTACTGGCTGCTGTTTCAATCATGACAACAAAATTTTAATTTTATTTGACAACTCACCGAATATTTGTTAGTACTTAAGAATCAAATTATGGTGTTTTACTTAAAAAAGATTTGACATTGTGTAAATTGGTTGAATTTCGGATGCTTAAGATACTGAAACAATATAAAATTGTCATTTTCTATCCATAAAATATTTTTCAAAAGATAGTTTTTCTCTGACTATTTAATTTCTTATATGGATCCATCATTCTATTAATTTTCTTAGTAGTTTTTATTCTAGTCTAAACATATATTATATTCCATCGTAATTACCAACAAAAATGTATTTAACTATTTTTTAAATTTAATCTTTAGGAAAAAACACCATTGTCATAAATAAATTTAGGCTTAGTAATATAGGATAATCATTTTACTGTCAATTTTCTTTCATTACAATGAATTCTTGTCTTGTTCTCGTAGCTTTTTTTTTTCGTAGCAATGTTTCATAAGACTGGGTATTTAGCTAGTTAATATACATTGTATTTTTTCTATTTTCATTGTCATAATGTAATATATTGTTATTTAAACCTGATTGTTGTTTCACTTTCCTGGAAAGATTCACCTTTTTTTACCAAAAGCAATTCATAATATTTTAACACTCCATTTAGGTATCGATTATCTGAAAACTATAAATTGAACTGTAAGTCTACCGAAACTTGGAAATGTTGCGAGCCATTCAACTCTTTTAATCATCTATTTATAAAGCTAATAGGAATTACAAACTTTTGAGAAAACCGTAAGCCGCACAATTGTCAACCGAAAACTTGAATGAATGGCGGATATATCCGCTTATGGTTTTTGATGTTCCGTATGGGAAGCGGATATATCTCTTCAGACAGACTGGCAGATGTTTCGCAGTTCCAAGGCGCCACTTTCCTGCTCTCTCCATGGCTGCGCTCACTCCGCACCCCCAACCACTCCTCAGCTCCCCCCTCGACGTTTCGCGCTCAATACTACGTTGTCTTTATTTATTGTTTACATATTGTTCTTTATTTATTCCCTAACGATGTCATGGGCATATATTCCAAGACGGGTGGGGATATATCCGCTGCTTTTCTACTCATCCGCGGACGGGTAGCAGATATATCCGCATAATTAAAAACGAGTAAAAAATTATTTTGACAGTTTGAAGTGTCCCATTGTGTTTATTTTGTGTATACTTGTATAACAAAACACAAATAAGGAAAATTAATTTTATATTTTTTCCTCTAATTTTTTCCCGTCCTATGTCACGATTTTGCCCATCCGGGAAGGGTTAAAACAAACCCTTTGAGCTACAAAGGCCAATGTTTTGGACGCGAGAGTAGCAACCGAACGTACGTATATCTATGCAAATACAACACAATGTAAATGGCTTTAAGACATATTTGACGTGTTGCAATGTGTCGAATTTTTAACTACTATGATTATGCTTTTGGTTAACCAAAATTGTCTGATCAATTTTTGAGTGGTCTAAGGTCCGGTTCACTCAAGAGACAAATCCAGCGACTAGGTAGACTAGATCCCAGACAAGAGGTATTGGACCACAGAATCAAATGGTGCTTTTCTCACGAGCATCTTCGATAAAGCGCTTTGACTTAGATGAAGGCCAAAAGGCGTGTTCCCTTCGACCACTAGCACTCTAGATTGAGGGTCGAGGGTTTAAATCCTGTCTAAGAAAGTTTGGTTTTCAACTCCTCAGAAGTTCTCATGTCTGAGGAAGTTTGTCAAAAAATTCCTTCCACTCCTTTGTTAAACGTTTATTTTTAATGATAGTGAGTGTAAACCTTTAAGGGTAGTCGGTTGCCCTATCTTCCCTATGTTAAATTAAGCAAATAATTCAAGGTACATTTACTCAAAAACTATTAAAGATATTGCAATAATTCTTTTTTCTCAAAAGGCTGGGCACACTTTAACGGAGAGCTATTAAAATTACTTTTTGTTTTAATTTTTTAATATATATTTTTTAATATGATATAAAAATCCATGTTTTTAATGAAATAATTGTATTTGTTATTTTGCAGTTATTAAAACCTAAAATATCTCTCCGTCTGTTTGTGTGCACTTAAAAAAGGAACAATAAAAAAATAACAAGATATCTCTTTTGGTTACTGAGAAAATGCACCTTATATGGAAAAAACCCGTTTTTACGGTAATTGTCATTTAAAGACAACAACAGTAGTAGCCCTAATTGTCTGCGAAACATACTTGTCATCCATTTACAAAAAAATATATAACTCAGTTTATTCTTAATATATTTTAATGTTTTTGGACTCAAATTAACCGGAATGGGTAGCGGGACAAATATCAGTAATACAAAAAATTGATTTTTTTGCCCAGGGGGTCAACCGACTCCCCTTAAAGAAGTTTATTTTACAAGACTAGCCTGGAACGGTTCATACACATTAAGCTTAGAGGGTTCAGCCATTCATATAGATAAAATCCATAGATTGGCGGGATTTGAACCTAGAACTTTGGAGACTAATGTTCCACATACCAGACTAGCCCTTTCCTCATTAAAGAGGTTATTGGAAAAATTTCCCATCAAAATTAAGTTTTCACATTGTTTTGGGATATGGAATCTAACTCCCTTCTCAAGTGAATAAGTACCTAAAACAGTCTAACTAGAGATCACAATTATTAAAAACCACACAAAAAACTTTAAACTGTGTAGTAGTCAAACAAAACCAAAAAATTGTCCAAACAATACAAAAAGTAACGAACGAGATGGGATAACACAATTAATAAACACCTTTGCACTTCAAATAACCAGAAAACGGCTTGGGTGGATTTTTTGAGAGTTGCACCTAAAAACAGAAAGTTTGTTTTTTGCATACAATTACTGTACGTCTAACGAAACTAGTTTTAAATTAGTTCAGATTGTTGTGATTTACAATGAGGGAAACGTGATAAAAATACATGGAATTTTAACAGGTTTTAAGGGTTAAACTACTAAGAGTAATTTGTTTGTAATCTTAGGATTTCAAAACTTAAGCTTATAATAAATCTATTTCTTATGTGTCTTTTTGTATAGAGTGTTTGGCCAGTTTTGAATTTTTATACGTTAATAGGTTATTTTTATTTTTTAACTTGAGTAATCATATTATTTATAATGTGATAGGAATATGTCAAATTTTGGTTAACCTGGGTGAAAAAGGTATCGTTTAGGCCTTATCCAACCCAAATATTATTTTAGTAAAATCATAAAGTGATAAAAGTTCCCTGAATTTTTCGTTGATGCATAAAACAATGTTCAGAAATTTTGTTGTATCAAATCTATCCACTATTTAAAATCCATATTTACAATTCCAAAGACGATTTTCTTCATAAAACCTTGCTCTTAGCATTTACAAATTAAATTACCAGACGAACAGGCAGTTTTTCCACAATTAAACTCATCTTTCTTTACGTTTTCAATACCTGTTTGATCATATATAGTTTATTTCAAGCACGTACACAAATTTGCATTTTAATTCAATTCTCTACAAAACTAAAATAAAGAATGTTGAGAAGTTTGACTTAGTAGTTTAGTTTGCACGTTATCTCTCTTGCACGTCCAAACAAACCTTTCCCGGAAATGCGCGATCTTTACCTAAACTCGACCTTCTAGGTTATCTTTCAGTCCCGTCTGTGCCTTCTAACAGTTCGGACATCGCAATGCCTCTCACTGTAGAATACTGCCTAGAATTGGTCATCGGGTATTCCCTGACGGTCGTACACGGACTCTGGTTCATCTTCAAGTTGGTTCAGAGGTTCCTGAAGAACCCCCGGGATCGTTTCTGGGCCGTTATCCCTCGGGAACTCCCGCCCGAGTGTTTGAACGATCCGACTCTCGGGAATCATCGTTATGTGCAGTTGAAGGTATGTGTTTTATTGTGTAGGCTAACAAACGCAAATTTAATTTGACATCCGAAACAAATACGGCCCACTTAATTTAAAAATTGGCAATTGCTTAAACAATTTAGACGGTCTTTCAGATCACAGACAAACATAACCTCATTCGCTTAAAATTTGTACTCACAATGTAAGTTCACAGTAGGTCTATATTCTATTTGAGATATTAGATTCGAAATTCCAAATTTACCACATGTAACGTTTGATTTTAGTTAATATTTGTTTGTATATGCCTACATGTATCATTGCGTGTAACCTTAAAATTTTAAAACTTAGGATACTTAAATGTTATTAAAAATATTGAAATCGGTCTAGTTTTGATAAATAATATAATGAGTTAGTTAATAAAACCAAAGATTTATTTTAGTTTGTAAGTTTATTTTTTTAGATTCGTGTACCTATCTTAAATCGGCATCTTAGAGAAAAGTATTGTCATAAAATATTAGGCACCAAAGGTATCATTTTTCTTTATAGTCCATAATACTGTATACAAACTTGATTTTAAGCTAAATAAGTTATATTACCAACAAAATGACACGATGTAATAATAAACATGCATGTGGACCAATAAAATAAATTGGAACAAAAATGACCACAACGAAATCAATTAGTGGACTAATTTGTTGAACAATCTGAATTGAATTTGTGTAAGTAAACCAAAGGAAACAATTTTTTAGATTAATCACATGGTGAAGACATTAGATCTACGCCGAACTTAGAATATCAGCTGGTAAGATAAATATAGACTTTTAATTATACTGACCTACTTTACATGAGTTTGACAAGGTCAGTGATGTCGAATAACTTCAATTCTATATTAAATGCGATCCCTTTTGTTACCAAAACACAAGGGAAGGGATTTTGAAACAGTGCTTTCTTTTGGAAATAATATAATAAAAATAAACTAAGTCTGATACTTTTTATTAACAAATCAAATCAAATCAATCCCAATACGAATTAAAGTCCTGATTTTAATTTTAATTAATTTCATTGGTAGGCCTATATATGGTTAAGAAAATCAAAAGCTATAAAATGAATATTTGATCCTTTTATGAAATATTTTACGTTCACATTTCAATAAACTGAATGATATTCAGCCTAAATGAATTAAACACTACACGTTCGGAAACAACAATTAAACAGCTGATCTAACAATTTCCATTCGTTCATACCAATGTTTGGAGAACTGACAACTCCCGTTTAGAATTGGTTGTGGCTCATATTGAATATAACCTGATAAACTATGTTTAGGAATGCGAAGGTCAATTCTGCACCGCTGCAATTTTGGTGGTTTCAAATTATCCAGCTGGCCTTGATATTTTCGCTTGTATAATGAATGACCTTGGGGTTCACTTTGTGTTGTCTGCACTTTCGGTGTTCAAATATGTTTAGACTGTAAAGTATTTTTAATGACTGGTTATCGGATTGGTCAATGATTTATTCACAAGAAATTAACCTAGAATAAAATTTCAATAGAAAACCAAAATCTGAAATTGATTTAGAAAAATAATGGCCATTAAATTAATAAGTTTGCTGTATTTATGAAATTATCACAAAATTGCAAAATAACAAAACCTGATAATGTAATTAAAATATAGTATTAGCAATTTGACATACTTTCTCCCATTAGCTTGTCAACAGCCCATCATGGAAGTGGTGGGGGTAACCATGATATTTTATAGGGAAAATCACAAAAGTTGCTATAACTTTGGAACCATAATTTTTATGGCATTGCACCATTTTGTTTAGAATAATAAGAGGTTAACATACTAAATTTCACCGCCACTGATCAAGCAGAAAATCGCTTCTCCGCAATACGCTTTCCATTTTATTTAATTATTTTAATTGGATGCTTGGGATTCACTATTGCCCTGTTGAGCAGACCTACACAAATTTCTGGTTTTGACTTTCGGTTCCTAATTTTTTCCTTGACTATCAATTCCCATTTCATATATATTTTTTTACAAATTAAAGAAGAAGGAAAAACTAAAATAAACAACATTTGACTTGTGCATAAGAGTCAGATATGAGAATTTATTTCACTAAAATGTAATTAAACACTGTAAGCAATCCAGCAATCTGTATCAATAAATTTGTCTACAGAATTACCAATAGAGGAAGCGGATTTAATATACACAGATAATTTATTCACAATTTCTATTATTAGCATTCGACTCATGTGGGAAACATTGAAGATGATGGAGGTTAACAAACCATAAAAGGTAAAGCCATGTTTGGTTTACAAACGTGTTAAATGTACTAACACATGCACGTATGACTCATATGTTTACACTGTGTTTTGTCATTTCTGCGAAATGTGAAGTCAACACAAGACACCTATGGTTTTAGTTCAATTTGAGTATTTAAATTTACTTTTGCTTTTTAACAGGGGAATGCATAATAAAATGGGGTTCTTAAAATCTACTGTAGAAAAGAGATAGGTACACATATTATATTACAGAAACAACTCTGTATTTTACTTCTTAGTTTTAGCAAATTTAACATTTTTTTCGTCAAATAAAATGATGTCAAGAGCCGATATCAGCAATAAATGAAACAAGATAATAATAAACTATAAGAGTAGTAATTGAAAACTTTGATACATCTAATCTAAAGAGAGTAAGATATAACTATCTCTAGATATGAGTTTCTTTTACACTTCAAGAATTTAAAAAAATCAATAGATTTGGCTAAACTTGGCTTTTGACAGGAACAAATTTACAAATTGATTTATTTTTTTAACACTGTAGTTATGCTAAACATTTTTTACTAAATACCTATAATATATTTTGTTTGTCTTTACAAAATGTTCTATAAAAATTGTGAGCATAAAAGAATTGATTTTAATCTTTTGAATGCTAATTTTTATAATTAATACTGGTAAAACCCTATTAAATTTCAAAGCTGGTTTTTAAAAATAGAAAATTTCAAAAAACCTTTTTTTTCAGTTTTCAATAAACAATTTACTTTTTACATACAACGCTGAAAATAAAAACTGTTAATTTATAATCTACTTAGATTAATTGATACAGCTGATACTAAATTTGGTCATCGTGGATTTAGACTTAGATCTTCATGTAGAACTCTCCCCAATAATTTAGCTACAGGTAGCTAAAACATGAATGGACACGTTTAACTTAAATTTTCTAGTAACAGCAACAACTCATATTCATTTTTTGTCCTAACATAGGCTCTAGCCCGTGTTTCACTTTATTTAAAGCTAGACCTAGGAGTTACGGCAATATCACTTAGATAAAATTTATCGGTCATTTTGGAGGGATTTTCACCCGGCACCTCAGGGACCGAAGTTCAGGCGCTGAAGTCCTGCGCTCTACCACTTGACCAGCTGCCAAGTTTAGGTTATATTGGCATTAACAAATACAACTTAATTTGTTTTTGTCACAGAACATCAAGCTGCACTACGTGGAGGCCGGTGATAAGTCTAAGCCTCTGATGGTGTTCGTACACGGATTTCCCGAGTTTTGGTACTCATGGAGACATCAGATCAAGGAGTTTTCTACAGATTACTGGTCTGTGCTAGTATCATGATATTTTTTAATTGTGACATTTTCCTGATTGATAAATAAACAAGTTGCATATAAAACATAAAATATAATTTAAACATGTGAATCTTGGTGCTTTAACCAGTGATGTAAAACGTATGCAGTATTTCTTGAGCGAAAAAATTTACCATTGCAAACAATGTACTTGAAAAAAAATCATGATAGTGTGAAGTTTAGTCTTTGTGTGAGTAGAGAGTACAATTACAGGATATAGAGATACTTTGGTGATATTGATGGTTTGATGACAAAGAAATTATGGTCTGACAATTAGTTGTGAGTTGTGGTATTTTCATTATAGCAAACAGGTAATGAAATAGCAAATGAATCATTGATTACCTACCTAATGTTAATAGGTAAGGTATCAATGAAAATGTGATGGAATAGAGTTATATAGCTGGCAAAGTATGGTACGAATTAATTATCTGATCAGTGGATTTGGAAATTAAGTTTAATCTCAACATTATGAAAGATATTTTGTATAAAAATAATAAAATAAACTGTTACCTTGTTAATATCCTTTTTTCTTCTAGTGACGACCGATTTCGTGACAACAGTCACATCATCAGGTCAATCCTCGTAGAACGATTTGTTATACATACATAAAGTTTTTATGGAACACAAAACAAAAACACAGTTGTAGGGAAATGAACTTTGTCTAAAAAATTTTAAACGTTCAATACCGTATAAGTTCTCTCTTCATTTTTTTGAAAACACTAGGTACTTATTATATCTCAATTCTATTGTTTTGGGGTTAAATTATATTTGAATTGGAAAATCTTATCAATCCAAAATAAGTTAAAGGGAAGTTTTTGTATGAATATTGAAATTTGTTTACAGGGTGGTTGCTGTAGACATGAGAGGTTATGGTGAATCTGAGAAACCAGTTGGGCAGAAAAACTACAAACTGGAACTTCTTGATGCAGACATCAAAAACTTGATCAAAGCTTTAGGTAAATTATACAAACAACACAATCTAATTTATTTTACTTTCTTCACTTATTCATATATTGTCCAATACGTTTAATTTATTTCTAATTATTGGTCAATTATTCAATGCAGGAATTTCTCTTTTTACTTATTTCTTGCTCTAAAAATACAGAAGTTTTGATTGGTTAAGACAAATTGAAACTACCTTTACTGGTATGCCTAAATTGCAATAGTTAATTTTTCAGGACAGTTTCCCTTGCACCCTGCTTCCTTGTATGTAGATGCAATTTTTAGAATTTTTTATATTTCGCATTTCCCCTCTAAAATTCCTTGTTTAGGAGCTACAAGATGCAGAATGTACGCAGCAAAAACCACTTTTTCGACGTTTAACATGCTGTAACTCCAGACAGACAGTTTTTAAATTGCGTTTACATTCCAAAACAAACATAAAATATAAGATGTTCAGTAAGAAATTTGATAGTTGCCCGGCTATCTTTGAACAAGTGTAATTCATACTTTTAACGTCATAAGAAAATATTAAAATTCTCTATTTAGTATTTTCCCTAAATTAAGTTTCTGAGATACCAGTAGAGGCATAGTTGTTGTTCATCCTGTACACTGGAACAATAGACTTCCCAAGTAATGGACAAATTTGATGCCTCCAATATTGTTCTTCGTTGTAACCATGAAAAGCCACTTGAAATGCCACCCAACCCAGTACATCAATAGTTTTATTAATACTTATGAATTCAAACGGGGCAAAGCCCGCGGGTACAGCTTGTTATAGATACAATAGTGTCGTGTGACGGGGACATGTTCTTCTTTTTCAAAAGAACCTATATTGGTTCCGGTTGGAATCAATATTGTTAGTGACCAGTATTTTTCTGCAACTTGGTGAGCTTTCCATGTGAAAATACGTATTGTGTTCTAGGTAGGAAAAGTTGTACGTTGGTCGCTCATGATTGGGGAGGCTGTGTCGCCTGGAGTTTGGTCTTGACGGAACCTAAAATGTTTGACGCTTACATCATCATGAACTCCATCCATCCAGAGGCCTTCCATCAATATCTGAAGAAAAGCGTTTCCCAGCTTAGGAAGAGTTGGTGAGTGGCTAAAATAGATCTTCAGATGGTGTGAAACCTTTTGAGCGACTAGTGCTAGACATGACTTAAGTGTACCATTGAATGTTTCCTCTGTATCTTACTTCTCTGTGGATTTGTTTGAAGTAAATTTTTGATGTGCAAGTTATTTAAGATATTATTGTAGATATTTTCCGTCAATAACTGGTAAAAAAGTTTTTTTTTAAGTTTCTGGATCTGGAATCTGACTACCTTTACAGGTAAAAAAGTATTCTATATAAAAAACTATATAAAAAAAGTATAAAAAAGCTAGAGAATTCGAAGATGGAGCAGGCATCCAATATATATATTGAAAGAATCAAAATTTTTAGTAATATCTGTAATTTAGATTTATTTGTCTTGTAATATTTATAATAAATGTTTAAAGTTTGAAAAAAAAAAAAAATTAAAACAACACAAGCTTTGCACACCCCTAGCCGTAGCTTGGAAAATAAAACCAAAAACCATCCACAGAACAGTATAGTAAAAAAAAAAAAATACAAACATAAAAGCGGTTAAATACAATAAGATAGTAACACAATAATACATCAATACATGTACATATCACATACAGCGGTAGTAAGATACAGTAGTATGCAAGTAAGTATAAAATTAAGAAACAAAAATCTGGAAACATTATTGGAATTGTCTGCACAAGAAGGGGGCTTAAGGAAGACTGAGGTCGTCCGACCGTCCAGCAAACGGCTGAAGCGATGGCTACCATAATTAGATAGGACATTGATAAGAATAGAGAAAATGTGTAGGAATTTTTCCTTAGAAAAGTAGGATGTATTTCAGTTATGGTTATTAAAAACTTCATTTTCATAACAATAACTATAGCCCAATATTTATTCTGTCCCAAGGTACATTTTCTTCTTCCAACTGCCTTGGTTGCCGGAACTGTCGTGTAGCATGGACGATCTCAAGACTATTGAGCTCAGTTTACGAGAAGAATCCATCAAATTTCCTTCCCCGATAACCGATGAGGACATTGAGGCGTACAAGTTTTACTTCGGTAAACCAGGTATGAATATATTTGTCTTGAAATATCCGAACTAACGATAGTTTTTCAAATTGCAGTGCTATTTTTTAAGTTTGTTTTAAAATGTGCAAAGCCATGATTGTTGCCATAAAAATGCCTGATCAGAATCTGTAATTTCCTTCAAATCTTCCTATATTAGGTAGTTTTTTTTTGTTTATAGCATTTCCAAAAAAAAGGTAATATTACATTTGTAAAATTCAAAATTGATATATAAAATGAAATAACTAACTTAACTTAGGTCAACAAGCATTTGAGACAACAAACTGATTTGTACAAATATTGGTTCAACCAGCTTTAGAAGCAATAACAGAACGTTGGGTATTTATAAGTAAACAACAACAACCCCATTATCACCTAATAATCTTGCGGAAGAAAACATGTACATTTTCTTCATTGGAACTTTAGGTTGACTCCAAAGCTAGATGTTGAAATGAAGTTAAGATTGAAAATTTTTTATATTTAAATTTTCCTTAAGATTAATTAAAAATTGTCAAGGTTATGATAAACAATAATTGTTTAAACCCCAAATATTTTTAAGTACTTAGTACATTTGTACAGTCTTCTATTTTAACGTTCACAGTGTAAAATTTAAATAGTTCGACTTCTTAATATTTTTTTTTTATCAGCTGACCTGTTTTGTAGGTGGATTCACAGCCCCTATCAACTATTACAGAGCCAACTTCCTCTTGACTTCTCGGGATCGCCTCTCCGGACTCGGGAAGTCTCCGGATTTCCCTCCGGGACTGATCCTGTTTGGTGATCGAGATCTTTACATCGACAAGGAGATCCAAGAAGATACTATCGGACTTGTAGCAAACAGCACACTTGTATATGTCAAAGGTAAATATTTTCCCTAGTTAATTTTTATTATTTTCTACACACAGTTTAGTAAATACAATTTTGGGCTACATAAATTACAAGAAACCACAAAAAACAAGTTTCTTTGGTAAGAAATTTCTGATCATTTTATGATTAATCCTAAGAAAGTCAGAATTTTTTTGACGGTTCAAAACTGGACTCAGCTGATTAATGACCCTGGCTAAAAAAACAGCTGACCTTATACAATAACAAACCTAAATAGTATATTGCTCAATTTACACTCATCTTGCATTCTTACTCAGTTTGAAATACACACCTAGATGTAGGCCTAAGTAATGAACCAAAATCAATTATATATTTTACAAACAATATAAACACCTTTAAGGAAAAGGTGTACAAATTTCTTCATACACAGGTCTTTATTAACTAAAGAAATTTAATATTAAATATTTTGTTGAAAGAAAACATAAACTTATAGTTTACTTGGAATTAGTTTCATGATAGCAGATTATTTTTATTATTACTACATTATGTAGAAAGGTCCTTAATCACTCTAGAACATCAGTAAGAGCATAGAAAAAAAGAATTAAATATAGACTGTCAGCTGTGCTGCGGTTACCATAGCTTCTGGCGCACACCGCTTGGAGCGCCATGTATTTACGGCGTACGCGCTACGTAAACTACAGCGGTGTGCGCCGGAACCTATGGTAACGATGGTAACCGCAGCACGGCTGACAGTCTATATTTAATTCTTTTTGTCTATGGTAAGAACAACATACTTTGTGTACATATTTGTGCTGAATATAAATACAAGAAAAGTTTAGACTGAAGTGAAAGACCTGTCTAGCATTTGTTACTGACTAAGATCAGCTGTTTCCTTATCCAGAGTCATTTAATAATCACCCAATAATCAGGGGAAACTTTTTCAACTATCAACAAACTACCAGCTTCTCATGATTGGAGCAGTGACCTTATCATGTAGTTAGATTTTAGTCAAAGTATTCCTGTAAATATTATGTTACAGGATTAAACAAAATTGAAATTGAAGACCAATTTTACCTGTGATTCTGTCAAACAGTTGTGTGCAGTTGCGATGACTACAGCTGTTTGTATTCCCTCGAATGGTTTTTTTTTTATAATGGATTGCTTGAGGTTGACCTTCAACAATTCAGAAGCATTTTCATCATGAAACATAATTTTATTTCATAACAGATGTAGCTTTATTTTTTTAGTTTAAAACGTATAATTTATTTTTTCCACAGACGCAAACCACTTCGTCCAACAAGACGATCCAGTCACTGTTAACCATGAGATGAGGTTCTTTCTGAAGAAAGTGCAAAATCAGAGCAAATCTTAGCTTTAAGTATGAGTTTGTGTCCCCTTCTTGTAAGACATTATTTTTGAGTTTCAGCATTATTACTTAAATAAGTGTTGAATATTGTTAGAGTTGTATTTTTTTCAAGTTCAAAAATGTAAAATATAGTTTTGTAAAAATGAAAATATTTATGTAAGTTTAAAGTATTTCGCCAATTATATATTTGTATGCTTTGTGATAGTGTGATTAATGTTTTGAATAGTAAATGTTTTAATATAAAAAAAAAACATTTGATTAATTAAATACCATAATCACTCACAAGTTATATTTTAAGGAAATACAATTGGCTAGTAACGATTTTTTTTTTTAATATAGAGTTCAGCTAGCCTACCTGAGAAAATTTGAGTCTAGAAGCTAATAGATAGACAATAAAAGAACACAAAACATAATACTGATGTTTCATCCTGATATTCAGAGTTGCCAACTGTGGCCACAAAAATTACTAGACACTATGACACTATACTATACAAAAACACAAAAAAGTGTTATGAATTTACACAACACTTTTAGGAAAAATAACAGCATGTTTTCCCAAAAGTGTTGAGTAAATACAGAAAACTTTTTTGTTTTTTTTTATAGTATAGTATCATGGTGTCTAGTATTTTTTTGTGACTACTCTGAAGATCACTTCAGTTATGAACTCTAGCATTTCTCTTCAACCTTCTCTCGGAAGAAAACCTACACCGGGACGAAATATAAGTACCATGTTTTGTATTCTTATTGTGTATATATTAGCCCCAGGACTCTTAATTCTCCCAAGTAAGCTAGGACTCTTTTCTCTAAAGGTAAAAAAGGATTCTTATACTTTTCAAAAAATTTTTCAATCACTCTAAGAATCCTAAATATTATACAGGATTATTAAAAAAGAATGGTGCAAAACTAAACGGTTGGTACGTCTGGTTCTGTAATGTCAAACAGCTGATTGTTACAATGGGAAGAGCATGTTTATAAATTTGTTTTCACAAAGTTATGTTTGGTCTCAGTTGAGTACCACAAAGCCTGTTTAAAAAATCGCTACTACAACACAAGAAAAAGTATTTTGAGTTTGCTCGTAAATTGTTAGTGCTATTGTTAGTGTTCAGCGTAAATTTAAGACCAGATTCAGGAAGGAGGCTCCTTGTCAAAACCTTAGCCTTGGATGAGGCAATTCAAGATAACTGGAGGTTTGTGTGCCGGAAAGAGTTCAAACCGTCATCAGACTCCACCAGACGCTGTGGAGGGGATGTTCGTACTCTTAAAGCCACTGCATCTTTCTCAATCTCTTGTCTCTTCTTTAGTTTCTCCTACTCTCTCAAAAGTTATCTATTACCATCCTCTCTTTATAACCGTGCCCAGCCCATTTAATCATTTTCAACATGTAATTTCACAAACATAGCTTTCTGTTGTGTCTTACCCGATTTCCTTCCACTAACTCCTAAATAATTAATGTTTAAGAAAGAAGAAACTGTATTTACGATTCTTATCATTCAGTTTATTCCTTTCACATTTTACACAATAAATAATAAACACATTCTTAATACAAACACAAGCTCTTATAGGTTTAAGTAAAGATATACAACTACAGTACTACAACAATACAATTTTGACGTAAAACCATTATAAAGTGTAAATAATTGAAACAGATTTAAAAAACATTTCTATCAATTATAAATTATATATAAAATAATTTTTAGTGTCAAAATTAAAACCAAAACAAAACTTGATTAAATGTGAGTAAAGCTTAGGTATACAGCATTATTTTCACATTATGAAGTTCCATAAAAACATTAATACAAATAATTTTTATTCTAACTTTTTATTATAAATATCACAACAATTTAACGTCACTCAGAAATATTATAAAACAAAGCGTTAAAACAATAAAAATAGACATGATGTTTAAACAATGTATTTCTGATATAATTGCTTACAAAAAGTATGCAAAGCTAACCAATAAAGGTCATGATTTTAGTGTAATCACTAAATATTATGAAATTATTTTCTTCAAAACAGAATATTTGATCCCCAGAGGTAAAATTATATTTACAAAAATTTGCTTCAAAGGCTATTTCGGTGTCTACTTTTAAACATCTATTGTGCGTGCTAAATATTTACAATAAACTAATTCGGAAATCTCTTAAAAGAACCAACAACGCAATGTTCTCATTTCCGCCCCTTAGTATTTCGATACTGCTAAAAACTCTTACAATCCACCATAGAATTTCTAAAAAAATTTTGAAAATACATTATTTTAGTAAATTGATTCTTTTATCTAAAAAATAAAATAAACTGATCGTACAGTGAAGGACAAATCATATTTCGGTGGGCGACTGCTATAAAAATAGTTTTTCCTTCCTGTACAATATTCGTCCTCCAGTCTTCTAATCTCTTATTCTAAGTACAAACTACAGACACGTTAGTGCACGACGGCGACACAGAATCATACTTGAGGAAGAAGACGGCTCTTCGGCAAAGATCACGCTCGCTGGGTAAACAGTTGGAATGTGCGGATGTCCATTGGGCCCAACGTTACGGAGAGATCGTTAGTAAGAGGCTTGCGTATGACGTTTACGCGAGAGCCTTCGTGACGCCACGACAGTCGTGGAGATTTGCCCACCTCCTCGTTAGCTCCTAGAGTCAGTTCGACTGCCTTCGTCACATTGTAGTCTGCCAGTAGATTCTGGAATAAAAAGGCACCGTTGTAAGTTAAAAATAAGTCTACACCATATTATACTTAATTTTTTTGGACGTTCAGTCTTTTGAGATTGGATCGACGCTACAATCTCTCAGAATAATGTAAAACTATAGTAGCTATGTCCCAGGACGGAACAGTTTCTCAGAGAGCATTCGTAGTGGGATTGAAATATTCCGTCCAAACATGTTAGCGGGATAAGGTGTAAGCGAACTTGGATCACAAGTAGGTTAGGTTGTGTTACTTATAGATTGGTTGATTGGTAGATTGTTTGGTTGGTTAGGGTGTGCAGACTGGAAGAATTACCTGTAGCTGAATTGTAACTGGCTGTGAGAGCGTAGGGTGTTCCGAAGCTTCGAAAAGGTGTTCCAGCCGTAGAAGTAGCGAGCTGTTAGTCCAGCGTTCTAGTGTCAACAGGTGAATGTTGTCTGGCAACGGACTCCTCAGCAGACCTGTGTACTGAAAATAACCACCATCGTAACTCAATGCTAAGAATCAAAAACTAAGTGAACGGTTATGTTAAAAAAATATGAGCAAAGTTTGTTACCAAATAATTGTAACGTATTTTACATTGAAACTTTAGTTTATATTAAAATATTTGTGAATTAAAATATTTTTTGTTTGTTTACTGTATATACTAAATTAAATTTTGATCTGATTATCTCAATATTAATTATAGAAATATTACCTTCATTCTGAACTTCTTTGAATACTCAGACGCAGAGAGAGAAGTTTTAGCGAAAGTAAGGAGAGGTCCATAGACAAGGTTGAGGGCCTCGATACGATGTCGGACAGCTCCGTCCCGATACTTGTACATCGGCTCCGTCGTAGTGGTGGGGGCAGTAGGGGGGGCGGGGGCGAGGCTTGAAGCTCGTCTTTCCCTTGGTACTACTCTACTCGTGCCTGTAAAAAATTTATATTTATATATGTAAATTAAGTGTGTTTATGGACATTGAAGTTTCAAGACTTTTTTCCAGATCATTATTAACGCTTAATGATTGGAATAACAAATTTTACAAAATTGGTGGTCTTCAGAGAGCGCAACACTAATGCTAAACACATTTGTCAATATTTACATGAATGTAAACATACGTTTAGTTTATTGTTGCTCCTTGCTGAAGATGCCACAAATGGTGGTAAAATGTTCTCGGGATAAACACCAATAATCAAGAGGCAAAAATGGTTTACGTTTATACAATTTCTCAAAACTGATTATGCAATAATTTGTTCTTTTTTGCAACAAGAACAAAAAAATGTTCTTAGGTTTGTTTTTTTCATTGTAAATATTAATTTAGTTTATTCGTTATTGTTTCAAAGGTCATCTAGAACGGGTGAGAAAAGCTGTTGCTAATGAAATGTGATAATATATTACATTACACTTTCTTTCATATGGATCCTTTTTGACATAGGTAATTTGGATAGAGTTCAACATTTATGTAAGTTGAAAGCTAGTCCTAAAACAAATCCTTGTAATACTATTTTTTGAAATATGAAACTTCAGATTAGATTATCTCCTTCAGATTAGGTTTGGACCAATGCCTTACAAATTAACGTAAACATAACCAATGTTGTGGAAAACACACAAACAAAAGACAAATAGCTTACAGAACTCATAGATGATTTATTGTGTTAAACACGGACAATGAATTACCTGATGAGTTAACCTCCCTATAGGCCTTGCTGAGTTGTACAATGTGAACTCCACGAGCTACGAGACCTTTGTCGAACTGTTGCTCGTCCAGGGGTTCACTGACGCCCTTGCTGTCATCATACAACAGTCTGCGGTGAAGCTGCGGAACAAAATACAACTTATTTCATCCTCCATACTTATTTTGAACCTTTCATTCATTGAGTATAGCAAACAATTAAACAATCCAGGACTTTAGTTTTGGAAGTTTGATCAAAAATAGGAGATTAAGCTATTGCCCATATAGGCCAATGATTCTATGAATACAGAGCAATAAAAACATTATCCTATCTTTAAAAAAATGAAGAAACTTCAAATTAGTTCAGGCTAGAACTAGGGCTTGTGGCATTATGAATTAGATATAATTATATAATCCATTGGTAATTTGGCAGGATTTGAACCCCCAGGACCTCAGGGGCTGAAATTCAGTGTTTTACCACTAGACCAGCTAGCTCCCCGATGTTAGATATATAAATTATACCAGGAAGTGAACTTTTACAAAAAATTTTGAAAATGCCAATCGCGTTGATGTAGTTTAATACAAATAAACACTATGGTAAAATTGCAGTTTGTAAGAACATGTTACTGACTGCACAAAAAAAAATGAGTGAAACAAATTTAAAATATTTTAACCTCGAGAGAAAACATAAACTAACCATGAGATCAAGTTCTCCGTCGACAAGACTAGTAGCTCCCTGGGGACGATCCGTAAGCACCGTGAGCCGATGTTTGTTGCCGAGAACGACAGCGGCAGACGTGACCGGGTAGTAGTTGCTGGCCGTCGGCTCAGTGAGAGTAAGGTTCCAAGACTTGCGGAAGCTGCGTATTCGTTGGACCAACCGTCGTCCGTTACTGTCCGTGTACCACTTGGACTCACTAAGTAGCTGCGTCTTGTAGCGGGTGATGACCTCTTTTCCGATCCACTTGCTGAGGAAATTATGTTTAAACGTTAGTTTATCAATGAAAGTACATTATTTACAATACAGGATTGATTTAGGAGATAATTAAGTTCTTATGTCGTTTTTTGTAATGATTTGAAATGTAGAGTATTTAAGAATTGTGTTTGGTTCGGTTTTTGATCAGTAGATTATTGTAAGGGCAATAGATACACCATTCATGTATACTTTTGTATACCTTTGGATAAATTATCTTTGAATTGTATTGAATTGAAGGTATTGCCTAGCTAAACGGCCCATCCCTTCCCCCTTCACAATGTGCTATGCAATAATGAACAAGGCCTTACAAAATACAGTTGTATGATCAAACGATTTGGAGTTTTCCTAGAAGATAAAGAAAGGACGGATTTTAGGGTACATTATATCCACAATTGTCAAAATCAAAATTAAAACAGTACTGAATGAAGATGAACTTTCATTAAAGTTTTTGATAACCCTCTGATTTTAAAACGTACAACTAGAAATAACCTATACTCCGTTCAAACAGCCGTGGCACCTGACGGATTAGGAGACCCCATGGAAACCCTTGGGGCCTCCTAATCCCTCAGGTGCCATGGCTGTTTGAACGCACTGTAAACCTATGTATAATTGCTATACCAAAATATCAAAGTACTGTACCAATTCAATTTTGTTTAATACACTTGATCCTTTAAGTGCAAGACAACTTACCTTAACATTTTAAAGCAACTAAAATGCATCCGTCTAAATGTTTTACTACAAATTGTTTGCAAATGTTTTTGCTCTTTCACAAACAGCTGTTAGATTACTCAAACATCTCCTACAACCGTGCCATAATACTTACTCGACAGGGATCGGTCCAACAAGCCAATGCATCTCTATTTGATCTTTCATTTTGTACAAACGAATCACTTGACTGACCCACGGACCAAACTGTTGATGGACCTCCGTTACTTGTTTGCCTGTAACAATCATTATAGAAAGTTGCAGTTCTATCTAACAATAGAGGAAAGTGGGTTTCAACAAAATGATTCATTATAGTAACTTATTTTGAAAGAGAAATATCTAAGAAAACATTAATTGTGAATCTGAAATGTATAGCAAGCAAGAAGCTTGTGAAAGACACAAAAAAGTATGAGTAGGATCGCAAAAGATCAGAACTAAATACTTAATTGTGTTAATGTCATAGTAGATATGTTGATATATTTTTATAGTTCTTGTTTGGTGATTAGGTTTTCTGTGGGAAGTGAATCAACCGTAGTTGAAATCCATTGCCAAAACTTAAATTTTCTTTCACAGCGGTGTTTAATACTATGACACAACTTGTATCATAGGAGTGGAAACTAGTTAGAATAGTTGTAGATGAAATAAAGACTGCTATGTTGATCTTCAATTTGAATAAGCTTGCTCGGCTGTGACAGGAGCTCCATGAAGACCCATTTTTATGCTTTAATTTAGGGAGAAACACAAAAACCTTTATGATTCCAGTAATTTCCTCTTGAGAATGCCCATTAACTTAAAAAGTCAGCGTACCTTACCTCTAAAGATAGAGATGTTGGCGTAGGTAGAGATAGGAACAACCTCCTCTTTGGCCGGACGGAATATGTACGCTCCGGACGCTCGGTTGTACGAGTTGTAGTTGTAGCCCTTCGAACCTTCGTAGTAATAGAAGTTCTGGTGGAACGCCCACTTTTCTCCATCCCGCTCGATGAACTGAAGGTGGCCCGAGGAAATGTTGAAAATGAGTCGCAATACCTGGAAATGAGTGATAAACACAAACATGTATTGAGAAATACCCAGTTTTTTGCACTACTCGGTGAAATGATTATTTTCAGTGTTATATTTGTTACTAGCTGGCCCGACAGACGTTGTCCTGTCCTAATGTGGTTTTATGTCAATGCTCATTCATTTTCAAGATGAGCTCGTTCGCATGGCTCAATCACGTCCTGGTTGAAGTTTGTTCGCTACGCTCACACCTTTTGGTTGCAAATTAGCTTTTGTCATAAATTAAGAAAAATATAGTGCTGCACCCTGTTGGTAAACCTATTAACTTTTTAATGCTATTGAACATCACAGAATCAAATTAACCAGCTGTTAAGATTCTTTAATTCCATTTAAATATGAGTAGGTACTCATAAGGTTAACATGGGAAACACCAGAGCCACTGGGGCGGAGCCCTTTTGACGGATCTGCACCAAACTTCACACAAACCATCCTTGAATAATGCCTGAAAGTTTCATTACAATCTGTTGAGCGGTTTCGGAGTCCATAAAGGACAAACATACATACAAACAAACATACATTGGATTTAGATTACCATATACAATTATTCCACTTCAGTAATGTTTCCAGTTTACAAAAAAAATATTTTTCTCTAAACATTCTTAGTCTTTTCATCAGGATAACATTCGCCAATATTCAATTTGTCAATAAAAATTTAGTAGTTTATTTTCCTCTTTAAGCGCTAGAGAAGTTAAATTTTGAAGTAGAGTGACCAGTTGGATAAATTTAATGAATTTTCCATTACACAGCTGATCCATCTTATTCAAACATTTAATCCACAATCCTACAGCTCTATTTATACTCACTCCGTTGTCCACCACAATGTCGTCCGGCACTTCCATGGATGTTTCAAACGGAGCCGTCTGATTGGCCGAGAGCAGGGGAAGGGAGAGGTTCTGTCGCTCGGCGTAAGGGATGGTTCCTCCCTCGAATCTCTCCACATGGTAACTCTGCAGTCCGAGAGGAGGCAGGTCTTCAGTGGTAAACATAAGCTCCACGGAAGTGTTTGTGCTGCGGCCCGGCACCTTCTGTACTTCTAGTGGCACCGGGATTAACTCTGTTGGGATTTCTTCACCTAGTGAAAAAAATTTGTTTTAGGTCCCACCTTCACATCCTAGGACGCTGGGTTCAATCCGAAACTATTTACACACTACTTCAGGCTATTACTAGAGGTTTGCGACATTATCATAGATAAAATCCGTTGGTGATTGACGGGATTTTAACGTGGGACCTTGTGCTCTGAAGCCCTGAGCTCTTTCACTAGACCAGCTCGCTCCCCAGAAGACTATTGGATACTGAAGTAGATGTCCGATCTATAAGGACCAGCTGTCGCCAAATTTTTATAAAAAAAGAACACAGTTGTTTGCCAGTCACAGAATGTGCTCTATAATTATATTTTCTACCTTATTTTATGTTACTGAGTTAGTTAAAGGGACACAAAAGATGCTTTAACATATTTTCTGTTAAGAAATGGGTAGATACCTACACGATTGAGAGAGATGTTCATGATTTCGCCTCTGTGACATTTACAGATGCTATCTCCACAATTTTAGTTATCCAAAACCTTTGTGCCGCAAACGCAAATGCCTACTTTGCCTAATTGCAACAGCACGGAAGAACATTCCTATTATGCCAGCAGTACACTATCGCCGAATATAGGCAAGCTCGATAGTGTACCCGGTCTACTCATTTACGTTAGAGATATTTTGCATCACCATAATTTGTGCTCGCCTGTGCTCCATTTTTTGTCGGTTTTTGGGACGAGCCAAAGGAGACGAGCAAAGACGAGTGCCGGAAGTTAAAATATTTCTAACCACCAGCAAGCATGTTCGGCGAACATTGGCGAGTGTGTTTAATTCTGCAGCATTCGTCGTCACAACTGGAGTCAAACATTTGGCGATAGTGTGCTGCTAGCCACTAACTTACAATGTCTTCTAGACTCACCAGTAGGTCCGATGACTTTGTAGCTGCCTGGCATGACGGGTATTCTGACATGATGATTCAGGGAACGAGACAGAGGGTTGTAGACGGACACAGTAAACTTGGCGGCTCCGTCCACCTCCTCACACTGGCTGATGTTGGCCAAGCGACAGAACGACTGCAGAGGCAAGTCTGGGCCTAGCCACGACCTGTAGTAAAGACAAGCAAAATACAAATAAACGGAATCAGCAATCTGACACATAATTTCTCCCATTAGCTAAAACCGGTAGAGCAATTTTTTATACAATTTTCGGTTAATTTATGAGAAAATCACCATTAAAAATCAAAATGAAAAAAATGAAAAAAAAACCCTGGAGATACTATGGATTAGTACCTTCAAACTTTTACTTCAACTAATTTTAAACTATTTTCAACTACTTTTCAAACTAAAAAAAAAAATTAATCGGTCTGAGAGTAGTCAAGAGATGTAGTCTGTAACTCTCTACACATTCACATAAACATCACTTCAAAAACTACTTATAGGGGAACCCAAAACGGATATTTCCACCAAAAACTCAAACACGTTGACAAAAACATTCCATATACCATATAGCCCCCCTATATGGTATATGGAAATATGTAAAAAAGCCAAAAAAGTTCAACAAGAAGTTTATTAATTTCAAGATTGCAAATAAAGAACACTAACACATCATAGTCATCTGACACTACATTCCCAACTATCGCACTTACTTGTAAGCAGCAGAGAATATCTTCTCCGATGCATCCAGCCCCTGACTGATGTAGAGAGCGTAGTCGTCGGACACGTGCTGTTTCTCGGTACCAGAGACCGCGTCGTGATGCTGCGTGATGCCCATCGCTCGGTTCATCAACATCTCTTCCTCCACCAGCGTGTCCGGACTGAGAGAAGTGGCCAACTGCTTCATAGCCTTGAGAAAGAAAATTTATGAAAAGGTGAAAAAATTTAACAAAATCTTCTTAGAGCAAAATTTAGTTGTTTCCTTTGTATATTGGTGACGTTAAGTGGGTTCTGGGCTGCAAGATTGTCATTGTTTCTTATGACACAACGATGTTGAAAATATTAAAAAAATATTGTTAGTAGAATACTAAAATAAGCCAATTCGTTCATAGCCACTTATATTCTTCATAGTTATGTTAAGGATATTTGATCGAAATTGCTTAAAAGAACACTGGATGCGGTTTGTATGAAACAAAAAAATAAATAAATAAATGAACCCTGAAGTAAAGAGACATAAGACAAGAAGGAATTGGAAGAAGACTAAAGGGAAAGCGTTAAGTGACGGATTGAAAGAAGAAGATGAAAGACTAAGGTAAGAAAGTAGTAGAAAAGTAAGAAAGGTAAGTAGAAAAAGAAAGAAAAATCAAGTTGGAGGAGACTAAATTCACATCGACTTGGTGAACATGATCTCACAAAAGATCCTTAAAGAAAATGCACGAATAAGCTATAGTTTGAAGTTGAAAGGTACTAAAAAATAAGTAAAGTTAAGATGTGGAATAGCCCAGGCAAATTAGACATATGCTCCCCAAAAAATCGTCTAAAGCTGGAAAGTGTTTTAATACCTTTTAGGGGTCCCAAATAAGACTCCTCTGAGTTTGCGACGGATTCTGACGTCTGCTTAAGTTTTGGGAGTCGAAAAACTATGAAAATTTTGCACTTTTTTCAGTTTTTCGCTTATAACTCATAAATAACGAATCCTACGGAAAATGTTGTTCAAAGGTGTCTTTTAGTGCATTGAATTCTGCGTCGATTGGTGTTAAATACGTCAAAATCGGCCGAGTCGTTTAGCCCTAATAGCTTTCTAAAGTTGGGTCATTTTCATCAACATGGCCAAAAAGTTGATTATTTGACCAGTTTTTGGCTTACAACTCCTAAACGACGTTTGCTATAAAAAAATGCACCTGTAGTTAGTTTGGAAAACACAACATTCTGCGTAATATGTTTTTTTACTAATCAATAATGGCAATTGATTGCTACCTACTTTGTATGGTCGCCATTTCATTGAAAAAATATTAATATTAAATATTAATTTTAGTAAAATTTTCCAACTTTAACTTTAATATTTTTTCAATGAAATGGCGACCATACAAAGTAGATAGCAATCAATTACCATTATTCATTAGTAAAAAACATATTACGCAGAATTTTGTGTTTTCCAAACTAACTACAGGTGCATTTTTGAATAGCAAGCGTCGTTTAGGAGTTGTAAGCCGAAAACTGGTCAAATAATAAAATTTTGGCCATGTTGATGAAAATGACCCAACTTTAGAAAGCTATTGCGGCTAAACGGCTCGGCCGATGTTGACGTATTTAACACCAATCGACGCAGAATTTAATGCACTAAAAGACTCCTTTGAACAACATTTTCCGTAGGATTCGTTATTTAGGAGTTAAAAGCGAAAAACTGAAAAAAGTGCAAAATTTTCATAGTTTTTCGACTCCCAAAACTTAAGCAGACATCAGAATCCGTCGCAAACTCACAGAACTGTTATTTGGGACCCCCAAAAGGTATTAAAACACTTTCCAGCTTTAGACGATTTTTTGGGGAGCACTGCCTTTTTTTTGTCTAATTTGCCTGGACTAGAAGAGTAGAAGATGAATTGAAATGGTTGATATCATCATGATCATCTCACTCCATTCTAAACTCATCCTTCACTGGCATTTGGGTTAAAATACACACATAGAAGGTGTCCCCATCTTAATTTGATAACGACGATGATACCCAATGGTGTAGTCGTGAATTTTAAAGTGCGGAAACACTCATTATCGTCTCGGGAAAAAAACTTGAGTCACAATTTAATTGATACTAGTAAACACGTTGCTCGAAATCGAGCGATTCCAAAGCCGTAAAGTAGTTATTTTAAAACAAATAAAAGTCATCATAATTTCCGATGAGTTTAAAAGACTTTGTATTGAAAAATAAATAACAGCAATTAAATTATACAGCTGATCAAAATGTAAACAATTGTGTTCTCCATAAGGATAACATGGGAACTTTCAAAGCCAATGGGGCAGAGGCCAAGGGACTTTTTCAAAAATGTAAGGAAAGTTTGCAAATCTACGCGACACGCTCTTTCCAATGAGACGTTAATGGATAAAATCGGCTAAGAAATGGCGGAGGAGTTCAACCGACAAAGTTTCATGTAGCGAATTAATTATATAGATTATAGGTGTTATGGAAAAGCAGAGCGTGAACGCCGTTCCCAAGAGTTTTCTCACCACTACACCACTGTCCATGTCAAGAGAAACGTGAATACGATGAGCAAAACACTAAACCAAGAAAAAAAAACATAAGAGAATGTTTTTATTGTAAATTTTCAAACTCTGCAGTAACAGTAAAATTAAGGTGTAGTAAATTTAACACGTATTTACCTGATGAACATTGTTGGCACGGTAGACCATGTTTTTCAGGTTGGGTCGAGACGTGAAGTACCCAGTCCAGTAAGTGTGCTCGTCACTTCCGTAAGGGAAGAAGTCGTCATTATCCTTGACAGGCCACGTGGTGTTGGTCTCGTGTAAGGCTTTCACGTAGCAGGCTGGTGTGGAGTACAGGACGTTGATATCTGGGAACTTGGCATTGATGTATCTGGAAACGACATAGTTGGTAAAAAACTCTAAACTTAAATATTTACAAGTTACGTCATTATCTCCGAACAAAAATATTTACAATCATACAATTTTCTGTAAAAAGTTAATTTTTGAATCAAACTAAGCGAAATTATTACCCACAAAGGAGAATTTACTGTATTTGGACAAGAGTCGAAATATTTTTGAAGATTTTTGTAGACATGAAAAAAAAAGGATTTTGGAACGTTTTGAAAGTTATGCTGGAGGACTGAGTGAGTGGTATGAAATTATATTAATCAATAACTAAACATATGGTAGACCCTTCCCGCCACCCACCAACCTTAATTATGTTACTGTCTTCAAGATTTTAATTATTATTCTAGACAAAGAATCAGAATCCATAAAGCAAAATGAACACGAACCACTCGTGGATTTTGTTCTTACTTGATGAGTTTATCCATGTTCTTGAACCACGAGGAGGCAACGATGTAGTTGAAGTCTCCTCCCATTGTCACCTGTACGTGTCTCGTCTTGTAGGACTCGGCCCAGTAACGCACTTCCCTCACAAAGTCTGATATCTGAAACAAATCAAATTCAACAATCTAATCTTTCATCGTAGTTTATTTTAAGCGTTTTTAACTACATGGAAACTGCATTCAATTTGAATCAAGGTGTTTGGTTCCAAGAGAGGTGTTAACAGACCCAGATTTGATTTGTCATTTGGGCTTTCAATTAATGATGTTTTTCTACCAGTATAGGGACAGTTAACGTTTAAAAATTGATTACTTATACAGACGATTCAAAAAGTCTGAGATCAATATTTTTTTCTAACTATTACAGATTGTTGCAACAAATTTTTCCTTATAGTATCTACTTCTAAGTAAGTATCTACTTCTAAGTAAGTATCTACTTTATGAAGTATCTACTTTTTGAAGTATCTACTTTTATCAACTTTTCCTTGGGGACAGCTAACAAGAAGTCAGAAGGAAATCTTTAATAAGAGCATAGGCAAATAAGAGGTACATCAAATTAACAGCCTCTATTAAGAGAACACGGTTTTGCAAATTCAACAAAAAAAGGTTCATCCTAGCCAAAATGGTGGCTGTTTAAAATTCCAAGGTGTAGAAACTTATCTGTGGTCAATAGTTCAAGTCCGTAGTTAGGAACAGTACTTGTTAGCAAAACATTTATGTACGGTATTCTTTAAATACGATAGTTTGAGATGAATGAAATGCTGATCCCCGACATTTTGAGGAAAACCTTTTCATGAAACTACAAAAGTTAACATTACCTGGCCTGACCAAATAACAAAAACTAAACTAGTGAGGTTGAAATAATAGAAAAGTACAAAAGACAGAAGGAAATAAAATAAGACAGTGACTGCTTAGCTTACCCTCTCGTTGACGTTGTACCCGTGCAGCTTTGGGTTGTCCATGATGGGCTCGTCGGAGCAGTATGTGTCGAAGCAGAAACCGTTAGGAGGCATGTACAGGTTGTACAGGATCCCCGTAAACAGCTCTCCTCTCTCCCCTGTCAAACAACGTTGATGTTTATTTATCTTTAGAGTTGTGTAAGTAAGTGGGGATTTTAATTTACGGTTTAACGAAATAATGTAAAACCCTTTGCTATTGATTTTCCAGCTGTACTGACAACATTTTTATGTAAATAGCACAGAATTCTTTCAAAATAAGCTGCTTTTTCCAATTGCCAATTCCACTGGCCAACCCTTTTCTGAAGGAAAGCTCAGCAAGATAGCTTCTTCACGCCAGCACAGAAATATTTCAGTTTCAAAGTTGCTTACTAGGTATTATCACTAAGCAGACTTTAAAATCAACATTTTGTGTTAAAAAAAAAATGTTTTATCGCCAGTGCTGCTGGCCTACAAAGCGTTTGAGTGCAATGAACTGGCCTTCTATGAGTTCCACAAGTTTAGATTGTAGCTTATTGATAACGTATTGTACCAGACATTCAGTTTGGGTAATGCAAACAAATTTGCGAGCAAGAAATACAAAGATCAAACGAAGTTTAGTATCATAAATTGTGTTATTCTATTCCTTGCGCTTTTGTCTCAATATTTATTGTTCGGTCAATAAGGTGAGTAAATCCTAGATGTAATAATTCCTGTTCAGGTTTTTTAGATACTACCATATTACTTTCAACAAATTACAAAACCTATTATTTCATGTCTAATCTTTTTTAATTGTAACTCGACAGTTTTCATACCTGTAGAAGTATCAGGTCGCCATATCATCTCCATGGACTTGGTGACGGTTCGTTCTCGATAGTCTTCATGATCAATCCTTCCGAAGAACACCGCGTCGTAACCCATCTCAGCGAACTGAAGTGCGACCTCAGAAGAGTGGCCGAACGGGTCAATCTGCCAAGCGATTTTTGGAACTCCGCAGTCCCCGAAAGTTTCCTTGAGGAACCTAAAGTAATCAGGAGTTGAGAGAAATGGAAGTAACTTAAAACTGAACATTTAAATAAGATTATTGTTTTCTCATGTAACTTACTTGTAGATTGTCCACAGTGTGCTTGTTTGGACCGAGGGAATTTTTTACGTTCAAACCTAAATACACTAACTTGGTGTCAGGAACCTTGGATATCTGTCACCGACTCGGTCTAATCCTCCCTTACTTCTTTGAGCAGCTGTTTGTTTACACTGAACGTTGATTATTTTTCATCGCAACCAAAAAACTTGTGAAGGAAGAAAAGTGTTACGTTAAACAGTATGGAATGTTTCTGTACCCTGATTAAACCACTGCTTCTGTAACTCTATCTACTCGCAAGCCTTAACCACGACTCCATTAAACAACCTTAAAGTAGGTGTGGGTTATCAGATACATAGAGTAGTAGCATTTACTTGAGACCGAAGGCCATCTGGTCGATGAGCATAGAGTAATGAGGCGTTGCTTCATCGCTCATACACCATCCTCCGTGGACCAACTGCAGTCGTCCCTCCTGTACGAGTTTGGTGACTAACGCTTGACTGTCCTCGTCTTGTTCCTGCCACCATCGCCACAGGAACGAACTCTCAACGTAAATGAACCTGGAATAGGATAAAGTGTGAGGCAACGTTAACAGTTTAGCTGGGTAGCTGAGATCTTGGTAGATACTAGTAATCATAGGGTAGCTGGTTTGATCCTGAGTAAAGGCAGTATTCACACTCAAACGTTTTCGCTGTCTGTTTAAAAACTGTACGGTTTGACACCGTGTCTATGTTTCTTTCACATAGCACGCAGGGTGAGATGAATATGTTTAAAATAAACATAACAGTGTTCAATTGACAAGTCCAACTGTATACGATAAACAGTTCAACAGCTGATCTATTTGCACTGGCTGGTGGTCTCCTCGACAAATAACTGTGCAGTGTGATAGCTTGCATTTCACATGCCCCACTGACACACAGCTTCTGCGTGATAACTGTCCGGTTCGGTGGCAGTGGATGGCTGCAAGACAGCACGGTTTTGCCAACGCCGTAACTGTTAGTTCGAAAGCTCTCATACTCTTCTTAACACTACCTACTGAAAAAATTACACCACGGGAAACTCTTTCAAAAATATGTGAACATATTTTAGTGAAAATATTTCAACTATATCTTACCGTCTGTTTTTATTCTTTAGAAGTTCAGAAACGACAGAATCCAAGATGTATTGGACACCGAAGTGAGCGTGAACCTTGTTGCCTGCGAACAATATAGACAATATTAAGCATCAACTACTATTACCTTTTGTAATTTTGAATACCTGTTGTCAACTCTAACAAAAAATAATACCGTAGTAAAAAATGGAATGATTTGAATTTTTTTTTCGAAACAGAGCCAAACATAGTTATTTACCCCAAAAAGATAGTGCTGCTTTGTCTAAGATGAGGAGTCTAGCTAACCCTGCGTTCTTCTGCGTTACGCTTTTTTGTCACACCAGTGAACTCAGCAGATTTGAATAACCTTATAACCTCATCATTATGGGTGTGTTGCTAGCCTAGTGGTTAGCGTCTCAGATTTCGGTGCGGGCGGTACATGTTTAATTTCTGACACATCCACAACTCATATGGGTTGGATCATTTTCCCTAAAAGCGTTATTTGAGAACACTATACATTACCTCTCCTGTAAAAATGCTAATGGCGTTAACATCAAGAAAACAAAATCCTAAAATACTAGGATTACTCACTTCCATAATAATACTGGTCCACTGTCTTGAGCCAGCCGACATCATCATGTGTGTGAGGAATGAGATGAACGTTTAGCTTGCCCTCCTGTACAGGGTGACATCCCTGAAACATCAACATTACAGGTAAAAATATAGAACAGTCTTGAAATGTCTTGATTATACAACACAATCTGCTAAGCCAAGTGAAAAGTCGGATATTACCAGCACAAATTTAGTAGGGTACTTGCAGACCTAGGCAAAATTAACTGAGCGGCATCCGCCCCTTAAATGGAACTTCCCACAATCACGATAAAAACGGAAATATCTCTTGAGATCTCAGGGAGTTCATGATCACCATCATCCGCGATCGCGGTGAAGTTATGAACAATGAACATCTCAAACAATCACAGGGACATTAATATCATCTGCGGCGAGCACGGCAAACTATTAATTTTGGGATATCAAAATTCAAGTTCAGTGATCATACGGCAAAACAATTGAATTATATAATCAACCTAAATCACTTTCAATATTGATCAATTTCATTTTTAAGTTTACATTTCTATTCATTCTCAATTAAAATTAATTTAAATGTAATTTCTTATTTCAGTTCCGTTTTAATTTCAAATTCCATGAAGCTTCCTCAGAGTCAATTTAATTTAACTCAATTTTACGCCAGCTTTATCACAATTTGCATTTTAATATCTCTTTTCAAACGGCTATCATGATGAAAACAATACTAATGAATGGAACACTGGTTCATTATACAAATTGTCAATGTAATATAACAAAGAGGAATTACAACTCTAAAAGCTTTAACGTGAGTGACATGGCCTCGGTTCATTATCTCATTGTAGCAAATTTCTCGGTTTTGCCAAAGTGCTTTTGGTTTTTAAATTAGCAATGGAAATGAAAACCTTCGGCTCCATAGAGGCTCATAGAGTGTTAAATCCTTTGAATTGTTTTCTATTGTGTGGAGTACAAGTATTTATTAGTAGAAGGTCTTTGGAGTGAAAGGATATTACGTTTGCTCGCATTTCCTGGTGAAAAATAAATACATATGCAAACAAACAAAATAACCAAGTTAACAGGTAAAAAAAAATTTTTATTTCAAAAATATACTGATCGTTTAAATATCGATGATATTTCTTTAGGCACTGTGTTGAAATTCTGTTTTTGTCAATAACAATGAATTGCTATTAACCTTTCCGATGTAATAAGTAGCACTAGTCCCACGCCAAAAAAAAATGTTTAAGCCTAATTTTGTTATAGAAATTAACTAAGCTAATTTTCTTCTGATTATCTCTGATGCAAATAATATTGAAGGAAATCAAACACACTCATCTAGTAGGCTAACCCTATAAATATTTAAAACCACTATGAAATGAATTTATGTAAAAACTCTATAACATTTTATGAGTAGCACAGGTAGCACACAATGAAGTTACATTTCAGATTGAAATTTTAGAATCTAATTTGATCAGAAACAATAGCTAATTCAACTTAAATGAGGCATCAATAATTTAATGAGCTTAATTTTGTATTACAAAATCACGTTAGCATTAGAGAACCATTGACTTTTGTACACTATGGTATACAAGACATCCCATCACATACGGACCAGCTTTTCATTAAAAATGTCCGTATTTTAGTGAGCCAATTAATGATTGCGCTAAATCAAATCAATCAATTTTCAGTTTTTTTTTATTACTAAGACAGTTGACGTGATATAATATTCTATAACTTATGATAATTCATCCCTTCAGTTTAACTTTTTTATATAAAAAATCTGGATAAAAAAGTATTTCTCAATTGTATATGCGACAGAAATCAGTAAATTCAGCGCAATCTGTAGGTGGCTCAAATTAACTGTGTTCGTTTCGATTTAAAAATTAGTGAAAACTTTAAGAAGGGAATGGAATGTGTCTATACTTTGTTCACAATATTTAGGCGGTTGTAGGGGAAGAAATCCATCCCCTCCACTTGACCCTTACCTTTAAAATAATAGCTCAACAGCTGATTAAGCAACATACATTAAATACAAAAAGAGGTGGAGGAACTTCCCCTCAAAACCGCCTAATTATTGTGAACTGAGTATATTTCAATAGTCAAGGTAAAACTTATAACTTTGGTAGAAATGATCAGCTGGACTACATAAATGTCTACAAATAGGATGGCCATAGTTTATTTTTACATCTAAAATTGGCAACAAGGAAAACTGGCTTAATCAGCTGTTCACTAAACTTAATGTTTACCAGATGATTGGTTCTATTTTCAGCAATGATAAGTCGCCTTGTGCTCACAATGATAAGCATTGATTGATAAGAACACACAGTGGTCAGTCGAACTCTTTAATCCCTCTTGACCTATGGCCCTCTTAAGTGTAGACATCTGGTACAAATAACTAACATTGCGAATCAAGGTCTTTGAAAGAGTCTGTGTTTAGAGTTGAAAAACGCGATACAGTATCTTCAAGTGTGTATTATTTTTAGTTCACTAGATGTAGCATGAAGCTTAGTACATTAAACAAAATCTTCACCTAAACAGTTAAGGTTTGATGTAGTTTTGTTGTTATTCGTGTTTTAACTCTGCACGAAGTTGGCCTATGCTACCTAAAAAGTTTTATTTTCTTCTTAGTAAAGCTTTTCTACCTACTGTATTTTTTTTGATAACTGTTGACTTAAAATTATGGAAGACACTGAAGGTAAAATAATTATTATATTTAGGATTAAGGAGAGAAAAACTAAACACTAATTTCCCTCAAAATATACTACACTGTTTACAGCAAACTATTGTAAGCTTATAATGAACAATTTTATAATGAACAAAAGTTTGAACAATTTGATTTCAATACTAATTATAATGTGTGTTTATGACACTAAAATCTAAGCTTTTACTTATTTATATTTTTACTTTTTTGTCCTAGGACGCTAGGTTTGAGCACGGAATTGTTAACGATGTTAACAACTATTACATTCTGGTTAGGCCTAATATTATTCCTGGAATGGGCTCTTCAAAAAATAACATGAAAAACTTTGTTAAAACATTACAATTAAAATGTCTAATACCGGTACGAATAATCCTGTAGGATAAAAAATAATAATTATACACCCTCAATAAATTGTTAATAAATAAATATTTAAAGTTTAAAAACTGTATAAAAATTGCATTAACTTTGTTCTTGTTTCACATTTATTATTTGCATGAATGTTTAAAAGTAGATTTATTAAATGAAACAAACATATAAAATTATAATCACATCAATGTAACAATATAAACAGCTGATTCAATAAGCAACCGTTTGATACGAATATCACACAGTCACGAGCAACAATCAATATCGAACCATCAACCGATAGTCGCCAACCGGATGAAACACCGAGTACTCGGTAACTGCAACTAACCTCAAAAACACCGCAAGAATGCCGGTTTTAAGCGGAAACGTAAGAAATTATTTAAACAGCTGACTTGGAAATAGGTTAAGTGGAGTGGAGTAGTCCTAGCCAACGAAGTGGAGATGTTTTATTGCTTGTTGGAAAAGAAAAAGACTCGTTCAGAAATGCAGCACCGGGAATCGGAGAGTCGTACCGGTTTGAACGTAACAGTGTTCATAATTAAAATTTTATTCGTGCCACAACCTGCTTTACACGTTTTCGGAGTCGTTAAAATTTTGTAGGTTGGTTTTAGTTACACAAAAGTTTGTAGCAAATGTTACACTTTTTTATCACATTCTGTGTGTTTAGTCAATGGTAGTAGCCAATGTATATGATGGGCCCTAAAGTTTGTTTCGTTAACACATTTATGTATGCTAATGTTCTATTTAGAAATGTCTGATAGAACTTTACTGATTAATTTTGGTATTTAGTAAAGATCCATACCAAAATACAGTAACCTAAGTCCAGTAAACACATTTTCCTGATACACAGTTACAGAAAGATAAAATCAAACTCGAAGAGAGGGACAAGCAGGAACTAATGTCATATTGATCCTCGCTAGAAATCATAAAGAAACAAAATGAATTCCTCATGGAGACAATAAAGAGAATGAAATACACTAGGGATTGGTATCATTGGTTAGAGGAAATTCTAGGGGGGAGGGGGGGGAAGTCACGAACCCCCACGATATCCCCAAGGTCCGTTTTTATAGGGAAACCCCTTTCAAGGAACATCTTGCAATTATATACACGTTTTATCTGTTCACGGTATTATTTCGAGGTAATTTAATTTTTTCTCTTAGGACGCTAGGTTCAAGCACGGATTTGTTTTTAACATCACTTCAGGCTAGACCTAAGGGTTTGCGGCATAATCACTTAGATAAAATACATTGGTGATTAGGCTGGAATTGAACCCGGTACCTTAGGGACTGAAGTCCCACACTCTAACCACAAGATCAGCTCCCTTCCCTCGAGAAAATTTACTAACAAGTATTCACGTTAATTCGCACCTTATTGGGTTTGTAATTGAAGATTCGAAAATTTAATTGATATTTTTTGAAATAGTGTATTTTTTTTTGTTTAAAATTATTTCCTGGTTTGTTAAAAGTTGGTAAACTCAAAATATAAAACTTGTAGGCTTAAATTTATTACATTTTGTCCAAACGTGCTATTTATGTTATATAATAAAACAATATTTTTTTTGTTATTGAACTTTTGTTTGTATTGAGCAAATTAAAGTAAGTATACTATTCGATTTCATATCAAAATAAAAAATAATATATAAGCTAACGAAAGTTGATAGTAATCTACAGTGTGTACTATTAATTAAAACCTCTATTTCGCAGAAAGAAATCGAATTTAAAGGTATCACAAAATAAAATATAATATACACACTAAACAAATTGTAATGTCGTGTTATTTATTTAAAAGTTAATATACATTCTTCTAAATATTTAGAACCACAGTAAATTATAAAGTTAAACTGGGAGTTTTTAAAGTGATACATTAATTTGTCGCAGTCAAGTTAAGTAGGGAATGCAGTATTTCGCATGCTTGACAAAGTCACGGACTACGGAGATGTCTTTTAGGTTCTCTACTCAAAGATGCTCCCCCCGCACCCCGCACCACCATCGCCTTTACTTTGGTATACAAACTGAATACTAAATATTCGTTTCGTATAAAATCCTCTGGTTCTCTTAAGGGCATTTCGTATTCTAAGTAGTAACTCGATTGTATAAGTTAAAAAGAAGACATTTTGTGATAATGGGAAAATTGTTTTACTCTGACATTTTTACTTATTTTGTTATCAGTGAGATAGAAGTTCAAATATTTTAAACATGAATGAATTTGTATTTAAACATCAATATATATATATAAAACTAGCTGTTACCCACGGGTTTCACCCCGTTTGACTTCATAAGTATTAATAAAACCTTTGATAAAACTATTGATTGGTCAAGTTAAGCTGAAATAAACATCAAAACAGAATACAGTAATACAAACCAATAATCACACCTGATTTTCATAAGGTAAATAAATTGAAAGAATGACATACAAATAGGTACAGCTGAGGTATTTATAACATTAGGTATACGAAAAGTTCCCTTTAGAAAGGAATTACAACCTTAAAGGACAATTTATGAAGTTTTCTCAAAAGTTCATAGGTACTTTGGGATTTATATAATGGATAAGTTTGAAAATTGACTAAGTTTCGAAACATGTAACTTCTAGAAAATCTATTAATTTTACGGTGCTCAGTTGTTCTCAATTTGCAAGTAAAAATAGTATTTAAATTTTCAAAATTGCATTGAAGATTCCATGTCTGTAGACAAACCTTGTGTAATTCCTTATTTAAACTGTCAGAAGTCAGAAGTCAAAACGCTTTTAGCTCATCTCTTTGAGAGAATATCTTCAAACGTCTGCAGCAAAAATGTTTGAAATGTCTTAAACAATTCAGAAGTCGACGTCTTCTTTGCAACCAACTATTGGTCTAAAATTAGACATGATTGTCGTAGGATAGAATTGACAAACCATTACACAAAAATTGTATATAGATTTGTGATGTATTATTTGAAGGACGTTGATTTGTAACAGTTTTACACAATTAACTTCGATATTAATGTTTTACTATTTGTGTTAGGTTTATTCAACCATTTAATTCCTTTTTCACCACACTATGATGTTTTTGGCTGTATTACATACGTTAATTGGTGGCTGAAAGTTACGTTTTGCTGGCCATGCCAGCTGTCATCGTAATTTGGGGACCGAGCAGGTTTTTACAGGCCGGGGCCGCAAAATCAGCTGTCCGCTTACTTACTTAAAACATGAATGCATTTTAAATACAAAATCAAAATCCATAACATTGCAATACAATTGTGTTATTGTCACCGTTGCCTAGCAACTATTTATTTTTATTTTTGCTGATTCCTCAAATTATTTATTCACATAACCTTAAAGTTGTAGTTGTGTTGACTATCAGTGTGCATTATTATAGTGGTGAATAGTGGTAATATGGTATAGTGTGGTGAAAAATAGCGTTCGTACCACGGACCGAAATGGTTTAGCAGCTCTCGATCGATTTAAGTTCTCGACTTCGTCTCGAACTTAAAAACTATCTCGAGCCGGCAAAACCTCATTTTCGGCCCTTGGTACGAAATATACTATTTTGCCTGGTTTTGTAAAGGGTTTTATATGGATTCCTAATTAGCTTGGTACTGGGTGGTTATAGCGCTCGCCTCGTTATCATAAGGTCGTAGGTTCGATCCTGAGAATTCAGTAGCTTTTTTGTAACGACCCGTACACAGTCATTGGACTTTTAATAAATGTTAATGGTTTTGGCTAAATAAACAGCTGTTCTCAGTTACAGAGCTATACAAGGCATCGAACACCATTCTATACTCATCCTTAATAAAATTCATATTCATGTAAAATTACTTAGTTGTGTCCCTGTCAGTACAGTAGACGTATTTTTCCTAGCATGTATAGCGTACACAATAGTTTGAATGAAATTCAGTCTTTTGGTTTTTATTTTTATTTGTTCATATTGTTAATTTGTGTTTCGTATCAAAAATAAAAATTTAAGTACCTGACCTTGCATTGAACCAATTATAATGGAGGATTAGTATAAACGACTTACATTTACAATATGAACTGCATAATTCAACTTAGTCAAATAAATTATCAAACAGAACAAAAATAGATTTGAAAAAAATATAAAATGTTGAGACTCGTCGAGAATTGTCGGACACTGTTATAGCACTTTCAAGCGAGAAAGGATTTTAATTGCCTTTTAAAGCTCCAGGATATGTTTGAAAAGGACTCTATTTTATGAACTAAAAATCCTTAAAAATTTCAATGGTCTTACGTCAAAAAAAAAGTTCATAAATAGGATTTACAAAAAATCACGATTATTAGAACAGAGGAGGTGCAGATCATAAACCTAAATGACGTATAAGTGCCCCAAAAGAAACCAGGTGTTTATTATTATTTAATTGGAAGTATCAAAATACGTCTAAACCAGCTGTTCCAGTTATTAGTACAGCTGTACAAGATTCAAGCCGGTGACGTCATTTGTTTATGTTTATGACTCATACTGTCACTGTCCTAATATCCGTGCAAAATATATTAACAGATTTTATAATCACTAAACTGTTACAGTAAGTCAATAAACTGTCAATAACTGTAGCGAATCAATAAATAAATTGACTGTCAATGTTTAGGGTATCAATTAAAAGCAGAGCAAATGTTTATTCTGGGGAGCCAATCAAAAGCTGCAAACGCCCAATGTTTAGTGTCAGTGCTAATCAAAAGCGTTCCGGGAAATATTAAAGAGCGTTTTGATGTTGAGGCAATTTGTTTATTGCTGTCAATTTTGATACAGACATAAATGAGATAAAATATACCGTAAAATATTTCAGGAAGCATTGATACCTTTATGTAATTAGTAAAATGTCACTTACGGAAAGCCTTATGGTATACAAATAATAAATATGTAAACTGTACATATAAAATACCATTGATTTCAGCAGCAATTGATTTAAATGCGTTATTCAATGTTTGTAGAATCTATTCTTATTTAATACGCAAGCAGGTTTTTTGTGACAATTACTCCTGCGAAACTACTGAACCGATTGACATGTTTTTGGTGTCATTGGAAAGAGCGTAACGTGAAGTTGTGCAGGAAACTTTCTTTTTACGGAAATAATTAGGGAGTGAGGCCCTGGGGCCCTTTAAAGTTTCACATTTCTCCATAAGATTAACATGGGAAACAAACATTTTTTGTTATGAAACTACAGCTGTTGTCAGAAATTAAAAGTGCAAAGAAGAACATTATGTTAATTGTAACAGTCAATAAGTTTGGTAATTTAATAGTTTGCTACAAACTTTTACTGACTTGGTTGAAATTAAATATTTACTATTTGAATTTGAGTTGGCGTAAATATTACAATGGAAAAAAGCAAGAGAGCCTGGATAAATTGATGCACTAAAAAAACTGAATTAATACTGTGCTGCATTTCTTATAGTAATCATTGAGAGAGCAGATTTGCAAACTATGGAAACATAGGAAAGTCATAGAACACCCCCAAGGAGAAGAAATAGAAATAATGTTTTTTTTAGAATTTATAATCGTTATTATGGACAACCTAATGCGGCTATGAGTAAGGATATTTGTAGAAACCACTAAAAACCAGATCAGCTTTTGAAAAATGACCAAGATATTTACAAGAAATGTTGATTATATCGATCTGTTATGTTCATCTTCAGTATTTCCATAATCTTTAAGTCGAATCTTTTAAAGTCATCAGAAATTATGACTGTTATTCGTTTTAAAATAATGCCTGTAACACTTGGCAATTGCTCGAATTCGAGCAACAGGGACACTAGTTTAAGATAAAACACAGCAAAATTAAATACAAAACCCGTAATTACTCTACTTTTTGTTTTTCTTTTTCTTTTGACGATAATCATGAACTTTGTATTAGTTTTAATGACAATAAAGCATTTCATTTCTAAAACATTGGAATCAACACGAAGAGTAGGGTAGTAGGCCTATCGTTATGTTTAAGTGTAAGTAGGCCTAAACATTAAACAACAAGTTAACACATTGAACAAAGTATGCTGATTTTAAATATTTTGAATGCTGCTGCTTATGGGACCTAGTCAAAAATATAGTAAAAGTTCACATTCCTTAGAACCATAACGCTATGTATAAGTTTTCGTTCTTTTAGCTAGGCCTACTATTAGGTAGTTTGCTTGTGATTTCGTGCATGTAATTAAACATAGTTAAGCTTACATTACAGCTGAATTCCAAATTTTTTTCTTTTAGCGTATTATTGATTATATTTTTTTTATTAAATTCTTTTGATTGGGCTAAAAAGTAACTTGATGCAACTATGTTTGCAATCGGTGAAAATCAATATCCAGCCACATACAGGGTGAGTTTTAATTGTCCCCCCCCCCAACTTTTTTCTATGTTTTTTCAAATATCAATCCCATACCACTTCCAAACATTGTTGGGTAGTAAGTACTTCATTTTGACAAGATGGTCATTTCCGGCCGCCATCTTGGATCCGCCATATTGGATGCACATTTTTTTTTTCAAATGTAAAGGTGGGGTTGTGACCCATTATTTCTAACTACATTTTTACCATGATTACAATGCCGCAAACCGTTTTTAAAAATCTTGATTCATTCTAAAGTTATGAGGCCTTTTTAAAACTTTATTTTTAGCCCATTTTAACATTGTGCATTTACAAACTAAGACCATAATCCCAAAATAGTGCTAGATAATGATAAGTATACACTACCAGTAATTGTCCACCTATTTCCACTTGGTTATGACTGATGTATTTTTTTCGGCCGCCATCTTGGATCCGCCATTTTGAAATATGATAAATTATTTTAAATATGAAGGGGGTGTTGTGACCCATCATTTCGAACTACTTTTTTAAGCTAAACTCAATGCCGCAATCCATTTTTTGTTATCAAGTTTTATTTATGAAATATTGAAATTGTTTTGTTAAAAATGTCAATATTTCAAAATCAAAAAATGAAAATGAAAAACGGATTATGGAATTAAGTTCAGCTTAAAAAAGTAGTTCGAAATGATGGGTCACAACACCCCCTTCATATTTAAAATAGTTTATCACATTTCAAAATGGCGGATCCAAGATGGCGGCCGAAAAAAAATACATCAGTCACAACCAAGTGAAAATAGGTGGACAATTACTGGTAGTGTATACTTATCATTATCTAGCACTATTTTGGGATTATGGTCTTAGTTTGTAAATGCACAATGTTAAAATGGGCTAAAAATAAAGTTTTAAAAAGCCCTCGTAACTTTAGAATGAATCAAGATTTTTAAAAACGGTTTGCGGCATTGTAATCAGGGTAAAAATGTAGTTCGAAATAATGGGTCACAACCCCACCTTTACATTTGAAAAAAAAAATTTTGCATCCAATATGGCGGATCCAAGATGGCGGCCGGAAATGACCACCTTGTCAAAATGAAGTACTTACTACCCAACAATGTTTGGAAGTGGTATGGGATTGATATTTGAAAAAATGTAGAAAAAAGTTGGGGGGGGGACAATTAAAACTCACCCTGTATAACTAGCTACACTTAATAAAATATTGCTAGAAAGAAATATCAATGAAAAAACATTTCAAAGTGTAAGAGGAATATAAATATTGAGCGGTATAATGTTGGCAGTACTGCAGTTGGCAAGACTGTCTTAAGAACGGAAATTGCCATTTACTGGCTTCATGTTTACAAACAGATGTTTGCAAAGGGTTTGAAATTCACCTTTTGATTGAAATGTTCTAATTAACTTTTTATATTTCAGTGTCGGTGACATTTTCGACGTTTTGAGTGAAAACTGTTTTCTCTCCTTGATAGGTTGCTGAAATAATCATGTAAATAATCAGTGAAAAGTGATTGTAAAGTAATTAGTGTTTTCTTAGAATGAAACTTGTTTAAATTAGCTGTTTAATTATTTTTAGCTTGAGTGGCATATTAAAATGAACAGCCTAAGCTTTAATTATTTTTATAAATAGCTAATAGCACAACTAGACCAAGTTGAGGAAAATCTGTGTATTTAGTTTTATAATGTTATACCCACTCAACTTTATTATACTACGAAATTATCAGACAAATTTTATCAAATAAAAGTACTTCTTTATTTTGGTAGGAATCATACCTGCAAGACTTCCCCTGTGGTCCGATTTTGACGAAATTTGGAATGTAGATACTAATCCATAATATCTCCCGACGTTCTTTTAGTTTTGGGAAATTTAAATTTTAATGGTGATTCCCACCCCAGAAAAAAGCCATAAATTAAGGTAGACGGAGCTCAACAAAAACCGCTTGAACGACTTTTGATTACAATTAAGTACATAATGGTAATTTTATCCCCAAACAAAATGGTACAATCCCCCGATTCTGTGAAAATTGCAGTCCAAAATTTATTGCAATTTTTGTGATTTTACTCATAAAACACTGTAGTTACTCCCATCGTTTACCCATTGTAAAGGCTTTTGACAAGCTAATGGGAGAATGTATGTGCTGCCCATCATGAGATTGCTGATATCCTTTATTTAATTACGTTTCTATCCGTTAAATTTGAGTTAACTAACCATTTCTTGTTATATTGTATACTAAATGAAAAAACGAACGGTTTCTTATCCTCTAATATAAGCAAAGAGTAAATTTTACACTATAGTTTGTTCAAAAAACTATAACGGTCAGATTTTATCTATTTGCAGCAAATAAATAAGGTTTGTATTCATTGGTAGGTCCCACCCCCACTAGCTTCGTTATTTGAACAAACTATATTAAGAAAAAAAAATTCTACATCAGCGCACTCAAACGTTACTTAACGTCAAGTCTGCAGTATCCAAATTCAATGATATTGTGTACAGGATGTATCGGTGCTGTGGTCTGTCTAGGGTCTAATGTGCAATTAAACAATTGACTTTGGCCTTGAGACGTATACCGCACGACGTATAATCTCCCCGGCAGCAAACCTACGTGCTTAAACCACAGGGTTCTCAAAAGCCTAACATAGTTATCAACAGATTGAAAACCGATGGTAATATGATGTAGGTCCTAGATAAGAGCGTCCTCCACGAAAAAAAACATACAATATATAAATAGAGAGTGTCCCACGAAGAGGTTTAAACGTTTGCTCTTAAAATTACTTGCCCATTTTTGCACCAAATATTTTGAAACTTAAACACAACTTATAAAGTTGGGTTTGAAAATATTCCGCCAAAATTTCAGCTCCCTTGTATAAACAAAATGGTGGTATATTGAAAAATGATATTTTTAAACGTTAAAAATGGTGTGTTTTCGTTTTATAAAATATTTTTACTGTCATATTCATAGGTAAAAAGGCTTTTTAATCGGGAAACTGGAACATAGCCCAAAATTATTCAATCTGTGATCCATCCACGGCAACACACTAATAACTTCGTTTAACAAATCAAGCAATTACTGAAAACCTTCATGGCTGTTGGATTGGCCGTGAAAATTGTTTATTTTATATTGGCCACATCGATCCCCAGATTTAGATGTGTGTGACTTATTTTTATGGGGTTACTTGAAGGAACAAGGTTATACCCATAGCTTCAATAATGGCAATGAACTTAAACGACACAATTTTTAATATTTTTATTGTATCTCTCAATATGACACCATTTTGTTTTTACAAGGGTTAGAGAACTGAAATTTCCCCAGAATATTTTTAAAATCTACGTTATAAATTGTGTCAAGTTTAATAAAGTTTCGTGCATAAATGGGCAAGTAATATTAAATCAAACGTTTAAACCTTTTAGTGGGACACCCTGATTAAACAATACGCACTTTAAGGCAACAAGAAATACTAATAACTCACAAACCATTGTCTAATCGTAATAATTTCCCTAAACGAAGTAAAAAACAATAAACACAAAATGTTTAAATGTTGTAATAACATTTAAACGGTGCATCTCAAATTAAATCGCACATTCAACCTCATTTACTCAATTGCGAGTATTGTGTGCTTTACACAATTGTTGGGCGTTCTCAGGGTGTAACATTGTGTCCCATATTTTCCCTAGATGCTCAAAAGAGGTTGTAAATTATGCGCGTCTCTCATTGCAGGAAGTGCTTGTTGTAGAGTTTACCCTTGTAAGCATCTGGAGCTTGGCATTTCAAAGTAATGCATATCTTTTACAACCTTACTTTGTACTTAGAAGTATTGTGCTAAATCTTTGTTTAATAATCGACACATGTGTGAATGATTGTAAATTATTGAGATAATACAAAGACAGCTGTTTAAGTAGATTTGGAACTCTTAAATCAGAAATTCTATTAATGATTTCCCTTGTAATAAAGGTAAGAAAAATGTATTTAAGCTTGGTGTTCATATCGGTTAAATAACACAAACATAAGATTTGATTTTATAAATAAACTATTAATTTTATTTATGGTACTTCTGAGTGTAACATTATTTTGAAGATACTTAATCTTTTTATTTGGACTGAACTTCAAAATTAATTGAATAAACTGTAACATGAATCATAATTAAGTCATAATTTTAATAATATTCTTAATTAATCAACCTGTTAAATTATTATTATTTTAACAAATGGTTGGCACTTGTCAAGGTCTTTGAGCTACTGAACTGAACAGCCTGGGGATTGCAGACCAGTATTCACAGATAATATTCATATTCAGCCGATAGTCAATATGAATAAACAACTCCTGGCTACGTCATACTGTCCAATAGCTGCTCAACAATGCTTGATCTGTTGGTTTATGAATAAAGACCGAACTACAGCTGTTTCACTAGAACACTATAACAGCTGATTGAAACTATTTCATTTAGTTGTGTATTGTTAAATTTGACAAACAGCTGATTCGTAAATATCGCAGGTGTAACGATCAGCTGTTTACAAAATTTGAGGTATTTTAAACAACAACAACTTAAAAACACTACGACTACATTGTTGGAATTTGTATTATTTCTTGTACACGAATCGTAGAAAGATATTTCACGGAATTCCTTCCAGATGTTCCACAAAGTGTTCTCAGATTTTTGTTCTCGCTACAATTGCAGATAATGGCATTCTTGTTGGAAACAGACAAGTAGAAAATTGTACAGTTAATTCAAAATGTTAACGAGAAATGAAAAACTGTTATAGTAGAGTCAGCAGTTTTATACATGTTCTTCCTGTATTTTATTTAGTTGTGGAGAGACAATAGGAACATTTACATACAAATGGATTATTTCATGATAAAATTGACTTCAAGCTAAGTTTGCACACAATTAAAACAATCTTCTACATTTATCACAAATGTACCTAATTTAATTTTACAAACTAAATACCAATAATTCATCATAAAATACATGATCTAACACGTTTAAATAAGTTGAAACTACAATTGTTAGATACAATTTTTATAGAATTCAAATATTTTAACACACAAAATGTTAACATTCTTAGTTTTCAAGAGGTAGGCCTACTACCTATAGGACTTAATTTTGCCACAGGACTAAAATGAACATGCACATCTTCAATCTAGATGATGTACGAAAGCGAAATTGCATCGTATAAAATTCTAAGTACCTTAAAAGCGAAGATAATTCACCCCAAGAAGTACGCCTCATACATTTCAGTTTGGGACACATGCGCCGCGCCGGTGACTTTTATTGTTGAGTTTTACTCCTAAAACGTGACAACTTTCCTTCAAGATATTCCCCTTATGCTTATCCTTGCTCGGTCACTTTTGCTTGTATTTTGCTCACCAATGCTTATCATTTAAGTGCAGGCTTGTACTTATCACTTGTAAAGCGAGCTTATCTTCTTGTAACGTGTATAACAGGGTGTTCCGTAATTTTAATTAAGTACTGATTGAAGAAACTTATTTTTTACAGAACAAGGATTGATTATAGAAATTTCTGTTTAAACTTTCTGACCCGAATGAATTCGGAGACTAATGTTAAGTAACATGCATTTATGTGCAAAAGGTATTATAGTGAAAAATGGTAAATCCTTATGCTGTACGGGTTACAACAATTTTACTCAGTATTCGAGTGCTCGAAATCGATCACAATAGTACTATTTTCTATATACAGGGTTCGGTAAAAGTATGGATACACACTATTAACTTTTACATATATTATACCATGAAAACTAAACCATGCAAACTAGTATATGGTATAATATTCTTAACTAGTACCTATTTAATACCTATATTCCTTTAAAATGAGGTGTAAAAACGGGAAAACGAATGTTTAACCCATAACCCCCTTGAACCCCTTTCCCCGTAGCCTGATCATGCTGGTTCGCAAACTCGTTTGAATAAACATAGAAAATGTCATCGAAATAGGATAATTTTTACTAGATTTCTCGCACCAATGGACATTTATAGAAATATATATATATGAATTTCAACATATGGTGTTTTTTGGCCACTAAGGACCTCAAAACGAAAAAAAAATTGGTCCTGGGTTCACTTATTACCTATGATACATACGGTAACAACTTATTCCCTATATGGTAAATTCGTTAAAGAATCATATTTGTATGACGTTATGGCGTTTTTATTACAGTTCACGTGATATCAATATGCCCAGTAAACAATTCCTATAAAGCACGGCGTGGTCGGTGGAGCAGAGGACGTTTGACAATAAAGGTAGCCTTTTGATCTTTGTACCGAAAGAAGCATTGGCTGGAACCGATACAGACTTTGTTGGCGATGCACAAACACGAGAATATTGGGAATTTCGGACGGGAATTCTGGTTTACCCAATTTGATTTGCAAGGTAAATGATGTTTATTTTGTAGTACTCACTTGTTTTTTAATAAAATTTCTCGTGCATTCCCATAAGTTTATTCCACAAAGCACACAAATACTGCTAATTTTCTCAAAATGTTGACAATAAACATTCTATAAAACTATTTGCAAACCACAAAAATATTCCATAAGAAAGCAAACATATTTCTAGGGACCAATATTTTTAAAATGCAATTATAGAATATACTAATTCAGATGGACGAATGGATTGTTTAAGTAGCATCAGCTAACAGTTTTAAGCTAATTTAAAAGTGGTATTAAGCTGGATTTAAAGTTAAATGCACGCTTATGTAAGGGATGAGAGCGATGGATGTCGGAATAGTTTGGAGATTATTCTAAGTACTTTCTTGCTCCAATATATCTTCCGGCATTTGTTTGACGGTGAATTATATATAAAACAAAATATACTCATAATGAAAAGGTTTCATTGCTTCAATACGTTGTAGTGGGTTAAAAAAACTATTAAAATACTATAAAATACTATAGCGCTGAAAAATACTTAAAAATCCGTAGCAAATTTGTTAAATCTTAACACTGTTATTGATTAAATTTTAATCAATAATATGTTACCGAGTAAAAAATTATTTTGAATTGTAGGCATATTGTATATAGGCCTATCATTGTTTTAGAAACTCTTTATTCCTAAGAAATAAATCACTTAGATCTTCATCGATCCATGAACTCGTAGATTCATTATTTTATAAAAAAATTTTGAAATCTTTTAAAAATTCAAGGAAAGCCACAAGTTTTTTGTCAAGCACTCAAATGTCGCAATTAAAAACGCTTTAGCTCAGCGAAGTGTGACTCAAAGAGGCGCGTTTCTTTTGTTTTGCAGTGTTGTAAGTTTTTCACTTCTAAACAGCTGGGGTTGTTCCTTGGTCTCAGTTTTTAGTATTTACTGCTTAAGAATATTACTTACTTGTTTTAATTAAATTATATTTTCCGAAAATTACTTCTCCATACAGTTAGATAGAAACTGGTTACCATTTAACGCATTCAAATGTACTGTGAATTCCAAGGTTGAATATCGTATTTCTTAAGGTAATTAAAAAAATAAATTAAATTGGATCCATACGACGCTAACTAGGTCGGTATTTCAAGGCGGAAATGAGCGAAAAATGAATGTTGATTTAAATTATAGTTCTGATACCAAGATCAGCTGTTTTTATTTTATTTAGAAAGGACCAATCAATTGTTAGGTCAAAAGGTTAAATTAAAAACTTTAACAAAGTACTATCCAGCAACAGTTATTACAAGCAAGTACTCTTTCTACTTCGCTACAGCAAATGAAAAAAGGGTTAGAAACACTGTGTAGAACTCGTTGGAAAATCAGTATTACAGTAAAAGATAGCATTTGACTTGCCTTTAGATTAAATGTATACTATTACAACAAGCTGAACAAAGCAGCTTTCAAACAAGTCAGGAACGAATATTTGCTCAAAAGACCTCAAATAGTGACTTTACGAAAAAACAAATCGTTTAAAACTCTTTTGAAAAAAAAATTTTATCAAATAGTGTTGAAAACTCTTCTTGTGACTTAAAATTGGCTACCCAAAGTTAGTAGTTGGCCTTCATCAAATACTTTACAAAGTGACATGTTTTCATTTTAACGCCACTAGCTCAAAATTAAAATTAAAATATTTAATTAAAGTTATTAGTGGCCGGAATTTTACACCACCTAATACTATGATAATTATAAACGGTTGATTTTAAAAAGCTCAGTTTCTCTTTAACTGCTGAGAGAAAAACAAGGCACTTTAATGAACCTTAAGACAAGGAGCCAAGAAACTTCTATAATCCTTGCTGAATCGGAAACAAGCACTTTAATAATCCTTGCGGAATCAGAAAAAATCACCTTAATAATCCTTGCAGAATTGGAAACATCCACCTCAATAATCCTTGCAGAATCAGTAAATCTTCAACATTAAGTTGAAGTTATTTCTGATATTAATTAATATAATAGCCAATTGTATTTACACTCTCCTCAGTTTTAAGGCCACTTTTGCTTCAGTCTAGATTTACAATTTAAATACCACAGTTGACTGGGACTAGACGGCTTTTTGCACAGCCGACTTGCGGTAGGCCTATTTTCGCTTTTCTATTTTCAGTAGGCCATGTGGCGTTGAATCTGTTTGTTTATTTTCAAACCTGGCCACATGGCTGTACAAGGGAGTTAACACAGGCAGTTAGACCGACAACGGAATAATTTGTAGCCTTTAATGTTCTAACCGCGGTTAGTTTTCTATGTTTGGATGCTGTGTCTGTTATTGCTCAAAATTTAAATCTTTTGAGTTGTTTATTGCTTTGTATGCAGATAAAATCTAAAGAAATACGGGTTATATGATTTTTAGAATTTCTATGTACATTTATAAAAAAAAACAGAAAAAAAATAAAACAATAAAATTACAAAAATAATTAAATACGAATAAAAAAAAGAAAATAATAATAGTTTATTTAATACAAAATGCTTTCTACTTATTAGAGGTATGCATAGTTAAATCAAAAAATTGGATAATAATAACAACCCTACTGTAAAAACGTTATAAAGATTTTAACATGTTAAAAATCTATTTTATTGCATTAAAAATGGTAATTCAAGACTACTTTTAAATCATCCACAGAATAAAGCATCTGGCATTTTATGTTTTAATACAAATCAATAGTTTTTGTATTTAAATTGTGTGAATTAAGAAAAACCTTAAAACTTAATGAAAAGTAAGAAATAAATCCAAAAAACTTAAACCCAAAAACAGTGAATTTACCGTAAAGTAAATGTCACTATTTTGCTAGATTTCATTAAATCTGAACTCAAAATCCAAGAGATTGAATGTGCCAAGTCAATTGATTTGATCAAGAACTAGTGTATTGCTTTATTATATTGAACAGGATCATTTTCCATCTCCAATATCAACGTCTAATTTATATTTGTTCTTTTCAATTTAGTAATAGTTTCCATTTTACAGATTTTATTTTTTCTCCCAATACAAATGTTAAATTCTTTGTTGAAGTTGCATACAAACGTCCCAACATTGTATCCTTCAATTATTAGCTAAGTTATCTTCACTGTTTTACTATAAACTATGATTATTAGTTTTTTTGTGTTGGAAATAACAAGTTTTAGTAATCAGGTTGGTATAAATAAATCTAAATCCAAAGACATTAAGCTGATAAAGAAGTTTGCAGTTTAGTGTTGGTTAAATTCAAAACAATTATAACCATTTTTGACTTGTTGCCAACCATTTTATACCAAAACCACCATTAACAGTGTAAACACCAAAATCAGTTAGATCACCCTTTTTTCTTTAGTCAATGATTGGTTGGGGGGGGGGGGGGGTCCGTGCTTAACACTATGTTTCGATAAAATTATTTTCGATATATTCGAATGAAATCCAAATCCAAACGTTGATATTTTTATAACATTTCGGATTAAAAATTGGCTATTCAATCTTTTAAATTAGCTTTACAAATATCATAAAAATATTTTTTGAGATGTAGCTTAATCGTCTAAAGATAATAAAAACCTGTGGTTTTCTCAATGAAGCAAATTCAATTGTTGAGAATGAATAATAGGCACAGCACAAAACCGACGTAGTTTCCTCCAGAAAATACTCGTAGATTTTTTCTAATCTCATACATCCATCTAACCACAATGTTTTCTTCACGTTTTAGTTTCAAACAACGAATAACCCAGAGTAATAACTTTACGGAATGTTTCATGAAAATGTCTATCTTGATCATTGTGTTTACTGCGTAGAATTTCAAAAGAAATTGACAAAATGTACAAGACATTTGTAGTGAGTTCTCAAATAGAATAAGTTGACACCTACCTACTATTTAAATAGTCGTTGAATTTGAGCATTGCAAAAACTAAAAAAAACATAAAAACAAACAACAAATTTAAAGACTATAGTTCTGCATATATGCTGAAAAGCAAACACAAATGAATAGGTTTTTCGAACTAAAATCAGAATTTGAATGCAGCTTAAGTATTTTGAATGAAATAAACAACGATTTATTAGCTTTTAGAAAAAAATAGTTTAAGGAAATGTGGTAAAACAGAAAATAAAATATGTTAAAAAGGTTGCCACGAGTACAGTAATTAGTTCAACGTATCTCAATGTTTTGTTCAATAAAAAAAAAAAATTCCTATATTGCATGGCAGTGTACATTTTTATATTTTGACTTACTTGAAGTAAACCAATGTCTTACTTGATTATTGGTACTCTTATCTAAAATCATGTCTGTACTTTCCATCAAATTTCTTGTTAAAATCTATACATTAATTTATCCACTTCAGGACCTATAATATACCTTCTAATTAAAATTATGTGTAGATATAGTGATATTTTCGTGCAAAAATTAACATGGTCTATCTAATAAGTATTAACATTAAAATAAAAATAAAATAATACAATGCCTATATTATACTTTAGTTTATACTTTGCATGGCAGTGTACATTTTTATATGTACTCGTTGACTTACTAGGGTAAACCAATGTCTTACTTGATTATTGGTACTATTATCTAAAATCATGTCTGTACTTGCCATCAAATTTCTTGTTAAAAATCTATACATTAATTTATCCTCTTCAGGACCTATAATATACCTTCTAATTAAAATTAAAATTAAATCTAGATATAGTGGCATTTTTGTGCAAACATTAACATGGTCTAATAAGTATTAACAAAAATTATAACCTTATGTCTTGAAATCCGTGGATGATTTTAAGTTGTTTGATTACCTGCTTTAATTTAAGTTTTAAATTTTTCAAGAGTTTAATTTCGGTATCAACTTCCATTCTTCACTAAGTTTACAATCATACACTACTTTCCTAGTGACGAAATAAATACTAAGAAAAACAAAACATAGCTGTATGAAGACATTGCAGTAGCAACACCTTGTATGTCCTATCATTTCTTTGACTTTTAAATTTTACACTACTATTTATATTTATAATATTTATACAGAATTTTAAAGCTCTGAAGATCACTATTGTGGAAATCCCTGCACAAAGTGCCCATTCAGGAACACCTTCAAACAGAAATAAAAGGAGACCCAAGTACAGCAGCATATTAAACTGGAAATGAGTTTTCGCGGTTTGTATAATTAAAGCAGCAGCTTCCACGTCTGCCGTTGTATTGAACTCTGTGGTATCGTCAAGTACAGGATTTGAACACAAAATAAGTATAAATGTAAAAAAATGTTCCTTCGAAATGGGTTTGCTTTTTTAAAAAATCTTTTTTAATTGTGTCATATAACATTTGTTTTGAAATTTTGAGGAAATGAGATAAACTTTGAGAAAATAACGTCTTGTAAGACACGAAAAATGGCAATAGAAATTGTATAAATATGTTTTACCAATAGCCTCATAGTGCAGGAAGTATTTAGCCTTTTGTTTGGTAATTTTTTAAAGAGGGTTAAAAAATACTCTTAGTTGTGACTCAATATTTTCTAACAACACCATGCGTTTGCTTATTAAATTTGTGTATCGAAATTTCTTGTGTATGTGTCTATCAACTCTTCAAAAGTTCAGGGATGATAAGGAATCACAGCAACATAGTACTAAACTTGAAAATGAACCTATGTTCGAAACCAAAGGTTAAACAAAATCTGGGATCGCTTGACAATAACTAGATGGATTAATGTTTTAGTTAAAAGAAACTTTTAAAACATATATAACGAATTCAGGTTTTAAAAGAAAGTTTACAACTTCATGTGTTTAAATTATTTTCAAAAACGAAAAAAGGAAAACTTAGACTCATCATGAACAATTGGTGTGTAATAAGCTCTAGTATATTTTTAAAAAAATATTCAAAATTTAAAAATACATTTGTGAAGGTAAATTTAACTTAGCACACAGTTGTATTATTAGAACTTTGAGGAACTTGGAAGTATTGACTGAGCTATTTTCGTCCGTTGCCCTTTGAAGTTCAAGACTTGTAAAGTTTTTCACCCTTCTTCCGGTAGTGTCAAAGGTGGCTGATAAACACAATTAGATTGCTTGTTTAAAATAGCACAGATGTAGTGTAGTTTGAATTGATTATTTAATTTTACATCCTATGTTGATCGTTTATGGTTTAGTATAAATGGTTAAGTATAAATCTATTGAGATATATTCAACAGAGGAGTAATGTTAAAGGCAAACTTTATAAAACGGGGAATCAATAATTTTATAGTTTTTCCGTATACATTTTCTCATGTGTTTGGGGACACCAAATTAGGTTGAGCAAAGAAGTAAAATGGCTTTGCGAATCACCTTTTGAAGGCATCGTCGGTCTTTCAACCCTTCTACACCGACCTTTACTTGACATTTGCACATCTGATGCTGTTGTACTTAGCAGTCAATTTTGTATTCACTTGTTAAAATTGTGGAAAATCGTTTGTCTATTGTAGAGGCCAGTCTATAGTTACCAAAGTATAACCTCTGTGATGATAGAAAACCTTAATAAGTAAAATCAACGTTATTTCAAATTATTAAAGGATTTAATGAAACACATGACTAAAAAAAATATAAAATCTGTAATTACGAAAAAAGCAATAAAAGGTTATGAAAATCTTGCCCTAATGAGAATTAATAAGTTCAAGTTTCAAAATTCAAGTTTAAATTCAGTAGTAAAATGATCAAAACACATACATTTGTAAAAAACATCAATTTTGTAATTTAAATCCATGAGTGTAGCCCCTGAGCTGTTGGACAATGTAAGACTAAATTACTTACGTAATTCCCGTCACAGCTCAATAAAATATGTCAATTCAGGACATGTTTCGGTGTTAAAACACCATCGCCAGCTTCAGGTACATAGTGTAGAGTTGAGCAGTTGTTAACATCGTCAGAAGATAAACACAGTATGAACACGAATAAATACATAACACAATTAAACATTAAGAAACAGGCATGTTCTAACAAAGATGACCGACCGCACAGGTAGCAAGGGACAGACTCAATTTTGTAATTCATAGGAACCAAAAGTATAAAAAATCAATACTAGCTTCCAACATATGTATATGGTTTCAAAATTTTAAGCCAGAAACCTTTACACAACTAAATCCAATCTTAACACTTGTCCGTCAATTAGACGTAGAAACTTCAAACAATGACATTTCTAGTTGCATTTCCCACAATGCAATAGTTTCTGTTAATTTTTCACTTAACTTCCTCTACGATAAGGACACAACCGCTTAACTGAGTCTAATGTAGGATTTTACCGTGATAATTACCATTGTTGTAGCTAAATGTGTGACATAATGATGATAAATATATAGTAGATCTCTCTAAGACATCTTTCATTTCTGTAATAAACGTGGAAAATCCAACTATAATCAAACGAGGTTTCCATCAAAACTTATATATTATAAGTACAATATTAATTTACTTCATACTTGAAATCGATTTAAGTGTAGCTTCATTTAAATTCCATTGTTGGCGATATTGAGTTTTGTTTCTGGCCAAATTATTGGAAAATTTTCCATAGATTAGGAAACGTTTTAAAATTAGTCTGCGAAAATCCTGTATTATGGAATATTGTTAAAACTACGCATTATGTACAAAAGAAACTAAGTTTTTTTATATAGTTGCTTACACACAATTCAAAATTGATAAACAGTTTTCACTTTTTGTTTGAAACTATTCAATTTATATTTATTTTACTTTTACAATTTCATCGATCAAAACAATAAAATAATAAATAATTAGGTCCAATGTCAATTAGATCGTTTAGCCTTAAAGATTCACACTACTTCTTTTAAAAAATTTAGTACAACATTTTGACAATGCTTCAACATGTGAGATTTTCGACAAATAACCTAAATCAGACAATTTGATGTAAAAACCCGTTTTAAGTAAGTTTAAACATGATTTAATTATATGTTAGACGTACAATTCTTCAGCAACCTTAATCCAATATAACATGTTTCAGTTATTTAAATAATAAATAAATATTTGATAGAATTTAAATCACGTAACATTTTAGGGATAAAAACACACGACAAATAAATGAATGGACATCGTTCTGAAGATGTCAATGAACGTGTGTTTATTTAGTGTGTTTATTTAGTATATCTGACCGACTACGCAGTGAACTGTGTTTTTATCTCGTGTTTTTCGTAGTAAAGAAATCTTGTGTGTTTTTCGTAGTAATGGAATCTTATCGTATCGAGGGTACAATATTTAAATAAGATAACCATAACACATTAGATGATTCACAAAGAAATGTGTACTTTTAGTTTTTGTTGGAGTGTTATTGGTGTTTTTATTCTACATATTTTGTGAGATACTTACTAATGCACAATTTAGAGTAGATTTAGCTACATTTTAGACAACTTTTTCCAATATGTAGTACTGTAGTATAAAATACTTTTTAAATTTACATAAGGTTACTTCAAGTATTTTTATTTCAAGCAAAAGAAAAAAGCTGAAATTTGGTCCTCGAAAAATAGTTTAAAAATAAAATTAATTTTTTGATGAATAATATTTATTTCTGAGCAGGTTTGAATAAAAATGTAAATTTTATTTATACTGATACATTGAAATGCATAGTGTATTTCAATTATATTCTGGTGAGCATGTAATCGAAAAAACAATACTACAAAATTACATCATAGGTTTAGTAAAAAAAAGGTCAAAATTGCTAAACCGATACTTTATCACCAAGATATTTACGTACTAGGCCCTACATTGTTTCTTATTATATCATTATACATATGGAAATACAAAGGTTGAAAACAGGTTTCAATTTTAACTAGCCTTTAAAGTTAGATTTTATTCTCATTTTAATCACAATATATGAACATAAACAGCTTAACCTATAAATATGTAATTTAAATTTACAGAAGTAAGTTATTGTTAGCACAACGGAATAAATTTGATCTATAGGAATAACACACTTTCGCAACGCAATTATTTAAAGGTTTGCATTTATATTGGCTGGAAAATCTAGTAGATTGGTTTTCAGTTTGACTTTCAATGAAGTAAATAACAATTCGTCAGCTGTTTTCAGTTACATTTCAAACTAAATTAGTTTCTGAATTTTAAGTAAATCCTAAAATAGTCCATCGTTAGGTAATACAAAAATATTGTAAGATATTTATATTTATATTGTAAGACATTCACACTAATAATATCAAAAATCTTATCTGAAAATGTTCGAGCAAAATAATAATCGGTTTCCCCAATAGTGTGAAAGAAATTAAATACCAAATACCACAAGATGTATAAATGTGTTTTTCAATCCATATATTTCCAGCGAGAACTAACCTTAAATGTGTTAAATGTGTTCATCTTTAAAGAGTAGAACGTCAAAGCACCCAAGTATCTTGGAAATCTCTCTCTCTCTCTCTCTTGGATTACGATACGTTTCCATGACGGGTGTGTATTCTTGGAGAGGTAAAATATAATGGAAAATACTATATGTTCGTGAAAAAATTGAAATTTAATTATTTAAATTAATATGTAAATTGAACCTGGCGGTAGACATAGCTTGGTTATCCGTTCACTGTCACACAAAATCGAGAGGCAATGCATCACTAATTCATGGTAAAAATATAAATTATCAATACATTGTTTAACCTTTTTGCATCAACTTTGTTTACTTGTCTATAAATAGTTCGATTGACAATCTATGTTTGTCTAGACATATTGCATCAATATTCGGAACCACATAGTCCCATCCGCTTGTCTGATTTGACTTGACTTAAATTACAATACTGATTGGAATCTAAATATAATCCAGCCATTCAGTTATAATCAAAGTATTTATTGCCATAAACAAACTTGGTAAGAAATGAGAACTTTGTAAGTGCACAACCTTTTAAAATTGTTTGTATTTATTGTTTCCGATGATTGAATGATTGTTTGCCAATAAGAAAGAAAATTTCATCAGGTGAATTGGAAAACATATAACGTATATTGAACGAAATAGAATGATTCTCGTTTAAAAATTATGTTGCATAAGTTTTAAATCTACTTAAACGATTTTTTTATGGTTACAATTTTCTAACGTGTTATTTTTATAAAAACATTACAGGTGTACAACATTTTTTATCAATTTTTGAATACTTTTAATGGCAAAAACAATATATTATATGAGTCGAATTGAATAAAAATCTAATTTGTAACAAATTCACAGTACTAAGTTTTCATCAATAGTAATGTAGTACAATTTTCGCGCTCTGTACATTTTACAAACATTCAAAAGTAGTAAGTTTGAAATGAGATGACACACTACTTGAAAAATATATCATCAAAAAATCACATCACATTTAACAAGTAACTTTTGAACGTTAACCTTACAAATGAATGTATCGCTGATTTTCCAACGAGATACAACTGAGCGACAAGTTTAGTGTAGGTTGATTAATTGATGTAATCGATGAACACCATACATTTCCCCATGGGAAGGCAATGTGGAAGGGGTGGGGGGGAGTTTCACGTCCAGACTTATTTCTCAAGTGTCGCCGACGCCAAGATTAACGACAGGTCAGCTTTGACCCAAAATCTACTGAATAGACCAGGAATTTGGGACTTATTGTTCAGCTGTTTTGGATTGGCTGACTTTCCTATTTATGTGTTTGCAAAGTGGAGTAGTGTTATACGTTACCACAATTTATAGCGAGAACCAAGTACGTTATTAACTAAGGTAATCCTGTTCGTCGTCTGTGTGAAATCGTTTTACAAATTACTAAAATAATAACAGAGTTTACTGTAACAAACGTGTGTATTTATTTGGATATTTTGTAAATTATATATCCTATATATTAATAGGCAAGCATGTTTCTTGAAAACCTTTTTTCTCAGCTCGTAGTCATCTTAGGGAAAATCTACGTATGTTAGAAATATGTTTTCCGGTTGATGCACATAAACATGATGAAGAAACATGATAAAGATGTACAGAATCCCTTTATAAATTAAAATAGGCTCGAAATTAAGCGCAGATATGAATAAAAAAAAAACAAAAAAAAACATGGGCTTTGTGTGTTGTCATGTTTGTGACGAAATAACAAAATATAAACAGAAAATCAAAACGTGATATTGTGTTTTACTAATATAATGTTAACAGTATGAAATAATGTTATATAATGAATATAATGTTTACTTAGGTTGTTAACAGTATGAATGTAGATAGAACAAAAAGTACTAGGAGACATACTATTATAATATTTGTGAAGCTAGCAAAATACAAGTAAATCTTTGCTGGGACAAGTTTCTCATGGCTTTTATTTTGAAGTTCTTTACACAGGTACTCATTTGTATATTGATAATCCAATTATAAACTTCAATCTGAAACATAATAATAGAAACAAAGATCCGTTATTCATTAAAACGAACAAAGGTGTCTTTCAAGTTCACTTGATTCTAAACATAATTAGAATGAAATAGGAGAGAAAACAAAATATTTCTTTAGTATGATTACTTTTATTTATGAAAAAGCCACATATTTTGTGTTTGACGAATTTGGTGTTTTATTGAAGGTCCCATTTGACATTTTACTAACGTAAATTAATGCTTACTACTAAAATAAAATGTTATCCTAAACAAAATGCCTAACAAATGTTTGGAAAGAACTATCGTACAGAATTAACAATGTTAAAAATATTTGAAACCTTATTGAAATAGAGGAAGCTTGAAAATTATTTGATGTATTTTATGGCGAAGAAATATCGACGATATTTAGTTTAGCTAAGTGGAAATAGTTATAAATAACACCAACAATGAATAATATTGTTCCTACCCCTAACCATAGACAAAAAAGAATGAAATATAGTAGCGCCAACGTAACTACAAGGCGCTCCCAGCTGTGTGCGCCAGAACCTATGGTAATCGCAGCACAGCTGACGGTCTATATTTAATTCTATTTGTCTATGCACTAACGTTTTCAAATTTATGTAAGTTTACAGTAAAATTATTTGTTGTCCACTGATTACAAATCATTGTTTCGAGTTGATAGTAATATTGTTTTGTGAAATATTTTAAGAAACATTGAATTGATATCGCAATGACATTGACTTTAGGGACTGAAAATACACAAGACGAAATACACAAGAAGAATAAGAAATTCTATAGTAAAATCTGTTGTTTGTTTTGACGAGTTTCGTGACCGGTTTGCGTGCATTGATGTCAACAAAATTCTTCTCTCTTTTAGAATACATCTTACAGTGTGCGCTCCATTTCAGGTTATGAATTACGAATGTTTTAAAAGTGTAAAATACATTAATGTTCTTCATAAACAGTTTTACTCAAAATTAAAAAAAAAAAACTATAAATATAGAGAATATATCAACACATTCTTGGATTCATAAACGCAACTTAAATTTGTTTTAAACAGATGCATAGCTTGATAAAGCCATGAAGGTATCCTATATATTAATAGGCAAGCATGTTTCTTGAAAATCTTTTTTCTAAGCTCGTGTGTATCGTAGGGAAAATCCACGCATATATTAAAATAGGCTAAAAAATAAGCACAAAAAATGTATTTAAAATTGGTAAAAATAAACATGCGCCTTATGGGTTGTCATGCTGGTGACGAAATAATAACGAAATATAAACAGAAACAGCGTGAGGTGAAAATAAAGAAGTTTTCATCACTCCGTAACGAAAGTAACTATTTTCGATAACAGCTGACATCAATGAAAGTAGTAGTTTCCCAAGCTCTGATTTAGGGCGAGGGAAAATCGATCAGCTGATTTTCCCTCGCTCTAAATTTACTTTCCCTGGCTCTCAATTAGTTCTTCATTTATTCACTACGCGCGCTAGTGTTTTGTTACGGTTTAATTTGGTGATGTGAATCAGCTGTGTGTATGGTTGAAAGTTGTTTAATTCTTTTTAGTACAGGCAAAATAGATTAAAATTCACCAAAAAAACAAAAAAATTAGTTCAGGGATGAAACTTTGGTTTTAACTTCGTTTTACCAATAGAAGTCAAGATCCGATGAGTCCCTAACAGTCCCGATGGGGGAACATGGTTTTTAGGGGGTGGGGAGGGGGAATTTTGATATAATTCATTATTCACGATTTGAAGTCATTTAGGAAGTAGTTTTTAAGGTTTGTATACACGGTGAATCGATAGGAACCATATTTAGGTCGTTAGAACCACCTCTATAAGAGATTTAGCATATTGGTACATGTTTAGTTGTTATTTTTTCTAGGAGGGGTAGGGGGAATTTTAAATAATTTATGATTTTTGACTTATGACTTGTTGGGTGTTGTTTTCAATGGATTTCTACATGCCAAATAGAATGGAACCACTATTTTGTCGATATAACTACATTATTAACAGATTTGGAGTGCTATATGACTGAAATAAAATAAATGTTTGTGCACGAAATTAATTATTTAATATTTAAACATAAAAATTAAAACTATTATCTAAACATCAAGTATTAATTTAATGAGTTTATTTTTACAATAAATTCAATTTTCCCCATTATAAAAAATACCCCCGCCACAGCAAACCTGCAGACCAAGCGAATTTCTATTTATCTTTCAGGATTTCTACTAAAATTTGTCCTTGAAACTGTCCGATTTATTTACTATTTAAATTACATTATTTTTAATTAATAATTAGGTTTGCTGTACAGGGATGTAATGGGGGTGTTTTTTATTAAAATGTTGATAGCTTAGTATGAAATCAACAAAATTACCAAGTTTGGTTTGAATATATCCACAAACAAGTTTATTTATCTACAACAGTTTATTTATTTTCCATTAGAATAACATGGGAATTTTAAATTTACATTTTTTTTTTATTATCTCCTTAACCGTTAGGCGTACAACAAGGCATATACTAAATTACTAAATCTTTTAAGCTCTAGAAAGTGGTTTGGAAAGAAATTGTGAAATTCTTTGTTGATGGGGTCAAAAATGGGAAAAACCAATTTTCTCCCCACAAAAGTCTCCATAAACCCATAATACATTGTAATACATTGACATTAAGTCAGGGTTTAAACCATGTTTTATGATTTAAAGTTCAAGTAAATATCTATTAACCTTTGCGTAGCCCCTACAAAGTTTGTATATATGTTTTATATGTTTTATATGTTTTGTACATATGTATACTGTTTTTATATCCTTCAGCAAGTCAAAGGAATACATTCTAAGTTACAACGAGGTTTTTAGTGAATTTCCCATATAGGGAATAAGCTATTACCGTAGGTCTCATGGTAAGACCTAGACCCGGGACCAATTTACATTTTTGTTTTAAGGTCCCCAGAAGTCAAAAACACCATCCTTTCAAATTCATATACATATGTGTCCGTTTAGGGTGATAACTCGAGCACAAATTATCCGATTTTGATGTAATTTAGTGCAAACGTGTAAACCAAAATTTATTCGAACGAGTTTGCGAACCAGCATTATTGGACTATGGGAACAGGGGTTTATGGGGATTTTTATGGGGAGAAAATTGGGTTTTCCCATTTTGACCTCATAAACAAAGAATTTCACAATTTCCTTTCCAAACCACTTTCTAGAGCTTAAAAGATTAAATAGTTTAGTATATGCCTGGTTGTACGCCTAACGGTTCAAATCAAATCAAATCAAATCAAATTATCTTTATTCACTTTATACATTTTACATACATGAATAGTGTAAACGCATACAAAATTGGTTATACAACTTAATCTAAAAGACTTAACCATACAATTTTACAATTATTTTAGAATGTATAGCTCATTCATTTTTTATTTAGAAACTCATCTATACTATAAGGAGCCAGATTAATTAAGAATTATTTTAATATCTTTAAAAATTGGGTTTGTTTTGATCTTTTTTTAGTTTAGGCAGGCAAACTTCTTATAAATAAATTGTCGATATACGAAGGTTTCATTTTTGAAAGATTCAGCCGATGATGACTTTTTACAGTAAGATATTTCCACCTTGTGTTGTATTTATTCAATACTTCAGTGTTTTTATCTTTATAAACATGCTGAATAGTTTTAAAAATATACAAACCATACACTGTAAAAATTTCATTCCATCATTACATTGTAAAAAAGTACTTTAATTTTTTTTATAAAATAAGTTTCTTTTTATTTACGTTTCTTTTATTTACTTTGCGTAAAAATTAAAGTAATTTTTCACCGACTTCTTATCCTTTAAGGTTAAGGAGCATAAAATATGTAAATTAAAAATTCCCATGTTATTCTAATGGAAAATAAATAAACTGTTGTAGTTCGCTTGTTTGTGGATATATTTAAACCAAACTTGGCAATTTTGTTTATTTTATAATAAGCTATCAACATTTCAATAAAAACAACCCCTATTACCTCCCCTTTAGCAGCAACCCTAATGACTCATTAAAATTAATGTTATTTAAATAGAAAATAAATAGTAATCCTGTCAGGTAAATGAAAATTTGCTTGGTCAGCAGGTTTGCTGCGAGGAGGTATTTTGTTATAATAGGAAAAATTAAATTTATTGTAAAAATAAACTCATTAAATTAATACTGGATGTTAAGTTAATTGTTGTTTTTTTTATGTTTAAATATTAAATGATTAATTTTGTGCACAAACATTTATTTTATTTCAGATAGCACTCTAAATCTGTTAATAATGTAGTTATATCGACAAAATAGTGGTTCCATTCTATTTGGCATGTAGAAATCCATTGAAAAAAACACCCAACAAGTCATAAGTCAAAAATCATAAATTATTTAAAATTCCCCCTACCCCTCCTAGAAAAAATAACAACTAAACATGTACCAATATGCTAAATCTCTTATAGAGGTGGTTCTATCGACCTAAATATGGTTCCTATCGATTCACCGTGTAAACAAACCTTAAAAACGACTTCCTAAATGACTTCAAATCGTGAATAATGAATTATATCAAAATTCCCCCTCCCCACCCCCTAAAAACCATGTTCCCCCATCGGGACTGTTAGGGACTCATTGGATCTTGACTTCTATTGGTGAAACGAAGTTAAAACCAAAGTTTCATCCCTGAACTAATTTTTTCATTTTTATTTAGTATTTTTCCTGTACTATTTATTTCGATGTTTAAACAAAATGTATTGAAAAAAATACGTAGGCTACCTTTAGAATATTGTCTCCTATTTTTTGTTTAAAAATGAATAAAAAATTAACCTAGGTTTCCTTAAAAAATATTTTATTTTATTTTGATGTTCAATCTAATTAATTGAGATATAAAACAGTTGCAATATTACTGAGGTCTGCTGTTCTGTGTTTGTGTATTTTTGCGTCTTGATGAAAAGTATCGTTCATAACTCGTACCGAAAGTTATTATCCGCCACTTGCTCCATTATTCCCGTCCTCGGCTTCGCCTCGTACGTGAAAATACGAACGGTTTAAATTGGGGTTCCGTGTGTTCGGCTTCGCCTCACACAAAAACTTGAGCGCGCGCCGGAAAATGCCACTTTCGGTCCTAGTAATGAAATATACTATTTCACAATGCATATTTTTGGTCAAGTTTTCGACCACTGGACGACCTATAGTACATTTCAATCCATGACGAGATTTAATATTCAAACTAACATTATGCTCAAATGTTAAGTTGGTTATAAGGCAACTTAAATACAAACATCGACTTTAGCAATCTAACTTTATAAGTTAATGTCAACAAGTTAACAAACACATCACAAGTTTTAATTAACAACAAAACTAACATTCAAACTATTAAATGGACCTGGCATAGTTTTAGATTCAATTAAAACCATAAGAAACTACTAATAAGAATATTTTAATTAATTTAATTAGATAACACAGTGTATGTGAGATTAAGTTTAAGGGAGGGTTAAACAGGGTTACACCTGGCTATGCTGCAAACGGGTGAAATTAGTTTCAATGTTCCTACAAGCAGTTTTAGAGAACAGACTGTTTATAGTTACCCTTTGTTTAAGCATTGCCAATATAAAAAAATAATAAAACGAAATACTTCAATTTAATAATACATCGTATATGGTCAGATTATAAGTACGAGATACAAATATTATTTTTTTTACAAATATATATGGATATTTGTTTAAGAACAAAAATTAAGTGCTTTTATATAAAGAAATACGAACACAGGTTCCAAAAATTAAGATGAAAATTATGTACTAATGTTGATGTATTTAATGTATCAACGATTTTAATTAGTACCAGTGATTCAATGATTCAATTAACTAAAATATATTGAGGTATTATTTAATATTTAAATTGCTATTGGAACAAGTTTAATTGAAAATATTAGTTCCCATTAGATACTTAATATATGCGGGTTTCGACGTGCTATATTTTAAAACATTATAACCAATATTGCAATCATACTAATATTATAAATGTGAAAGTTTGTGTGTTTGTTTGTTTATTTGTTTGTTTGTTTGTTTGAAGTTCAATCACGCGTTAACTACTGGTCGGATTGTGTTGAAATTTGGTATGATAATAGCTCACATTCCCGATTAACATATAGACATATTCTTACCTCAAAAATCCTTTCGGGCTCCGCCCCAGCGGCTCTAGAGTTTCCCATGTTAACCTTATGAGTATTCATATTTAAAAGGAATTAAATAATTTTGCCAGCTGTTTCAACTACACAATTTGTTTCTATGATATTCAATAGCATCAAAAGGTTATACGGTTTACCAACAGGGTGCAGCACCATTAGTTCCTTATACTTTAAGACAACAGCTAATTTGAACCAAGCAGCAACAAAAACCTGAGTGTGAGAACTTTACTTCTTTCTATTGTTTAGGTGAAGGGGTAGAACATTATGGCTATAGTAGATGTTCTATATACTATAGTATACTGTAGATTATAGTAAACCCAATTTTCTCAAAACGTTTCCTCTCTCATTGCAAATGCAAAGTACGAGTATTTAACTACAATAAGCATTGTATACCAAGCCCGTACGAAGGACGGGTACTCAGCTAGTAATTAATATTTGATAGTATCCGTTTGTTGTTTCAGATATATAATTTATCTATTTAATCAAAATCAAATATTTTCTCCATTAAAAAATATATTTTAATGGTATTCTAAAAATGAAACGTTTTTTGAACAATTTCATTATAGTCTTTTTAGTTGTCAGTCGTCATCAACGAATCTATATACTATTTAAATTTTTTTTTTAAATAACAGTGTAAAAGATAACAGGACTACCAACACTCAAGATCTTTAAATCTCAAGTTCTAAATTAAGCTAAATGTACTCCCTCAAACTCAAAATCGAAACAAATAACCTTTTGTCTCTAAGAACAAATAAAGGAAGATTGAGACAAAGATGCGTCGATTTCGAGAAGAATTGCGTTGGCAGAAAAACAAACTTCTTTTGTGAAAAATTTCCACTTTCATTTATCAATTTTCTTTTACACTCACACCTGGTCAATTGAATTGAAAATAAGGAAAAGAAATACGGTAATGTATTTTTGTACCCACCATGGTCAGAAATAGTTAAAACTTTAGTTTATAAGAATGTTATAATACTGTTTATTTTCATTCTTTGATAGTCAGACTTAACCTCCATAGAAACTTTTAACAAAATGTGGATAAGATGAATCATATTAGATTTTGTTAATTTATGTTAAATAATGTTATTAAGAGAGGTCGGAACTTCCATCCAATAGGTCTGAATTAAACCTCCCCAATACCAGAGAAAATTTAAAATTCTTTACCATATAATTATGATTTGGATACAACATTAGGCAGTGGGCAAACAACAAATATAGGTCTTGCAAGCGAAGATCTCTGTATATATGTGTGTTAGAGATGGGAAACAAAATACATATACAATTTAAATTGACATAAGTGAGGCCATGTTAATTTAGGTTTACTAATAATTAAGTTAGGTTATTTTTTTATTATGTTACCTAATCTCCTAGTCAAGCCTATTCTAAACTATCGTATGGTGTAATATTTGGTACTTTTTTACGTTAAGGAAAAGTATGGTATAATTTTAAATATTTTGTTACTCATGAAAATTTGGTAAAAAATAGCACACTTATTCTTCTGGTAAACGAATTCAGACATTTAATATATAATCTTTTGTAAGGTTTAAGGGCTAATAATAAAATAGTTTATACTGAAAGGATATACCACTATGTTACCATAATAATAGACTTCGTCTATGTATGTATGTTGGTCTGTCTTTGTATGTTGTTTAATACAATAATGCTTTTAAGTTTATCTATGAATAACTAAACCTAATAAAACCCAGAACAAAATACAAAATGGAATAAAATGTATCATTTTAGGCATACTTTACCTTTCTAGTCTTTGAGTTTCTACTTTATTGCTACCCCACATACCTGGAAACAAAATAATAATTAACAAGATGATTTAAATAGTCATAATTAAAACATTCAAATAAAATAACGTGTTTTACATTATCAAACACAGCATGAAAAGGAATTCAAGCAAAATAAATAACAAAATAACACTTGACCGTGAAGACAACAATGCTAAGTCGCATATCAGCTGATCGCCAATGAAATAAAAGAAGCAGGGCTGCCAACATATGTGCTTGTTTTGTCCCTAAACAGTAAATATCTGGACTTGTAATAAATAGGACAATTTTCATCCACCACCTAGTTATGTGATAAAATTATTTGAAATCTGACGAATGTTAAAATTAGTGTTAAACTATTCAAGTATGCAGGTTTGCTGCTTCAAGGGAAGTCTAATTTCTCACAAGTTAACTAACTGCAAACAACGAAAACCCTTGTGAGAAGTAGGGCGCCTGAACAGGTGTTTCTAGTGAAGCCGCTGTGCTTTTATGGAACACATTGTTGAGTTAAAGCTTTTAAATGGGTAATCTGAAGGATTGACAAATATATTCGTGGTGATTTCAATGATTTTTTTTATATAAATAGTAAAATAGGGTAGTCATTCCCATTGTAGATAGTCTAACAACTGTCTAAAAATTAGGTTTTTCCATTTTTAACCCAAAAATATAAAGTGTTGCAATTTCTGTCTTAATTATTTTGTAGAGCTTTAAAAAGAAATAATTTAGTACATTGTAAAGTTGTTGTACGCTTAGTAGTTAAGAGGAAAATTACAAAATCCTATAAATTTAAAATGACTATGTTATTCTTAGCGAGAATAAATTAACCGTTGTAGTCTGTTTGTTTATAAGTATATATTTTTATTAAATTTCGCAAATTTCACAATTTTAAACTGAACTATTAACACGTCAAAAATACCACACTTCAATACATTCCCTGTACCAATAAACCTAAGTGGTACTGATTAAATTAATTTTCTTTAAATAGAAAAAAAATGTCTTAACAATTTTAAGAGGATAATTTAGTGAAAATCCAACCACGTACATCGGAAATTAGTCTGCAGAGTTGTTGCAGCAGGGGTGATAACCAAGCGTGATAAAAAATTTGCACTATCCAATTATAAATTAACGTGTTACATGGTGATATAAAAATTAAACTACTGTCCCAAACCTTGCCTTTCAAACGCAAATTGGGTCAGATTAGGTTAGGTTAGGTAAGTTAGTTCAACGTATGTGTTCGGTTAGGAAACATGATGTGTATTTTTAACTTATAAAAATAAAACTAACCTAACCTAATCCAACTTGCATTGGGCATGGCTGTGACAGTTTATCACGTACTATTTTCATTAATGAAATACAATATTCAACTATCTGTACCCAACACACCGTGAGTGAAGATGCATCTATTGTCAATGACAACTCGATGGAACCGGCGCTGTGGATTATCTCTGTATACTGAATAAATTACATACGTGCCATTGGCAGCATTGTATCGCTAGATATACATTGTATTACACACAGAGTAATAATTAGCGTTACATAATAGTGGGTTATATTAACTCAGATTTTATATTTATAATTGTGTACAATATTCGCAATTGACTTTAGATACTGAAGTTGGGTCATAAATGTACGACATATAGACAGGAATTAGTACAACGTTGCATGAGCTTCTCCTTCTTAATAGATTATAACACGATTATATATTTTTTATTTTCCATAGTACAACAGGTACAGCATTGCTATTCAAAGTATTTCATTAGATAGTTAATGAGTAGTTAGATAGATACTTTCCGGCTGTAGTTTATAACACTAATGAAATAAATTGTACAAAATCTTCCGTTTAATAAATGTTTATTGAAACTGTGTTTTAAAACAACCTTAGCTTAACTAATTCATGATCTAGTTTAGTATCTGCGTCAGAAATAAGTGTCCATTTTTGTTCGTACGCCCTAACATCTATTATAAAGGCTGGACATTTTCTGGTTGATCTCTTTAAAGATGTTATGTAAGCGAACAAGAATCTTTTAAGCTTTTCTTAGACGGTTTCTTCATTGTTTTGTTATGCACACATGCGTTCTTTGAATTCCCGATTACAATGTGCTGCTAATCCATTGTTTTTTTTTTTTAAACATGTGATAATAAAACACCAGTTGGTACACGACTGTTCCTTAAAGATGCTTCAGTTTAATTAGTTACAATAAGTGTTAAGTGAAAATCAGCGCACTCAAACATAACCGGATTAAAACTCGCGTCAATACAGATGAAGATTTTATAATAGGACAAGAATTCTAATTGCAGTATCCCAAGTCAATGTTTTTTCCACAATTTAAACGAAAAAAAGGCATAATCTTCACGTGTTATTTGAAAGTAAAATGTTATTTTGATGCACTATGTATCGATAGTTTATCAATCCAATTGTATCATTGCCGGTTTGTGATTACATTGGCAGTAGAACTGTCAAACTGTTGACATAGGCTGATAATTGCGATTCAATAATTACCTCTACAAACCGAATTAACAATCGATAGCTTCGATAGTTTATCGATCCAATTGTATATGATGGTCAGTTGTGATTACATTGGCAGTAGAAGCATGGAACTGTTGACATAGGCTGATGATTGACATTCAATAATTACCTATACAAACCGAATCAACAATCGATAGCTTCGACAAATCTACATAACGTGATAGGAAAATCTACTATATTTTACCTCTAACTTTTCCAACCTTTGAAACATAAATTGTCATTGTTACCTAAATATATCTTCAGTTACAAAACTATTCTAAAACCACAAATCTGTAGAATTAAAATGTGGTTTACAAAACAATAAATACTGAATATTTATGTCACCGCAAACAGTTGGTTTAGTTTTGTTCAGTTTGTAGATAAATGTTTTATCCGTTAATAGTAGTATAACTAAAAGTTGTTAGTTGTAATTACTTTAAATTTATTCTGAAGATTACTCATCTAGTTTGGTAAAGCTCTATCTTACTGTGAATAAATTAGCACTAATATGAATGAAAAAAATGGGGAGCGAGCTGTTCTAGTGGTTGGAGCGCGGGACTTCGGTGCCTGGGGTCCCGGGTTCAAATCCCGCCAAATCACCAATGGATTTTATCTAAGTGATAATGCCGCAACCCCTAGGTCTAGCCTGAAGTGATATGAAAAACAATCCCAGGCTCGTGCCTTAAGTCCTAGGAGAAAAAATGAATGCAAAAACATTTATCATACCTGTAAATTGTATAATAAAATACCTAATGCATTGAGAAATGACATTTCATAGCTAAATGAATTTTTTTTTTATTCATAAATTAAACTATTACCATTAAATATATGCGGTATTCATATTTGAAAGTAGAATATTTCAGCTTTTAATCCATACGACTGTGCTACTTCATAAATAAGCTAAGATGAATGTTAATGTCCCACCAGGAAGTACATTATCGATAGCTTATGAGTCGTCACACACAGAATATTCAGATATTGTCTGATGAAATCAATACATCGCTTATAGGCCTTATGCTGTCACGTACCGGAAAAGCGAGGGAAATCTTAACAAATGGAGGGAAATTCACGACACACCTGCATTTCCCTTGGCTTGACGCTTTTCAACACAAATACATTAGTCACTTAGTGGGAATTCGACTTTGCTGAATGAAGCACTTCAAAGTTTTGGTTGACTTTTATTGGGAAATACGTAAATGTTGAAGATATCAGTACTAGATTATTTATAAAGATTTAAATTTACACCCAACACTTTAATCTAAACAAATTTATTAAAAATCTATGTGAACTTATGGTTTTTTTTGTGGTGCAGGAGAATGAAATGGTATTGAAGAAATTATTTGAAAGCTCTAACCTTAATTTGCAAATGAAGATGAAGTCAATGAAGTTAGGTTAGGTTAGGTAAGCTTATGAAAAGTGAGGTTAGGTTAGTTTGGGAAGAGCTAGGTTTGGTAACTCTAGACACATTAAACATAACTTATTGTGTATGATTGATGGTAAGATGCATACGTTAAGTTAGGTTAGGTTAGGTTAGGTTAGGTTTGGTTAGGTTAGGCTAGGTTAGGTTAGGTTAGGTTAGGTTAGGTTAGGTTAAGTTAGGTTAGGTCCTTTACTTCACTACTGTAAAATCATATTTTTTTTTTATTGCGTCAATATACATATACTATTTCTTATTTACTTAAAATTTATTTGCACAAAAAGAATGCCTATTGTGACGACACTCTTGAAAAGTACTTCCCTACAATTATTTTATCTACCTCCCAAAAGTTTATTTCGAAGTTTACAATATGTGGTTCCTGTGTTATTTACAGTACACACTGTAGTTGGTTGCATCATAATCACATTAGTTGACCCATAATGCAATGACTTCCATTATCCTGTGTACATGTTATTACAATGACAGTAGTGCCTTCTAAATAGGTATATACCTTATTTGGGTCACAAACACATTTCAACTCTAAATGGATTTGGAACTCGTCCAATAATCGGACAGCTACATAACACATTTAATTTGCAGGGATTCATGTAATGGTTTTCGGCATGTAGCTTTGTTAATTTTCGTAATTTTTGTTTGAATATGTATTGTAGGTCTATCGTGTGTTTATAGAAGAACGGCTGCTGAATTAGACTTTCTGCTATATTCTTTTTTGTAGAACATTAAATTTCTGTTTCAGTTTTATTCCTGTTTTATAGACAGAGCGCTGCCAAGCTGGTTTGAAACAAACCAGAACATCTTGCAGAAGTTTGTATTAGGTATATAAATTAAGTTGTGTGATGGCAGAGGAGCAATAGTTTATCGTTCTATTTTGTTTGAAATACTGAAGTTTAAAATGTTAAATAACATAAAATAGTGGACATCAAAACGCACTTAACACATATCGTACAGAAATATATTTATAGTCTCCAGTTGATACATACGGATGACACTCTATAAGGACGTGTTTCATCTATGGAACTACATTTTCCGTTTGAAACCATTACAATATTTGAGTAAAAATATCAATTTATAGTTGATAAAATTATCTTTAGACTTCCCATAAAATGTAAACATTTAAAGCCAAGAAAATATAAGTTCAGGACCATCTCACCAGAGGGTACTAGTGCATTGGGTTAAATCGACCTTCTTTCTATATATTTCCGTAAGCGAATCGGTCCCCACGAAATATCTCGAGCTAAGAAAAAGGTAGCATGGCTGTTGAGGATTCATTTTAAAGCTTAAAGTCCAAGGACGGTGGGGAAAATATCGGAAGTGTCAAAAATTACCTCTGTCCCACAAGCTGTCAAAGATCCAGTCATTTTCTAATACGGCTACAGTGCTTCTACAGGGTGTCCCGGAACTCTCTACCAATATTTTAGGGCATTGCTCCTGGGTAAGAAACATAACTAAATATCATATTTAAACTGTCCGGATGTCCTTAGTTACTCACACAGCCGCCATTTTGTTTTTTTCAGTTATTATTTTTTTTCTAAAGAATGGTTAAACATACGAAATGGAAACTTTGCACAAACATTTATGACAACTAGACAAAGCTGCAAAAAAATTATGAAGATTTTTCAAATTCATAAAACAAAATGGCGGCCATTTAAAATTTTTGTAAAATCAATGGTTTTTTTGAGTTATTTGAGAAAGAAAAGTTTAAATGGCCGCCATTTTGTTTTATGAATTTGAAAAATCTTCATAATTCTTTTGCAGCTTTGTCTAGTTGTCATAAATGTTTGTGCGAAGTTTCCATTTCGTATGTTTAACCATTCTTTAGAAAAAAATTAATAACTGAAAAAAACAAAATGGCGGCTGTGCGAGTAACTAAGGACTTCCGGACAATTTAAATATGATATTTAGGTACGTTTCTTACCCAGGATCAATGCCCTAAAATATTGGTAGAGAGTTCCGGGACACCCTGTATAAGTGTTTTAAATATACCAGCTGATTTAAACATTGCGTATTTGATTGTTTATTCATGTTAGTGTTCTGGTTGGGAAGTCTAATCTGTGTACAGTCAATGCTATAACTGAACAGACAGACATATTTACAAATCTTTCTCCCCTTGAAAGATTATAATTCCTCCAATAAAACTATTTTCACATATTTTATTTGAGACACTTTAGTTTTATGAGTCCGGAACTGTTTGCATCAACTAACGTTTACAAGTTTTAAACTGGTTTAGTTCGTGAATTCTCTCCATAACATTGGTTACGCTTTAATGATCACTAGCGGAAAATAATTAAATTCAATGCCAATAGGGTACGTGTTCGTTTATTTGTTCGTTATACCCACATTTTCCCACCATTGGTTGTTAATCTCTCAAGATAATATGGCGTCTTTCTCATTCTCACCTGACGGAACCGGATATGAAGTTAATCAAGGCAAATACGTGTTTGATCTCGTCCTTTGTTAATTGAATTGACGCTAAACTGAACAGCTGATTTTAGATACGAGTTGACTTTGTCATCATTTTATAACATTTTAAGCTCGATTTGGTGTGTTTCGGCAAAGCACATATATTTTTTGTATAATCTGTAGTAATTTAAGTGTGGCAATTTACATATGAGTTACACATTTCGGTTTCAATACAAAACGATTACAAATAGATCGTATATAATAAATAAAAGGTTGTTAAAATACCTATAAATCAATAGCTTACATTAAAACACACTCAAAATTATTATACCTTAACAAAAACAAATTAACAACAAAAATAAAGTATTATAACATTCATATAAACAACTAACAGAGTATCCGTTCTTCGTAGGGGGTTGGCGTAAAAGTATAAAATGCTTATTGCAGTTATACTCTAGCTTTACATTTGCAATGGGGGAGGATAAGGCTTGAGAGAATTCGGTTCTTTAATTTTACGGTATGCTATAGTATTACAGATATAGTATAGTATTACACATCTACCATAGCCATTCTGTTCTACCACTGCACCTAAAAAATATAAAAAAGTAAATTATCAAAAATTCGCACAATATCACAAATGATGTATTAAATTAAAAACATAAACATTACTGTAAACAATCCTACTTTGACAGTTCTCATTGTGTATCACAGCTTTTTGATGCTGATTACTTTAAATTAGGGTGTCATCATAATTTCAAAAAATAATAATAGTGCTTCACCCTGTTGGTAAACCTTATAACTTTTTAATGCTATTGAACATCATAGAACCAACTTTACTAGTTTGGTCGAAGCATTAGACAAAATTATTTAATTCCTTTTAGATGTGAATACTCATAAGGTTGACATGGGAAACTCCAGAGCCACTTGGGTGGAGCCCGAAAGGACTTTTGAGATAAGAATGCGTCTATATGTTAATCGGGAATATAAGCTATCATCACACCAAATTTCAGCCCAATCCGACCAGTATTTTTTGGGTTTACTTGTCACAAACATCCATACATACATCCAAACTTTCTCATTTATAATATTATAGGAGGATGTATAAACAACTCTTTATTAAAAAACAAAAGCCATGGCTTGTTTTCTTGGGTTATATGCACTCTGTAAAATATATTATAACATAACAGACGCAAGTGTACGCAATAAAAAGGCCAGCCAAGAAACGTACATCAAAACAGGTCTAGAATTTTACAATCGTCCGAAGCCAATGGTACAAGTTTACAACAACTGTGGTGCTAAAATAAAATTGAAAATGCTGCATTGATTTGGATTAAAACCGGTGTTGTCTTCTGTCATTATTTGCTGTGAACTAGATACATATTCAAACTTATTATGACCACTGCGCTCAGAATAACATTGAATTAATGCGATTTTCCTATGTATGAAGATTTATTTATTCGTAATTTGCATAGCATGCACCGACTCTTTATGCTCAAAATGCTTTTGGGTCATTTCGGAACTGAGATTTATTTTTTAAATCCCAATTAAAAATATGTTGTACACATAGTTCAGATAACAAAAATAGCTCTAAAATTACACTTAATACTAAGAGTTATTTTGAAAGATTAAAAATAGTTATTTGTGTAACTAGTGTGCAAAGGTGCTTTACAGTTGCGTTAAACATATATTTTTCCTACAGTTACTACTAGCTTTAAATAGTCTTTCAAAATCCTAACAACAAGTTTTTATGTTAGGTTAAATCCAAGCGTTAAACGAAACGGGAAATACAATAAAAGGTTAAATTACCTGTGTCCGCCAGTCGATCCTTGTGCTGTGTCCTATTACAGGAGATGCATTTCGGCAGAATAAACTGCCATCATCAGTCCTAATATAAGTCCTTGTTCTTCCCCATTGGGTGCAAGGACTTACTGTTCCCATTGGGAACAAGGACTTATATTAGGACTGATGATGGCAGTTTATTCTGCCGAAATGCATCTCCTGTAATAGGACACAGCACAAGGATCGACTGGCGGACACAGGTAATTTAACCTTTTATTGTATGTCTTACCGATCCGGAACAACAACAACATAAAATGAAGAAACGGGAAACGCTGCACCAGCTGATCGTAGTCGTAGCATATTTTAATGTTGCCTACTTGTTTGGTTGAAATACTGGATTGCGGAAAACCATTAGTGCGGCAATAAATGAGTGCGGCAAAAGTAAGTAAATGCAGCAAATAGTTACTATCGTCAGTGCAAGGAAGCCCACTTTGTCAGGTAACTTTAGGAAAATTAATATAAAATTACTTCTTTTAGAGTCCAAAGCAATAAATTCAAAATGCAAGTCCACATAACTTTGGGAGAGTCATAATCGTCCAAAGTTGTGCCGCAATTCCGCCAACTTATGCGATTTAATTTTAACGACGATCAAAACTCAAAGTTTTCCGATTCTTCTTCATAACGACCCTTGAGGATATTTGTCTTATTTATATTGATGGAAGTTTAGAAAGATTCATCTTAATTTGCGACTTTGAAAGAAATTATTATTTAGTAACGCTCTTTCGTAGAACGAACTTTAGCATTACAATTTTAATTTGATTGAACTTTTAAATTAAATTGATTGATTTGATTTGAACCCAGATGAGGAAACTCTGAATTCGTATTGTAATAATTTATTATATCTAGCATATTATAGTTAATTTTGTTTCGTCAACAAATAACTTTCTTTAATATGTATTGAGAAGAGAATTTGTTTATGAAAAACGTAGGGAAATTTGTATTATATTTTTTCTAAAAAACCATCTTGCAACAGTCTTTTGACTATTTGAAGCAATCTACAATTCCTTAAAAAACCTGCAATTTTGCCACAAACATTTAAACATTTATGTTTTCTCACTAAAGACCTTTTTACGATGCAAAATATTCGAATAAAGTCTACAGTTCACTGAAAGTCCATGAAACTTTTACAAAAAACGAAAACAACCGTAATACTTAGCACTGACGTGAAAGTGATTTAAATTTCGAAGATTTTATAATTAACAATAGTCCAAGTCGATTGGATCAAGCTTTTGATCCTTTTTACTAGCATTTTTACCTTTAACTTAACTAATTTAGAAGTCTGTACTAATAGTAGTAGTATGAACTAGGTTGTGCCAATTTTTAGAGTTTTAGCCTGAAAGGGTCAAAAGTTCGATGTTAGATTTACTCGAGGTCCCCCAAGTTTGATGCCATTTGTGAGTAAAGGATGAGATTATTTTCGTGTTGCTTCACTACACAAAACATCAGCACTAAGATCAGCTGTTAAACCAGGACCATTGTTGCCCAAAGATTAAGAATATCTGGATCTTATTTTAAACCACAAAAAAGCTACTGACGTTTTAAAGATAGAAGATTCTGATTTTAACAATTTACTTTATTCACTCAACTATTATATGTACTGAGTTTCAACTTATCCAGAATAATTCAGATTTTTCTCAAGATCAAAACCGGTAACCTTGTTGGACAAACACTTTTCCCATTTCACAATATATCCAGATAGTTACATCTCTTTCAGAATCAGCTGGTTCTCATTTTGACTGATGAACCAGCTGGTCTTAGTCAGTTAAGCTACACAGATCATCTTACAACATTCTACACTCATCCTTCACTCATATTTGCGTTTAAATACGCACCTAGGTGGCGCCCACTCCCCATCTCAAATAATTGATAGTTGATAATTGTCACAATGCTAACTTCACAGCCTCTACATCTTTGTACCGGTTGTACCGTAGTGACCGTTGTGCCGTACCGGTCACTACCGCTACCGGCTACCGGTCCTCAGATGCATTTCCGGTTTGACCGCATCCCTGTCTGTCTGTCGTCAAGACATCAATCTTTGAGCACAGCGGCGGGAATTCCACGATTTTCTTTGACAAATGATTACTGCGGAGTTAAGATAACCTGGGAAAATCGTAATTTCGTGTAGTAGTAGTTGCGCCGAGTAGCATTTGCGCCGCGGATTAAATCGTGCTTCCAGCGCCGCGGAGTTAGATTAGTTCAATTATGCAGAAGTGACGAGGGTCATAATTACTTACACATTACTTGACTGAGTTGCTTGTAAATAGTGTCGATTACCATACTCCTAATTTACTTGTACTAGTAGTGCACTATTGCACAGAATAGTCTGCGGATAGTCTGCGGTGCTATGTGGAATGCAAACAGCTCGGCATATTGGTATTAGGGAGATTTGCTAACCCACTCCCTTATGTTACCTTTGGTCACTCAATGGTGTTGTCATTGTCAGTTTCGAGTAGAATTTAGCAGAATGAACATCGTAGAATCCACAAAGAAGGGCTCGGTTTTCAACCATTTCGTCTACTACAATTGACCTACTGTACATTATATCATCGATATGTCGTACAACTGATAAGAATGCAACAATAAGCTACAATAAAACCTTTCTGAAACCTCTAACCGAATAAATGATTTGATAAATAATTCCGAACCATGCAATTGCTTACAATCGACATTTACAACTGTTCACAACAGTTGACTTGTACTCCCTAGGGACTAAAAAGGCTTTTTGCTACTGGTGATTAAAACTTTATATAGTTTAGACCATATGGTTTTGTCTTTTGTTTGCTATCTAAAGGTTATACATCGAAGTGAAGGATCACGGGTTCATACATAAAACCCCATTATAAAAAGGTTTGTCATAATTACAGGTTCTAAAAAAGTTAACCATGTAAATAAATCAATAACTTGAGGGGGGCAAGCCCAAAATGACACTTCTAGCTACCATTCGTCCCTCTGCTATATCATAAGATGTACAAGGACTCCTACATCGAAAACATTGGTTAATCAAAACGGGTGAAAAGTTATTTAACAAAAAACCTTATGGTATCAGGTACACAGTTTCATTGTGTGTTAACACTTAGCTAAACTAAACAGACAATACCCCCACCGCAGCAAACCTGCCGACTAAGCGAATTTCCATTTGCCTGAATTGATTTTCAATTGAATGTATATAAATCAAATTAGGTTTAACGAGTACCTAGGTTAGCTGCTACAAGGAAACTATTAAAGTGGAGTTTTAGTAAAATGTGGATAGCTTAGTATAAAATAAATAAATTTGCCAAGTTTGATCAAAATATATCCATAAACAAGCATAAAATTACTCAAGTTATCGCGTTCACGGACGTATATAAATCTATACAAAATGAAAAAGTAAATTGGTCACGGGCCTAGTATATAGGTCTTACGGTGCCACCTACGGTAATAGCTACTTCCCTATAGGGAATTCGCTAAAAACATCCATTTTTTGCGAATTTAACATTATGGTACAGAAGACGTAAGTATCGTTAATTTATTTCTATTATACCTATGTGTAGGTAAATAACAACAGGTTTCATTCCGATATCGGTGGTTTGTAAACTTAATCAAGGTGATTCAACCTTCATGCCAAATTTAATCAAAATTGCACGAGAAGCGATAAGCATAGGCCGGGAGCGCGCCCGAGTTCACGTGCAAACCTCGCACTGTCAAGTTGATGATTTTTAAAATATTGGTGGGAATGGATGGGGATTTGTAATGTTTATTGAGTTGTACAATAGTATTGAACATTTGCATAGGCTTGTATAGGCCGAAAGCAGGGTTTTTAGAAAATGGCTAAAAAAACTCACCCATGTTATTCTTATGGAGAAAAAGTGCCTAAAGTGAGGTCATATTACTATATTATACCTCCTTTATATTTAATGGGTCAATAAATGAAAGAATTAGCATTTTTAGCTCGATTTCGTATATAGTATATGAGGATTATACGTAGGGATATGTAGGCAAAGATCAGGATTTTTGGAATTATAGGCTAAAAAATTATCCCCATGTTATTTTTATGGGGAAAACGCCTAAAGTCGGGTATCTTTGTGGTATTGCCACTACACGTTTTAGAGAGTTATTTTGTAAACTTAATATGTACTTGTATTTCTAGACTTAAGATAAACTTCATAAGGCCTGTCTCAACTCCCAGGCTTCACGAAGCGCAATGTATTACTACCATAAACCTGGTACAGAAACAAACTATTTTTTTCGTAATTTCCTCGCTTTTGAGTTATTGGTAATTAATTGGTTTTAGGTAGCCCTTATACTGAAACGGCGGAGTGTACTGTGTATTGTTTTCAACCAGTGAACGATATTTGCAGATATTTTTGGTGTCATCAATTTTACAGTTAGGCCTATTAGATTTAAAATTATGTGTAACCAGCATGGGTCACGAGGTGACTGCATGCAACCACTTTACGCTGAAAGTAAAATGTGGTAGGAACATAAGTCCTCAATAATCCTATTAGTGCAGTTGATTGGTTCCGCCTTTGTTAACCTGTCAAAACTGCTAACCCTCATTTAATTAGCTGGCGCGGCGCTGGTGCTACGCGGCGCAAATACTACTCGGCGCAAATACTACTCAACCTCGTAATTTTACAAGGAATCATTTTGCAACAAATTAAAAGCTGATTGGCCCGACTGTTATTTTATACTAGTGATTTTATGAGCCTACAGAAGTTCTTGGCCCCAAATAATAAATTATTATTTGGGTGTGGAATGGAATGAGATGATCTTTGTTACTACAAAGATCAACTGTTTCAGTAGTCAGGATCATTTAAATCTTAATGACCATGGATAATCTGGGGGTCCGATTTCAAATTATATAAAAGCTACTAATTCTTTCAGGATCGTATCGGCAACATATTGATTGTCAGGTGAGCAATTTACTTTGGTTACTGTTATAGTGCTCCCCAAACAATCAAAAGGTCGCCGGTTCGATCCTGAGAAAAGAAAAGTCAGTAGCTTTTTTATGGTTCGAATCTGAAGCCAGATGTTCTTGATCAGCTTAAATAAATTACTTTGACTGATGAACCAGCTGATCGTCAGTAACAAAGCTACACAAATCAACTCTGTGATTATATTATATTTATAAAAATAATAATAAACTGTATACTTTCACTACTACTCTAAATAAATTAAAGCTGAAAGATTTCATTATGGTTGAGACTGGAGGGTTAACGGCGTCACAAAATCCCTCCAAAACAATCATCTGCGGAGATCTCCATTCATCAACTCTCCGCTGACAACTTGAGCTCTCCCTCCAAAAACATCTCCCCACAGAGTTCTCCCGCCAAAAACATCTCCCCACAGAGTTCTCCCGCCAAAACACACCCATCTCCCTCCAATGTTCTAACACTTAGAGACACTTAGACGATTCATACTCCATTAGGTATCAGTGTTGTCTCAAAATTAACAAGTATTTATGATGAAAATAACATTTACGAGATTTTTATTTATATTTGAAGTAGAAATATAAATATATATTTATGATATTAAATGAAAATGAGTTTGAATAGTTTTTCTGTTAGATAGTAATTGTTTTATTAGTGTGTAGAACATATTTATTGCACATATCGACGTTGAAATACTAATCTGTTTCAATTAGATAAATAGCAGATGTAAAAAATATTTTTTTTTTTCAACTAAAAAAATCAAATAATATTCCATTTGACAGCTTGGATTCTAAGACACATAAAAATGAACAGCCTATCAAGAGGGAATTAATTATACAAATTGAGAAAAACCCGTTTCCTTTGAGGTAAATGACTTACAATATTGTTTCTATTAACAATCATTTTAAAGTTTAATTGTGTTAAATCTGAGCCTGGCAACAGTCAAGTTTACAAAATATTTTGTTTCAGTTGTCATTCTTAACTTTACTGGCAAAGTTTAGTTTTTTTTCGCTAGATAGGGTAAAAATAAACAGCAAGGTTAAATTAAAAGAAAAAAACATTATAGGTTTTCCAATTTTTTTTCAAGTGTAGTAAATATAAATTATTACGTAGGCTATTTTAGAAACCTGAATATATTTATTTCTTTGCGTAATAATTTTTCTTCATCGCGAAATAGAACCCTCTATCTATACTCTTAGTACTAAAGTACTCAATCCAAAACAAAAAACCCAACATTTTAACTTACGTTGATAATTTCAAACAAGTAAAAGTACACTTAAAATCTTTAAGAACCAATTAAAGACTTTAAGAGCATAATCAGTTTCCACTAGACACTTAATGACATCAGTCATAATTTTTACTCTCGGATAACTTTAATAGTAGACCGTCGTATCATGGCCATTAACTTCCCATTAACTTTAGGTCAAAAGACGCTAAATCATTGAACAATGCAGGATTTAGTCTCTAGTTTGTTGCGTTTACAGTGAGTAAGCGTTCTGCCAAGATATTGCTTGGAAAATTTCAATTACTTTTAAATGTGTTTTCCCGAATTGAGTGTAGTATGAAAATTATTTCAAAAAAAGTTTACTTCTTATACATATTTTGTAAATTTTTATTTATTTCAGAATGTTTGTAAGTTCTCGTCAGTAAAAAAGTATTTTCTTTTTATTTCGTTTCAAAATTTTAATAATTCCTAAAAAAATTGTGAATTTAGATGTATAAGATAACCGTTTGTGCATGGCTTCACCCATGTCCGTCCAACAGCGTCCAATGCGACTGGTTTTGACAATGGAAAACGGAATATATTTGTTTTCAGATTTACTTTCTGTTAAAACATCTATTTTCGGAACAAAACTCAATAATCGTAATAATAGTTCGTAATTCATTAAAAAGATCTCGTCCTAGAATCTCCTAACTTCAAAAATGTATCAGATACAATTTATATCCACTGTATAAACCTAATTTGAACTGATGAATTTCTTTCAGAATCAGCATCAAAAGGAATAATTAATTTTGTGCTGAATAAGTTAAATAAGCCTTTAGTTGCAGCCAGGTCTACAGACTATCTTTCTTTTGAATTTACCTCCTCAAATAATTCAAGGACATATTATTAAATTATTGTTTCGTATCCTTTGGATATTAGAGTATCACAAAACACCACATTAACTTTTTTACTACTCATTTCACCTAGATTACTTTTAAAATCTCTATTATTTAACGAAAAAATATACCAGAGGTTGGATTGACAAGTAAAATGAAAACTAAAAAACATTCTTCATTAGTTACCTCCAAGTTACTGAACAACTTGTGTTTGCTGTTTTGACCGACGAAACTCATGTCCATGACCCTTCATCGATCTGTGTACTTTGTGTGAATCAACATTTGTATCTCTATAGGCTTGGGGAGGGGGGGGGGGGTGAAGAACTTTTGTTCTTCAAAATCAATCATACTATTAATTGACAGTATTGTCCTTTGCACCATTCATTTATATATGGGTTACGGATTTAAAAAAGCTAGGTAATTTTATCATAAAGAAACCTCTTAAAACACACTTTACATAAATACATTTTTGTATGCTCTAAAATTTAAATTTTTCACTACGGACCACAAGAGAGCCTGTTTAATATGAAAACTTCCCAAAATACTACAAGTCAAAAACTTGTAGCGAGCTCGTTAGATGATAACGACCACAAACAGCGAAACTGCCGGCGGCGAAACACGGTACAACATTGGACAACATGGCGTTACACTGTTGTCTAAAAACAGGACAATGGAAGACGCTAATTTGAACAACATGCCGCTACACTATTGTATAAATGGAACAATAGAAGATATTTATAGACAAAATGGTGTTACACTGTTGTCTAAAACAGGACAATGGAAGACGCTAATTTAATAACATGCCGCTACACTATTGTATAAATGGAACAATAGAAGATACTTATAGACAAAATGGTGTTACACTGTTGTCTAAAACAATGGAATGTGCTAATTTAAACTTCATGACGTTACACTATTGTATAAATGGAACAATAGAAGATATTTATAGACAAGAAATAATAATGATAAAGAGAATAATGAAAGATAGGCCTACTGATTTATAGACTAAACATGACGTTACACTGTTGTATAAATGAAACAGTAGGAGATACTTATAGACAAAATGGTGTAACAGTGCTGTCCGAAAAGAATAATAAAAGATACTGATTATAAACAAACGTAGCGTTACACTGGTGTCTAAAAAACGAACAATGGAAGACACTGATTATAGATAGCACAGTGTTGTATAAATGAAACAAAAGAAGATATTTATAAGCAAAATGGTGGTGCACTATTGTAAAAAAGACAATAATTTAAACACCATACTGTTACACTGTTGTACCAAAGAAACAATATAGGATACTTATAGACAAAATGGTGTTACAATGTTGTCTAAAAAAGGACAATGGAAGACACTGTTTATAGAAAACATGACGTTGAACCGTTGTCTAATAATAACAATGAAGACTCTTATTATTATGTACAACATAGGTATAATAGTCTAAAAAAAACACCATGAAGACATACATTTATAAAAGCATAGGGAGTTACACTGTGTCTGTAATAAACAACAACAGACGTTAGTTTTGAAGAAAATATCGTTACTTCATTGTTTATAAGCTACAATGAAAGACACTGGTTTTGAAAATCATGGCTACACAGTTATCTAAATAAAAAAAACAGTAATTTTAAACTGAATGGAGTTATACAGTTGTCTAAAAAGAAAGCGAAAGACACTTATTTTGACAACATGCCGTTCCAATTTTGTTAGAAATAACAATAAAATACACCTGTAAATGATAAAATAATAGTCTTATTTTGAACAAATCATCGTTGTATCAGCGTCTGAACACGTAACAATAAGTTTAAATCTTATTTTTTCCAAACCCTACCAATTTTATTTATTTATTTATTTATTTATTTATTTTTTATTTGTAGGAGACATCAATAAAAATTCCATTATAAATTTCGTATACATATTATACATTCACTATATTCATAGTAGCTACAGTAAAATATATTACTGTATTTATTAATATCATTTCACCCCACTTATCCATAAGAGTTACAGCAAAAAACACTAATTTTGTACAAAATGGCACATATTTCTGTTTTAAATTCATAACATAGCCCTGAATTCAATTATATTTTAATAAGCAAGTTCATTACAATGATGTCATCAGTAGTGGTGAACTAATGGTCCTAAGGCACTTGGGGCACGTTTTCCCATAAGAAATAACATGGGATCATTTTTTGGCCACCAAATCCAAAAATCCTGATCTTTGCCTAAATATCCCTATATAATTGTTAAACCTTATTTCTTACTTATTCCCTATAAATATATTCGATATTAAGCTAAAAAAGCTATTTCTTATATTTATTGACCCTTACAATAGTGTAAATGTAGAGTAGTGGCGAACCCAGAAAGAGTCGTCACTTGGGGCGTTTTTCCCCATAAGAATAACATGGTGAGCTTTTTTTGACCACTTTTTTAAAAATCCAGCTCTCGGCCTATACAAGCCTATATAAATGTTCAATACCATTGTACAACTCCATTACTATTTCAAATCCATATCCATTCAAATGTATATTCTCAAAATCATCAACTTGACAGTGCGAGGTTTGCACGCGAACTTGGGTGCGCTCCCGGCTCACGGCGCGCTCCCTTGGACATCCTTAGTGGAAATCCATGAATTTTGGCTACTTGGGAATCCAAGCCATTTGACATACAATAAATCACCCTTTCTCCTAATTACCTTTTCTACTAAATACATGTCTTTATACTTGGTCTTTAACAACTCCTCTGTATAGAATCCTCCTCTGATTATATTACCATTTTCATCTTTCAAGATATAAGTCACAGGCTTTGTATTCTTTACTTCTGCTATTGTAAATAGTTCCCCTGTCCAATTCGGAGTATAACCTTTACTAAAAACATGTTTATACTTGGAAATCCTCACACTATCACCTACCTTATATCTTGGCTTTTTAACTTGCACTACTTTAGAAGTCAACCTCTCATGCACATATTTACTATTCTTAATACTCACTTGGTTAGGCTTCATTCCTATAGATCTATGCACCTTATTATTATATTTTCGAATTAACTTTGGAAGTAAAACCAACCATTTATAACTTCCCTGAGCACTAAATTCCCTATATAACCAATTCTTTAAAGTTCTCTGAAACCTCTCCACAATTGCAGCCTTAGTTGTAGAAAACGTGTGATAGTGATTAATATTTAATTTTTTCATTAGTTTGCTAAAATATTGATTAAAAAATTCTTTTCCATTGTCAGATTGAATGTTTTTAACCCCTTTGGTAGAATGGTTTTAATGGCTTCTGTAACCACCAAACCCGTCTTATTCTTTAGTGGAGCAGCATAAGCTTTTTTAGAAAATGTATCTATTAAAGTTAAAATATATTTATTGCCAGAATTCTCTCTAGCATAGTTTTGCATATCAATTAAATCTATTTGTACAGTTTCGTTTATACCTAATACTTTAAAAGACCTTCTAATGAAATTCTTTCTTGCAGGCTTATGAAGTTCGTATGCAATTTCATTCATTTTTTATAACATCACTCTTTCCTTGTACTGTAAATATATTACCATTAGCCCCAATCAATAGATTATCTTCCATTCTTTTAAATACATAGTTTTCTGGTATATATGGTTTATTATCTATATACTTAAATCCACTCAAAGATGTAGGGTCGGCAACTAATAAATCAGGATTGTATTCCATCAAATTAAACTTTCTTCCTGCATATACAAATTTTGATCCATCATAATACATAGCTTGTGACATTAAACAAATATCATCTAAATATTCCCCCTTTGGCAGATTCCTTATAAATTGTGTTTTGGCATCCCAACATTTTTCTTTTTTATCAAAAGTTATAGTCTGTTCTTTTGTAACACAGTCAGTGTCATCAACGGCGGGTTTTACACGTACTAACCTTTTATTATTAAAATCCCAATAGCCTGCTTCCATTTTTGGAACTTGTGAAACATTCACAGCATCCTTACTATCTGTACCTTCTATCAAATTGCTAAGTTTCTGTTTCTTAGCATTCCAAACACCATTCTCTGATTCTAAAAATTCATAATTATTATCATCTTGTATAAATTTACCATCTTCTTTTCGTATTAAAGTCTGTTGTAAAGTGGGCACATCATCTAAACTTTCACCTTTTTCCACATTAGTAATTTTCCGTTTTTTAGCATTCCAAACACCATTTTCTGATTCTAAAAATTCAAAATTATTATTGTCTTGTACAAATGTACCACCGTCTTTACGTATTAAAGTCTGTTGTAAAGTGGGCACATCATCTAAACTTTCACCCTTTTCCACATTAGTAATTTTCTGTTTTTTAGCATTCCAATTTTTATTCTTAGATTCTAAAAACTCATATTTAGTTTTACCTTGTAAAAATACATCACCTTTTCTAGTTAATGTCTGACCCAAAGTTGATACATCATCTACAAACTCCCCATCTTTAACATTACCAATTTTACGGTTTAAACAATTCCAACTATCGTCTTTTAAATTTAAAGTAGGTTCATGACTAGCCCTGGGTTCTGCAGGCTTATTATATGGATTATATAAACGATAAAATTTATCTATAAACATATTTTTATTTAATAAATAATACCACTTTCTCTCAATTCCTCAATAATGGAATCTATTTCATTATCCACTCCTGAGTTACCGGCTTGGCGACTTAGCCAAAGAAGTCTTAACCTATCTACAAGCTCATTAGGATCATCCCAATAAATATAGTCTATTTTATTACCAGTCACTTGTCTCAAACCTTCACCAACAGATTTAAATAGAGGTTTAATTATATTAAGATATTTAGTATGTCTATTACTTGAAATTGGTGCACCATCTTTGTAACTCTTTAAATGCCCATTTGTAGCTTCCAAAATTTCTTTATAATTTTGCAAATCAGCCGGAGTATAATCCTCAGGTTCTTTTAAAGTTAACAACTGCCACAAGCCTTTTGTCCCCTTGTAAGTTTTATTTGCAACTGTAACAGCATCATTGGCAATATCAACTTCCTTATTTCCAATAAAAAATTTATTTGCTTCTCGTCTAATACCATATGTAGTGTCTGTCATACTACTTTTACTGAGGTAATTTCCTAAATAGTCTGATGCTAAAAGACCAAAATCTAATTTCTGTGGGGTGGATGGTTGTAATGATTGTAATCTTGGTATCATTGATATTCTAGATGGAGTCATTGGGAGTATCTCCATTCGAGGTCTCTCTGATGTGATTTTCTTTAATTCTTGTAATGGCTCTATTAAAGGTTGGAATGTTTGGAACCTCTCTTCAGCCTCTAGAAACTTGCCACGTTTTAAAGCTCTATATTTCTCTCGTATTTGATTTGCAGAGTCAACCAATTCTTGTTGAATGTTTTTCATCTTTTATTTACATTTTATTTATCTCATTTGACAAAGGATTGTACTCAAACACTTTATCATGTATTATCAAACAATATGCAGATGTATTTGCTGGTACATTTTCTGCAGTTTCAATCTCTAATTTAATATCAAAAATTCCTTCCTTCACTGTTTCGTTCTGTCTAGAACAGTCTATTACAATTAGTGGATATTTCTTCATAAACTCAGCCCTACTAATCATAGGATCTGGGATAGTATTATAGTAAGTCTCTCTAAACCTCATAAACATCTCATAAGCTTTAGAGACATCTCCATTTTCAAAGTCGAGATTTAAATCACTATAAGGATAATATTCAGAGTTTAGAAATACTTTGAGATTTTTTTAATTTACAGTGATCAAATTCATCAGTTCTTTTTCGTGCACTATTATCCCTAGCTGTTTGGAAACCAAATATAATATACCTAGGCTTCTCTAAACTTGAAGATGTCTTTACTGACCATGTATGTCTTGTGGTATTGGGATATGATGGAAGTTCATGCAGCTCTAAACTTCTAAATGCAATTTGCAAATTTTTATTTTGCAATAACATCTTTTGTAATTGTAACTTCTCCCCATCTGATGGTATTACATGTGGCATCACCCATTGAATTGAGTTAAGTGTAATTTTGGGAATCATATCAGCAGTGCCACTGGCTGGAGCACTAGTGGTTGTTAATATACAATTCAAATCATTTTTAGATCTTTTCAATACCAATTCTTGTTTGACATTTACTAATACCTTATTAAAATCCTCAAATACACCCATTAACAGCTCTAATGGCAAACATGTACTAAACTTGCCACCTTTATGGAACTCTTTTAAATTTGTGTCAGAATCAAATGCTACATTTGACAATTTAGTTGTTTTATTGTAAGAGCTCAATATTTTCATAAGACTAGAAATTCCTGGGTTTCTTACAATGTCTATTTCTTTACCTGCGACTTCGTATCTAATTTCATCAAATAAGAACGCAAATGCATTATTTATAAAATGACCTTTATCATGATTCTCAATTTCTCCCTTAATATACAGATAACTTCTACATGGGAGAGTTAGCAAATCTTGATTATTAATACATATTCGAATTTCATCAGAATTATTTATTGCTAAAGTGTTGTGGGGAACATAGGAGTGATTTGTAATTTTAACCACACTATCGTCGAATTGGGATTTCCCTGTAACGTCTAGAAAATCTTCCATTTTTATTAATAGAAAATTTTAACTTTAGTCCTATTGATTTTAGGAACCTAGCATTTTGTACACTTATAGATAAATTGTTATAAATTCTCATATCTTTTTTATATGACAAGTAATTGTAGTTTCTTCTCCGTTAAAGTCAATTGCCTTGTCGTGTTGATCGGCAAATGTAATACTGACAACATCTAAACTTCTCTTATTTACAGGAAAATATATAATATTTCTTGGAACTTCAATAATTTTGTAGCCAGGAGGAGCTTCTGGATAAAAGCTATGTATGGTGTGTGATTTGTTGCCGTTTAAATAGGACCCGTTTGCAATATTACATTTTACTCTAATCACATTTACATTATTAATGTTTATTTTATTTGTAGATTCAAACTGAACACCAGGAGTAGAAATACCTTTAAATCCCAATAAAACAGACCCTAAACATGGTTTTGTAAAATCAAACACGTGGCTAGAAAGTAATGTCGCTTTCATAGTTTTATTATTAGCTGTAAGGAAAAAGTCTGGGATTTGCTTTTGAATTTCCTTTGCAAGCTCAACCACCTCATATGTTCCTTCAGAAATTTCTATTGTAACTGGAGCATTGTGATCATAATAGAAAACATCATCACCTTCTCCAATGGTTAATTTGTTGCCTTTAAGTTGATTTAATTTTGGAATAAGCCCTTTGAATAAAAGTTTGGATTTAGTATTAATTAATGCTTCTCCATTTTCATCTATTATAACTTTAAGTTTACCATTTAATAACTGGTTTAAATCATCAACAGAGATCTCTCCTTTTGGTAATGTTACTTTCTCTACTTTGTAATATGTTAAAGTATTTAGAGGTTTTTTAACATTAAATATAGAATTATAACTTTGAAAATCTACTAATCCAATTACATAATCATCATTTAATTCTATGGGAGGAAAGAGCACTGACTTTAGCTCTGGCTCTGTACCCGAAAATGTTATAGTAAATGAATCCATTTTTATAAAGAAATATTTTTTATGAATGATAAACATAAAATTCCACAAATTGAACTATTTAAATCTTGTATTTGATCGGTTGTATAGTAGATTTTATATCCCTCAAAATATTTAATTACTTCTTTTGGAGGTTGGATTCCAAATGGGTCAAAATAAATTACAATATCTTTATTTTTACGATATGCTGTCCAATGTGTGCCAGATGAACTGTCTAAATTAACTATTCCGCACTCTTTTACTCTTGGTGTTAGATTTTTTAGCTCGCTTTTTAGGTACACCCCCCTGAAGTGAGGCACGTCTTTTGCGGCCTCTAACAGCTGGTAGTTGTCCATCTTTTTTATTAAATTTTAATCCCATTCCCATTTTTGCTTTAGCCTTCATCAAATTTGTCACGGCATAAGCAGCAGCTTTTTCAGCAAGACTTGCGTCCTTGGCTGTAACTCTAGTCCAAGCTAAGTCTGCTAATCTCATGTCTGCTTTGTTCCGAGCAGCAGTATCGGGATTATTCATGTAGAATATGTCATGCTCTTTACAATAAGAGTCTAGTTTATTTTTTGGAGGTACATTTTTAGCTAAATTCTCGCGTATATTTGTTCCAGGTCCACAGTATTGATATGTTGGTATGTGAAGTGGAAATGGAAGGTTATTTATAAGAGTATTCAATAACCCTCGACCCCTGTAAGGCTTTAGGAATAAACCTTTGCCCTTTTTACATGTTTTCTTATTAACATTTTTTACCATTTTTATTATATAAAAAATGTCTTTTATTCAACAAAAACAAAAATTTAAAATAGTACATACTAAGGAAAATATACCAAAGAAGTTGAGTCTATTTCCTACCAATATTCGATGTGTTATTTGCGGTCCAAGTGGAAGTGGGAAGACGGTTGTAATTTACAATTTAATTGTAAGAAAGGAAGGATTAAAATTTACAAACTTATATTTAATATCTAAATCTTTAGAACAAGAAAAATATAAAAAAATAATTGAAATATTTAGTTTGTGTGATGAAGTGAAATTACACACGTTTACTGACTATGAAATCACACCAAATGATGTAAAATCACAGTCAGTTGTTGTTTTTGATGACATAAATAGTCCAAATATTACACAATTTTTCTCAATGGGTCGACATAAAAATATTAACTGTTTTTACTTGTGTCAATCTTACAGCAAAGTACACAAACATTTACGTGATAATGTAAATTTCCTAATATTATTCAAACAAGATGATTTAAATTTAAAACATGTATATCACAATCATGTTGGTAATGACTTTTCATTTGACCAATTTAAAAATCTCTGTCATCAATGTTGGGATAAAACTAAATACGGCTTTCTCGTAATAGACAAAGAAAGGCCAAAGAATAATGGCAAATATAGATTTATGTTTGACCAATTCTATCAAGAGGATGGTAAGGGTAAATAAATGAAAGACTGGAGTTTTTTTAACATTTGTATTTATTATATATCTACACATACAATTTATTGATCCTAGATTTTATAATGACCAAACGCAAGAGTATTGATGCCATCTTCTAGAATAAACCTCTTGTCATCGTCAAAGGATAATACTTTCTTGTTCATGGTTAAGGTCTGAAGATGATGGTTTGTAGATTTAATTCTTGTCACATTCTCATAGTAATCTTGCCCAGTGGCAAGACAGTTCAAATAATGTTGATGTCTAAGGAGATGTTTAACTGTAGCACCATCAGCTCCTTTAGCTTTCTTCACCTCTAAAGCTTGTTTGTCTTCTTCATATAACCATTTTAGAGGAATGTAAGAATATAACTTTGGTCTTAAACCACAATATTCATACATAATATGACCATCTAATTCGTCTTTAAACTTGCCAGTGACTTTTTTATTTTTATCAGAGTATAAGAAATGGTCTTTACTATATCCAGAGGTATCAAAATAGTGCAAGTCACATTCTATTTCCTTGTAAAAGTCCTCTGTAACTATAGAATACATTAAAGAATCTGTATCAGTCATAAGAAATCTTTTGTTCTTAAATTTTGACATATAGTTATAGTGGAAATCATACATTATTACTTTACTAATATCCAAAATGGTCATTCCCAAATATATCGGCTTATTAAACTTTACAACTAATTTATTTAAATGTATAGCATGTAAATTGTTATCGAACTTTTTGCTACAGTCAAACCTTGGATTAGTGACATATTTTGTTAATAGTGACTCATCCTTGAGATATATATCACGAAACTTTCGTTGATTCATAATTGTTCGACCAAAGAGACTATTATTTAGCAATTTGTAAAAGTCTTTTTCAAAATCATTTTTAGCCCATTTTCGTTTTTCAATATTAAAATTAATATAGGGTGCAAGCCATTTTGATTGTCTAAATTTTAAAATTCTATGGTATTTTGTAACAACCAAACCTAATTCCTCATATTTTTGTAATGCTTTATAATGTAAAATATATTTAGTTTTGTCATTTAAATTAGGTATTAATTTGCCATTCATTTTCTCAGGTGCTAATGGATAGTCATTATGTAAATCATGTAAGCTTTTATCATATTTTAAATCAACTTCTAAAATGTATCCAAACTCATCATTTTGATTATATTTGTAGTCTATCTCATTAGTCCAATGGAATTCATCCACAGGCAGTGGCTCGCACATAGCTGTGGAGTATAGCGAGTTACAATCTAAATATATTAAATACACACTCTCTTGATTGGGATCATAATGTTCGCCCATATATCTATTATTGGCTTTAGCATAACATGTAGAAATCATACTGACTCCTCCTCTGATTGCACTTTCTATGAACAAATGCATGTCAATATCTTGAAATAATTGTAATTTTATACCAGTCATTCTAAGACAGGCCTCCCATGTTAGTCCTGGAAGTGAATACATATGTACGGGGTCAAGTTTATAATCCTTTAAACACAGGTCTCTAAATGTCTCAAACACATCAGCCAACAGCAATACATCTGTTTTAAGATATAAATCATGATATTCTTGTAAATTATTTATATTAAAATGGGACCATACATTTTTAGCATGTTCATATTCATTGGGAGAGATATGTTCTTTAGTAAGAGTACTGTAAAATGCTTCTTTTGGAGGTAGAGACTCTGCAAACTTATCTGGTCCCATCATATATTCATAGGGATATACACCTTTACGTTGTAGTAGTGGATTTTGTATGAATCTAAATCTGTTTAAATTGGAAGCCAATTTATATAATGGAAGGGACAGAAAGTTGTATGAATCTAAAAATACTAAATCATCTACAGAGAATGATATATATTTTTCCATATCTTTAGCTATACAATTTAATTTACGTTTATTAAACTTTCCCAAATGTTGCATTATTAAATGTCCATCGTAATTTTTCAAGTTATGGAAGAATACTGGGATTTTCTTTGTTGCTTTATAGTTTAAATTACAATCATTGTGGGCAGCTCCACGGTATTAGCCATTTGAATGACAATGATCTCTCACCCTATCAAAATATAAGGGCTTTTCACAAATGTGACAGTGTGTTGAGTTTTGGAAAGATACCTCTTGCTCTGGAGTCATTTGAAGAGGAATATATATTGCCATTTGATTTTTAATATAATCATAAGTTTGAAATAATCTTTCAAAAAACACATCCATAACATTATCACCACTATATAACTCTTCAGAAATAATTTTTGAATCTTTTACTACGACAAATGCAAATCCCGATGGAGTATGTATATTAGAATGTATAAAGCATTCAAAATCTGCATAAATTACATATGGGGCTTTAAGTTGATATTTATAATTTTTAAATTGTAATGTATCTTGTTTAGACATTTCCACTCGTTGAGCATCAAAGTTTTTACAATATGTTGTGTGACATTCTAATATATCATTAGTGTAAAAATGTTGCAAACACAACTTGCAAAAATGCTTCTTATTGTTATATTTTGTACAGTGGAACATTAACTTATCAAAATCACGAATTAAACAATAATGTGATTTACGACCTTCTTGTAATAATAATAAATCTACATGAGTATTACTAGTATTTAGTTTGGTTGTTCTTAATGGATATATTAATTTCTGGTCTTCAACTCCAAAAACATTAACACTTATATTATTTTGTCTTTCGAATTTATCTATATCAGATATTTTTACGGGATATTTTATATTTGTCATATTTAACTGTGTTTCATAGGGTGTATAGTTAGATACCCTATTAGCACTTTCATTGATACAATTCCTTGGATATAAAGCTGCTAAAATTGACCAAAGAAAGCATTTATTGTCAAAATTTCTTATATTTAGAACTGCTTTTGTCAATTGAATACTTTTTGGTGTGGTGATATATGACTTTGGAGTTAGAAGTTTATACTTGTAAACATGCAGCTGCCAATATTTAGTATGGTCATATATCCAACCACTGCCTTGGGCTTGATATTTGTGAATGGATGCATCAATCTTTAAAAGTGCATTTTTAATTTGAGGCTTTAAATCTCGCTTCTCAATAGTTAAGGTAGTAAGACTTCTAAAATCTGCTATACATTCTTTTTCATTAATTAATTTTCCGTTTTTATCCATTGAATATTTTATAAATTTAATTCTCCTAACTAAAGTCCATTTTATTGGCAGAGGACAAGACTTAAGAGTATTTTCAAGTTCAGCTCTAATCGATTCACCAACAAATTTAATCATTGTATATGGACATTTTATGCAAGAATTGGCATGTCTTTTAAAATGTCCAACAACATTCGTTTTACAGAAATTACAAGTCTTGTGACTTTGTAATATATGTGATTTTAAAGTCACGTTATTATCACAGATTAAATTGCAAACTTTGCACAGTTTCACCTTCATTTGATGAATTACCTTGTAGTGGCGAATCAGGTTACTTTTGGTGGAGAGCGACACGGAGCAGTGTTGACAGGTCGGCATCACGCACGATAATGAGGTCTTGGGCCGATGCCACCTCTATTTATAGACTTTTTGAAATTTTCAAAAAATTTTTACCAGAAATTGTGAAATTTTCTAAATTTTTTTACTAGAAATTAAAAAATTTCAAACAATTTAACTAAAAATTACTTCAACAGGAGGTCTCCCAACTAGGACTAGACCACTAGAGACAAGAAGACCGACCATGGGTCAGGAGCAGGACCATGGGTCGGGAGCGCACCCAAGTTCGCGTGCAAACCTCGCACTGTCAAGTTGATGATTTTGAGAATATACATTTGAATGGATATGGATTTGAAATAGTAATGGAGTTGTACAATGGTATTGAACATTTATATAGGCTTGTATAGGCCGAGAGCTGGATTTTTAAAAAAGTGGTCAAAAAAAGCTCACCATGTTATTCTTATGGGGAAAAACGCCCCAAGTGACGACTCTTTCTGGGTTCGCCACTACTCTACATTTACACTTGTAAGGGTCAATAAATATAAGAAATAGCTTTTTTAGCTTAATACCGAATATATTTATAGGGAATAAGTAAGAAATAAGGTTTAACAATTATATAGGGATATTTAGGCAAAGATCAGGATTTTTGGATTTGGTGGCCAAAAAATGATCCCATGTTATTTCTTATGGGAAAACGTGCCCCAAGTGCCTTAGGACCATTAGTTCACCACTACTGTCATCCTCTTTACCGATAAGAAGTATGATTGTATAAATTTAAAGAAATATTAATACAACTCATAGTATCCATGCAGTAAGATAGAAACCTTAAAGAGAAGGATTATAGCTCATAGTCTAAGTAAAACACTATTCTTGAATGCAATTATTAACTTCTCTCATATGCTTTGAATAAACAGATGCTTGCTAACTAAAGTGTAGTTCTAACTAGTTCAAACTTGTCGTGAGTGTTGTAGTACAGAATTACTTTCACGATGTCCAAAGTTTGTAGCTTGTTGCGGTTATAACAGATCTAGCAACATGTTGTCCAAAGTTAGTGTTTTGTGTAACAGAAATACCAGCATTGTGTTGTCTAATGATAGTGTTTAGTGTATAAGAAGTACAACATTGTGTTCTCCAATGAAAAAATGATAGTGTTTTGTGTAACTGAAGTACAACATTGTGTTATCCAATGAAAAAATATAGTGTTTTGTGTAACAGAAGTACCAGTATTGTGTTGTCCAATGTTAGTGTTTTAGTGATGTGACGCCGCTAGCTGTTTGTAATCGTTAGCTACACCACTACACCAGCTAATGAGTTGTCTCTGTTTCATGTTTAGATGTATAATCCGTAGTTACAATCATATACAGAATGCTACATTATACTTACTACTAAAGCCACAGTGTTCCCCTTGCTAACCTTAACGACTTTTATGCCTAAATACTCCAATTACTTTCTCGTTAAGTTAAATATGGGGTTGCCTTTATTGTAAAATACGCTGCTTATATTGTTTCATATTGTGTATTGTAGGAAAGTTTTCTTATTTGTCAGCCTAGTAAGAGCAACATATTTTACACATTTTAATTTCAATATTATTTTTTTAGAATCAAGGTTTTGAACTTTTTTTAATTGTGCTAAGTAGTAATTGTAAATAATGTAATGTACCATGTGAACTCAGAAAATAAACTAAAACTAAACTAAACTAAAATAAACTATTTAAGTTGAGAACTAATTTGATCCCCTAGTGTTAAACTGCAGATTTCCTACTCTACTTCAAACCAAGATAGTGTATGCCGTATTATTTTTCATACAAACCAAAAATTAACTCGAATATACCCTTGAATAGTCCTGTGTTATTAAAAAAGAGGTTTGTGAAGCGAGCTGATCTAGTAGTTAAAGCACGGGACTTTGGTCACTGGGGTCCCGGGTTCAAACACCACCAATCACCAATGGATTTTAGCTTAGTTATAATGCCGCAACCCCTAGGTCTAGCCTGATGTAATAAGAAATACAATCTCGTACTCGTGCCTAGCGTCCTAGGATGAAAACAGAAAAGGCGGTTTAACTATTTTACATATTTGTCACAGGATATATTTTACATCTCTACGAGAACCTGATACAGCAAATCCTTTTACCATTCACTGTTGTGGTTCAAGTGTTTATTTGCACGAGAGATGGATCGACGATGGAGAATGGAGAATGGAGCGACGGACAAAACAACAAACAGGCCTGCAAATGGAATCACATTTGTTAATCTAACAATAGGCTCGATATAAAAGTACACCAATTTTACTGACGTATTTTCATTGTAGAGTGCAAAGTTCTGTAGCTACCGATTTTTCATGATACATTATTGTAAGTTATTGAGTTTTACGAACTTATTATTGAAAGATGAGCTATAGGAAATACGTCATTATCATTGCAATTTATTTTTTGTTTATCTTTAATAAGCTGTGTATCAATGTTTTATGAAATGTATTTACTTTTTAGGAATTAAAACGTTATGAAACTTTACCTACCATAAACTAAAACAAAAAGAAAATATTTGTATGTCTCCAACTGAGTTTTTAAGCTTTGGTATGAACTCATTAGAGGCCTGGTAATTTCCTTAGATTATAAGTTACTATCAACCAATTACAGAAAAGTTGTTCACCTTCAAAACTTCAAAACTTGTTCATTTGCAAAAATAATGAAACTGTTAACACAATATCTCATGACACGATGTAATCATCAACATACTGTTTTACCTAGTTTAGACCTTATCAATGTTAATTTATTACTTAAAATAGTTTTACATTAATCTTGTAGGTGAACGGAGATGAGACATGCATAAGAAATGCAAATATTCGTAAACAAATGAAGAAGTGAACGATGTATACATATACAATAATGTTTACATGATGAAATGGTTACACGAAAACCCCTCATGTTATAGTATTTTGACGCTTAAAGTGCAGCTAACAAATCGTAAGGGTTATAGGGGTAAGATAGAGAGAGGTAAGTGATGGAAAAAGGGGTTGTTTACATGAAGAACCCAACTCTAGAAGCCCTACGGGCCTGTCAATACTAAACGAATATGACTGACACAAACCTGCTTTCAGATACAGAGATTTCAAACATTTTTGACACAACAACTTCATAATTCAAATACATGAGGATATTTTATTCAACCCAAATTAATTACGAGTGCCAAGAGATAATTTTTAACGACGAAAGAAGCTCATATGTTGGCATGCCTGTTTTGTTTACTCCATTGCCGATCAGCTGATATGCATTGTTGCATAATTATCTATGAGGTTTAGTATTATTGGAAATGTATTGTAAGGATCAACATGGTGGTTTCGCAAGCCCAAAAGGAATGTTTTGTAGAAGAAAACGTGTAAAGTAAATCTAGGATTTTAGGAACAAATACAACAAATTAAGTGTCTATTTTCAACCCACTCCCTTCAATACTCTCACCTCTATAAGTACTCTTAATGTATAATTAGCTCAAAATATTAATACTAGTCTAACAACTCCGAAGGAGAATTTGTTTTCCATAAACATCGTATACTTTTACTGCAGTACATTTTAATAAATTATACAAATGCGCTTTTCATTCAACAGTTTCATTCGAACGCGGTTGTGAAAAGATTGCAAGTTGTATAATGAGAGAAACAGTGATAGATGGACAAAACAGCTCAAACCTCGAAGCCTGAGGCCATGTTTGGTGAAAGGATTGAGGGAAGCTTTCAGACTTAAATTTCCTTCATTTTAACACATTTCTTGACGCTTCCATGCCTAACTTTGAGTACCAGGAGACCTTAATTCGGATAAAACTAAACATTTAAATTTATTATTTAAGTTAATTAGCTAAATTAAAGATATCTATTTATTATTTACAGTAATCAGTGTGAACACATTTTAGATGATACATGAAAACCGTTGATTGCAATAAAAATTTATGTATCAGCTGTTTTTATTAACTAGCTACAAAAAGGTATTGACAACATCATGCGCACTTCCAAGGGCTATAGGGTGGAAACTGGATTTTTTCCATCTTTGTTACTAATTCCAATCGATTTATAGTGACCAAATACCCAAAAGTCGACAAAAAATTTAAATACTCGGACGAAAATAAAATTTTGTCTGTACACGCACTTGTTTTAGAGTATAGGATTTTGTAAATGTATAATTCTGACCATTGTGTAAATCCTTGCATACCTAAAACTCCCTGAATCTTTGACAGAGATTGATTTTAAAAGAAATTTTATAATATTCTTATGTTTGTAATTTTTTTGGACTCATTAAAATAATTTGTTAATTTTTATTTTACTCTAATAATGCAAAAACTATATACTTCCCTTCTCAGTTTATTTTGGGTTATTCGTTAGGTTATGTTAAAATAAACCATCTAATGTTTCTTTTAGCCAACTACCACTGTTGAACAACTCTTTAAACTAATAGAAAATATCCTAAAATCGCTTCAGCACTTCTGAAACCTTTGAAAAAACTTCCACAGGCGTAGATAAGACAAACTAAATACAAATACATACAGTGTCGAATATTTTATTTTCAGATATATTTTCTAAGCTACAAAGTGTTTCGTAGTAGTAAAAACACTACGTATAATTAATTTCTCTCCAGAGCCTCGTTGAACGCTGTATAAAGGTCCCCTGTTGGAGATTTATAATTAGCTTAAACCAGGGTGATAAAGTCTGTCTTCTAATTGCCACAGGGAGACATAGGTTCACCTGTATGGTCTTAGAATACTTGAATATTCTGAGAATTTTAGAAGCTTGATTGAGTAGTTAATTTACGATTTGTTTTGAGTGAAAACCAAAACTAGTAACGTCTGGAATTAAAATAATTACAATCTTGATAAGTTTCTAATGTAGGCCTGTTTAAATAAATGAAGTTATTAATTAGAAATTTACTTGGTGTAATATAGTACAATTATTTTTAAAATTTTGGAACATTATTTGAAATACACTGCGTTGTAGATACACTATTTTTATTTGACTAACTTCTAAAATATTCCGACTAAATGAAACGATTTGTAAATTGTTACACACCCTTTTGGTATTTTTAAACAGGTAGAGTGCAAAGGGCCTTAAAATCGGATGGGAAAGTTTTTTCGAAGATACTTGATATGGAACACATCAGAAATTCTTCATAATTTATAGTAAGATAAGGGGTTTACCTCAGTATCTCGGAAAACACATAAAGTTCTAAGCATTTTATATTCCAAACGTGTTAAAAAATTAGACTTCAATGTAATAACTTTGATAATTTAGTCGTAGTTTCGTTAAAATATAGATATTTCAAAATTAAATTCTTTAGGGAAAACTACAACGCATAAAAATGTTAGTTCTCGCAGAAAAAATATAAGTTTGACCCCTACAAAATGTTTCATCAGTAAACGGATTCATGTTGATTGTATCGGAATAGAACATTGTCCAACATGGCTTTTATGATGCAAGGTGTGCGTTTTTACATTGCAACTACAAAAGCTGTACTAAGCTAAGTTAATTAATATTTTAAATAAACTTTTTTGTGGTTATTATTGGAATGTGGTATGGACTACACATCTCATTAAAATTGTTTATTTACTCACAACATTTTGCATGTATCTTTTAAGCTGTTTTAGATTGAATTATTTTTTGACGACTTTTTACAGTCATTAGGTTGAGAAGGAAACTTTATTTTTACTAGTTATTTAAATATTTAACGTTTTACCCATAATTTTTATTACTTTGTATATTTTAGCCCTCAAAATTAATTGGGATTTTGGTTTTTGTTTACGAATAAATGCAAACTTCGAAATCAGTCCCTTTAATAAACCAAAACTCCATTTTTTAGAGATCAAGTTTAGAGTTAATAACTGTTTATAAGATTTCCAAAATTAATATTTTGTACAAAATATAATATTATCATAGGATGAAAATAAAATTAACATATTTAATGCCTTAGGAACAAATACAAGGTTAAGTACACAGACTTCTTAAACTTAAATGTATTGCATAGAAGAGTAATAATTAATCTTCCATTAACATGGTTGGCTTATTTTAACGACAAGCTGATGAGATAACGTTGAAAACCAATGTACAAAAATGCAATAGTAATAAATGCATTCACTGTATTCTTCGTCAGCTAAATTTGTTGACCTGTATGTGATACTAATTCTGTTTTTTCAAGCATTTTAAAAATTTAATAGATTGTCATAACAATCTATTACATTTTAAAAATGCCATAACATATCTATTTAACTTTAAAAATGCTTGAAGAAACAGAATTAGTATGACAGACTGGAGTTATTAAGTCCAGTTATTAAAATGTATAACTTATTACTCTATATGTAACTCTTATATGTAAGCGTAATAAGCTATAAATTTCGAGATGGACTTTTAATAACTCTGCCAAACATGAAGAGTATTAGGAGCAACGCAATAATTAATGGGTCAAGTCTTAAAGAAACTTCATCGACTTGGAGTGTTTCAGAATTATATAAATAGGTTTATATTAACAATTATATGTACGAATACACAGAAATGGTAATTGAAAATAAATTCCAAATCGTCGTAGTAATATAATTGAATTTAAATCATGTAAGTAGACTTTTGATTCAATTGTAAAATCGTAAAACTATGTTTTATGTTTCACGTTGATGAAGATTGACTGCACTGATTTAGATTAAACGTTCTGCTCATTAGATCTAAGAATTGAGCCTTACTTTTCAATTAATAACACCAGAAAACAAGTAATTTACAAATTAAAGATTATGTTACTAAAAAACATATTTTGTTAATGGTTAATTGTAGTCAAAATTTAGGTAGAAAATAATCAACCCTTAAACAAAGACCCAAAATACGTATTTTTCAGCTGATAAGCTGAATGAAACATTCAATATACATGAAATAAAATTGAACACTGTAGCACCTTTAAATCTGTGGCAACCCTTTGGATTACACAGATTGTTATGTTTTTTACCTCCCCTGACATCACAGGCGCCAAGGCCCCACTGTCTGCTACCCTTCAGATCGTCTGACCATGATAACGCCAACCTGGAAATCCTTTCAAGACCACCCTGGCGAGCATTCCAAACTCTAGATCATTCGAGATAAAAAGAAGAATAAGGTATACCGCGTGGTTTGTAGTGAACCGGGGATTTTAAGTGTTCTTAGTGTCGAAAAAACACCCTTTATTTGGTCTAATTATATGCAACGCTAAACTTTATGCCCTTAGCGATATGACAATTTGTCCAGCATTTTTTTTTTGCAATATGACATAGACAGACGATACGGGAGAGTAAGAGAGAGTGAATAACTTGAGGACATGGGTACCGAAGCCGAATACATTTGGACAACAGGAAATCAAACCAATTGAGCTAAGTGGAGTAATAGCTGCAAGCCGGCCGCGACAGCCGCGTCGTGTCACGTGGTCATATGAACAGCTGTTGCGCACGCGTGAAAAATAGTGCCAATTTTGTTCATGTGGACCGATTGAAAGTTTTTGAACTTGCGTAGTAATGTATGAAATAGTTCCACCGGGATGATCACTTGATTATATGAACAGATGTTGCCAAGTGTATTGCACGTGAAAAGTAGTGCCAATTTTTTTCACGAGAACCGATTGAAAACTTTTGATCTTGCGTAGAAATTGGCGTAAGAAATAGTGCCACCGCGACGACAAAACTAGGGTACTCTTTGTGAATATAAATATAAAGTTGAAAATGTCTAACTATTAAATTATATTCTGTAATTTTGACACTACACATCCTTCTAATAAATGAAGTTAATTACAATATAAAATTTCTATGACAAGTCTAAAAGTTTGTTGAAAATACAAAATTAAGCTGTGTGAAATCAGGTGGGAGCTTACAGATTTAAAAGATGAAATGTGTAAACTTAAGACTTAAATGTCAACATTCTGTAGCTAAACAAGGTTTGATCAAAACTTAATTTATTCAAAAAGTCGTTGAAGTATCTGTAATACTTAGGGCTGTAATTATTGGTTTTTACTCATACTGGGTTGTGTAAAAAAAGAAACCCAAAAATAAATGAAAGCTTACTAAAACAAAGCTTACAATTACTTAACCAAACAAAAGCATGTTCTACGTGTCTTCCTTCGTTATTAACAACATATTCCATTCGTTCCATGATACTATACATTCGTAAGGTCGCCCGCCATTTTCAAAGTAAAGTATTTTGGTGATTTTGGTGACATTAGATTTTCGTGACATCGTTAGCAATCGCCGTGGTATCATGAACGTCTAATGTGCTGACCAAACACGATTTTGAATACTGCATGGCAATCGTAGTCACAGCCTTCGTGAAAACTGTTAAAATGTAAAATAAACAACACTTTCAAAAATTTTTGACGATCAGCTGATCGACCATTGTTGCAATATTCATTAAATAACTCTTAGCGTTCGGGTTTCCTTTTTTTTGCACCACCCCGTATTTAGGCAGATTTATTAGTCCAATTTTTATTCACTGGTTTCCCATGATTGCTTTGAAGCAGGGGGAATGCAGAACAAACTGCAGTTTCCTATGGATACACAGTACATAAAATATTTCGTCTGTTTTCATCTTACTCTAGCTACATTCAGATGGCTTAACTGAAACTCCTCCAGGTTTACAACTGAGTCCTTTGTTTACTCCAATACACTTTTGTTGCATGCAAAATCCGTAGTAAATAATGTGACAACATTGCATCTTTTGTTCCTAAATTTAATAGCAATGTGGTAATTGTGTAGATAAAATATTGTGATCGATTTCAACTAGTCATGCTTGTCATGATGCAATCAGGGATTTGAGTCCATTCTGATAATCCCTGAGCTGTAGGGAAGATGCGAGACTAGATTACTTAAGGAAATTATCTTACTGCTCGGTAAAAATAACTTTATAGTCAGTAAAATATTTTAATTAGCATTTATTTTACAATGTTGTATGTCCTACAGGCCATCTTACAGTAAAAAAAAATCATTCCGGTATGTTTTTTCCTTCGTGATGGCATTATTAATGTTATTCTTAGGTTGTCGGTTACTCATCACTAAAATAAATTAATCACAATTTACTAAAAAATGTCGAGGTATATTTCAAGTTTACATCAAAACTCATCTTCAGCCTCTAGTAACAACATATCAACAACATAACAACGAAAACATTTAACAAATAGAGTAGGCCTACTATTACCGGTCGCGGTAGTAGGCCTACTCTATTTGTTAAATGTTTTCGTGCGTAATGTGTGTGTATTTATTTAAATGTTTCTTGACGACCCCATCATGGATGAAGACAAAGCATTCTTGCTAGGATACCGCCTGACGATGCCTGAATAGGTGAAACATGTTGTGAGTTTATTCACTACAAAATTGAACTGTTGACGTAAAGGTATGTACCTGATCATATTAGTCTAATAAACAGTTCAGGGGCTAAATCATGAATTTTAACAAATATTACTCTATGCTATATTGAGCACGTACATGTTACACTATGCTATATTGAGCAAAAAAATGCTACTCTATGCTATATTGAGCACACAAATATTACTCTATGCTATATTGAGCACACAAATATTACTCTATACTATATTGAGCACAAAAATGTTACTCTATGCTACATTGAGCACACAAATGTTACTCTATGCTATATTGAGCACACAAGTATTACTCTATGCTATATTGAGCACACAAATGTTACTCTATGCTATATTGAGCACACAAATGTTACTCTATGCTATATTGAGCACACAAATGTTACTCTATGCTATATTGAGCACGCACATGTTACTCTATGCTATGTTGAGCACGTACATGTTACTCTTACCCTATGCTACCTGTATATTGAGCACGTACATGTTACTCTTACCCTATGCTACCTGTATATTGAGCACGTACATGTTACTCTTACCCTATGCTACCTGTATATTGAGCACGTACATGTACTCTATGCTGCATTGAGCACACAAACGTTATTCTATGATACATTGAGCACGCACATGTTACTCTATGCTATGTTGAGCACGTACATGTTACTCTTACCCTATACTACCTGTATATTGAGCACGTACATGTACTCTATGCTATATTGAGCACATAAATGTTACTCTATGCTATATTGAGCATGTGTTCCTCTGTGTCTAACCCTATGCTAGGCCAGTATACGTAGTGGCGGGTTTTAGCATTAGTCTGTGCTATATTGAGCACTCAAACGTTACTCTATGCTCATTGTGCATGTGTTCCTCTATGTACAACCCTATGGTAGACAGTACGTAGTGGCGGGATCTCTTATCACTGACGTAATGTTTATTGGCCACTTCTTATCAGTAAACCTTGGTCCATCACTGGTCTCATCACATCATTGTTTATTTTAGTTCTCACACACCGCGATACAAAATGGTCAAATGCTCGGAACCAGAAGAGAGATATGGTTTAACCTTAAAAAATTTAGTGGAGATTTAGTGTTGTTGTAAATTTTCGTGGATTTCCCCATTTATTCAGCGTTATCCTTGAATTATATACAATTTCTTTATTCAGAGGATTTTGCATTGAATTGTCACGAAACCGTGTGCATTTGGTTGAAATGAAAACAATCGGTACAATAGTTGAATTTATTTTAGATCTTTCACACCGCTAGGTTCAAGGGTAAGAATACAAAATTGTTAATTTCGGTTCTCTGAAATAGAGATACTGTAATGTAATAGAATTTGCCACTAAAACTAGATAAGCTTGTGTTATTTTCAAATACATGTCTCACATAGAAATTGGATTTGCATTTCTTGGGTTTAGTATTTCTTTACAATTTCTTTTCATCATATGGGTTTTAATAATTTGTGTTTGTTTTTTTCAGGGATAATAATAACCAGTAAAATAGATGAGGAGATATTTCTTGTTATTTAATATTTGTTCCTTATTAAAAAAAAAAAAAACATGAAATCATTGTGTTGGTACAAAAATTACAAGAAACTTGTTGTAAAGAAGTGACACTTTTTTACACACGCGTTCTGAGTGAATTTTAAAATAAAAGTATTTTGGTTACGTGATTACGTAGTTTTTGCAGTTAAATATCAAAAACTGTCAAGCTGGGACAACAAACTTTCGACATTTTGGATTATTTGTGAGACAGGAGCGCAGCTACTTATTCCACGTGAAGGGACATAAAGTTTGAAAAACAAAACAGCAGTTTCTCACGCAAGGAGGGCCATATTTTGTAAAACCATTAAATATTCAAGTGGAAAAACAGGGAGGGAACTGAACTTTGAAATCTTCCACTTCTCAACTCCTTACAGACTAACTATTTGTTTTTTGGGAGATTTACAAAATTCATAAGTTTAAATTTTAAAATAAACAAGTTGTTACCCACGGGCTTTACCCCGTTTGACTTCACAAGTATTAATAAAACCATAAAACTATTGATTGTTTAATTAAGCTGAAATAAACAAAACAGAATACAGTAATACAAACAAATAATCACACCTGATAAATAAGGTAATAAATTAAAAGAATAACATACAAATAAGTACAGCTGAGGTATTGTTAACATTAGGTATATGGAAAGGAATGACGACCTTAAAGGGCAATTTATGAAATAATAGCTTTGCGCAAGGTTTCTCGTCATGACGAACATTTTAAGTATATGGTTTATGGGGATGTGACTTATAGTTTTTTCAAAAGGACATGGGTACTTTAGGACTTATATAATCGATAAAAAATTACGAAATTTCGTTTGTTCATAAACATACCGTAGTATGTATTCATTTTATCATCAGCTGTTTAAAACAATCTAAATTGTATAAAACTGTTAAACCATTTTTTTATTTAAAAGATTACAGGAAATAAACTTAATTATAATTTAAATTGAATTTCAAGAATTAACAATATTGAAAAAGTATTATTTCACAATTTTATGCAGAGAAAACAATGTTTTGTAAAATACGGACTCGAAAGGAAAATAAAAAGGGAGATAATAAATTCATAAACTTCTATCCTCTTTTAGAGACACTTCTTGTATCTAAGGCGATATGCATAATTAGGGAATACGAATGCAAATTAAGATTTTAATTGAAAACTTCGGGTTGGGTTTTGTCCAAACTAATTTATTTTTTAACATTTTTTTACATTTTGAACACATTTAGTACTGTGTAAAATGTTTTAGGATGAAACATTAAGTATGTTTATTAAGTTTAGAGGTACATTATGAATTCTAAATATGTTTTTACACATTATGAAATATATTTTTTACGTAGAAAACTGATTAGTCAATTAAACACGTCATTAAATTAATTAATTATTCCACACTCAATGAACTTATGTAAATAACTGACATAAGAGAAGCAGTATTTTAATGAATTGTTTTCAAAGTAATATAAATCAATACATCTTTGTTACAAAGATGCAGTACAAATTTGTACATTTTCTATGTTTAATCTGGAAGTTAAAACCCTGTCTTATTAGT